>NC_092877.1:272716821-273353167 GCF_028372415.1 Notamacropus eugenii
AAACTCACAAGGAAGTAAAGAAGAAATGGACAGTTCTCCACAAAACATGTATTACTTATCATATAGGCTTTCTGGAAATGAAATTTTATTGTTGCATATTTTGAATCCTCTCACGTTCTGCTGTGCACACAACATGCTTTTTTTTCTTTCATACTCTGT
Source organism: Notamacropus eugenii (assembly GCF_028372415.1). Classification (NCBI taxonomy): domain Eukaryota; kingdom Metazoa; phylum Chordata; class Mammalia; order Diprotodontia; family Macropodidae; genus Notamacropus; species Notamacropus eugenii. The sequence goes on from NC_092877.1 coordinate 272,716,981, forward strand.
ATTTCAGTTCCAATAAGTTTATGATAAAAAAAGAAAATGAACCATAAATGTCTATAAGAACAATGTCAATTTATTCATTTAATTACCGATTTACAAGTAGCTTAATAAATGCTTGTTAATTGATTATTCTTATTGACATTTTTCCAATTAACGAAGTCAGAACACATCAAGAATTAATTGAACATTGATATCAAATGAAATGAAAAATTAAGAAGTACATTCACCCTAGGACTCAGGGGTAAGGAACCTGCAGGCTCAAGTCCACATATGGCCTTCTAGGTCCTCAAGGGTGATTTCTTGACTGGGTATAAGTTTTACAGGAATGAAGGAATGAATCCTTTTATTAAGGGGATTTGTTTTGTGAAATTTGGATTCAGTCAAAAAACTGCACCTGAGGTCCTAGAGGTCCACATGTGGCTTTGAGGCTGCAGGTTCCCCACTCCTGCCTAGGTGTTTGGTAGGATCACAGGGGCCATGTACAAACTAATAAAAGAGGTATTTCCTTTTATGATGGTGAGATTCTTTAAATCCTCCCCTTCACAGATGTTATTGGGATATCATGGCCCTCTTCTCTTCTTCCTCTTCACTACTTCATTTTGTGATCCCATCAGTTCTCCTGGATTTAATTACTATCTCTATGCTAAGATTCTCAAATCTAACCTCTCTGCTGACCTCCAACCAGGCATTTCTAACTGCTAGGAACAATTCTGGTCCTGAACAACTGATAAGGAAACCCATCCTTCTCATCCCAATAGAAGGTTAGAGACCATGAACTATAGGAACCACAGGATGTGGTTGATATTTTGACCAGCTTTGCTTAAATTGTTTTCTTTGTTACAATGAAGGTATTGAAGAGGAGAGGTGTTAGCAAAAGGAAATAATGTAAAGCAACAACGTACCAAAATAAAATTTAAATGAGCACCAGTTCATCATTCAGCTATTATTTCCTGCTCTTGCTTGACCAGCCCACCATCTTCTTCAATCATATGTTCATTTATTTTGTACTAGATATTTATATGCAATTTGTCATTGTTAACACATATCATATTAATTATGCCTGTCATAGCCCTTTGGTCTGCCATCAATTTTGAAGTTTCTGAGACTGTGGTGGTCATGATTCATGGCAAGATTGCATACTGAAATATGTATATGTGTGTGTGTGTTATATAATGCATGTGTGTGTGTGTGTTATATAACATAGACAGATAGAAAAATGGATGTTTTTGATTTAGTAAGAATCTTGGAGTTATTGAAAGTATTTTACAATTACAGTCAAATATAACCTAGCTCATTCTCTTCCAAATATTTCATTCTGGACCTAGGTCATTTTCTATGTGCAATATGTACTGATAGCCCAGCTCAGTGGGCTGACTATCCAACTATATCTCAATGCTTGGATAATATTTCATCCATTTGGTCTTTCCGCACAGATTGATAGGTAGGACTAACTCTTGAAAACTTTCAGGGAGGAAGTTTTATTGTAAAATGGAGATTATAAAAGCACCTACCTCCTAGGGTTGTTGTGAGAATCAAATGACATGACAATTAAGTGCTTAGCAAAGCACCTGGGTCATACTTAATTCTATATAAATGTTAGTGATCGCTACGATTAGTGTTCTAGGCTCAGTACAATTAATGTTGACTGGATATCCAGTTTGAGATATCTAAAAGGTAGGTAGAGGTGCCTGGTTAAGAGGTCAGCAAAGAGGTTAGGGGAGGTAGGTAGATTTAAGAACCTTCAGTAGAGAGATGGTAATTAAATCTACAAGAACTGATGAGATCAAGGGAGTATAGAGAGAGAAGACAATGACATCCCAATGACATCTGTGAAGGGGAGAATCTCACCATCAATAAGAAATACCTCTTTTGTTGGTATTCTGCACAGGACCTCTAAGATTCTAGCAAACACCTAGGGTAAACATGCTTCCTGGCTTTTCATTTCATTTGCTATCAATATTCAATTAATTCTTGATGTGCACTGGTTTCATTAATTGGGGAAATGTCAATAAGAGAAGTCAGTTAACTAGTGTTTATTAAACTACTTGTAAATAGCTTAATACACCAAATAAATAAACTGACATTATTCTTATTGAAATTTATGGTTCATTTCTTATAGCACTAGTATCAACTGTTGAGTTTTGCATAAAAAAAATCTCATACTAAGAGCTTCAGTAGTTAACGTTTACAAGTGATCTAACTATTGTTTTAGTCTTTTTATTTTCTGCTTCCTTTTGGATTATTCCAATACTTTTTCTGTGGAAGCAACAAAAAAGGACTACACAGGACGGTCATTTGTTATTTTTTCCCCTTTTCATGGACTGTAATAGCCAAAAAACAAAACAAACAGAAAAATTACCTAGCCAACTTTCTGGTGACAAGCCTCCCTGTACATAACTAAACTGGTCCTTGGGCATTAAATGCACATTCTGTCACAGGGCCTGTACTAGAAGCCTTTACAGTTTGATAGAATGGGGTAACACTTGTAGTTTCTGGCACAGTCTGTGAGAATCCACAATGAGCCTTTGTACTATCATAGTTTGTTTCAGTATTTTGACCTTTTCAGCATCCTTTCCATAATTTCATTCTACTTTCTCTTTGTCTGTAACATTTAAGCTCAAAAGGAGAAAAAGATTGAGCCAAACAAGCAAAAATCAAGAATAACACAGAGACTTAATTAGAGGGATAATGTCCTGGGTCAGAGACCCAAAATGCCAATAAGTCAGGAACTAGTTTATGAGATCCCTGATTGGCAGTGGCATCAAGGGAAGAGAAAAAAAGAGCAAAGGAGAAAAAAACCTTAAACTTTTATTACTATTTAAAGATCATTTATATTATAGTGATTCTCCTACAAAATTAAAACTATAATTTTTACACTGCTAGAACAAATAAGAATAAAATATCTAGCATTTACCATGCCAACATTAACTACTATATTTGGATAAATGATTTGATGGATCAAATCAAATGCACCAAATAGACAACTAATGCCTATTGTGGGCATAACATTATGATAGGTGATGAGAGGGATGGTGGAGAGAGAGGACTATAAGGAAGTACAAGACATGGCCCCTGATGTCAAGTTGTTTATGATCTAATTTGAGAGAGAAAACATAAATAAATGAAATGTTCAATAACCCTACCAGAATCTGAGACAAAAAGGGACCTTGGTACCTAATCAATCCTCTTATTCGGTGTAAAATTCCCCCTCCTCTTCTTCCCTCCACAATTCTCCAGCATCTGCTTAGGACTTCCAGTGGTTAGAATTATTTAATTTGCCAATGAATAGTATATATAGTAAAGTACAAGAGTTCAGAGGAAAGAAAAGATAGAGGCACATATTAATTGGGGGGCACTTAAGACTTTTGACTGTTTCCCAATAACATCCATCCTCAAAGGATGAGTCATTTTCTCAAGAATGTTACAGGCACTGAAAGAACTAAAAAATAAGACAAAACAAAAAACATTTTCCAATGGTGATCTCACCAAATAAATATTCAGTTGTGGGATCAAAAATCACCCTGAATGACTAAAAGAGAAACTGAGGCAGAGCTCTGGGCTAAAATATTTTATTTAAAGGACCTGAACTCCCTCTAATGAAGTAGACTTCAGACCTTCCTCAGGATCTGAGATCCACCTTCCAGGGCCCTATTTTATACCTAGACATTCTAAAACAGCTATACAAAATACATAAAATTCCATTAGCTGACATAAGCATTTTAGCTGGGTGTGTCAAAATGGTATGTCAGCAGGATCACTAGTTGGGTGAAGCAAGAAAATGGAAGGGCTACTCCCTAGGTTAGGCAAGAGGAGATGGTACAAGTACATATGCTCCAAGAACATGTCAGGGGGGAAATTTTCCATAACATGCCACCACCCATCTTCAGTTATGGAATCTGAGCAAAACAAGATGAAGATATCTATGTCAAGATTCTTGTGGTTACACAAATAAGTGCCATAGCTGGTAAACAAGTAATGAACATTACATTAAATTTTGAGGTCTATCATAGGTCCTTCCTGTTAGAATCTACATTCCTATGTGACTTATACAAAATATGGATGAATACATTGCTTATTCTTATATCTACTATTAGATGATTGATTAAATATGTATTGCTAGATGAATATATTAAAATAATTGCTAGCAATCATTACTCCTTGTAGAATCAAAATGGACTAATACTGATTAAACTTTTAGTAGATATCGTCAATGAATCAACTTTCTCATAGTATCCCAAGGTAACTAATCTAGAGAAGAAAAACTGTTTGCTTTTCCCATCAAAATCAATCACACAACCTTATAAATATCTTTAATATTAATATCATTCTTTAGTTTTATTTATGGTTTTAATATATCTGATTTCAACATCATTTTCATTACAAATACCTAAAGGACAATAAACCATTTGCAAAACTCAACTCAAACAAATTTAATTTAGTGACATTTTGATAAAATATGAAGATACATTAAAGAAAAAATTGGTGACTACATGACGCAGAGGATCCTCTATTATGATAGCCAGGTGTATATCTGAAAGAAATTTTTGAAAGTGAAATGAGGCAATAGTTTATTTTAAACTTAGGAGAGACTGTAAGCTTCTAAGGGGTAGGAACTGAGTCCTAGTTAATAAATGTATTCATGACAAATGGAATATGAATAATTTATGACCAGAATTATATCCAGTTATGTCCAAGGGGAACTCATTATCCAAAGAATCTAGCAAATTCTTTTTTTCACAAAATAAAAGCCTACCCTTTAATGTGTTTTAAAAAAAAAAAAAACAAATTCAGCTTTTCAGATATTTCAAATCAAGGCTATGGCATACATGAATATATTGCCTTTACATTGAAAGGCACCGAATTTAACATCAAGTAACAGAGCACAATTTGATGGTGTGTGGCCCCATCTGGTACAGTACCTTGAATGAAGACAACACTCTTTCAATATTTATTGAATAATTAGATGAATGTAAGATATTTTTACATTTATATAGAGTGGGGTAAAATCAAACACAGACAGGGAGCAGGGTAAGAAAGGCAAAGAGAATAGAAATGTATGCTTTCAGGAACACAGCAAATGAGCAGCAGAGGAGGAAAGTAAGGGAGAGATAAGGGAAAGGATAGATCCTTGATAGTCTTGAAAGTTAATGTGAACAGCTAAGCAGGTCTAATTATAGTGAAAAATAATTAGAGCTTCAAATTTAAATTTTAAGTCAGTCAACAAAGTCTCTAGTGGGTGTTTGATTTGTTTATACAACCTTTCAATCAAGGAAATAAGGCAGTAATGGCTTCCTGTACCATAGGCTTTTGTTTTGTAAACTTACAAGTAAAGCTATTTGGAGATAGGCTTGATTCTGCACTTTCAACTACTCTGTACCCTTTTTGTTAAAAATAAATTATCAGAAAGTTCAAATGATCTCTATTTCTTTCCCTAAGTGTTTCTCAAAGATTCCAATACATTAAAATCAGAAGAATGAGAAGAGGGGACAGCACTCAGCAGCAACTTAAGGGTAACTGCTATTTTCTGGGAGAAGAGGAATTTTAAAGAATCAGAAACCCTCTCTTTAAAGGAAGTATCCACCATTTAAGTGTTGTTGTTCAGTTATGTCCAACTCTTTGTGACCCCGTTTGGGGTTTTATTGCCAAAGATACTGGAATGGCTTGCCATTTTCTTCTCCACCCCATTTTACAGATGAGGAAGCTGAGGTAAACAGGGCTGACTTGCCCAATGTCACATGGCTAGAAAGATGAGTCTTCCAGATTCCAAACCCAGAGCTCTATCCACTCTACCACCTAGCTGCTGAGACCATTTGAGTAGAAATGAGTAATAATAGCACTGGATTAGATAAATGAAACTATTAATTAATAAGAATAATGAATTACAAATATATCCTGTCCCACAATACTCACTGATAGTGAGGACATACACTTTTAATTATGACATATTTCATGGAATAGTAGTAACGTAAGTAGTATGTAGTAGTAACTAGCGAAGCTAGGAAATGTCACATTTCTCTCCAGGCCCTACTAATGAAATTAAATCGCTAATTAGGGTTTAGGTTGAACTTGCTTCTTAAAGATAAAAGCATCTGAAAGAAATCACCAAGCAAGCAAAGTCCCAAAGTCAGTTTGCCATTGTAACAACAGTTTCAATAGCCTCTTCAATGAAGACTTTACTGTATCTTTAAGAGGCAATAGAATCTTAGACAGTTACAGTTATTCTGCCTTCCTATAAAGAATCAGTTAGGAGACTAAGAGTTAAACTGTTTGGGGGACACTGAACTGACAGATGAAGTGGGAGAGAGAAAGAGCAGCACTGAGATACCATTTAAAACCCTTACTTTTGGAAGGGACATGAGGATTCACTAAAGACTTTGATATTCTGGGAGAACCAGATGATATGACTGCTTCTAGCTCTGTATTGGGATGATAAATTCACTTTAAATCCCTAGCACATAGTAGGTGCTTAATAAATGTTTATTGATTGATTCTTCTCGATGGTTATCCTTGCTTTAGCAGCATGGTCACTCCATGGCCACGATTTTCTATGGTGGCATCTCCTAGGAAGTATGGTCTCTCAGCTGTCCCTAGCACCTATAGCCTTCTTCCTGTCTCCCTGAGGTTCTAATGCCTGGGCTCTAAAGATTTTTTGAAGTATTTCAAAATAAATGGCTAAATATTTAATTAATTTGGATGGGTGCCCAGTACTAATTGATTAGTTAATGGGAAATATATTATAATTTTTATAATGTGAAAATATCATAATGAAAATATCATAGTACCTTGAGGGAGGTACTATGATGAGAATACAAAAGAAAAATGACCTAGCAAGCAAGTAGAAGGAAAAATGATCAGTCCCATAGACTGTATTTGAGGGTTGACCCTAAAACCTTGATGAACTACAAAGCATTTTAGTGATTAAACTTCAATGTAACTTCTATTATTATATTTAACTTCAATTTCTATTGAGAATGGTATGAGTGTGCCAAGTAAAATAATCAGGCCCACGTCCATCCTCTGTGTTCTGGACTGCGCCTGACAAGTCAGAGGCTTCATAGTTTAAATGTAAAATCAGAACAAACTGAAACATTTATAAATCATTCAGTGGTTAATAAATGATTTACTTATCAATATCAGGGAAAGCACAGTCAGCATCAAAAACACTGTAACTTGCTTTACCTGAGGGAAGCTTCTTTGCTTCTGAGTTGTCGACGGCGATCTGACTGCCAAGTTTCAGAGAGCACCCTTAAGGCCTTATGATTACTTCTTATTCAAGTAACCGCAAAACAATGTCAATAGCCTAAGTCTTTAGTCCTCTGAGCCAATTAAATCTTGGGATAGTTTTCAATACTTTTAAGGAAAAATGAACCTAACATATGTGGGTGGGGGAGACTAGGATATTGTTCAGACAACACCTTGACTCTGAGGCTAATGAAGAGTATATTTTTAGGACAACTTAGACAATGTGAGTGGTCTCATAAATTTATCTCTATATTCTCTATAATATTTAGTCTTGCCATTTTATTGGCTGGCCCTCTAATACATCAAGTAAATTAAAGAGTTTACTAAAACTCTCAACTCTTCTCATTATTTTTTTCCTAAAGTTTTGCTATATAGATAAAGTAATTTTATGTAAGTGCCACACTTCTCATAGCTCAACTCTTGTCCAAAAAAATGAGGAAATCTGTCTCTTCAGCAGCTTTCTAGGCTGCCATCAATTCCGGACTTGAAAGCATGTGGCCATAATGTCTCAGAATAAAGTTTTATTCAAGATAAAGAAAAGCAAAAAAAACCCCCAAAAACAAAACTAACACATCATATTCTTTATAATAAGTGAATCACTATAACTTTAAAAGTCCAAAAGAGTCTTGTAATGAATATTTCCAAGATCACTTACAATCCCTCGATGATATCTTTACCCATCTGAGTTTTGTGAGCCTTTCGCACAAAGCTTGAGTGATTAAGAATCTGCCACAAAGAGCACTCAGTTGGAATGACAGTCACACTACTCTTTCCTGTCAAGCTCATCACTCAAGCAGTATGGTCACTCCATGGCTAACTAAAGTTGGCTCTGGTGATTTTTCCCAGCAAGTGTCCTCTCTCTGCTGCTTACAGTATCCATAGCTCTCCCCTTGGGGACATATCCCTGACCTCTATTCATTCAATAAGCATAAATACCCACTATGTGTCAGGCATTGAGGTACAAATACAAAAACAAAACAGAGTGGGGAGGTGATACATGGAGATGATTAGAGATAACTGTCAAGCCTAGGAAGACACATCTATTCATCCTAGAATTAAAAAGAACCCTATGCTACACCAAAATCAAGGAGTTCATAAAAGTATTCAATCTAGAAGCTTAAACGGAAAATTGTGAAATAGATTCTTTCAAAGTTGAGGAAAAAAAAGTTATGAAAGTAGGTCTTAAGAATAAGATCTAAAAAGTCGAACAGAGAAAAAAGAAAACCTGTTAACTAAATGACAATTTGTCTCCACAAAGATTCTCCCCAAAACACCATCATCTTATGGTGTGGCTGCACGATCACCAAGCCCTCTTCTTGTTCAGGTTCTATCAATGTGAAAGTAGAATCAAAGTACTCCACATATTCTTAGGGAAAGTCTAATAGTCTCTCTCATTATCTGATCTGAAGTCATAGCTTTCCAAGGAAAAGTAAGTCTAATAATTGAGTACCTGTCATGAATTTCCTATTATTGACATTCCTACCTTGGTTTATAGCTCAAATTCCAGTGTAGAGCTAGGCTCCCAAGAAAATAGAATCATTATTATTTTCTCATTGTAGAAACAGAATTTTAGCTTTGACCCCAGACTGAAAAAGGTAGATAAAAGAGAACCATTACAGCATGATGAAAGAACAGTTTTAAGAAGACTGTCATCTTGATCAAGCTAACCTCTCAGTACCCCCAAGTGACTCTCTAAGATTGTGAGTTGCAGAACAGTTGCTGATCTGCATTGGTAAAGGGAGTTTTCCTCACTGTGAGTTCCATAGATCAATGAAATCATAGGTCTATGCCAAAACACACACAATGAAACAAACAAAAAACAAAAGAAAATGTATATAACTATGGGAAGCCCACTATGTAACCATTTGCTTCCTCAAAAGGACCTATTTACTTCCTAAAGAAAGGAATGAAACAATCATTCAAAAGTAAAATACAGAGTAAACTAGCAGATTGGAACACAAACTGAATGAATTAGAGAAGAATCTTCCTTTAACAAGTTAAAAGTGCTTAAGTCACGCCATTGAGAAGTCAGTGTGTGATAGAGGGAAAGTCACCACACTGGAGGTCAGGAGCCTCAGGTTCCAGGTGTGACTGATCATGGGAAAGAAATTTAACTACTATGGGTCTCTGTTTCCTCACTTGGGATAATTAGGGATTTAAATTAAATCAGCTTAAAATTTCTTGTAAATGTTATAATCCTATTGTCATAAGGATATTCTGGTCCAGTATCTCAGAATCAGACAGGTTCCAAAGGGTATCTTGAGGATTGGAAAGTTATTTTTCCCTCTTTTCTACTAGATTATACCAAAGACCCAATCATCTGTGTTCCTCCTTAGTTGTTAGGCACCAGCAACTAAGGCCACAGTCTCATTTAGCCACTTAACATCAATTAACTTTTACAAAGGGATGTTTATTTCAAAGATATAGCAAGAACAAATGTAGGAACATTCCTCAACAAACACCCTCTCCTCCCCTCCAGGGTTACACTTTGCCACATCTGCATCTTAGTCTTTAGGGGGAATAACTCAGTTCCTACATAGCATTGGTCCCACTGAGTTCACGTTCAGATGTCCTCTCTCAGCTTCTAGTTGGTCTGAGTCCAGAAAGTCTCCTATTGGTATTGATGATGCCACGGCAACTGCAAAACCTGGCCTGGACTCTTGATGTCTAGATTCCTGCAGCTCACTCTCTTGACTTTTTGAGACTCACAAGTTCAGAAACTCCACTCCCTTCACCTAGAACCAAAAAGAACAAACACAGAGGCCAAGGACTAGGGCCCATTTCCCAGGGCCATATGGTCTCAGCAATGTTAAGGCTCTAAGGCCTTTACAGCATGGTCTCCTACCGGAAGTAGTAAGCAAAGAAGTCCAACTACAAACAAGAGTTTCCAAAAGTATTTGGGCACAAAACACATGAAAGAAGTCCACTGGGGACTTTTGAATGCTTCTGCAACCAATCAAAGTGCCTCCCATTCACCTTTAACTTGGCAGACCAAGAACCACGTAGAGAATGTCTACACATGCTTCACTGAAGCTCCAAGGTACTTCCCTTTGTCAACAACATGACGCTCCCATAAGCAGGCCCCCTAGCCTCCATCATATGGACAGATACAGTCTGAAATACTGCAAATGTATCAGACTCTTATTTTTTCACTTTTTTAAATTGCCATTGCACTATTTTTAGAAAATTACCGTAAGAATTTCAAGCTCAATAGAATACTGGCGCCATATATGATAACTTAAGACACATTACTATATTGGCTCTATAAGCAATGTCTTATTTTTTCTCCATTTCAAATGGCACATGGCCTATGGCCTATGAGTAATTGAATCTTTTTCCTCTCAAATTTGTTTCAACCTTAAAATGGAATAGCTTTTTAACTGAAAAAGCTGTATTATCACTTTTTACAGAAATCACACCTAAATCTCAGGAGAGGAAGAAGTTGTTTCTAATACTTTTTCATAAAGCTAGAACTTCAGTCAAAAATGTTCTTTTCAAGAACCAATAGAAAGACTGAAGTAAAAGAGATGATATACAGCATTTATAAGGCACAGAGGAAAAGATCTTACTGTTCTATACACTGAATGAAAAACAGAACTTTAGATTTTTCTAGAGCTATATTATTAATGGCTCAGTAGCTCAAGTCATGACGAAAAAAATAAATTAGACTTCAAAAGTTACCATCATGTTCTTCCTTCTGGACCAAATGCTGCTAGTTCTTGAATCTAATTCATTGTACTAGATAATTTTCCTTTAAGACAAAGATTGCTATAGCCACATAGCCTCATAGAATAATGATGTTCTCTATAAATCAGTAGTTTTCAAGTTGTGGTCTGAAAATACGTGGATGGGGTTAATTTCTCCTATTTTTCTTGCTTTTATTGACCATGGGTAATGAAGCAATTGGTGTGGCATGACTATATACATATACAAACATATATATACGTATATATGTTTGAAATGGGTTCTATTTTTCTGTTTCATGGGAAAGGAAGAGAATTTGGAAGTGAAAATAAAATGAAATTGAATTTTAAAAAAGAAAACTATACGCAAATCAAGAACTGCAATTTTGAGCAAAATATGCAGCATATCAGCAAAAAAAATAGCATATATCCTTTAGACAGGATAAACAATATATATAACCTTCATACTAATTCTGCAGTTATACATGCTCTGGAGAACAAATGCATTTAAAAGCTTTACTGAAACAATAGTAACTTTTCTGTCATGCTACAGCTTCTCATGCATTGGATACTGACAGATAACTGACAATTAGGTTAAAATTTTCCATCCAACAAACATTGTTAAGCTTTTATTAAGTGTAAAGATAGTATGCTAAGTGAAAGACAAAGTGATATAAACACATGAACACACACACACACACACACACACACACACACACACACACAACCCTCTGCCCTCAAGAAGCTTAGATCTTACAGGGGAAAAAAAAATGTGCATAGATAAGGAACTAAAAAAATTATCAGAAAAAGACAGAAAGGTATAATAAAAGGAGGAGAGGGGAGAAAAGGAGGGCTGAACTGAATCTTGGAAGGAATGCGGGGATTCCAAGTAATTGAGGGGGAACAGGGTGTGTCAGACATGAAGGCCAACTTTCAAGTGTTCAAAGGCACATAGAAGAGGGATGGAATATTGAGTTCAGAGAACAATTGGTAGGCTTCTTTGGCTTTACCAGAGCTCACAAAGGGGAGTAATGTAAAATAAGGCTGGACTGACAGATAAGAGCCAGCCTGTTTGTGGCCTTAAACACCAGGCTAAAACCTTTGTATTTTACCCTAATGTGTTGATAGTTGGAAATCACTAGACTATTTATAGACTGTGAGCTGATGGATGCATCCTTAGCAAAGATGAACAAAAGCACACACGCTCTGATAAGAAAGGCAAAGTGAAAATTTCTAAAATTACAAATTGGCCTAATCTTACAAGAGGCTGCCCTTTTCCTAAAAGTATAGCATTTGCTTAAACCCAATTATTCTGAATTACCAAACCAACTCTCCTTATTGCTGCCTCTTTTAGCCTGCCCACATCAATACTTAAAAAAAAAAAAAGTAATATAGTTAAAAGAACATAAAAATGAAAATAAGTTTATTTAGTTCTACGGGTGGTATATTCACTGGGACAGGCGATTAGTCTGTGTAACTCTGTTTCTTCTTCAATAACCAGATGGTCCTCAGATATCCTTCAGCAATGACTTCACAAACCCATTAGGAATAGGTTTCATGAGCAAAATATTTTTGAGTTTCTAGCCCAGAGGAGTTGATATGCATCCAGAACATTACATGGAATTTGCTTGTTGTTATCTACTGTCTAACAAAGGCTTGTAATTCACTTCTTGCTGCTTATACCTGTTGTTTCATTCAGCAATTTCCATTTTTGTCTGAAAAAAATGAAGCCAAGATTGTATGTGCTCTAAGGATTTCTCTCTGCTGCAAGTTTCTTCAGCAGTTTAATTCCAGTAAAGTCTTGTGTCTACAAAGTGGGGACTACTTTCCATAAACTTGTAATGATTAAATATGAACTTTTTATTCTACTATTAGTTTTCATCATGAGGCACTCACTTAAAATGAAGAGCCATTTAAAATTGCGTAAAACATTGGTAAATTATCTTTCAAAAAATAAGTCCAGAGATATTTCATTCAATACTCTGCATTTCAACGGCAGAGGATCAATTGACTCAAATCACTTTGTAGGAGGAGGGTGACAGAATTAAAAGCCCTTGACTCTTGAGAAATAAATATTATTCGGCAGGACATGAGTCCTTTTCCTTATTTGTATAGTGGCACGTCAGGCAAGTCAACAGAAAAGTGAACAAACAAAAATCATATTTGGGGAGATGGAACAGCTGACTCCATATGGGCAGCTATTCTAACATCTGGAATTTATTCAGTGTATTCCTCTAAGGACTTCTGGACCACAGCCACCCCACATCCTTAAGGCAGGCATGGCGGCTGATGGCTGCCCTCTATGCCGTGCCTTACTGCTTCAGTGACTGTGTTCCAAGTACCAACAACAGTTTACTGGTCCCAATGTAATGATTTGATTTTCTGAAGCTGCATTTGCTTCTTTTTCAGAGGCTTGTGTGTCCTTGGTTAAATGTTGCCCTTGTACATTGCAAGGCAAAAAAAAATAAAAAAATAAAATAAACTGTTTTCCCCTTAACCAAATAGATATAGCAGTGTGATGTGAAATTACTCAAAAGATGTGATTTGGGGAAATTACAGTTCCTTGTTTAGTATGTATTGTGCATGCCCTACAGACTTCCCTAACCAGTAGCTCCCAATTTCATTTAAATTGTAATGATTTCCTTTAAGGACAATTACGTTGCCTAAGAGTAATGCATGCATACTAATGCTAGAGGGGCATAGCTCAGTGTGGAAGAGAGTAATAACTGTTTATTAATATGATAATTAAGTGTTAATGCTTAGCAACGTAATTATATCTGTTAAATAACTTACATTTTGGAGCCAAATCTTGGCAAATGGAATTCTATTAAAAATAACAAAATGCAATGAATATAAAAATAAATGGTTCTAATTTGCTCTTACATCACATATATTTTTGATTTGAGTCTGTTGTGCAAAAGGTCCACTAGAGCCCCTTTTCTACCAATTTTGTGAAGCCAAAGTAATTATCCCATTTCGTAGATTCTTGTGCCTGAATGAATTGTTCCAAAAGGCAAGAAAAGAAGTAATGAAAGAGACAGAAGAACAAGGACTGAATATATTTTTCAAGTCTACTATTTTTAATTTGTACATTTTGTATTTTCAAAAAGTCTTAAAATCTTGAAATGATAGCTGAATCGTTAAAAATAGCATTTTAAAAGTGTTAGCTCTTTCCCTACATTTCAACTCCTCGAACACTGGTTCATCATTCCTGAACTTCTTCCTTCAAAGATAAACAAACTTACTTTTAAATCATACTCACCAACTGTGCATCTCAATTTTTAAAGGCAGATCCCCTAAGCCCTTCAGGATTGTTATTGTTTTAGTATGAGATAGGGTTTTGCATGGATTATAGATTATGTCCAGTTCTTCCTATTAAAAACACTGGCTGTCCAATCTTAACACTAACCAGAGAGTTCTAATTGATATTAAATATCAGCTTAAGGAGGAAAATTCTGAAATATTTTTCCCACAAAACTGCCATTACTAAAGACCAGCAATTATTAGTATTTTGAATGAGCAGTAATACTTTTTAGAGTTAACAAAAAAAATCTATATGTTTCTTCTTGGGGGAGGGGGAGTATTTTGGGATCAAGGTCCTATAATGAAATAAGGTGCAAACACCACCTTGTCTTCTGGGTGATCTCAGGTCCCATTTTTTGCCACTAATAAAAAAGTATGGATTTTTCTTATCAGATATTATGTTGCTATCTTCCAATTTCACCCCTGCTCCATTAAGAGTTGTGTTGAGACTATTATTTCCTGGGCAATATTGTAATAACTGATTTGTTAACAGCTATTTCCTAAGCTACTCTTCAGCTTGGAGTAATGTCAGAGATGGCAGTTAAAGCTACCAAGATTATGCAGTGATCTCTTTACTGCTAAATTCAAAGACCTTTTCTCAACCTTCATTCTCCTTAATCTCTCTGCAGCCTTTGACCCTGTGGATCACCCTCTGCTCTCTTCTTTGATGAGATCAAGTGAAGTATTACAGTAGAAGAGATGATGAGAGCAATGTACTTCTACCTAGCTTACCATTACAGTAACACTACACAGTGGGTCATGATACTATCCATTGTCAAACTGCATAGGCAAATTTCACATCAGCTAGACTGATGGGGTCAGACTTCCATTCTAAAGGAGGCCAGATTTCCATTATTCTAAGTTTAATATCCCACTACCAAAACACTACAGCACAGATCAGCACTTTTTTCACCTCCAAGTAGATAAAACTAGAATCAGTGTGAATACTTGCATGTGATCTAGTTTGATTAAAAGGTAGTATGCAAGTCTTTAGGAGTTTTGATGTTGACACTTTTAAAATTATTCTCTCTCTTTTGGTTGAGGAAATAGTTCCATTTTTTTTTCTTCTCCTTCTACTTGCTTGTCCTTTGGTTGAGGGAATAGTTCATTTTCCTCTCTTTGCCCCTACTTGCTAAGGGCATTGGATCCTAATAGCTCCACGGTGACTTTATCTCTCTTTTCCCTGCTGATTGGTGTAGAAGAGCATTGCAAATCAGTGTTCACTGGCAGAAATAGTCTCCAATGACTGTCTATGTAAATTCCTGAGTCATGGGACTTTGACTGTACCTAAAAAAAGACACGTTTCCTCCTCCATCATGGAGGCGGGAGCTAAAATTTCATGAAAAGGTGAGACGTGTAAGCATTCTGAGAAGTTAACAAAAGTCAGAAATGCTTGATCTCAGAGCAAGGAGGAGAGATTGCAATTGCAAGGAAATGTGGAGCCCCCTAGACCAGTTTCCCCTACCTCCACCTCTGTACCTAAGCAACTTGAACCAGAGGGGTGATTAGAAGATAAATGGTCATTAATTTCTTTATGGCATACCCAATGGAGAGTTGGAAAGAATTTCTGGGGCTTGAGCGCTATCACTCTGTTTGCTATTGGTTCTACCATGGCTGCCATAATCAAAGATGACATATGAGACCACTTCAAACCAAAGCAGGGAAGACTGTGACTGTTTTCATTTGCCAGGAACTACATATGGTGAAATTTCCCCATTTGCTTTTCCTCCCAGAAAAAGTACATGTTCTAAAGTTCATCACTGTCTTTTTTTTAAATTTACATGAGCATTTTACATTACTCTTCACCAATCTCAAGAAAAATTGATATATTAATATAAAATTATATTTGACTCAATGCATTCCAGGTCAGTATATATTTAATTTATTCAAGCTGAGAGATGATATGGTTGGCTATAAGAAAGTAAGAGAATGAAATTCTTTTTAAATTCTCTGTTGCTTTATCCTCTGTTATCCCGGCTCTATCACTTATTTTTAATCTCTCCCTGTCTCTTGACTGCTTCCCTATTGCCTACAAATTGATCTTGTCTCCCTCATCCACAAAAAAACCAAAACATTCACTTGATCCTATCTTAGCTAACAATCATCCTATAACTCTTCTTTTCATGGCTAGATTCCTGTAAAATGCTGTCCATGATAAATACTTCCACTTTCTCTCCTCTGGCTTTCTTAATCTTATACAATGCAGTTTCCAACATCACCATTCCACCTACTCTCCAAAACTACCAATGATCTCTATATTGACAAATCCAAAGGCCTGTTCTAGATCCTCATTCTCCTCAACTTTTCTTTTTTTTTTTTTTTTTTTTTAATATTTTTTTATTTTTTTAATGTTTAACAATCACTGCCATACAATTGTGATTTTATCCCTCCCCACCCACCCCCCACTACCTCCCTCCCTCCCCACGACTGCATACAATTCTGTATAGATTCTACATATACTTTCCTATTGAGTATATTTTCACTATAGTCATGCTATGTAGTCAGACTAAGATAAATGAAAGAATCCGTATAACAAATCAGAACATGATACACAAACAGATACACATACACAAACATGATCTGCTACATTATGTGAGTGACTTCCATATTTCTCTCTCTGAGTGTGGAAGGCATTTTGCCTTGAGGTCCACCATTGGGATTTTTTTTTTTTTTTCAGAAGTTCTTGTGTTATTACAAAAATCTAAGTCTACCAGAAAAAGCTCTCACACACTGTGGTTGTTGCTGTGCATAAAGTTCTCCTGGTTCTGCTCCTTTCACTCAGCATCAGGTCATATAAGTCCTTCCAGGCCTCTCTGAAGTCTTCTTGTTCATCATTTCTTATGGCACAATAGTACTCCATTACATTCATATACCATAATTTATTCAGCCATTCCCCAATTGATGGACATCCCCTTGACTTCCAGTTTTTGGCAACTACATAGAGTGCTGCTATAAATATTTTTGTACATGTGGGACCCTTTCCCATTTTTATGATCTCTTGGGGATATAGTCCTAGTAGCGATATTGCTGGGTCAAAGGGTATGCACATTTTTGTAGCCCTTTGGGCATAGTTCCAAATTGCTCTCCAGAATGGTTGGATGTGCTCACAGCTCCACCAACAATGAATTAGTGTTCCAACTCTCCCACATCCTCTCCAGCATTTATCATTTTCTTGTTCTGTCATGTTTGCCAATCTTATAGGTGTGATGTGGTACCTCAGAGTTGTTTTGATTTGCATCTCTCTAACCAATAGTGATTTAGAGCATTTTTTCATATGATTATAGATAGCTTTAATTTCTTCCTCTGAAAATTGCCTGTTCATATCCTTTGACCATTTATCTCTCCTCAACTTTTCTGCAGCCTTTGACATGGCTGATCGCCTTCTCCTCCTTGAGAGACATTCAGACTGGAAAATACAGAACAAAAAAACAGTTACTAGAAAAATCAAGCCCAAGATAAAGGAAATTAGAAAGATAATTCATAACTTCTCTTCAATGTGATTAAATCACCTGACACTGATGAACTCTACGTCCAAGAAATCTAGAAGCAGTTGTAGGTGATGACTTTGACTCTTGAACCAAATTAGTGATTTTAAAAAGTTATAAGCTACAGAAAACATGTTGATGAACCAGAGATAGAAAACTATTTTCTTAAAATGAGAAGGGAGCAAATGGCTTCTCTCATGACTAGTTCCTTCCCTCCTGGAAAAAAAAAATCTAGCCCAAAGTCCCTCAACTTTAAAGCAAACCAAAATTTCACTAGATTCTAACATTCTCCCATTCCTTACCTAACCCTAACTCTTTAACTTCTCAGCTAAATTTCTTCCAAAAACTATGTATATATAGCTCTTCTACTTGTCTCATTCTTATCTGAAGCCCATATAACAGGATTTCGTAAACTTTTTTTGTGTGTTACAGAACCCCTTTGATAATCTGTGGTAACCTCTGAACCCTTCTCAAAATTATGTTTTTAAACACATAAAATACATAACTTATAGCATCACAATGGAAACAAATTACACTGAAACACAGTTATCAAAATATGTCTTTAAAAAAGTTCATGGACCTCAAGTTATCAGGCCCTTGTATGGGAATTCTCTCAACCAAGAAGGATGAGATGTTTTGGAAGAGGCATTCCCATTAGCCTGGATCCAATGTACATTGGTCAAAGACAAAAGGTCAAACTTAAAGCAAAGAAATTGATGCTAAGAAAATTGCTGAGGGTACAGATTTAATGTTTATAATTTTTCAGATTCTCTTAGACTAAGCAGCCAATCAGCAGCATTCTGTAACAAGTTGAATAGTTTAGTGACATCTGTCACAGAAAAGGAAGGGGTAGAGATCAGTGGGGTGGGGTGGGTGTGTGGTTCTAGAGAAATATTTCCCTTCAGATAGGTAAGGTCCCTTACTGGAAGGAGTAGGCATTTCCCTCTTCTAGGGCTGGATACCAAGGAAGGTGATACACTACTTTTGCAACTGTGAAAGAAGTCCTTTTAGATAAAAATGCAGGGTCAACCATTTAGACCAGACTGATGGAGTCTCTTAGTCAAATACAATAAATGAGCAAATGGTTGTTTCAACAGGGAATGAAAGCTTCCATCTGCTTTCCAAGGTCTGCAATATGGTATTTCTCCCTACTTTCCACTGTTAGGCAGGGTGAGGGATTTCTATACTGTTAGTCCATTAAGAAGTCATGATATGGCTTTCAACCTCAGCATTCAAAGGATATTGCTCTCTCCAGTGTTACCAATAATTTCTTATTTGCCACATCTAATGGCTTTTTCTCAATCTACCTCAAGCTTCCTTTTCCTCAGTAGCATTTGATACTGTTGACTACCTCCTCCTGGATATCTCTTCTCTTTGTTTTTTCATGACACTGCTCTCTTCCATCTCTCTCGTTTTTTCTCTCACTTATCTAGCCACTTCTCCATTCATCCTGACTCAGATACTTTATAGATCTTCATCTGTGTCATACCCTTTAATTAGGGTATTGCCCTCCAAGGCTTTTTCCTAGAGCTCTCTCTCTCTCTCTCTCTCTCTCTCTCTCTCTCTCTCTCTCCTTCCCTCCCTCCCTCCTTCTCTCTACCTCTCCCCCCCACCTCTCTCTTCCCCTCATCCTCATGCTCATATGGAATCAGTTATTATTGCAATGAACATTATTTCTAACTCAATAGAGCTAACTTTTATTTCAGTCCTGAATTCTAGGCCTTTATCACAAAATACCTTCTAGATCCTGTGGGGATCTCAAACTTATTATGTCCAAAATACAACTCATTATCTCTCTCTCCCCAAAACTACTCCTCTTTGGAACTTTCTCAGGACCATCAAGAGTATTACCAGCATCCTTCTGGTCACCAAGATCTGCCGCCTCAGCATGTCCTTGACTCCTTACACTCCCTTTTTTCATATACCAAATCTGTTGCCAAGTACTGACATTTATATACTTAAAATATCTCTCATATATGTATTTGCGTCTCTCTATTCACACAACCACTACCCTAGTGAAGGTCTTTATCATTTCTCATTTTTATTATTTCCATAGCTTCCTAACTTGATCTCCCTTCCTCAAATCTCCTGCTATATTTAATTAACTCCTACATATAGCTTTCTGTACAGTTCTAAACGTTTTATCTGTTACCTTCCTACTCAGATGCCGGTGGTTCCCTATTACCTTGAGGATCAAATACAAACTCCTCAATTTGGCATTTAAAGGTCTTCACAATCTGACTGCTTTCCAGTCTCTGTACACATTACTCCCCTTCACATATTCTTGTCTTGATGAACTGGCCTTTTTGCTGCCCTGGCTGTCTCCACAAACCTGGAATTCTCTTCTTCCTTACCTATACCTCTTAAGAATCCCTGGCTTCCTTCAAGAATCAGCAAAAATGTCACCTTATGCAAGGTTTCCTGGTCATTCAAGATGCTAAAGTCTTCTTGCATCTCCAGTCTGTATTTATATCGTATGTATATAATTATTTACATGTTATGTCTCCTACTAGAATGTAAGTTCCTCGAAGGCATGGACAATTGTTTCCTCTGTTCTTAGCACTCTGCCTGGAACATAATAAGCCCTTAATTTATAATCCATTTCTGGCACTGCAGAGGGCCTGGGTTGGAGTCTCCTTATGTGAAAAAGCAGAAGATTCTGCTTCTGGGAGAGTTGTGATGATGTCAAATTAAAGGAGCTGAGAAAAGCCAGGTATCACACATAGGCTTTGTGTAATTCATTCTGGCCAGTTAAGTATAGGGCAAATGGGAGGCTCTTTGACTGGCCACGCAGGCATTCAAAAATGTCAGCCTGAGCAACTCTCTTTTTTGCTGTGCTCTTGGTGGATCTGTTGGATTGCTTTAGCAATGTTTCCAGTGAGAGACAATGTGGTAAGGGAAAGAACCCTTAAGGTCTTCTCCCCTCTACTACCATGTGACCACCTGAAAGGTCCCTCTGTCACTGGCCTGTGCATTTGCACTTTTCCATTTTAGGTGAAAGATAATGAAGTGTTCAACTTAATGAATTTTAAAAGGTCAGAAAGGGTACTCTGGCACCCTGGTGATCTCAGTGTCCATGTTTGGCAGCCATTTCAGCATCCTTGGTGTGAGGAACAGAGAAGTTCAGGAGTGACCTTCAGAGTTTTAGCCCAGAGGTAGACAGAACAAGGACTTATCTGGCTGCAATGCTTCCTTTGGACATGTACTTGGAGAAATCAATGCTATGTTGTAATTGAGCTGAGAGAGTGAGCCACTCCATACTGAATTGGTTTAAGGAAGTGTTGGGGAAATGTCTGTCTTCTCATTCTTCCTGTAACTTGAAAATAAACATTCCTTTGTAAAAGGTTATTTGAAGTTAAGTGGTTAAATATAATGTTGGTACTAGCCACAAGGGGGAAGGAGTACAGCAGGTGAGTTCGAATGGCAATAGAAGAGATAACCAACCCACCTCTAAATTCCTCAGAGTGCCCAGGAAACCCAAGGAGTGGGTACAGCCCGCCTGACTCAAGAGGGTACAAATGCTTGCTGCTTGATTAAGTCAACCTGTAGGTCAGTAACCTTAACTTTGATTTCTGCCAAGATTCCAGATGTGTAGTTGAAGGGATAGTCTGTGTAAGTTCTTAGAAAAGAAAGTCGTACTTACTATGAGCCAGCATGGGTTTATCAAGGGCAAGTTATAACAGGCTAACTTCATTTCCCTTTCCACAATTTCCACAATTATTGTACTATTAGATCAGGAAAGTATCGCAGACAAAAACTATCTGGATTTCACCAAAGTCTTTGACAAATTCTTTCACGATATGCTTGTGATAAAGCAAAATATAGATCAGATGACAGGTAGATTTCGAACTGAATGACCAAATCATAACACCACCAGCTGATATTTATAGAGTCCTTTAAGTTTTTCAAAGTATTCTCTAAATATTTTAACAGTAAGTCCTCACAAGAAAACCTTGTGAAATAGGCACTACAGCTATTATTATACACACTTTAGAACTTCAGAAAACTGGGGCATAGAAAGGTAAAGTGACTTGCTAAGGGCCCTATTGTTTAAGTATAGGAACAATGAATTGAACACGATAAGTCCATTACACAGTGTTCAGTATCAGTCTGGAGAAAAATCACCAGTACAGTGGAAGAAAAACCTTTGAAATCCCTTCCAGTTGTAAGATTTTATGATACTATGTATTTAAAATCTAGTCCGATGATCTATGTACACAACTCAGCATAGAAAAATCCCTCCATCACTGCAGACTGATAACTCATCTGTCACTTATGTATTCCTAAAGAATTGCCCATATTTATACAGCGGCAGGACTTTTATCTAGGTCTTCCTCACTTTAATACCTATTCTCTATCCATTATAGCATGTTGTTCTATTACCTTTTATGACTATACTATACACTTAATAAATGTTTGCTCAATTAATTGATGAACCTCCGGAGAAATTAAAATCAGGAAAGAAGAGTAAAAGTCCTGAGTCATAATTAATAGTGCCAACATAGAATGCAATAATTTTAATATCTTATCATGATAATTAAAAATGATTATTCATTATGTAAAGTAGCCTTTACTATGTAAAATATGTTTTCAAAGAAACATATCACACATGGATCATTCATTATATTTTCATAAATTTATTTAATTCGAATTAGAGTTTTGTAAGCTAGATCAAATGAGGCAGAAAAGATAAAAAGAAATTTGTTTCAAAACCAAAAGAATGACTACCTTAAAAAACAATATTGACAAACAGAAGAAAACACAACACAGATAATACTGTGGCATGAAAGAAACCCAAGAAGTAAACCCAAATAACAAGTACAAGTAAAAAGCATAGAAGGAAAAATGGTTTATCCACAAGGTTTAAAAATGGTTTGAAGAAATGAAGCAAAAGATAGAAGATAAAATTAGAACTGAGATAAGATTTCTGGCAGAAAAAAAGAAATTAAAAGGAGAACCAAGAGTTTGGAACAGATGGTAGAAAGCCTTTTTCAAGTGGTAGCCTTTCTGAAAAAATAAAATTTAGAAATCAGAATACAATGATTTAATGAAACAGCGAGAAATATTAGAATAAAATTAAAATTTGGTAACAATAGGTGAAAAAGCAAGATATCTACCATCATTCTAAACAAATGATCTAGAAATGGTGTAAGAATCAGAACACCTCCCTTAAGTTCAGAGAATCTAGATAACTGTATTTCAAGAAATCATTAAAAAAGAAAACCCTGCCCAAATTTATTAGAATGAGAGAAAAAGTAAAGGCAGAAACCCCTAATCACCTCTTACATGCATTTCTCAATTGAAAATACCCAGGAATGGGTAACAGCAAGGACCCTGCCATACACAGGAGGATCTGCTGTATAGGTTTTTAGATCTGCTTTTCTAAAAGGTCAACAATCTACTTTAATCAAGCACGTATATCATTCACTTAGTTTAGGGGGAAAAGTCAGCACCCGGAACTTCAGAGAAAATACAGAGAAATAAAGACTGACAGGGCTTCCAACTGTCTGACCATTAGCAATCCATATATCACAGATCAACAGACATATCCACTTGTCTGACCATTACATACATCCATAGTTACCAGAGAAAGAAGCACCAACATCTGGGTTTTCGAAGGCCCCCTCCCTGCTTAGTGGCTTCCCAGAGATTCCTCTGCCCAAACACTTGCAATGAGTAAGCCCCAAAAGAAAACCTCACCTCAAAATATATACACAATATTCAGAGCCAGAGGGCATCACAACCCTTAAGAACCAGTGCCTCGTTAGAAATTAGCAAAAGGTATTCGCCTTCCTATAAAACAAACCTCCCCTAATCAAGCTTTCCTTAATGGGCAGGCCCATTAATGGGTGGGGAAGATCTTTAACTCTCCTTAACACAATTAACATTACAGAATGTCATAGCTAAATGACTGCCTTCCAAGTCAAACAAAAAATGAAAGCTAAAAACTGAAAAAGAAGGCTTTGATTGTCAAGACTGCTATAATCAAATTTATATAAAAGTAATGAAATCTTGTGATATTCCAAAAGGCAAAAGAAGAAAACAGCTTAAACCAAAAATAACTTACCCTGCAAAAAGTATATTATAGGAGTTAGATGAACCTTTAAAGCATTCCTGATGAAAAAAACAGAGCTTATCTGAAAATCTGAAATGTAGACTGAGAAGTAAAACAAAACTTAGAAAGGCAAAAACATTTGAATAACTGGAAGGGGCTGAATGATGATAAAATGCTTAAATTCTAATGGAAGGAGAAAGATACTCCCTTCAGTCTCACTGTCAGCTCACAGAGAGATTTAAGTAACATACAACACAGGGACTATATACGTGTTTTATTTTTAATTTGTTTAAAGTAAGAAAAGGAATACATTCTGAAAAATAATGAAGGGGAGAAATGTAGTAAAATATTCATAATTAGACTATGCAAGAAAGTGACACAAACAAGGAAAATGGGGTGGAAGGATGAGGATATCATGAACCCAACCCTTATCTGAATCAGACAGAGAAGGGTTGAAGCAGTCGTTAAAGTAGAGATGTTTAAAATGTAAAAGGAGGAAAGCTACTTTATACTTGAATGTGCTATTGTCAATGAAATATTACTATTATATACATCTAAGTACTTGGGGAAAAAATCCAATTACAGTAACAAAAAGACATTATAATTATAAACAGTTGGGGTCCCCTACATGCATTTTCATATGTAACTCTAACAAAAACATCAACAAGACAGAAAATAAGAACCTGAATAGAATTTTAGAAAAGTTCAATAGTATAAATCTGGCAAGTACTTACTGGGAATAAAAAATAATATATTTCTCAACTATGTAGAGCACCTTTACAAAAACTGATCATATGCTAAGCATAAAAATCTCACAAACTAATGCAAAGAAGAAAAATACTAAACATGTTCTTTGCTGATCACAACGCAATAAAAATTATAACTGGAATTTGACAAATGGATTCAAGCTTATGTTGAGGCTAATCCTGAAAAATTGGTGGTTTAAGAAAAATTATACCAGTTTATTGAAGAAAAATACCAGAAGATAATATAAAACTTTACAGATGTGGTCAAAGCTATCCTTTGGGGAGATTTTATTTCACAGAACACTTTTATCAACCAAAGCAGGAAAAACAGATTTGAGGAATTAAGCATGCAACTAGAAGCCCTAGAAAAGCAACAAATGCACACAAAAACAGAAATAAAAATTCAGGAAATTAAGATATAAAATTGAAAACAAACAAAAACTCATTGAATTGATAAATAAAAAGAGCTGGCTCTTTTAAAAATAATAAAACAAAGTTTATCTGACTTTAAAAAGAGGAAGACCAAACTGCCAGTAACACAAGTGAAAAATGAGAATTTACAACAAATGAAGAAAAATTAAACAGAAACTATTTTGATGAATTATATACCAACAAAATTGATAAATGGAATGAATAAATACTTTTACAAATATAAGACAGCCAGGTTAACATTACAAAAAAAAAAAGAATTTTAATAATTAAAATGTCAGAAAAAGAAATCAAGCCATAAAGAAACTCCTAAAGAGGAACAAAAAGCACAATATATGTTTATGAATAAGTTCTATCACGTATTCAAGGAACAATAAATTCCAATATTTATATAAACTCTTTGCAGAAATAAAGAAATAAGGGTTTCATTAAACACTGTCTATGAAACATATATGGTGCCACGTAGGGAGAGAGAAGACATAGAAAGAACTGTCTCTAAATGAAAACCATGTAAAAATATTGGAAAATAAAAATGCAAAGAAACTACAATAACATATTCAAAGAACTATTTCAAAGTATGTCCAGGTTATACTTCTAGCAAAAGTGTAATGTTGGTTGAACATTAGAAAAACTATAAGCATAATAAAATACTAATAAAAACACATATAATTATGTGAATAAATGCAGAAAATGCTTTTGACAATATATCACTCCCCTTTGTCATAAAAAAATAATAAAGAGTACTGGAATAAATGGATTAACACCACACTATTCTTTCATGCATATTTAAAGTGCAAAGTAGTGGGGACCCTCATCCTCATCTTTGTGATTCATTTAATTTCAGTATTTCAAATTTCCATTTAAAATGACCAATGGCCAATAGTTTGTGATCTTGTTATAACACAAATATAAATCAAAGTCCGTGGTCTTCTGTCTGAGGAACCTGATAACTATGGTAAATAAATGGGTATTCTAAATTGAAGATTAATCAAGGAATACTTTATGGTAGAAGTCAGTATTAATCCAGGTCTCAAAGGAGAAAAAGGACACAGGTTCTCAGGGCATATCAGGTTGCAGGAAGGACAATAAGGCATAGTTACAGAAATTAGGATATTATATACTATAGAAAACAGTTAAGTTCGCTAAACTGGGAACAGAGGTTCTGACTTTTATAATAATGAGAGAGAGGGCATTTGGAAAAAATGCAATAGTTAATTTGGGCCTTTGAATGTCAAGAGATTTCAAAAGATAATCCAAAGATAAACTGCTACTGGTTCTTATGCAGGGAAGCAACTGGATACAATTTTTTCTTTGAGAAAATCATTCTGGCAGCTGTCAAGATACTAAATGAGCTCAAAAACTCTTATCTATTTATCTCATAAACCTAAGTTTTAACTGATAAAGAGGATATATTCAAGAAATCATACTAACTTTAAAGTGTACTTTCTTTTAAGAAAATTTGCTATGTAAAAATTCAGATTTCTGTAACCCAACATTTAAATGATGATTAATTACTTTTTCAGGATTCCATTAAGTGACTACTTCTTCTGATCCCATTAAAATCTGATTTAATTTCTAAAGAAATTATTTTACAAGCTTTTCAATCAATTAAGTATTAAGTCCCTACTTACTATGTGCCAGACCCTGTGCAGAGCCTGGCACAACGACGAAGGCAATCAGTTCCTGTTTTCAAGAAGCTCACATTCTAATAAATGTACATTCTTATATCAGTATTACTCAAATTTATATATACCTGTAATAGTCTCAATATTGGAACCCTGTTACCATGTTTACATGTTACATGTTTAAAAATTTAAATATTGGCAGTTTTCTACCAAACTCTTATACATGTTGAAAAATCATTACATATAATTTAAAAGGTACAATGAAGAGCCCTGAATTTGGAGTAAGAGAACTTCCTATCTGTGTGACTTTGGGCAAGTCACTTGGTTAAACAGGCCTCAGTTTTTTCATCTGTAAAATGAAGGTTTTAAGAAAGAGGATCTTCAAGACTTCATTTAGCTCTAACATTATATGATTCAATGGTATTTGCCAATAATATTACACCAAACTGCACACACCAGGCTATAAACAAGAACCTTCTGATTCACTGAATGGCTAAATGAGGAAAAGGATGCCTTCTGGAGGAAAGTAACTACCACGTTAAAGCAGGCTACACCGTGCCAATTGTGGGAAGGCAAACACTAAACACAAGGATGTATATGCAATTAATTTACAGTAATTTCTAGTCTCTATTTTTCAATTACCCACCAATTAAATGTTTAAGAAATGTAATTGAAAACATTACTAAAAATATAAATTGCTTTTGAAGTAAAGGAAATGCATTTCTTACTACCTGGAATTCCTTTAGCTGTAACTCACTAAATGGTGCAGAAAATGATTTTAATAAGTAGACTCAATTTTGTCATTTATTTTCTTAGTATAAAAATATAAAATTATAGTATAAAATATAAAATTATCAGTAAATCAGTAAAAAAATAAAATCTTTTCACAATTTCAATTAAAAAAGCATATGTACATGCATATCTATATGGGCCATTATGTGTGTGTCTGTGTCTGTGTGCATGTGTATGTATACAAATATAAGGAAGCATACACGTTCACATGTATGCATGTGAATGCACTGTCAAATCAAAAAGGACAAAACTCCTTGTTAATACAATTAATAAAACCTATACACGTAAAATTTTAAGGTTACCACATCTCAAATTTAAGCTTGAGCTCAGTGGTTTTTAATAATATGTAGGTTTATCTTATGAGTAAATATACCCCAGTACCAAATATAAGGCAAAAATACAGATTTTACAAACCAAATCATGTTTTATTGATGGGTGTCATGATTCCCTTCAGACTTGTTTTCACTCTACAAAATGAAGGACAGTAGGTTGCAGAAAGGTTTGTGCCCTTTCATGCTGTTATAAGCAAGAAAAGACCTAAAAATGTCGCACATTTGGACTCTACACCCGACTGAATTATTCAACAAAGGTGATGTAGCTAACCCATTGAAATGGATTATTAAAAAAAGCTAGGCAGAAGTTCCTCAGGGAAGGAACTCTTCAGGCAAGCAATTTCACTGAGGCCAATTTTATCAACTACGTATTCTACATTAATGTGTTCTGATTTTACACACACGTGCACACACACATGTAAATCCTGAGGAAATATTCACCACCACCCACTGTTATCATTTTTTAATATGGTACTCAGCATATTACCATCGGTCAGTTGTGGTCATTGTTGTTTAGAAACAGCTTTATGATTAAATGTAAATGGTACAATTTCAATGTATATATTTCTAAATCATTAACACAAGATTAGAAATATTAGAAAAATCCATGCACTGTTTTTTTCTTCTTTCACATCTCTGATGACTCTGTGGTAGCACTTTGAGTCACAGCAACTGCTGAGCTAGAGACAAGACTGATATCCAAGAACAGGAAGAAAGGTTTTGAGTGTCTGCGTTAGACTACCTGAGTCTGGACATTTACGTTTGTAGGCATCATAGTGGTGCATTTTAAGGTCTTCAGGACTAGGGAGTCTGACTATATAGTATGGCAGAATGAGCCAAGCAGATTGAGGATGAAAAGAACATGATGTATTTATCTGAGAGAAGTAGGGTTTCTTGGGATAGATAGCCATATGAATCTAGAATATTAGCTTGAAAGGACCTGAGGGTACAAATTAGTCATTCCTCTCATGGTACATATGAGGAAACAGAAGGCTAGAGAAATCAGGTAATTTGCCTAAATCTAGTTAAACAATAGCCCCACCAGGTCTAGAGAATACATGTCTATAGGATCTCCTTATGTTCAGCTCTTTTTCAGTCATATCTATCTTTTCATGACCCTATTTAGGGTTTTCTTGGCAAAGATTTTGAGTGATTTCCCATTTCTCTCTCCAGATCATTTTACAGATGAGGAAACTGAAGCAAATAGAATTTTGTGACTTGCCCAGGGTCACCTAGCTTGTAACTAACTGAGGCTGGATTTGAACTTAGGCCCTTCTGATACCAGGGCACTCTACTGAGCCACCTAGGGGCTTCTTTATATTGTCTTACAACTGAAATGTAAAGGTCTAAAATTAGTGAAAGATGAGCATTTTTCTCCTGATGCTCCCAGTTTTTAGTGCTTTCTTCTGTATGTCCTTGTCACCCAATTAAATGTGATTTTTTTTGTGATTATGGATTTTTTTATTTCATATATTGGATTCCTCAGTACCTGACATATTTCCTTCTACTTTGTGGGTATTTAGTAATTTTACTTTTTAAAAAAAAAGCTTCTTGAATTGAATCAATTATTTAGAACAGAAGGTAAGAGCTAGAAGCGGTGAATAATATGATCCTGTCTATAAATAATAGGTGGCTTCTCAAGTCAGTTGTGAGGTATTGGAAATTTATCTGAAGAGTTTCCATCTCTTCCAGGAACATAATCTGAGGATGAAAACCAATGAAGTTGTATCTATATATGCCATTCAGTAGTCTTAGACAGGCACATGCTCACCACTACTTGAGAAGAAATAAAAGAACTGTGAGAAACATGGCAATTTGGCTAGTTCAGGGAGTTGGGGAGGTTTGTCTCTAGTGATGATTTTAAGGTAGCAAAAGGAAATGTGATTTGGGGAGGTGTATAGGAAGCAACAGCAGAGAGAGAGATTTTTATGACATCTTAAAATTATGTTTATAAAATTACAGCCATATTTAAAATATAGCCATGATGGGTTTTATTTGTTTTCAATATGCTATAATTCTAATCTCTTCTAATAGAGGGGTTATGGATTTCTACAATGTTGGGGGTAAAAAGTAAAAGGAAAGTAAGCAGGTGACTTAACTTCCTCTTAGCCACCCCCTCCCACCCAAATGCTGGTCACGTCACTCATCTCCAACACCTTTCAAGCTTCACATTCAACTTCATTCCTCGGGGGAAGGAGTTTCTTTAATCTACCAGTAAAAAACAAAGGGATTGAAGATGTACAAACCAAATTCCCTCAGGAGAACTAACCCCAGAGTGTGTGCCTGCATGTGTTCCTGGGTGCTTAAGCATCGGGCCAGAGATTTAGCAAGGATCTAAACAAAGGCAATGATATGGGAAATGGGTCAAATCTAAATAGGATGATTTTAGGGTTTCCTTGTGGGGGTTGGAGATCTAGGGTAAGTCTTGCAAGATAAAGGCACAGGGTGAGGACTATGAAGGACACAAGATAAGGAAATCTCATTCCCCAGGATGAGGAGTGGGGACTGGGAATTTTATGGTCCAGAAGGTGGGGAAGTTTTGTGGTAAGGGGAGACTTTAGGGCACCAAGCGCTTCACGAAGTCAATCCTTAATATTATGTTTAACTCTTAGGGCACTGTTTCTATCCACATCATTTCCCCACTCATCCAGTAGGTAGGAGAATTCTTTCAGGGAAAAGGGGCAAAGGTCTTCAGAAGCTGCTTCCTGTTGAACAGGGGCAGAGTCCGATTCAGGAGCCAGAACTGGTTAGGGGGAGGGGGGGATGATCAGAGTGGGGTGCAGAATGCAGTGCCAACTGACTCCAGGGTGGAGAGAGGCAAACCACTCCGGGTTTGTATCCTAAAAGTTGTTGTGGGCAAGAAGATACAAAGCAATCCAGGAGGTTAAACAAACACAGACCAAGTATGAGAGCCAGTAAAATGATCAATAACAGAGTCACAATGAGAGAAAGAAGGGAGAGAAACCACGACCCCTAAGAGAAGTAGGGAGAGATATTAGGCTGGAGTGGATGTCTTGCATCCAAGAAGCTGCTTGTAATATCCTTTGAGTGCTCAAAGGAAAAATTTCATTCAGGGTCTTCAGGGAACAGGGGGAGAGCTATGGGCAGTAAGCTAGTATCCTGGGCATGATGGTGATACACCCAGCAATCATGTACTGTGCCCACCCCACAGAGTTCTCTATTGGAATTAAGGCATTAGACTTCCAGTCCTAAGGAAACAGGCCTAACCCTAAGCACCAGTGGGAACTGGGAATCAGTTGGCTAGGAGCAGAAGTGGTTCAAGGTGGGGCCCAGAACACAGCATAGCTAGAAAGCACATAGGCAAGTGCCCAAGGTGAGGGGCTTCAATGCATAGTCTTCTTGGATCACTTTTCTGGCTACTCATGCCCTGTATCTCATCTCACATCTCACATCATGGCCCCTGCTTGCTTCTCTGCCTCTGAACATCTGTCTGTTGCACTATCCACCCAATGCTTTTGAGAGAGGGACAAAAAGGAACTGTCCCTGTCTGAGTAGGGGTGAGGAGGAGAGTAAAATGAGGCTGAAGCAGCATCCAGGGGATGAGGAGAGTGTAGAACAGGTATCCTTGTTGCATGACCATCTGCAGATGGACAGCATAGTCTAGGAGACACAAATCTGACAAGTTCAATATGCAGGACCCAAATAGAAGGAGCATTAAAAGTGATGTCAGAAAAGAGGAAAAATAAAGAAATCAAGTGTCCCATGATATCATTATTTACTTTCGAACAGAGGATTTTCTGATTATGTTAGTTTCTCAAAAGTTTTCTATTCCCTTTGGAGGAACAGATGCTATTGAGGATCCTAGCTCTATACATGTACATACAAGCAGCAACACTTTGCAGGTAGAAGCTTCGCTACCCTTGAATTCAATAGTTGTACAGATGAATTCACTTATAAGAGACTGACTTTAACTCTAGTGTTCCTAAAAGACTTGGGAGGATCCATAAATAATTAATTCCAAAACAGTGCGTATCAATAAGTTGCTTATAATAAAACTTGTTTGTACCACAAAATATAGAACACGCAGTATAAACAGGTATTATTTCCACAACAGTACCAAATTTTGAAGTTGACTTTTTCATTAAAACAAAAATATTCCATGTTACCTCCCACTAAGAAAATTGCACTGAAATTCTTTTCCTGAAACTGAAGACATTTCTGATCTAGTTTCAGTATTTAACAGAATAACAGCTAGGTGCCTGAATCAGTTGTATTAATACTCAATTATCCTAACATCATTTTAAAACATTTAAGTGCCTTATTCCATACAGACATATATCTTGTACATTTACTAAGTTGTTTAAGGATATAAAAAAGAATATATATATAACCTTAGGCTGAAAAGCCCAGATCTTAAACACACACTTTAACATAGTATCATAGATGTATCCCCAACCTTAGTCTATGGGATAATGATTCAACATTTTTTTTGTACGTTCGTTTCATGAACTTCTTTTTCCTTGGTCTAATTAGTTCCATATCATTCAGAAAGAATGTTCTATTGCAGGGATTTCATCTTTCACATGGCTATGCAGGAGTACTAATTTACCCAACTGGGGTATAAAATAACTACCCCTTCAGATTGACCACTTGCCTTGATTACAGAAATCTGCCATAAAAAGGAAAAGCAAAGTCACTATTAGATAAGACATCACAGTTTTGCAGACATGTAGTGTCAATTCCATCTCATAGCCAGACTCAGGAATATTCAGGTGGGAAACATTCCTTTTCAAAGGAATGAAATGGGGAAACTGAGCCAGGAGTATTCAATTCTAGGCAGAGGCTAGAATTGTCCCCTCAACTGTTGTACAGGAAGATCTCTACCTGTAGTGGTCACATTTTCTCTGAGTACCCTGTGGCATTTCTCTCAGATGGTAGATTACTGATGGATTTTTATGATTCATCAGATAACTTAAAACATGGTTCATTATAGTCCCAAGAGTTTTTACCTCAGATGGCAAGTTTTACTAATCAAAAATTTACCAGGACTCATCTCAAATTTTAAATTTGTCCTTGTCCAAAAGCCAATTACTAGAGATCATTTGTATACTTAAACAAGCTCCTTAGAGCTGCTGGGGCTGTACTTTTGACTAGCCTGAGGACTGCTCCTTTCCACACATATACACACAATGTACCAGAATTTAGCATTAAAACTTTAACCAGCAAACTTACAATTTTCATAAGTGATAACCAAATTGTTTTAGCTGTAAACACAAACAATAAACTTCAGATGACATCAGTTGCATTTCCAGATCGTATAACAATTATTGACAGAAGGATGGGCTGTCTCATCCTGGCTTCTTTATCTTGACCCATCCCTTTTCATTCACCCTCTAGAGATAAGAGAAGGAAGCGGAGGAAGGAAGTTGTAAGGGGGTGTTTCAAAACTTCTTAATACAAGTATTAACCAAATTACACAATATAAGAAAATTCAGAAACATAACCATACCATAAGCATGCATTTAAAACTTGAAACAGAAGCAATTAATTACCAATCAGGTGACTGTAACTTAGTTGAATGAGAAATCAAAGCTGGATTTCATTATCACTAGTTTTATTAATCACATTTTAATTTCTAAGACCCAACAATCTCAGTACTTTTAAAAGAAAAGATTATTATCCATAAATTCACGTTTTTGCTAACCTAGGGGCAACTCTCAGGGAAGTCCTACTGAGTCCCGCTGCAAGGTTCTGGTGGCCAGCAGGCCAGGAGAGAATGGCAATCCTGTAGGCATGGGCATGGGGACAGGGAGTATTGGGGTGCAGAAGGAAGGGAGCACCCGCAGTTTTCCCAGTTCCTTAATTATGAGAGAAATGAGGGATTTGGACTTACCCTTCCAGATAGGGCTTTGGAAAGTGTGACCAGGTCCATGGCCTCCAACCGCTGGACCCAGAGCCTGACAGTGTCAGGACAAGTCTTAAAACAGCTTTGTAACTGTCTGCTCCAATGGAACCTGAGAGGTCAGGCCCAAAAGGCACTTCCAAAGCTTCCCAAGTGCTTGGAGAATGACCCCTCAACTGCAGGGAGAGAAAGGATTAGGGAGAGAGGAGAGGTTTCTATACCTTCAAGTCTTGGCTGGAGACGAGCTGTGTGAGTCCTTGTCTATTTTACCTTTGAGACTCATCAGACTAGAAAATAACATACATCCCTGAGGGAGGGAAAGAAAAGGAAAGGGAGAGAGAGAAGGCTTACATCTCGGCAGTTTTTCAGAGGCCCACGACCCACCTCCTCAATGTCCCCCAGGGGAGGGGAACAATACAAGGTGCAGAGACTCTGTAACAGGGACACAGAGACCCCCAAAGAAAACCAGGCCCAGTGGTCCACAGGGCAGAGAGACCCTGAAACTGGGGCACAGGGACCCTCAAAGAAAACCAGGCAGAGAGGCCCACAGGAACCAAAGACCCTGAAATCAGAGTGAAAGGACATCCAAAGACAACCAGGTGGAGAGACCCACCTACCCACCGCCCCCAACATCCCACAGGGGAGGAGAAGGAACAACACAGGGTAACCAAGGTGCAGAGGGAACAACACAAGGTAAAAAGTCTGCTCAAGCAGAGCAAGGTGCTTTTTCTTTAAGTTTTGAAGACCAAATTTCTTACTAAGCTTGCTTTGTTTAGAAACCCCCTTCACAAATTACTTTTCTAGATTATATTGAGGTCAGGCTGTGTTACAATGGAACCCTAGTCGCTTTTCCTTAAGATTTCCTCCCAGAATTCCCCTCCCAGCAGCCTCTCACCACTTTTTCCAGCGCCCCAGGAACAGGAGAGAAAAAAATGTGAGTGACCCAGTGTAAGGGCATCTCCTTATGTGAGGGTCCACAGTCCGACTGACCGCCCAGAAGTCAGTGGAGCTACAGATGCCCCTGGCAGTGTCTGGACATCCAGGGTTCTCGGTGCTAGGGAGACAGTGGGAGCAGAGAAGTCTGGGGAAGAAAACAAGGCAAAGAGTATTTACCTAGTGGTTCTCATCCCAGTGGCTACGAGAAGATCATCGGAGTCCAATTAATATTTGAATGCCCAGGTTTCAGCACCATAATGTTGAAGACAAAGATGGGAGAGCTGGTTCAAAATGTGAATAAATTCACTTATATCTTCTCTGTAGCCATTGGGAGCTTTACTGACACAAAAGCAGTGGGCCTGAGATTTAGCAAGGAGCTCAACAAAGACCCCCAGCCTCTTTTTTAATCCCCAACAACGACTGTTTGTCATTAGGTTCAGGGGTGCCCTAATTTTTTTATTCTAGATTAACTTGGTGTCATTTCTCAACATTAAGGAAGTTATAAAATAGGAATCAATCAAATCTCATTTCAGTACAGCTCTGACCCCCTATGTTGGGGGATATTAACAGACATAAAAATCTCTTCTCAGGAATCTTGACACCAATTTCCCCTTCAGACACACATATCAAAATAATGAGGAACGTGGTTGTAGAGAGGGAAAAGAGTTGCTTTAAAACAAGTAGCAAAACAGGAGCAACTAGACTTTTAACAAACAAGGACTCACAAAGCAAATAGATCTCTCCCTAAAGAAGGAACAAGAGGAACAGGTTCTATATCTACAACACCACAGGCACCACACTCTGGCCCTGTGTGGCTAAGACTTAACTGGTTTCATGTAGACCTGTGATAACATTTAATATCATTTTTGGACTTTAATAAGGTTCATAACTTGAATTAATCAATCAGAAAAGGAGCCTGGACTTAACAGTCTCTTTGTTCTCTGAAGTAAACTCAGAGAATATCTTTATGCGACCCTTAACCTGAGACAATATCTTTAATAATGAGACCTTTTCTGTACCTTAATATTTTGTGGACATATACTATGTTATGGCATGTTAATGGTCTGTCCGTGTTCATCCTTCGTTTTCAAAGAAGACCATGACATCAGAGAAATGATGACAAGACTTGTACTTGACTTTGTTTTGAGTGAGAGAGGGCTGTGCAAGATCACCAGCCTCACTTCCTCCTCTTGGGTCATCTGGATCCAGTGACCAGATGTTAATCCAGATGACTGGAGAAGGCCCAGGATGCATTAGGAGACCTCGTTTATTCCAGTACTCATTTGGAGAGAGGTAATGCCCATTCAGTGAATTGACCTCTTTAAGAAGTAAACAGGGAACGGCCCCTTTAATGAGCAAAAGAAAAAAATAAGTAAATCCAGCTGGGAGAGAAAGAACAATAGTTAATATTGATAATAACTCTGAAGTCATCAAGTGGAATTTGGGCAGGGACCTATTGTTGTGCAATATATGGACTTCAGAGTGCACTGGGTTTAAGGTTTTGGGAAGGAAGGAAGGAAGGAAGGAAGGAAGGAAGGAAGGAAGGAAGGAAGGAAGGAAGGAAGGAAGGGAGGAAGGGAGGAAGGGAGGAAGGGAGGAAGGGAGGAAGGGAGGAAGGGAGGAAGGGAGGAAGGGAGGGAGGGAGGGAGGGAGGGAGGGAAAGGAAGTCTGTAAACCCAAAGTTAACTGGGTGTTCTCTGACCATCCAAATTTAAGGGGAGGGGTGCGGATAGAAAGGCGTTTTCTGAAGAAAACACAGATATCCTGGGTTGTAATTTCAGTTGAAACTTTGTCAACTCTGTTATCTTACTGTATTTACAACCTATTCAATTAAGAAAATTCCTTTCTCATGGAATAAACACATATAGAGACCACAAATCTGAGGGACACAGACATCCGTGGATTGTCCTAAAACAGATTTAAGCCTGGTCATTCCTGTAAGTCAGTCAGAGATTTCTTTCTGGCTACATGGTCATGTAACAGCTAGCTTTAAGGGAATAAACAATATGCATTTAGTCTGTTTGCCTTTTTAAACCAACTTTCAGGTTGACGTCTGATATTAGAGACATAGGTAGGGTAAGCAGGAGAACCAATTTCTCCTTCTTGGTTGTCCCATTCCCTCACCATGTGGCAGTAGTACTCATTCCCAGCTACTACCTTCAAATGATGCACTTAGCTCCTCCCACTGTGGGGTAGGAGTTTCTAATTACAGAGTCTCAGCGTCTTTTTGTCTCTTCTTTTTACTTGTAGTATTACAGTTGAAAGCACTTGAGAGGTGAAGTGATGGTGGGGGTTAAAGAGTTACCTCCTCTCCTTTTAAGCCCTGATAGCCATTGCCTTCTCAGAGCAGCCCTGCCAGAGCTCCTCTTTTTAATGGGCTTGCCCATTTCTTGCCTCTTGCAAAGTTTTCACTCTCCCCAGTTCCTTAGAATATGAAAGAAGCAACTGCCCTTTCAGACAGAACTCACAGTCCCCAGGGGTTCAGTTAGATATCACCAACAGATAGCAATCTCCAATGTTCCACTACATAATCATCAAAAGGTCTTTCACTATCAAACCTACCAAGGTACAATGCATCCAGTTACCTACCTCAATTCAGTGATGAAGGTCCTATGCCCACCCTGGGGCTCCACCCAATACCCAAAGATGCTGGGAGAATTTGCTAATCTGTGTTTCACAGGAAGCAGCTGCCTTTATTCTGCCCTGTTATGAGTGGAAGCTCTTCTCCTCATTAGTCTAGGGTGTATGGTCAGAACAAATTTGTCCAATTAGAATCATGATTTCTCCAATTAGAATCCTGGCTCAGCTGCCACCCAATAAGTGACTCAGCCTTCTTCCCTACTTCATTTTATTTTAGTGAAGAAACTGCGGATAGTATATAGAGACTTTTCAGAGCCGGAGGGCATCACATTAATGCTTCATTAATTAACAAAAGGTGTGGTCCTTTCTACAAAACAAGCCTCCACTCATCAAGCTTCCCCTAATGGGCTTCCCCAGAGGCATATTAATGGGGGAAAGATCTTTAACTCAAAATAACATTATACCTGTTGCCTCTGAAACTACCTCCCATCTACTCTGTATACATTTGTATAAAACTAGTTATCTACATGGTGGTTCCTTTTAGAATGTGAGTTCCTTGATAGCAGGAAATATTGCTGTGTCTCTGTGTTTTCAGCACTGAGTTTATCTCATAGGAATCATTATGCTTGTTGACTGACTTGACTCTCTGATGGCTTCCTGGGATAGAGTATAATGTATTCTATCACTATCGCACGCAATGATCCTGTCTCACTGTCACATCTCATGTGCATAGTAGACAGTAAGCTGATAGCTTACTGGATAGCTGCTTGTTGGCTGGGCTGACTAAAACTGATCACTCTTTGTGGTTTATTCATCAACAGTAGAAGGGTAGAAAATAGTCAAGGGCAGGTCAGGTATGGAGAAAAATTACCCCAGAAGCCATTGCCATTTTGTCTTCCTTTGGTTTCTCATTTCTCTGTCAAAGACTGTATATTGGCCATGCCCATTTCATTTCTTTCCCTTTGAGTTTCTACCCATCTTCCCTTGGCATATGAAGCTCAGCCACCTCTGCCTTGTCCCCTGCCCTGTTAGTCCCAGTGAGAAGAGGAGGATGGAAGTCAGGGTGCTATAGTTATCTGATTAAGAATGGCTAGTCATCAGTATTTATCATTAATATGCAGCCTTGCTCAACTTCTTCAACCATGTTCTGGCTTTGTGAGCTGAGGAGCTCTTAGATTCAGAGTCATTAGTGATCATTATCCCCAAATGAAAATGTACCAAAAATAACTTTTTTATAGTTTCTAGCGGCTGATTTGAGGGAGAAAATGGGAATATTAATGTGCAAAAAGTATGAGTAGAAGAGCAGCACAGTTTCGTGAAAAGTACATCAGACAAAAGTCAGGAGTAGCTGAAAAAGGAATAATTGTCTGATGCTTCCTATTTGGAAAGGTCTGATCACGCTGTATCCTCTAGCCTGTCACAAAGCAAAGAAAAAGAACATGCCCCTGGCTCTGAACAGAGCATCAAGACTAGAAGTTAAGGATGGAGCTCCAGGAACTGCTGAGTCATCAAACCCAAAACAAAAGTGATGGTATCAGTCTTAGCCTATTTGAGCAGTCACTATTCAACTACCAATATACTTGGACTGCCAGACTAGCACCTTATCTCAGTCACTGATTCATATCTAGGTCCTTACTTCTAGATCTACTGGTTAGTCATGGGTTATAATAATAATAGTTGCAATCTGAAGTTTATGAAGTACTTTAAATATTTCTCATTGGATTTTAATTTCTGGACTTTATTCTGAGGCTCTCCTTTTGAGATTCCAATGGGATTGACTTTTGGGATGAGATCAAACTGTTTTGTTTTGCATTTTTCCATCAGTTAGCATTCATCTGCAGCAGAAGGCTAGATAGTACTTCTACCCTCTAAGAGGTCTAAGCACCCTGTATCTGCTAACCTCAGTGAATAGTGACAGATTCCCATATTTAGCATTTTTCTAACTCGATTTGCAAGTGCCATGATAAATCCTACATATACAGTTTATGGGACCACAAGGGGTGCCACTCCTACAGCTGTGCTGAC
The DNA here is from genome assembly GCF_028372415.1 of Notamacropus eugenii. Lineage (NCBI taxonomy): Eukaryota > Metazoa > Chordata > Mammalia > Diprotodontia > Macropodidae > Notamacropus > Notamacropus eugenii. Next base: position 272,756,074 of record NC_092877.1, read on the forward strand.
CAGCTGTACTCTGAGCAGGGTGTCTGAGCCCTTACTGCTGTCTCTCCATGTTAGTTTTTGCCAGTCTGTTCTGTCAGAATAAAAATCAGTTTAAAGTCTAGAAGCAAAGCTGAAAGAAGGAAGACTTGGCTTTTATTTCTACACTGGCTACTACAGAATGTGGTTTGATACTTTCTAAATAAGCCAAAAAGGATGCAAAGTGTAGGGCAGTGAAAATAGCACTAGATTTGGAGTTTGAATAGTGACACTACTTTTGTGACCTTTAGGAAGTCACTAACCTTCTAGGGGCCTCACTTTGTTCGTTTGCAGAGTAATTAACTATGGGATCAAATTTAAAGGGCACTCAAAAACTTGTTGCAGACCTGGTGCCTGAGTCTTTCCCTCTTCTCCTCTACAATATAGCCAAACTGATATTTACATGCTTCTGATGGGGTGCTTGGGTACCTGTGTTTGGACCCCAATTCGAAAATTATGTTTCTCTCTAAAAATCACATTTCTCCCTAGCCTCAAACACTATCCCATGCAGTTTCTCCCCAGCCCAAGGACACAGCCTGCCCCAGCAAAAACTATTATCTCCCTTCCTGCTACAGTAGCCAGCTGTACTGGTTGAACTGGCTGTGGACTGGGTCATAACGACATTCACTACCCACTGACCAATGATGTGTATCCTAGACTCAAACATAATGCATATTCACTTGCATTTATCTTGTCTAACAGGACATTGCTGAGAGCAGACCGTCAATCCTGACTGTTAAATGACTTAGTGACATTTCAGGCCTAAAACCACATCTCTGTATAGCCCCCACTTGGGCTATTTCCCAATGAACTCTGGGCAAAATACCTGCACAGTAGATACTAAAAGTGCATGTTACTTTAAGAACCAAATACTCCTTAGCTACTCCCTAATCCCACCTTGAATCACTTAGTCATCACACTTGACACATCTTACTATAGAATACACTATATAAACTTTACCTGTTCTCCATTCAAATTACAGGTTCCCTAAGAACTCTTGCCCACTGAAAAATGTAATAAATCTTTACCATCTTGACTTCAAGAATTTTGAGTCCACAAATTCATTCCAGGCGACCTGTCCCTGTACTCTGGTCTTTGAGGGGTTTCAAAATTTTCATCCATCCTATCCCTCTTTCCAGGCCTCATCACTTCCTCACACATGACACTCCATTTCTAATCACTGTGCCTTTACATTGGATGACCTTCATGCCTGGGAGACACTGCCTCCTTGCTGCCGACTCCTTGAATTCTGTGTTTCTTTCATAAATGATTAGTATGGCCATCTGATCCGGGAATCCTTTCCTGATTTCTCCAGCTGCTATTTCCTCCCTCACCTCCACAAATTACCTTGTCTTCATTTTTATATAGGTAATCCTAGCCTCACCCTTTCTCAGAGGTGTTAACATGAACAGGTAAGGCACCAAAAATAGCTATCCTTGAGCAGACTGGCATTTTACCCAGAATTCCACAAGTAAATGTGGATTTGAATATGATGCAATTTCATGAAGCCAAGGAGAAAGGAGATTCTCCATGTTAACTGAGATGAAGAAGCAATAAGCCATAATTCTACTGGAGGGGATCACCCTCTAGAATTGCTAGCTAACAACCTGGAAATTGAAGAAACAGCAGAGCAGAAAGGATGAGGGAGACCTCATCAACTGGAGGCAAGGTATGACAGTTGGCATGGCAGCCTGCATCTCCTCCACAAACTTTAGTCTTAGCTCTGTATGGGAATAGGGAGCTGCTTTCACATACCTGACTCCTACTTCATGTTTTTTCCCCTTGTTGGACCTTAGCGACTAGATAAAGCAAATTAGCACTGGGAGGCTTTGTGTTCCTGTTGGATTTCATTTTTACGTTTTTTAACTGTTATAAAACATGATATTCACAAACCTGAGGTGTTTGCATTGGTTATTGAATAAAGAAAGTGAGAGAGGAGAGAAAGGTAAATTCCATAAATGGAAATGACAATTTTTCCCTCTTAGTAGCAAGCATGAGGTTGGGGCAAGAACAAATGACCCAGAGAGAGTATACAATTTAATAGCAATGGTTTAAAGATTTGCAAACCCTCAAATTATTACCTTTCCTTCTGTGTGAATCCAAGGCAAAATTTGAAAACAAAATTCAAGCTGGGTTGTAGAGAAGAGAAGAAAGCCAGACTCTTAGCCTGAGGGAACAGTGGTATAGCAACTTTCTGTCCAAATACCTAGCCTAATAGCCTGGCCTGGGGGAGAAGCAGAGTGATTTTGTGCAACTCCTATTATTTTGAGTTAGAGGGATTCTATAGTACATGTGCCAGGTTTAGCTAAGCCATATTTGGCTGCCTGTCACTATGCTTAGAGCTATAAGTCTCCTACCATTGCTAACACACTCCTAATGGCAAAATGGAGAGAGAGAGAGAGAGAGAGAGAGAGAGAGAGAGAGAGAGAGAGAGAGAGAGAGAGAGAGAGAGAGAGAGAAAGAGAGAGAGAGAGAGAGAGAGAGATGATAGATAGATATGCATGTGTGTGTGTGTATACACGCACACATAGTGCATACCTGTGTGAGGGAGTGACAGTTGTCTGCTCACTTGTGTGAGGCATGTGTGCTTCTGAAAAAAGTTATTGAGTCATCCACCTTGAGAGTTCATTTGTCTAGGACAAAGTTCTGCGTCTGAGATCTAAGAGAAGGAGTTACTGAGTGTCCCATTTAGAGACAGTAGATATGACAAGCTGTAGAACTTTGAAACAAGTGAAGAGCAAAAGTAGCTTCAATGATTTGCCTGGGAAGAATCAGATAACTTGGGTGTCAATAGCTGGGGAAATAAGGATGCCAGAAATCTTCTATGATTGTGGGATAAGTATAACCTGATTACAGACCTAAGACTGAGAACTGTGAATTTGGTTTATGATCCATAAGCCAATATGTGATCATTCCAAAAGCAGACCCAGTTGCTGCTAAACTCAGAGGAGGGGTGGGGTGGGGTAGTCTACATCAGAATTGTGTCAAAGAGAGGCTGTAATTCTCTCCTGTTTGGAGCAGATTGGTTGACCAATGAGAGTCTAGAGAGATTTCTTCAGCTACCTGCTACTGAGAACAAAAAATGTGTAGAGCAGTCTCTGCTTTTTATTATGATTTGCTGCTGAGAAGAACAGAAAAGAATACAGAAGATATTTATCTGCTTTGCCACCTGTTGCTGCTGAGGTAGAGAAGGAAGATAATCCTGCCTAAGAGCAGAGTTGGAAATGTTTTCACTAACTTTATAATTAAGATCTTTAACTTTTTCTAAAAGAGCATAACACTACTTAACCTGAAAGCATAATTTAAGCCTGAAACTGGAAGAGATAAATACTGCATTTGCCAGTGAGGAGTAAATCCAGATGAGCAAAGGAATAGTTAGAAAGCAGAGAATCCGAGAAGCCACCCACAGGGTTGACGTTGTGCCCAGTGAGGTATTGGTCAAACACAGCATTGATCAGCTCAGCTTAGTAGTGGAAGAATTCGTTTAGCAAAGAAGCTATATTCAGGAAACTATTACGGTCAATTCCTGAGACAGAAAGAGAACATACGTTTCCCGAGTTGTAAATTGCCCTGGTCACATTTGCTCCCAACATGTGTGTGGGACTTCACGTGTCTGCCCATTTCCCCCAAAGACATTATGTGCACTGGCAAGAGAATGTAATTGAACTTTATGAACAGAGTAGGTAAATATTATATGTTTGCTTTTCATTTTCAGTTTTGGTTAAAATTAACTTAGTGATTTGTTCGTGGGACTAACACAGTTAGTTGGGCTAGAGAGGGAGTTTGGCAGCTGCTCTCAAGGTAGAACAGGCTGTAGAACAAGCAAGTAAACACTTAAGGAATGCTTGTCGATTAATTGGTCCTTAAGACCTTGTGACTCAAGGGCTAAGCTCTCTTCTTGCAGCCTCTACCATTACTGCATCTCCACTGAGTTTGTCTTTGCCTTAGGCCCATTTTGTGGTACTAGTCCCAAGTAAAACACACACACACACACACACACACACACACACACACACACACACACATACACACACATCCACCGATGGCTCTACACTATAAAATTAGAGATTTGAAATAGATCATCTTTAGCTATAAATCCTATAATCCTTATTACCCTGACTTTCTTGTGGGAAAACAAGAAATATATCATATCTTGAGATTTGAAGACTTCTTGGCCAAAAATGATCTAGAGGAATATTTTAGCAATAATCTGTTCAAAGCACCATGATATTTTCTTTAAAAAGCAAAAGAATAATTAAGGAATTAAGTATTTATGCTCCAGATGACATCTATTTTCTTATGTGTTTAGCTAACTTATAATAGCAAAAGACCTTCCTTGTGCCTTCCTGTCACATGGTGGTAGACACCAACACTTCCTGCCTACTGATTAGGCTGTTGGCATCCCTCTGAATGCAATACTACTACCCAAGGCATACCTTATCCTACTTGATCTTTCTGGGAGGTAAGTTTCAGGATATAGTTCCCAACACCACCACCTATCACATGGTCAGGTGCTGATGGATACATTCAAACCATCTAATCACCTGCCTCTACCAGTGGACCTCTCCATACACTGAAACCTTGTCTGGACTAATCCCACAGGGGTTTAATAAACTTCCATTCTCTTCTACTCTCCGTATCCCAGAAAAAAAGGAAATCCTAGCTATCAAAGAAAAAAATTACTTCCCAACAGACAATGTATACTCATTACCATCCACCTCAACTTTCCCCTCTCCATGTCTCATTCCAGATCTGCCTCCCCCTTCTATTGTGCCCTCCAGAAAGCTGCTCCATTATTAAGACTTTTTTTTTCTCATTTGAAATTTCTTTACTTCATTTCATCTTGTGGCACTCTCTAAGCCCTGGCTCCTTCCTAAGAACACAGCTTCCATGACCACAGTTTTACGTACTGCCAATACATTCCTGTATACCCTCTAACTTACTGGTTGAGAAAGGGGAAGTTTGACAGCTCCTTGCTTTTCCCTTCTCTATTATCTCAAGCTTCATAATATCCAGACTTGTCAACCAATCCAGATTAGTTTCGCCATTATATACCAATCCCCAGTACATTCTTCCTTCCTCCTTCAATGAATTTAGTGCTTAGTTCAGTTTCCTTCCGTAAGGAACTTAACTCCTGCCCTCATACTGGGCATTCATCATACTTACTGATATTTGTTTAAATACCCTAACTTCTAAGTTTCTCAGTCTAATCAATTCCCATGACTTACTTAATCATCCACTCTACTTCAGTTGCACACAGAGATAGTCATAGCTTTGAATTTTCCATTATCCACTTACATATTCATGAAGTCTGAAACTTTTTATCTGATTGTGATCTTAGACATTCTATCTTTTTCCTATGCCTTACAATTCCTAATCTTGTTTTTTCAAACTCACTGTGACTTTAAATCATTCTCTCCCAGGTCTTCACATCTGCATGGTTATCCTCTTCTTCTCTACCCAGTGTCACTCCTTCAGTGAACCAATCCAACTATACTATTCTCAACTTTTAAATCCTCTTCCCTCTTATCTTACCATTGACCATGCCTTGCCAAATCTTAACTCGAGATTATTTTTTACCATCTGTTTCCTTTGTACCTAGTCCTATACTACTAAATAGAGCTGGAAGAAGTCAACAAGCAATACTGCTTGGATCCATTATAAATTTGTGACATCTAATATCAATTGGACCCTCATAGAAGATGAAATCCAACTCTAAAGATTCAACTAAGAAATTGGTTGAAATATTTTAGGAAATTAGCAAGCCCAGATGTATGCCTGTAATTCCTGCTACTGGAAAGTCTCAGGCTGGAGGAATGCTTGAGCTTGAAAGTTCTGAGGTACAATAGACTATGCTGATCTGATGCTAGCACAAAGTCTAGCATCAACATGAAGAGACCCTTGCACTGGGTATTGCCAGGAGGTCTAAGGAGGTCAATCTAGTCTATATCAGAAAGGATGAAAGTTAAAGCTCCCATGCTATTCAGTAGTGAGGTCAGGCCTGTGAGTAGCCCTTGCACTTTCAGCCTAAGTGAGACAGGGAGACAATCTTCCTCCCACCAAAAAAAGAAAAAACAGAGTAGGATATGAAAAAAAATTCACAAAAAAATAACTCTGTATGTTATCAAAAAAACCTAGTAGAAAAAGGTAAATGAAAAATTCCTTTCAAAATAACTATAGAATTTATAAGTTATTTTGGAATATACTTACCTATATATACACAGGAATTAAATGAGGAACACTAACAAAGCATTTTATATAGAGATAAATAATTGAATAATTGAACCTATTACTGAACCCAAATAACTGAAACCATCATTTATGGTTAGATAATGCCAAAATAATTTTTAAATGAATATTTTGCCTAAATTAGTATACATAATTAGTACCAAGTCTAACTACCACAAGATTACATCATACAAGTTGAAAAGCAAATAATATTTGCCCAGAGGAACAGAAGATAAAAAATTTCAAGAGAAATAATGTGTTTTTTTTTTAAAGTGGGAAGGTACCAGACTACAAACTATACTGTAAAGCATTAATCATCAAAATTATCGGGTACCAGTTAAAAAATAGGAAAGTCAATCAATGGATTAGATTAAATACACAAGACCCAAAAGCACGCAAACATACTAACATAGTGGCTGATAAACCCAAGACTTTAACTTCTGGGACAAAGACTTATTACTCACCAGAACTTCTTGAGAAAGCAGTGCAGCCAAATTGACCATCTTGTTATGTTTCACACGCATCCCTCCACTTCTCATCTCTGTTCTTTTACATTTGCTGTCCCCAATAGCTATAAAGAACTTTCTTCTTCCCTGCACTTGTAGAATCTTTTTTTCAAGACTATTCAAGTATTACCTTTCTTAATTTGCCTTTCCAGCTGCTACCACACTTCTTCATATTTATTTTGTATCTACTTAGTTATGAACCTACATCTCCCCTGAGAGAATCCAGGTTCCTTGAGGGTACATTTTTGGCTTTATATCCCCAATGTCGAGCACTGTGCCTGGCATAGAGAAGCCATTTAATAAATGCTTGTTGACTTAATTTACTTGGTTTTAATATCTTCTTTTGTCCGAGTGGCAGAATTGTTTGCTGTTCAGTAAGTATGACTTTGTAACAGAAAGAAATGTATTCCATCAGTAGCTATTTGACCAGTTAGTTATCTGTTATACCACCCTAGATTTACTACACTACAAATTTACTACAGATTTACTATACTAGAAATGAAAATTAATTTCTTAATAGACATAATATTTTTAATGTACTCTCATTTCATTGATTTGCAAGATGGTAACTTTAGGCAAAATGTCTTCAGACAACTAATATTATCTCTACATTCATGGAAGCCCACACTGAAACTTTTCCAGATACAGAAGCAGTTTTAAAGATCATAGGAATTAGAACGAAAAATGCCACAACTTCCCAGGATAACTTGTTTTTAACATCCAACAAATGTTACTGTCAAGGAAATTCTTCCTTAAGGATATAATTCCCTCAAGCAGAAATTTTAAGCTTATTTCCTTCTCTTTTTTTTGCCTATAGTACAGATTTTTAAAAACAGCTGATTGCCATTCTCTGCGTAAGATATCTTTCATTACTTACTGTCTGAACAGTTGTTTTTCCCCTCCAGCCTAAATAAACCTTGTTCCTCTAATATTCCTTCATAACTCTTTACTTTTCCACATTTTATGATCTTTTTGGCTCTATTCTGAACAACCTCCAAACTCAAAAGTGTTGACTTCAGTTGTATAAGACAGAAAAATTAGCATTTACCTAAGGGTTCCCTATAAAGTAGAAGATTTTGTTCAGATTACTTAGCCTCTCAATTATCTCTTCACAATAGTTACTCACTTTATCTGAATGGGTAGCCATCTTAGCCCGTTACTATGGAGAGAGACACTGTGGAGACAGGAACTGTGTCATGAACTAGTACATTGACATCCTGCTGATGGAACTATGACCTGACCTACCATTTGGGAAACAATCTGGAATAATAGCCAAAAGGACACAAACTCTGTATATCCTTTGATCTAATAATACTATTGCTAATATTCTAAATATCTCTTTGATCAAAGAGATTTTTCAAAGAGAAGGATCCAGGCCTTGGGGCGGAGCCAAAAGGGCTGAATAACAGCACACACTTCCTAGAGTGCTGCCCCAAGCCCAGCCAAATACCTATAAAAAAGGGCTCTAAACAAATTCGGGAGCTGCAGAACCCACAGAATGAAGGAGTGAAGCAAAGCTCCAGCCTAAGACAGCCTGGAAGGTTGCCTGGAAGCATCTATCACACCATGCTGGGGGCAGGGCATAGTCCAGCGTGGGCCAAGCTGGCACAGACAGGACCTGAGCAGGTCTTACGAAGACTGAATCTCTCACATCTGTGACAATTTCCAGACTTCAGGAGCCCAAAACGCCAAGGACAAATTGGAAGGTCAGTGGAAAAAGCCTGTGGGACCAGTGTGGGAGAGTGGAGTGGTTCAGGCCCCAGCCCCAAGGCAGCAGAGGGGAAAGGGGAAGGAGGAACCCAGAGCTGCTACAGCAGCAGCAGGGGCAGAGGCAGTGAACTGTTTCTGGAGCTCTAGACCTATAGATTGTGGGGGAAGTGAGAGGCTGACAGCACATCTCCCACCCCCACTGGAAGCAGAGATCTACCTATACAAAGAGCTCAAAAGTCAAGTAAATGGCTGGGGAAAACAATTTAAAATTATGGGAATACCTGAAAGCCCTGATCAAAAAAAAAAGAACCTAGATATCATCTTCCAAGAAATTATGAAGGAAAACTACCCTGATATTCTGGAATCAGCGGGTAAAAAAAAACATTGAAAGAATCCACCAATCACCTGCTGAAAGAGATTCCAAAAGAAAAACTCCTAGGAATATTGTAGCCAAATTCCAGAGCTCTCAGGTCAAGGAGAAAATATTTCAAGTAGCTAGAAAGAAACAATTCAAGTATTATGGAAATACAATTATGATAACACAAGATCTAGCAGCTTCTACATTAAGGGATCCAAGGGCTTGGAATATGATATTCCAAAAGTCAAATGAACTAGGATTAAAACCAAGAATCACCTACCCAAAGAAACCAAGTATAATACTTCAGGGGAAAAAATTGTCATTCAATGAATAGAGGACTTTCAAAGTATTCTTGATGAAAAGACCTGACTAAATAGAAAATTTGATTTTCAAACACAAGAATCAAGAGAAGCATGAAAAGGTAAATAGGAAAGAGAAATCATAAAGGACTTACTAAAGTTGAACTTTTTACATTCCTACATGAAAAGCTAATATTTATACCTCAAGACTTTTCTCAGTACTAGGATAGTTGGAGGGAGTGCATACATATAGAGAGAGGGCACAAGGTGAGTTAAATAGGAAGGGATAATAGCTAAAAAAATAAAATTAAGGGGTGAGAGAGGAATATATTGGGAAGAAAAAGGGAAAAATAGAATGGGACAAATTACCTCTCACATAAAAGAGGCAAGAAAAAGCTTTCAATGGAAGGGAAGAGAGGGGAGGTTAGAGGGGAAAAAGGGAACCTTTCATCACATTTGGCTTAAGGAGAGAATAACATGCATACTCAATTTGCTATGAAAATCTATCTTACACTACAAGAAAGTAAGGGAGAAGGGGATAAGTGGGGGTTGGAGGGATGATAGAAGGGAGGGTAAATGGGAGGAAGATGAATTAGAAGTAAATACTTTTTAAAGAGGGACAGAGAAAAGAGGGACTTTTGAGAGATAGGGTCAAAAGAGAGAATAGAATAAATGAGGGGCAGGATAGGATGGAGGGAAATATAGTTAGTCTTTCACAATATGACTTTTATGGAAGTCTTTTGCATAACTACACATGTATAACCTATATTGAATTGCTTGCCTTCTCAGTGGGGATGGGGGGTGGGGAGGGAGGAAGGGAGAGAAATTGGAGCTCAAAGTTTTAGAAACAAATGTTAGAAACTGTTTTTACATGCAACTGGGAAATAAGATATATAGACAATGGGGTGTAGAAGTCTATTTTGCCCTACAAGAACATAGAGGGGATGGGGATAATAGAAGGGAGGGGTGTGATAGAAGGGAAGGCAGATTGGGAGGAAGGGGTAATCAAAACGCACGCTGTCTTGGGATGGACAGAGGAGAGAGATGGGGATAAAATCTGGAACTCAAAATTCTTATGGAAATGAATGTTGAAAGCCAAAAATAAATAAATTAGAAAAAAAGAGAAGGATCCATATGCTTAAAAATATATCAGTATTTTTTTGTAGCACCAAAAAACTGGAAAACTAAAAAAAAGGTGTGGTACATGAATGTAACAGATTACCACCATGCTGTGAAAATCAATGAGAAACCCTTGAACACATGAACTAGTGCAGAGTAAAGGAAGCAAAACGATATAAAATAAATACAACAATGGAAATTGAAAGAACAAAATACAGCTGAATGCCATGTACATATAATAACCAAGCTTGGCCCAGGAAGGGAAGAGAAGTGCTCTATAATTTCCTTGCTAAGGTAGGACACCATGAACGTAGTACATTGCATATCTCATCAAAGTGTTGCTTGGTCCTGCTGAATTGCTTCCTCCCCCTTTCCATCCTTCCTTCCCTCTCTCTTCCTCCCTCCTTCCTTGTGGCTCCTGAGGAAGAGGATAAGAAAGGGGGGGGGGGTGTATTTAGAGATGCAAGAAGCATAAATTCAAATATAAGAAGTATTAAAGAAAATAAAGTATAAAAAGAAACAATAATACAAAAATTCAGAAAAATGGACATAAATTGATACAGAGTTAAATAAACAAAACCAAGAAAACAATAATAACATAATTACTACAGCAACGAATTGGAAAGAATCAGAGAACAAAACTAAATGTTGTATAATTATAACCAAGCCTTGCCCCAGAGAAGAATTTAGTAAAAAAACAAAACAAAACACTTTCCTCTTTTCATTGAAGAGGTAGGAAATTATGGATATATACTGGATATATGGATACATAAATATGCTGTCAGACATGGTCAGTATGTTGATTAGTTTTGCTGAAACATCTTTTGCTAGAACGGCTTGCTAAATAGTAGCAGGGGAGGGATAGAATTAGAGCTTAATGTAATACAAAAACAAAAGGTATCAATAAAGATAATATTTAAAAGAAAATGTTTTAGGCTTCTTCATGACGTAATGCATTTGCCACTGGAAATTTTCAAATAGATGCTCAATGTACTTTTGTCAGGATGGTAAATGGGAAAATTTATATAAGAACAGGAAGTTGAGCTCATGCCCATAATATCACTTCTCATACTGAGATTCTCAGTCATTTAAGGGGTTTGGAAAGATGGCTTATCTAAAAATATAGCTGCATTTCTACCATTTTCTTTTTTTTCCCTTCATCATGTTCCTATTTTCCTTTTTTCAAAATGTAAATCATAGAAAGGATGCCACATTAAGTCCATAATTCTTTTTAAGTCAGCTTATCATACATAAGAGCATGGAGTCTCTGCTAAAGATTGAGCATAAAAGAGAATAAAAGAGCACAGTAACAGGAAGTGGGTACCAGAAACAAACATTCATCTCTTTTCCACTATTGCATAAAATCATCCCTATCACTCTCCAGATCAGAGAAAAAGAGGAAATTTTTTCACAGCTTTCTCTTTCCCTCTGTCTTTCTTCTTACAAGATTTTTTTTGAGTCACACAAAGTTTGTAATATGAAAAAGTCTGAGAAGCACTTGTGCCAACCTTACTTATCAATGAATATGGTCCACAGGACAGAATCAAAAACCTTGTAAATTAATGATAGATTTCTTGTATTACTGCTCTCAGGCTACTGAGGCTGTCATTCTGTCATTGAAAAAAATCAGATGAGTCTGACAGATTTGTTCTCTATAAACATTTTAGTTGATTCAAATGATTAGATTTCTTCTGAGTTGGATCATTTCCCTTTGAAATATTCAGTACCACTGCCTGAGCCAAACTGCCTAGCATGAACATCTGAATATGACTATATTCCTTACCCAAATGTCCTCATTATATGTTCTCCAGGTATTTAGCAGGTATTTGCACATCTTTCAGCTGCAGGAATTCTTGATTTCATTAAAAAAAGAGAGATTTTACAAGCAGGTCAAATAACACCATAAATTAAGAAAACTACCTGCCTTTTCTGAAGCTCTGCATTTCTTTCTTATCCACATTTTTGCGATATGTTTGTCTTTGAATCACTTCTAATTCCTTTTTTAAATCTTTTTTCCCCTAGGTTATGTTCCCCATAGGTTAAGAAACCTATTTAAAAACAAAACAAAAACTTTGGTTGATTTTGAAAACATCTACAATTTAAATGTAAAGTTCACATTTTAGGTAAGACCATTTTCTCCAAGTATACTTCTCATCTTAAAATGATCTTCAGTTGTTTTCTGTCACATTAGTAGACCTCTTCAATACAATTTTTCTGTGCCTGTTTTACTATGGAATGTCAAAGTATGTGCAATTTAGAAAAATTTAAAGTTCCCTGAATTCTTGATAATCTCTGCCACATATTGTATTCCTACTCCATAACAGGCAATAATGCTGTTCTTATTTCCCAAACTGAATTCTTCATTGTTCCTATTACAAATCTTAGGCTTTTACTACCTTTTCTCATATCATTCCATATGTTTGGAGCCTTCTTCATTCTTTATCAACCAACTCATAAATTACCTTCATGTTTTTTCTTTTCCTTGGAGATGTGCACATCACTTTTCACTTTGGATTAAAATTGTTTTGGGTTTTGTTTTTGTTTTGTTTTGTTTTTTACATATGAATAGTACTACCTCTACTAGACTGAAAGCCCCATGAGATAAAGAATCACAAATAATTTTAGTTTCTTTATGGGTCAATGCTCTGCACATTGTAGAATAGGGGATAGAACTACAGTTTTTTATTCCATTGGTACAGGTGTAACATGCATGAATTAGAATATAGGAGTCATTCTCTGGAACACATGCAGCTTTTCTCCACCTATTTCATATCAAACACGAGGGAATTTGGGGCCAGTTCTTGGCCATATATGACAAATTACTCTAGCATTTGCATAGAAATGACTATAAATCCCCTAACTGACTGCTTAAATGGAAGAGCTGATGACACTAGAGGATATACAAAGGCAAACTACTGGGTTTTTTCATGTTCTCTTTCTGGCAGCGAAACTGGACTTTTTCAAACTGATCACAAGAGCCAAGTAGAGAGGGGGCAGCTGCCAAAAGATTCCTATCCAAAGAATTTCTTTAAATAATCAGCACTGGTTCCAATGTTGGGGGGAAAGGGGTAGGACTATGAAGAAGGTTGTGGAACGGGACAACTGCAATCCTGTGGTTCATTTATTACTCACATCCCCACCTACACTTCCCCTCCCCACACACTCAGAATGGGTTGGTCCCAAGCTCACTCCTAGAGTGCCAATAGATTGTGAAAGTCGCCTTTGGACCATGGCTACAGATGGCTAGAGTATGAACTGGCATGCATGCAGGCACTCATTCCCTTGTGGAGAAAGACTTGGTAGAGTGCTTCCTTCGTCCTTCCCTCTGTTCATTGTTTTATTATGACTACATCTTTTCCATTTCTTTGAAATGTATAAATAGGGCTCTTCTAACCTGCAGCTTTCCTTATCCCTACCACGTTCATCCCCAAAACCTCCACTATTAGATGACCCAGAGAGAATGACGGGAAGTGGCACCAGAATTATACCAGACAATACGTCTGTACTCATACAACTATTATGTGGACCAGTCATGAGTTGTCCACTCAGGGAACACACACCTTTCCTTCCACCTTCCTTTCCTTTCTCTTGACGAAGACAAAAGGAAAGTAGCTAGGAGGATGGAATCCTGGGAATGGAATGGGGGAGCATTGCTTCTCAAAGCACCCTTCCTTAAACCTTGTGGGCAAACTCAGTATGGTATGCCATCACTGAATAAACCAAAGAATCATCACAGTTACTTCCAATAGTATCTAAGTACTTGGGAAGTCTCAGATGAATTGCCCCCACAGGCAAAAAAATGGGGGTTTAACTTTCACTGAGAACTATGTTTTTATTCTTTTCTTCTCCCAGAATTATCCCAGTGTTTCAATGGATGGGTGGCTGGCCCAGTAAGCTTTTGAACTACAATTCTTGATGGGAATTGGGAGGAGACACTCCAGTGGACAGACGGAAGCTCAGACAATGGTGTCAGCAGCTTCTGCTCTAATATTCACATGTGCTCTAATATTCTAATATTCACATCCCACATCAATGTGGGATTTGTGTATTGCTGAATGCAGTCATGGGTATTGGAATATTAAGGGACAATAGTGTCTTGCTTTGAAAAAGGTACCAGTCTCCTTTAGTTTACACCAAACACAGACTTATCTTCACATCCACCAGCAACTAAAGGAGGAGATAATATAGTTTGTAGACTTGCATTTTCACCCTGCTTTGGAAGTTAGTCTCTTTTCTTTTTGCTTGCTCTCTCTCTCTCTCTCTCTCTCTCTCTCTCTCTCTCTCTCTCTCTCTCTCCCTCTCCCTCTCCCTCTCCCTCTCCCTCTCCCTCTCCCTCTCCCTCTCTCCCTTCCTCTTTCCTTTTCCTGCTTGGCTTCCCACAAACCTTTCCCTTTTCTTTCATTGTTAAAAAAAAAAGCTGCTTGATCTTCCTACTTTCTGGACCAGCTCAAGGTAGAATTTCCCCTTTTATTCTTAGCACTATTTAAGCCTATACTGCTTAATAAATGTTGATTAACTGATAACCATACCCCCTTTATTTTTCTTCCTTTAATTTCTCTCTCCCCTGACAAGAAGAGTAGTAGAAACACTCAAGTGAGAGCTTCAGCTAAATTAGCGATTACAATACAGGCTACACAGAGGAACACAAAATCAAGGATTAGACTCCATTTTAAGATTCTTTGTCTTTATTTTAAAAAAAAGCACCACAAAATTGTTAGTAAAAGTAAAGTAAAAGGGAGATTGGATCAACCTTGCCTCTAGGGGACTTTTGTACAACAATGTTTTATTGAAAAACACAACTCACATCAACAATGCCAGAGGAAGTAAGGTTCCAGTATTTACTCCCTGAAGCCTGGATAACAGCATGCTATGAGTGTTTGTTTCATTATACACAATGAAATGCATTTGTCTGAAATCAACCATATATCATCAGTTCTGTTATAATGCTTGTTTTGAAAACACGAATTTCTACCAACAGAACCGATATATAGTTGAACAATTTGAACATAATGTGAATTTTGTATTTGTTTATGTGTGATTTCAAATCTAAGAAACAATAAGACACAGAAAATTGCACCACTTCACAACAGTTCACAAGCTACAACTCTTATGACACCCACTCCCACAAGCAAATTTTAGGTCTTTCTCAGTGGAATCAGGTTAAGTGAACACCCCTCAGGCATGATTTTCCCAAAACCCCACCCTTCTTGCTAAAGCTAAAATAACTAAGTATCTGCCTTATGCAAATAAAATGTTCTGTTTTGGAAGAGAACCACAAAAAATCCCAGTCTTGCAACATGGTGTACCACCCCCACCCCCCACCTTCTCCCTCTTTACCACTCCCTTGTGCCACATCAGCACTTTTCCCTTAGATCCATACAAAAACCCCCATTGGTGAGCAATGATCATTTCCATGTTCTTTGTCTCTGGGGTAGATTGTGTGTTTAGATTGTGTGCCTGGATTCCCAGTCAATGGGAAGAGAGCCTAATGTGCTTCCACATCAGGGACTCTGTTGTATTCTGCTCCACCCAAGCTCACTCCCTTGCTGACAACACTCATGGTCTTGCAGGAAGGGCCCCTTCTCATAAGATTGTAATAAACTCCTTTTTGCTTTCTTCCTTGAGAAGTCTCTTGAGTTTAATTTGAGTAAGGGTCGTCGCACCCCTCACAGTTTTGGGGACTCCTCCGGGATTTTTCCCCTTTAATTGGGGTCTCCCACACCAATAATGGGGACATGGTGCTGAGTGGAATAGGTTTAGTGAAGACTTCTCAGATTGTAATTCTTCTCCCAGGGGTGAGGTAGGACCGAGAGGCTCAAGGTTACAATATTTTTAGAATAGAATAATTCCATATAAGGATAAAAAACTGTGTAGTACATTAGGGTCTCAATGATTGGATAAAACTTACATAATTCTTCAATGTCTTCATTTCAAAAAGATTGGTTAGATTCTGTGTCTAGAATGTAAGATCATATTCTCAGCTAATGAGAATAATGGTCAGTGGGGGGAGGAGGGACTTGCATTAGGGTCTACATAAATCACTATCTTTTCCTTGTCTTCAGCTTTCCCGTTCCAGGTGAACTGGGATTGCCCTGCTTCTCCAGAATCAAATAAATAAACTTTCTGTCATCACTTTGAGAGGCCTCTGAGTGATTAATTAAGTAGGGATATGAGCCATCCCACACAGTGCCAACCAGGGCTTTTCCAGTTGTCCTCAGAATTGGTTTTCGAGATCTGGCTCTGGTCAGGTAAACTCGAAGACAGGCACTCAGAGGAGGCAAAAACAAAAAGTAAACAGACTCTGGAGTGGAGACAGGGCTAACTAATTCGGCCAGGAAGACCAGCCTGAAATTCACTCATGTAAGTTGTTCACACAACCCAGGTAAGCCAGATCTTGTGAGCTTGGGCAGAAAACTCAGGCAAGATCAAGTGAGTTCTCCTAGGTGACTGATGGAGAAGGGGGTAGGCACCTCTCTGACCATCCCACAGAGAGATCGGGTGAGGCTCTCTGAGGTAAGATCTTGTGAGCTATGGGAAAGGGACAATCAAAGGTGGCTGGTCCTAAAAACCCATTCCTGGATATTCCTGAAGATAACCCTCTGAGGAATAGACTCAGTAATTGGGATGAGGTACCAAAATACAAATGAAAGGATAAGAAGTAAAGGATCAAATACTATTTTTTTTTGTTTGGGCAGGGATCCCGCTGGGAGGAAATGTAAATTGGCCAAGGTATGGATCCTCCAAGGACTGGGTATGCCTGCAGTTAAATCTGATGGTGAATGCCAAAAAGCTTCTTAAAAGGAAGAAAGCTCTTAGGCAGCCCTGTGGCTGCCGGAGGCAGGCCAATTTGTGGTAAAAGAGAGAAGGGATAAGGAGAAAGAGAATGATCCTGTCCCCTACCATCAATGGGACCCACTTTCAGCCCTTCCACCTCCTTGTTTCCCTGCTGCCTCCCACCCTGGCTTCAGCACCACCACCTCCCCTTTCTCCTCCACCACCTCCTTCAATGGAGACAGTGAACAGGAATCCAGACTTGATTGATCTCTCGGGGTCACCTCCACCCCATACTCCACCTCATGGCCCCTTGAGGAGGGAATTAAAACACCTGCTAAAAGATCAAGAAAAGTTTCCTCTTCCTTCCCCTAAGGTTAGTCAGTTTCCTCTTAGGGAAGTACCACTAGCCCAAGGAGGGTTAGGTTATGTGAATGCTTCTTTAAGCAGCACAGAAGTTAGAAATTTTAAGAAAGATATGAAGGTCCTGATAGAAGATTCCTCTGAACTGGCAGACCAACTGAATTAATTTCTAGGGCCTAATATGTACACTTGGTCCGTGATGATGTCTATCTTAGAAATCCTATTTACTGCAGAAGAACAGAGGCAAATTAGAAGAGTAGCCATGAAAGCTTGGGATGAGGCACAGGATTGAGAGGTGAACAGAAATATCCCCTCCAAGATCCCAATTGGGACCACAATAATCTGGCACACAGAGAGCATATGAAGGATCTAAGGCAAATAATTGTACAGGAAATAAGAAAAGCAGTGCCGAAAAATCAGAACATGAATAAAGTGGTAGAGATCAGCCAGGAAAAGGATGACTCCCACTTCCTTCTTGGGCAAATTAAAAGAGCACATGAGGAAGTACTCTGGGATGGAGCTGATGGATCCAACTGCTCAAAGTTTACTGAAAATGCATTTTGTGACTAATTCTTGGCCAGACATTAATAAAAAACTACAGAAAGTAGAGAATTGGCAGACCAAAGCCCCTTGACGAGCTCTTAGAAATAGCTCAGAAAGTATACATAGCAAGGGGGAGTGAGGATAAGAAAGAACAGGATAAGAACACCTGAATCATGATGCAATCTCTAAAGCAGCAAGAAGAATTGACTTGGGCCTTGCTGAGAAAAGAGAATACAAATGAGGGCTGGAAGAAAGGGAAGGGAAAATGGGAGCAGAATGAAGGGAGGTCTATCAGAGGGAACGCCCACCCCTGTCATACCCCCTTAACCTGCTACAGGTGCGGGATGGAGAGGCATCTTAAAAGGGACTGCCCTCAGAGAAAGAGCTCATGGAGCTGTAGGCCTAAGGGTGTCAGGGGTTCGATAGTAAAACAACCCACCTGGAGCCCTTGATAAATTTAAGGTGGGACAGGAGTCTGAGGATCTTGTTTTCCTGGTTGATACGGCAGCAAATTCCCAAGAGGACCCTAATTCTCAAGAGACCTTCCTAATTTCTGTAGTAAAAGGAGAAACCTTTGTAGTACCTATTACTGAGCCTCTTAAATCAGAATACACCAGAACCCAAGTAACAGGCAAACTCTTATTTGTGCCTAAGGCTGGTATCAATTAAGTTCCTGGGTAGGAACTTAATCACCAGACTTTCCCTCCACCTCATCCCTCAGGTCACCCAGCTCATAGCCACTAGAAAAATGTTGGTTTTTAAGGGAAGAAGAAGAAACACAGATTAATTCTGAGGTTTGTGTTCATCCCTGCAATCGAGGCCAAGTGGAGATTCCCCCCAACCAGATCAGGCTGAAGGACCCCAGCCAGGATCATAGTACAGGTACAACAGTATCCCATTCCCCTAGAAGGAAGAAAAGGTCTCAAACCTGTAATAGAGGAACTGGTGGAGGAAGGGCTGCTGGAGCCCTGCTTGTCCCCCTTTAACACTCTAATTTTGCTGGTAAGAAAGGGAGTTGGAACATACAGGCTAGTACAAGACTTAAGAGAAATCAACAAGATAGTATTGCCTTCCCACTCTGTGGTTCCAAATCTTTACACTATACTAGGCAAAATCTCCACTGATAGTCAACGGTTTAGTGTCATTGACTTGAAAGACAACTTCTGGACATGCCTGTTCAATACAGAGAGTTGGGATCTTCTCGCCTTTGAATGGGAGAATTCTGATACAGGGAGGAAACAGCAGTACCAATGGTATGTCTTGCCCCAAGGATACACAGAATCCCCAAATGTATTTGGCCAAATATTGGAGTCCATTCTGGTGATATTCCACCCCACTCCCCATACCAGAATGCTCCAATATGTAGATGATCTACTGGCGACAAGACCCAAGAGGGAAGAAGTTAGCCGTACTTCCATACAGCCATTAAATTTTTTGAAAGAACGGGTTGAGAGTTTCTAAGAAGAAAATGTAATCTGTGGAAAAAGAAGTTAAATACCTAGATCATCTCAATAGTGAAGGTAGCAAGAAGCTAGACCCTGAACAGATCTCAGGCATCCTGCAAACTCTCCCTCAAACCAAGAAGGAGTTGAGAAAATTTGGGGGCCTGGTAGGATACTGCAGGAGTTGGATAGATTTGTGTGCTAATCGCACTAAGCCACTATACTATTGTCTGCTAGAAGAAAGATTGGACCTTATTAATTGGGAACAAGAAGATCAAGAAAGCTTCCACAGACTAAAACAAGCTGTAATGTCACCACCAGTATTGGCCCTGCCTTCTTTGGAAAAGTCATTCCATTTTCTTTTTAATGCGAAAGGAGGCTCAGCTTTAGGGGTCCTGGACCAAATAAAAAGAGGGCAAAGAAGGCCAGTCACCTTCCTCTCAAAGTTATTAGAACCTGCAGCATGAGGATAGCCCACTTATATCAGGTGGTGGCTGCCACTGCCATATTAGTTGAGGAAAGTAGGAAAGTGAGTTTTGGGGGTAGTCTGATAGTAAGTGTGCCACACCAAGTAAGGTCCATATTAAACCAAAGAGCTGAGAGGTGGTTGACTGATTCCTGTGTCTTGAAATATGAGGTTATACCATTAGAAAAGGTTGACCTGGTGCTGTCCCACAACCATAACCAGGACCCTGCCTCCTTTCTCTCTTCTCTCCCTGGGTCAGAAAATCCAGAGAAAGGGTGCTGTTGTTTAGAGATAATTGACTTCCAGATCAAGACCTGGGAAGACCTACAGGAGTCCTCAATCCCAGGGGGTTTTAATCTGTTCTTTGATGGCTCCTTTAGGGTAATTGAAAGGAAGAGGTTATGCCATCACTGATGGGGATAAGACAGCCTTGGTAGAAGCAGGAAGCTTACCCAAGCATTGGTCAGCCCAGACCTATGAATCATATGCCTTGAATAAGGCTCTAAAATTGTTAGAGAGTAAAGAAGGGAACATTTACACTGACTCTAAATATGCATAGAGGGTGGTTCATCTGTTTGGGAAAATGTGAAAGGAGAGAGGAATGATCAATAGCAAAGGAAAAGAATTAGCCCATACTACCCTTTTGACGCATGTACTCAAAAATCTTCATTTACCTGAGACCATCTCAGTGGTTCCTGTGAATGGACATCAATTGGGGCATTCATTTGAGGTTAGGGGAAATAGAACAGCTGATGAAGAAGCCAGGAGGGCAGGAGAGAGGGACTCAGACGAGACTGAGGAATGGGCTAACCTTTTAGATCTGATCCCTGCCTTCCCTCCAAAATTGAACCCACCACCTCTCTTGGAGGAAGAACACCAACAGGCCTGGCAGTTGGGGGCTGAGGTAAGTGACCAGGGGAAATGGATACTCCCTGATGATAAAGAGGTGGTGAATAAGGCAAGTATGAGGCAGATCTTTCAGCACCTACATCACGGCGGTCACTGGAATGTCCACAACCTATGAGATGCTGTCCTGACCTGGTTTGTGACCCCCGGCCTCTATACCTTGGCCTGTCAACTAGTGGATGGGTGTCAGGTTTGCCAAAGGGCAAATAAGACTGCTCTCCACTCAGGCCCAAAGGAAGGAAGACCACTGGGTATTCAACTGTTCCAGAGTATCCAGGTGGACTATACCAAACTGCCTCCCATGGGACGCCTCAAATATTTGCTAGTGATGGTAGACCATTTGACCTCATGGATAGAAGCATTTCCCTGACTCAGGCCACTGCATCAGTGATGAGCCGAGTACTTTTGAAATAGGTCCTCCCCTGATATGGGCTGGTGGAATGGACTGATTTGGATTAGGGGATGTATTTTACGTCTAAGGTCCTTCTGTCACTGATGAGAGCTCTTGAAATCAATTGAGAGATTCCTTCTCCCTGGCATCCCCCCTCCTCTGGCAGAGTAGAAAGGATGAATGAAGAAATAAACAGACAACTAACCAAATTAGCTATGGAAACCCAGTTACCCTGGACTAAGTGCCTTCCACTGGCTTCATTAAGAATAAGAACTAAACCCCATAGGGATACAGAACTATCACCCTATGAGCTCTTGTTTGGGCACCACTTCCAGGAGGTGGATTTGAAGAAGAAAAGTTTAATAATAATAATGATAAGATTTTAGAATATGTACAATCTTTGGCAAAGTCTCTGATTTCTTTGCAGAAAAAAGGACTAATAGTACAAACTCCAACACTGGGGTTTCCAGTTCATAAGTTCCAGCCAGGAGACTGGATCCTGACCACACATGGAAGAAGGAAAAGCTTGCCCCATACTGGGAAGGCCCTTTTCAAGTCCTACTCACCTCACACACCACTGTGAGGACTAAAGAACAAGGCTCGACTCACCATATCCGAGTCAAAGAGCCTATTCCCGCACTGGTTGAATGGACTGTGGTTTCACGAGCTTCTGATGGACTAAAAGTAAAACTAGAAAGGGAAAGTGGCTCATGTACTGGGTGGGCCCACAAGGCCTAAATGGGAGTTTGGGTAAAGGATAATCTTTCTGTTTGTGGTGACCTTCTTAGGGTTGGTGACCTTGGTTGTAGACATCCTGGTCTGCAAAGGGGTAAATTCCTTCCCGAAGGGAAATCACTCCTTCCAATTTGTCTTCCTTGCATGATGCAATTAATAACCAGACTAGTACAAGATTCCTTTTAACAATGATTAGGCTAAACATGAAGGCTGAAGGATCCGTTAGACTCATGGTCCTGAAGAGTCAAAGCTGGACACCAATCAAAGATAGTGGAAAAGAAGTTAGGGAGGATGACTTAGCAGAGGCAGCCTTCCAAGAGTGGTGTCAGGGGTCTTTAGAGGGACAAAAATAAGAGGAGGGATTGAGTGGAATCAGGTTAAGTAAAGACCCCTCAGATATAATTTTCCCCCAAACCCCTACCCTTCTTACTAAAGCTTAAATAACTAAGTATCTGCCTTATGCAAATAAAATGTTCTGGGATGGAGGAGAACCACCAAAGTTCCAGTCATGTGACATGGTGTGCCCCACCCCATTTTTCTCCCCCTTCACCACCCTTTCATGGCACATTAGCACTTTTCCTTTACTTCCATATTTGGTAACAAAAACCCTCATTGGTGAGCAATGATCATCTCTGGGGTAAATTCCCGTTTTCAGATTCTGTGCCTGGATTCCCAGCCAATGGAAAGAGAGGCTAGTGGGCTTCTGCATTAGGGACTATATAATGTTGTACTCTGCCCCACTCAAGCTCACTCTCGCTCCCTTGCTGACACCGCTCATGGTCTCATGAGAAGTGCTCCTTCTCATGAGATTGTAATAAACTCTTCTTTGCTTTCTGCCTTGAGAAGTCTCTGAGTTTAATTTGAGTAAGGGTCACTGCACCCCACACATCAGGATAAAGTGTCATATTTATTATGTATCTTCTGGGGCAGTAGGAGCTGTGTTCTGAGGAGAACTTCTCTGCCCTTACCCTCTTCTCACTTTCCACCATGACCAAAACCCCCAGTTTTGAATGCCTTCTCCAGTCCAGGTTCCATGGGAACTAGGCTGTAGGCTAACCGATAGCTGAGGCTGTGGATATTGCCAGTATTTATCATAGTATTTATGTATTTCTTAACCATCTAACATGTATAAAACTGTGTAACCATTTGATTACATTCCTATATTTTTTAATACATCTTTGATGAAATTTTTAAGTGTTGTCCTCCTAACCTCATTTTCCCCATAGGCCCTGTGGGTCTCATTGAATCATTTTGCATAATTTGATGATTTTTAGGAACATGTGATGTTATAGCTAAAGGATTATAGATTTATAAGAGTAAGAGACTAGTGAGACATTAGTAAAAGCTGAAGGTCTAGGGGACTAAAAGACATAGACATTGAAATATAAAGGGAAAATTCTTTGCAATTACTATCCTTGCTAAGCCATTTGAGTGCCATTTTGCTACCCATTCTTCGCTAAAGAACTGATTCTATTCTCTGATTGTTAGAGAAAGCACACCTATGAGGATTTATGAGCCAGTGTTAATCATCCTCAGAGTTACTCCCTTAAATACTAGAAGTTGGAACAGCCACCCTTCTGGTGACCCAACCTGACAGTGGTAGCTCAAACTGAGCAATTGAGCCCCAAAGGTCATTACATTAAAAAAAAATAATTAGGATAAAACCTAACCAGGAACAGATGAATTACTGATGACACAGTAGTTATGTGGGGGAGAGGGGATGGTGGTTAAGAATTGAAAAATAACAATTTTCAGATATTTCCATGGTCCTAGCAAATACCCCTAATGTTACTTTTTTCATTTGTGAAAACTTGTGGGGATGGGGGTTCAACTCTAATTTCGTAGTTTCATACACCAATATCCTCTTCTTTTTGGCATCTGGAAACATCTGGGTCCCCAGCTCTATTTTGTCCTTTATTTTACTTCTCTATCACCTGTAAGACTTTTTTCACCAGGCTGAATAATATCACCCCCCCACCCACACACACACACCTCCTCATCCCATGGTCTAAGGAAGCTCAATAACATTGATGAGCTTGATGAGATCTTGGCTCTTGGCTCTATTCTCTGTCATCATGGGAGGAAGAGAAAAAGATTCCTTTCTGGGTCCTTCTTGCTTTGATCTATGGATCCATTGACTCTCATTTCTCCTTTTATTCTCAGATCTGTCCCTCCCCTTCCCTGACAGAGACCTGATCTCCAAAGTATAGGGAAAGAGAGAGTGGATGTGCAATTGAATTACTAAGTAAAGGGATGGAAGAAAGGTTGATTCCTAACCCCAAGGCAGAAACAAATGAGAGCCAGTTCTCTCCCATCCCACTACCATCCTTAAACCATCAACCCTGATGTGCTCTGTGGAATTCTTACACCATAATAAACAAACTGTTATTCCTTCTATACATACTTCCTCTAAACTTGAGGCAAACTTTGTAGTCACAGCTTTAAATCTGAGTCCATTCCCCCAGAGAAAAAGGTGATAAAAAATATAGTATTCTCAGTTTGGCAGGTTGCTGCACATCATTGGTAGGTATGTTCTGAGGGTGCAACTCATAAGTTCTAGAAGGGGCTGGAAAAGTGAGTTCAAAGCCTATATACCTTAATCTAATAAGAATTATAGTATTATTTAACTCAAATGTCTTCATCTTTCCCACAACCATATGAAAAACTTTATTAAAAGGTTTGCTGAAATCCAGGTTATTGAGAGGAATAACCAATTATTAATATTGGGGAGATACATGATCGTTTCCCTTCTTCCCTTGGAGATTAGGTCAAAGCTTAGTTCTCTGAAGGGCAGGGGAGATGATGATATGAAATCTTGGAACTCTTTCCTCACCCAGCTAGAGAACCTTACAAAGAATTTAATCTAAGGTGAATTCTGGCCCATTGTGTTCTGCCCTGGCAGGGGAGGTAGATCCTTTTTCTAGATTACCTGAGCCTAGGGGTGATCAGAGTTACATCCCCCAGTCCTTCATTAGAATAGATCTACTTCTCATTGTAATATTCATTCTTCTCATTAATTGTTAACCAATCAGAATGGATTGCCAATCTCAGGAACACCCACTCTCTCAAGGGCATATAAGTGTTAGGTGGGTTCCATGAGGGGTCTTTGGCGTTCAAAAGTGTTACTGACTCCTTTGATTATCTACTAGCGTGATTAATAAAATGACTAATTACTCAGAAACTATGTCTGTCAAAACTTTTTATACATCAGAGTATACATAATGCCTGACAGACCAGTGGGTATGTGGAGGGACCATGCCTATGCAATACAGGCTTTTCAATGAAATCATGGTGTAGCTTGCTTGTCCCCACCCTATACCAGTTTCTTTTGAAGAGATTCTAATAAGATACAGCTGCTGCCTTTCCCTGAAGGAAGCCTACTAGCAATAACAGTAATAGGAAGATAAATCAAAGGAGTTGAGACCTCAAGCCCAGAAAGTACTGCTTCCTTACTTGCTCTAAACCAAACTATGGAATTCTGAGTTTTTCCACATTATGTCAATGCTGCATTGCACAGAGCTCACTGAATTATGTGCTAGAGTGATGGCAGGGCTTTATTTAACCCCCAATTAGGAGCAACCAAGAACTGAACTTCCAAGTTAGCTTTAATTGCCAAACTAGGAGAAAAGAAAGATTTTCTCTCCAAAATGGTTTCTACATTTGGGATCTAAATGGAATGTGCTCTATGCATCTTATATTACATCTGAATGATGCTCCTGCTTTTGGGACTTTTTACTTAATCCCACTTATGGTAGGAGAAATACCTATGCGTGCTGTTGTCCTCATCACTCTGCAGTTGTACCTTTTGGAGGCCACAGAGAGGATGGTGATGGTAAGGGCACTGGCATCATCACTGAGGAGAAGCAGCCATACCCACACACCACACAAATAGTGGAAACATAATTACACCTCCATCACTATGGTTGCCACAGGCAAAACCTCCTCCTCTCCTTCCCTCCCCATTTTCTCCTTCCCTTTCTTCTTTCTCCTTGGATAGTCAAACTAGAACCTTATGCTCCATTGGGTGGTTTCAGTGGTAGGTAGTCTGGGTTATCTGGCTTCCTTGAAAATTGAAGTCTAAAAGGCCTA
The DNA here is from genome assembly GCF_028372415.1 of Notamacropus eugenii. Classification (NCBI taxonomy): domain Eukaryota; kingdom Metazoa; phylum Chordata; class Mammalia; order Diprotodontia; family Macropodidae; genus Notamacropus; species Notamacropus eugenii. The sequence goes on from NC_092877.1 coordinate 272,782,015, forward strand.
GAGTGAATTTGCATTGTATTGGGAATGCTTTCCTCATCTAGTGTGGTCTCATGCTATTCTCTCTCTCTCTCTTTCATCCTGAAGACTGTTGAACCAAAGAGGAATAGAATTTTGTCAGTATCTTTACTATTTTAATCTTTTACCAATAAAATTATTTTTATTTAATTTTATGGTTTATAAGGGCCTTAGTACATTTCAACTCCCAAGCCTGAATCATTTGGCTGACCTATTAGAGGCCTGGACCAGAATGCCACTAAATTCTTATATATTAATAACCTGGAAAGAAGTGAAAATGGCCAATTTAGTAATGGCATCTAAGAATGCAATGAGGAGAAGATGAGAATGATGACCAGAATAAAGGTAGCCCAGTAAGGAACTGGAAGAAAAGGTATATGGAGTCCTCTTTCTGGCAAGATAAGGAAAAAAAGCTTACTTATGGTCAGTAGGTGACCCAAGGGTAAAGCTTAAGCTTAGCTATGAGAAGTGGGTGACCCAAAGGTAGAATTATATGTATAGGGAGTGGAGAATTTGAGGGAAAAAATGATGATGGCCAAAGAGTAGGCAATCATTGAGAGATAATGGCTATGAAAAGTGATACACCCTAAAGAAGGATGATTGATGAGGAGGGTAGCACATAGAACTATGAGAGGCAGAAATCTACAATGGTTGGAGTTTTTCTTGCCTTCACATCATTAAGATAGCTTCCCCTTTTGTGCCTCATAGGAATAATTTCATTCCCCAGTATTTTGTTCTCGAGCATATGCCAATCCCTCTTGGGCTGCATTCTTCTATGCAGTTTTAAGCAAGGGAAGCATACCTTTCTATTGTATGGTTTCTGAAATGTTCTCCCTCCAAATCTGGGATAGGCATTTGTTTATGCCCAGCTTTCTCATCCTCATCCATCATGAATTCTATGATGTAATGGTCACTTTTCTCTAGATACTTGTCATAATTAGTAGATCACACAGTTTAAGTTTAAACAGACTAAGTCAAATGGTAAAAGAGATCTAAAAAGTTAATGAGGAGAAAAATGCTTTAAAAAGCAGAATTGGTCAAATGGAAAAAGGATGTCCAAAAGTTCACTGAAAAAAAACACCCTTTAAAAAGTAGAATTGGCCAAATGGAAAATGAGATTCAAAAAACTCAGTAAAGAAAATAATGCCTTAAATATTAGAATTCAACAAATGGAAGCTAATGACATTATGAGAAATCAAGAAATAATAAAAAACCAAAACAATCAAAAAATAGAAGACAATGTGAAATCTCTCACTGGAGAAACAACTGACATGGAAAATAGATCCAGGAGAGATAATTTTAAAATTACTGGATAACCTGAGAGCCATGATCAAAAGAGAGCCTAAACAACATCTTTCAACACAGGAAAACTGCCCTGATATTCTAGAACCAGAGGGTAAAATAGTAATTGAAAAAAATCCACCAATTACCTCCTGAAAGAGATCCCAAAATGAAAACTCCCTGGAACATTATAGCCAAATTCCAGATCTCCCAGGTCAAGGAGATAATATTGCAAGCATCCAGAAAGAAACAATTCAAGTATCATGGAGCCACAATCAAGATGACACAAGATTTAGCAGCTTCTACTTAAAGGATCAGAGCACTTGTACTATGATATCCTGGAGGGCAAAAGATCTGGGATTATAGCCAAGAATCACCTATCCAGTAAAACAGTATAATTCTTCAGGAAAAACAAAATGGACATTCAATGGAATAGAGAACTTTCAAGCATTCCTCATGAAAAGACCAAAGTTGAATAGAAAATTTGACTTTCAAATACAAGACTCCAGCATAAAAAGGTAAACAAGAAAAGGAAATCATACAGGACTTAATAAGGTTAAACTGTTTATTTCCTACATGGGAAAATGATACTTGTAACTCACAGTATTTTCCCATTATTAGGGCAGTTAGAAGAAGTATATATAGACAGGATACAAGCATGAGTTGAACATGAAGGAATGATATCTTTAAAAAACGAGGTGAGAGAGGAATGTTCTATGAGAAAGGGAAAGGTAGAATGGGGTAAATTATCTCACATAAAGGAGGTAAGAAAAAAGTTTTTTACAGTAGAAGGGAAGAGGAGGGAATGGGGAAGAGAAAAGTGAGTGAACCTTACTCTCATCTGAATTGGTTCTAAGAATGAATAACATACACACTCAATTGGGTATAAAAATCTACCTTACCCTGTGGGAAAGTTGGAAGAGAAAGGGATAAGAGAAGGGGAGAGGGAGGGGGATAGAAAGGATGGCAGCTTTGGGGAGAGGACAGTCAGAAGCAAAACACTTTTAAAGAGGGACAGGATGAAAGCAGTGAGAAAATAGAATAAATGGGGTGGGAAATAGGATGGAGGGAAATACATTTACCAGTAGTAACTGAAAAAAATTGAATCAAGTTTCTCAAACATATAGAGAACTGACTCAAATTTATAAAAATGAGATCCATTCCCCAACTGATAAATGATGAAAAGATATGAACAATTTTCAGATGGAGTAATCAAAGTTGTCTATGGCCATATGAAATATGCTTTTACTTGCTATTGATTGGAGAAATGCAAATTAAAACAGTTCTGAAGTACTGCCTCATATCTATTAGATTAGCTAATAGGACAGAAAATGAAAATGACAAATGTTGGAGGGGATATGGGAAAAGTAGGACATTAAATCACAGTTGGTGGAGTAGTGAACTCATTTAACCATTGTAGGGAGTAATTCGGAACTATTCCCAAAGGGCTATAAAACCACGTATATCCTTTGACCTAGCAATACCACTACTAAGTCTGTATCCCAAAAGAGATTTTAGTAAAAGGAAAAGGATCTACATATACAAAAATATCTATAGCAGCTCTTTTTTGGTGGCAAAGAATTGGAAATTCAGGGGACGCCGATCAGTTGGGGAATGGATGAACAAACTGTGATATGTGATTATGATAGAATACTATTATCTTATAAGAAATGATGAGCAGGATGCTCTAAAAAACCTGGAAAGACTTACATGAGCTGATGCCAAATGAAATGCGTTGTATATGAAGCTACAGCAATACTGTAAGATAATCAGCTGTGAATGACTTAGCTATTCTCAACAACGCAACGATCCAAGACAACTCTGAATGACTTATGATGAAAAATGCTGTCCATCTCCAGAGAAAAACTAATTTTGTCTGAATACAGATTGAAGAGTACTTTTTTTACTTTATTTTTTTGAACATTATAGAAACGTTTTGCATGACTACACATGTATAACCTATATCAAATTTTTTGCCTTCTCAATTGGGGGTGGGTGAGGAGTGAGGAAGGGAGAGAATTTGGAACTCAAAGTTTTAAAAATGAATATTAAAAACTGTTTTTACATGTAACTGGAAATAACAAAATAATAAATTTTAAAAGCCACTCCTAATTCAAAGACAAAATGTCAAATCATCACATGCCCAAAAGAGTTCTTTGAAGAACTTAAAGATAAAAGATAAAAATAAGAAAGATTGAAGGAAAATTAGGAAAATAAGAGCAATCCAAAAGGAATCAAGAAAAATATGAAAAGAAAGTCAATCAATTAGAGAAAGAGATCCAAAAATTTAAGAAAAAAACAACTCCTTAAAGACCAGAATTGGGAAAGGGGAAACTAATGACATTATAAGACACACAAAAAAATAATAAAACAAAATCAAAAGAATGAAAACATAGAAGTGAACATGATATATTTCATTAGAAAAACAACTGATCTACAGAACAGATTTAGGAAAGATAATATAAGAAATGTTGGACTACCTGAAAATTATGATTAAAAAAGAGTCTAGCTACAATAGCAAAGGAGATCATTATGGAAATTGCCCTGAAGTTCTATAACAAGAGGGTAAAATAGAAATAGAAAAAATCCTTCAATCACCACCTGAAAGAGATTCCAAAATGAAAACTCATAGGAACATCATAGCCAAGTTTCAAAGCTCTCAAATTAAGGAGAAAATACTACAAACAATGAGAAAAAAAAAAGGCAGTTTAAATACAGTAGAGCTACAGAATAACACAAGCCCTAGCAGTTAATGATGGGGTGATACGACTTGGACCCCAAATTTTCCCATACATTTTAGTAGCCCAGTGCCTGAATTTTCCCACACAACCCAATCCCTGGCATCTGGTCCAACAAGTCCTTTCAACTGTGTTTCTCCCACCCACCCCAGACCACTTAATTCCTTTCACTGTCCACACCCCAAGCTATTTATCACAACCTAATCACTTTCAGATCTTTTTTCATTGTTCCTTTTTTGAATGTAAATATCAATCTCACCCTCATCAAGACACAGATTCCTTAGGAATCTAGTCCACTCTATTGGTATTACAATAAACCTTGCTACTCTGACTGAAAGAAGGCTTCAGTGCTTAAATTCTTTCCAGGCAGACCACCCTGTACATTTACATTTTGGGGTTTCCAGAAACCCCAAACCATGTTGTCAGTGTTCCCAGCAACAACAATCCACATCAGGCCCAGAAGTTTGGGGATCATTTGGCTAGCTCTGACCCCATGGGATTGGCTCTGGGGGTGGCTGCTGTTCCCATTAATGACCAAGGATGGGATTATCAAAAGAATGAAGATCTGAGAAAAAGAAACCGTATGGTGATTTGTCTGTTAGAATGCCTGAAAAAATGCATTTCAGAAGCAAGTAAATTACAAAAAAAAAATTAAGGAGATTGATGAGGTTCAGACTCTAGGAACTTCCTTGAGCTCCCCTGGAATTTCTTCACTGAACCTGGCTTTTCATACTCAAATTGAGCTCTCCTGTATCTCCTCACAGAATCTGACCTTTCATACTCAAATTGATCTCTTCCTGTATCTCCTCACAGAATCTGGCCTTTCATACACAGATCTGTGATCATTGTCTGTTATCCCTTGATTGCCCTACCTGCTTCCCACCTAAGGGCCCCCAAGTCTGATATTTGTTGATTAGGACCCTTCCTAAACTCCTCCTCCCATCACCCTGGACTACCAGACCCCCCCCCTCCCCCCCCCCAGATCCCTCCTATACTCTTTTCTGTATTTAAGTCCCACCTTGCCTCCATGAAGGTGCTAAGATCCAATCCAGCTCAGACTCTGTCTAGCTGGGATTGTGTCTGGCCCGCTTGTGAATACAAGCGTTACAAAAGCTTAGGCTCCTTAAGAGGCAACCCAATTAGGCGAATCCTTAATAAACTTTGTTTTCTTTGGCTTTAAGAAGGCTTGAGTCGAATTCATTCGAGCACGACCCGGACCGTCAGTATTTTGGGGTTCCCGATCACCCCTAAACCTCATCAGAGATCACTCAGGGAGTCCATGAAAATCCTGCCCTTTTTCAGGGCCTGCTGGTGGAAGCTATCAGAAAGTACACCAATTTAGACCCCGACTCTACAGTGAGCTGCCATCCTTGGCATGTACTTCATTAGTCAGTCTGCCCCCAGATATTCAGGGGAAACTGCAGAAATTGACAGTGGGACCCCAACTGTCTCAGGCCCAATTAATGGAGATCACTTTTGGAGTGATTAACAAGAGGGACCTAGCTATAGCAGAGGAGAAAGAACACAGTATTAGGGCTAAGAACAGAGAACAGGTTCAACTCTTGACTATTACTATGGAAAAAAAAAAAAAAAACAATGAAGCTCCTAGTGACTTGGGCAGTGGGGACACCTGCTTTCAATGCCACAAGGATGGTCAATGGTCCAATGAGTGGCCCTCCAAGGCTCATCACCCTCCCCCACAGAGGAAACCCCCAGGATCAAAGTCTCTGGGATGGCACCCAAGATGCAATCAGGAGGGACATTGGAAGAAGGATTGTCCCTGAGGTAGGAAAGGTGGTAGAGCTACCTCTCAGTACCCTGTCGTCCAGTCTCCTCAAGACTTGGAATGATCTGGAAAGCCTGGGTGTCCTGCCATGTTCCCACCTTCTCCATCTCTCTGACTGAGCCCTGGGCAAAAATCAAGGTCAAAAATAAGATTAACCACTTCCTCATAGATATGGGAGCTATGTTTTTTATCTTAATCCACTACCCCAGCACCACCCATCACTCTACCATTTGGGTTGTGGGCATTGAAGGGAAACATAAGGGTTGTCAAGAGACATAACCCCTCCCCTGGCTGTTTGAGGATCTGTTATTTAAACACTCCTACCTTATCCTCTCCTCTTGCCTTCTTGGGAAAGGACTTAATGGTGAAATTGGGCCAATTTTCTCTGGTTAAGGCTCCCATCTTCTTTTTGCCTCTGCTCACCAGACCTCTCCCAGAAAGTGTGGGACACAGTTAAGCCAGTTGTTTGGAAACAAGGAATTCCTGGGTGAGCTACTCATGCCACCCTAACCTTCATTAACCTCTGAGACCCTATTGTGTTCCCTTATCATCACCATATCCAAGTAAGCCTGAGGCCTGGAAGGAACTGCAACCACTGATTGAAAAATTCCTAAAGTGTGAAATCCTTGCCCCTTTCCAGTCCCCATTCAATATCCCTATCTGTAGGGAAACAAGGAAGTTCTGTTTCCAAAGTTTTGTGACCCAGCAGATCAGGTAGAGGTCAGAAACTTGTGTCCAGGCTTGATGAGCTGTTTGAAGGAAAACCTAGCTGAGAGGAGAACATGAAGTCACATGGCCAGGGGACAGTGGGGTTCTGAGTCCAAAATTCAGAACAGTATAAGAAGCTTCCATTGATCTGAACAAGTTGCAATTTTCCTGTAGACTTACTGGAAGCTATCCCTTCATTCAAGGAAATGAATGTAGAAGGCTCTCCCTCCTCTGAACTCTATTTTAATAATTTTTTCTTGATACCCTTTTGCATGTCAAGTTCATCTCTAACAATTTGGCATCCAACATGGAGTTCGACTCACTCACTTGAGGGAGTGAGAAAACACAGGGAGAGTGCTCCTGTAAATTGTTTTTTGTTTTTACAGTTCCTGTAAGTTAAATCTGCTCCAGTTTAATCACATGACATTGGACCACAGGCAAGGAGTTCAGAGGAAATGGGAAACAAAAATTGCCAGCTGACCAGGTAAGTCAGTATACTGGGCAAAGATCAGGTCACCCCAGTAAATTGCACTTCAGGTAGGTCTTTTACTGACAGAGTGAAGTTCAGCATGGGAAACTCTTTCTTGGTCATATCCCTGTCTAGGAGTTTCCTGGTTTGTCCTAAGTTAATGAGAGAACTTGGACAGAGTCCGGGGAATTCAAGCAGTGGTGGGAAAATTGTTGTTTTGTTGAATATCTTGTCTATGTATGTATTTGTGAAGGGTTCTGTAGCTATTTTGGTGCAGAGTTGAAAACCTTTTTTTAAGGGAAGAGGGTCTATCTTTCTGCATTCTAAACTCTGTCCAAGTTTTTGAATGTTGAAGGAAAAATAAAGGGAAAATCTTTTTCCCTCAGATAGAGGAGGGGCAGACCATTCCCTACTTTGCCTAAGGAGAGTCTCTTCTGTATTATTAGCAAGTGAAAAAAAAGAAGGAATAAACCTCGGGCAGTCTGCAGTGAAAAGCTGGGTTTTGATTTGATGAGATCTCAAAGCTAAAGTCTGTACTTCATGTTTGCATTGGGTCAATGCATCTGATACCAGACAGTGTGTTTAAAATTTCAAGTTCACTCTGGAATTTCAGTGATTTCTTTTGGAGGCATTTCTCTCCATACTCTAGAAGATGAAGACAAGGAGGGTGAGTACCTAGGCAGTCAATTATTTAATCCTTTGAAATTATGGAAACTTCTGCCTGGGGAGACCAGCAATACCCTTTCAGCATCCTTAGGTCTCTGCCTGGATCAAAAGCCTCATATTAGAATATTGGCATATTTTAAGCTAACCTGAGGAGAACAGGTGTGGTTTCAAATTCTTTGTAGAACTTTATATGTTTTTCCTAGTACAAGCCTGAAGTTGCCAAGGAAGAAAGATAATAGGTATCCATGTGCTCTAGGATGAGAACAGTTAGATTGAGGGCCTGTGAAGTTATCATACTTAGTTATTATTTTTGTCTCAGGTGGTTAACGTTAAAAGAAGAATGGTTTGTAGTCTATCTTGTAAATGTTTTAAAAGAAGCATCATGACCAGAAGTTGGAATTGTTTTATGATATGATATGTACTGTATTAAAAATGATTACTTGTACTTATGGATGTATTGGAGCCAGTTATTAATTCCTTAATGAAATCTCATCCTCCCGATAGGGAAAATGAACAGTAAATTAATGTAAAATGTAAAAATTGGACTCTAATGTGAATTTCTTAAACATGACAATTGGCCAAAGTTCCAATTTTGATTTTGTAAGAATGATGAGTGCAACGCTTAGCAATGGTAATCTAAAATTTTATTAAGGTCAGTTTTTTATGAAAGTGGATATCTGGATTTCTATAAGAAGATAAAGAAAAAATGTTGAGATGCTGTGCTGAAGACAGCTTGAATGAGCATACAGACCTGAAGACTGCATCAGACGATGTTCTTCCATGGACTGCTATATGAGATGGAATTTCTACAAGGAGAATTCATTGATTTGCCTTCTTCTTCTGAGTTTCTGTATCTGTATGTATGACAGGGGACTGCCCCTTTGTAATTTGTCAATGTATCAGTCAACTCTTCTCCCTCTCCACATTCATACAAAGGGGAGATACATGAACATAAGAATTCGTAGGGGAAAGAAAGTGAGGAGGTATTGATTAGATTTAGGTTTGGAAACAGACATATTAGTGAAGAGAAAAAAGAGGGAGTTTGTGGGAAACAAGGAAGTTCTGTTTCCACAGTTTTGAGACCTAGAATGGTCAAGTAGAGGTCAGAAACTTGTGCGCAGCTTTAATGAACTGTTTGAGGGAAAGCCTAGCAGAGAGGAGAACATGAAGTCACATGGCCAGGGGATGGTAGGATGCTGAGTTCAAAATTGAGAACAGTAAAAGAAGCTTCCATTAATCTGAACAAGTTGTAGTCTTCCTGTAGCCTTACTGAAAGGTACCCATTCATTTAAGGAAATGAACATAGAAGGCCCTCCCTCCTCAGTGTGAACTCTATTTTAATAAATTTTTCTTGATACCTTTTTATATGTCAAGTTCATCTCTAACAGAGCCTTTCTGTAAAAAAACCTAATGGGGAATAATACCACATGACTCAAGATCTCAGGGCTGTTAATGAAGCTTTATTCCAATCCACCTCATAGTCCGTAACACATACTCTATACTCACTCAGATCCCTGGTGGAACCTAATGATTTTCTGTCCTGGATCTCTAACATACCTTTTCCTGTATACCCCTTCAAACATACCCACACCTTATTTTTCCCTTGGAATTGACACCTCTGAAAAATCAAATCCATGCCAACTAACATGAATTTACCCCAAGGTTTTCAGGATAGCCCCCATCTCTTTGGCCAGGCCTGGGGAAAGGGTTTAAGGAACCTGAAACTGTTAGGTAGTACCTTAATTCAGTATGTGGATGATATTCTCATTTGTAGCCCCATTCGGGAAGCTTCTTTGGCTGCTGCAACGGGAGCTCTTAATTTCTTGAATACTCAACACTATCAGGTCTCTCTGAGCAAAATCCAAACAGCATGTCAAACTGTAAAGTATCTGGGCCATGAACTAACACCCAAACCTATCTCTTTAACTTCAGAGAAGATAAGGGCAGTCCTGTCTATCCCAGTTCCAGCCTCTAAAAAACAACTTTGAACTTTTCTAGGCATGGCTAGATCATGTAGACTCTGGATCCCTAATTTTGGTCCTATCACTAACCCCCTTTATGATTCTACTGAAGGCCCTGACTCACTCCCTCTGCAGTGTGGACCTGACCAGGCTAAGGCTTTTGAGACTCTGAAAACTAAACTGATCACCACTCCAGAATTAGCTCTACCCAGTCTAGACAAGCCTTTCACTCTGCATGTTGATGAAAGAAGAGGACAGACATTGGGAGTCCTAACCCAGTCTTTAGGATCTGACCCCAGGCCGGTTGCCTATTTCTCAAAACAATTACACTTTGTGGTTGCCAGATGGCCCTCATGCCTCCAGGCAATGGCTGTGACAGCCATTCTAATGGAAGAAGCCTCTAAACTTACACTTAAGTTCTGACTCCCCACCAAATTCAGAGCATCCTGGAAATGCCAGGCTCACCAAATATCAAGCCCTGCTTTTAGATAGCCCTGACCTAAATCTTCAGGTATGCCACATACTCAGCTCAGCAACCCTCCTCCAAGACAGTACCCGCATTAAAATGCCCTGGTTCATGATTGTGAGGAGACCTTGGGCTCTGTCTATGCCAGTCTATCTGATCTTAAAGATTTTCCTTTCCCTAACATTGAGACAGACTGGTACATGGAAGGGTCTAACTGTATTGAACAAGGGCTAAGGAGAGCTGAATATACAGAAGTCAACCTCTATCACACCATAGAGGCCAAATCCTTGTATCCTGGAACCTCTGCCCAGAAATCAGAATTAATAGTACTCCCCAAAGCCCTAGAGCTAGGGGAAAATAAAAATGTTTTTTCCTATTGCACCCAAGAGCGGGTCCTTGCTAAAGAAGAGAGATTCTTTCCCTCTCTTCATCCCCCTCTCCTCTCTTCCCCTTTTCCCTTTCCCCTTTCCCCCCTCTTTCTCCCTCTGGGTGGGATACCTTCAGGCCAACTTCTTATCCCAGAGGAAAGCCAGTGTAAGCTTCCTTTTGGCTTACACCAGGCCACATACTTGGGAAAGAATGCCCTCCAGTCTTTGGTAAAGTCTGTTTTTACTAGCAATAAAGTAGGAGAAACTATTCAGCAAGTCTTCCAGGCTTGCTCAACTTGTGCCCAGGTAAATCCTGAAGGGGTAGTCAGACTTCCCCCCTTTCAAAGCCTGTTCAGAGGAGGGATACTTCTCCAGGTGAAGACTGGCAGATAGACTTTACACATCTGCCCCCATGCAGAGGTTTCAAATGTTTCAGTTTCTCTTGATACCTTTACTAATTGGATAGAAACTTCTCCTTGAAGAACTGAAAAGGTTCAGGAGGTATTAAAGTTCCACTTAAAGGAAATTACACCTTGCTTTGGCTTGCTTAGCTCCTTACAGTGTGGCAATGGCCCGGCTTTTACTTCACAGATAAACTCAGGGCTGTGGCAAAGATACTTGAAATTACTTGTCACCCCTACACTGCTGAAATTCTCTGGTAAAGTAGAGAAAATGCATCATAACCTCAAGCACCCACCTCTTCCATTTTCAATGCCATCCAGCCCAGGACCTCCTTCTTGAAAAAGGCAAAGTGTGGCTTTTGAGAAAATGTCATCTGATTCCTTAAGAAGGGAGTAAGTATCTCATTCCCTGGTATGGTCACCCACAGCCTGAACTTACTCTCTCTAACCTTCCAGAGACTAGTCATCAGTTGGCAAATGAGACAGTTTACAGTCTCCGGAAAATCCAGTGCTCTTTGGATTCCCTAATGAAAGTAGCCCTAAATAACAGAATAGCCTTAGACTATCTGCTTGCCTTTAGTTGGGGTGTATGTGCCCTAGCAAGCACTTCTTGTTGTATGTACATCAACAACTCTGGACAGGCAGAGATCGCTACTGAATGTATTTTGGAAAAAGCTAGTTGGATGCAAAAAAATCTATGACAACCTCAGTGCTCCCAAAGCATCTTCTTCACAGAGATCCTGGGTTCTTTCTCCACTAACTCCCAGATTTATTCCATTCCTGATCATATTCCTGACCATATGTTTAGCCCTTGTTTGCTTAACCTCCTTGCCAGATTTGTCTCTTCCAGGCTCCAGGCCATCAACTCCCAGATCACTGCTTGGTCTGACCAAGTCCAAGGTCAGTAACCCACTGGACCTGGCATCAGCTCAGTTCTGAAGACTGACCCCTTGAACAAGACCCAGTGAGTCAGGAAGAGCTCTATGGACCTTGCCAACAAGAAGCAGTTTCAGAAGCTGAGCCTTTGTCCCTCAGCCTAAAAGATTCTGGGTCCTATTTATTTGATTGGGGAATGATGGACTGCTGGGACCTGGACCTTGAATTTTTCCATACATTTCAACAGTACATCCCTGAATTTTCCCACACAACCCAGTCCCTGGCATCTAGCCCCAGGCCTCTGACCCAACAACAGTCTTTTCAATTGTGGCTCTCCCACCCACCCCAGACCACTTAACTTCTTGCACTGTCTACATCTTGCCCACCACAGGCTATTTACCACACCTTAATCCCATCCAGATCTTTTTTCATTGTTCCTTTTTGGTACGTAAGTACCAATCTCACCCCCATCAAGACACAGATTCCTTAGGAATCTAGCCCACTCTATTGGTGTTACAATAAACCTTGCTATTCTGACTGAAGGAAGCTTAAGTGCTTGAATTCTTTCCAGGCAGACCTGCCCTGTACCCTTACATTTCAGGGTTCCCAACAACCCTAAACCACCTCACTTCTACGTTGAAAACCTAAAGGGCTCGGTACATTATATTTCAAAGAGTAAAGGAGCTAGGTGTGTAACCAAGAATAACTTACTCAGTAAAGCTAAGTATGATCCTAATAAATTAAAAGACTTTCAGATTTTTGTGAGAATAAAAAGATCAGAATTCAATGAAAAATTTGATTTATAAGACCTAGAAGAAACAAGATAAATTAAAGATCAAGGGACTATTTACTTATATGAGAAAATGTTAACATTGTTAAAAATGTAATCATTACTTGGGTAGTTTGAAAGAGCACAGAGAAATAAAAGGCTTGGGATTCAATACAGTATGATGGGATGATTCTACAAAATAAAATTGGGTAGGGAAAAGTAATGGTGTAGTTATCTAATACAAATGAGGGTTGAATGGAAAACTGTTCCAGTGGAAACAGGTGGGGGTGCAATACTGAGAATGCTGGAATTTTATTCTCCTTAGAACTGGGTTAAAGAGGGAATAACATATACATCTAGAAGGGTATAAAAGTCTTCTAAATTTATAAAGAATAGGAAGAGGCAAGGGAACAGACTAAGAGAAGAATGGAGTAAAAGGTGGGGGTAAGAGAACAAGGGAGACAGTCTTTAAAAGGGTATGGGTTAGGGAAGTAGAGGTTACAGGTAAATTGGACTTTACAGGTAAATCGAGGAGGGACTGGGTAAAAAGAAAGGGTGAAAAGGACAATAGAAAGGAAAAGTAGGGTGGAGGGAAACACACAACTAGTAATTATAACTTTAAAGGTACATTTCATGAACTTGAAATTTTTTAAAAAATGAATGTTAAAAATTGTCTTTACATGTAATTGGAAAAAAATTTTTTTTTTAAATTACAAGTTACTAGGGGAGAGGTTATAGTACAGTCATAGACAAATAAATGTAGGATCTGTAGAAAATATATAAAAAATGACTAGTCAGGCAGCTAACAATTGTGGGGATCAGGAAAAGCTTCCTGAAATATTTCAAAAGACAAAAACCGAGAAATGCTTATTTCAAACACTTGGTGAAAATACTGAAAACTGGTTACTACATCTATCTTCTTAATTGTAGTGGATGAACTTTATTCTCTTTATAAATATAAACTTTTTTTTTCTTCAGAAAGGCCCATGGCATGACAAGTTTGATTATGTCATGCTTTTTCTTGGCTCTAGCCTTTACCCTAAATCCTAGGTTAATATTTTCATTTAATAGCCCAGTAGGGTGACACCAGCTCTTTTACTAGAAAGCCAAAATGTTCTAGAAGGAAGTTTTATTCAATAAAAAATATTCTTTTTTTTTTCAATAGGCATATCCCAACATCCAACAATAACTTATACCATGAACCTCCATCGTAGCACCTTCTTTATGGTAGTGCCACTTGACTTGCTATACTCAGGTCATTGCCCCATATTTGGCTGAACTATCTTTATTGGTAAGACTGCTTGAGTCCCATGACTCTTTCTTTAGTGAAGTAATCTTTAGTCTTTAGAAATTAACTGCTCGTATAGGCTGTGATACAAACTCTTCCAGCAGATGATACTCTAAGAATCCAGAATTCTCTCTTAAAGTATTCTTTCCCTTCCTCTTCCCTGCCACAGAAACTCCCCCACTCCTTCCCCTTCCCTTGTATCTCACCTTCTGCCCTGGGCTATAAGAGAACCAGCAGCATTGTTATGATTCAATTTGTAGAAAGGGGAACTAAAAATTCATGAAAACCCATATGCCCTCCACAACTTGTTTTGAGTCCATAGGCTCTATATGTCTGTAAGATGGAAGGGACCTTAGAGCAGTCTAATTCCTCTTTTTTACAGATGAAATAACTGAAGTCCAAAGAGGTTAAATAACTTGCTCAAAGTCACACAGGGTTTAAGTGGCAAAACCAGGAAATGAAATCCTACGTTCATTTTCCTGCTCCCCTGTGGTCAAAGCCTAATAACTGGCAAGGCATTAGGGCCAAAACTTATTCTAATTTTTTATTGGGTCAGAGTAGTCAAGTAACTTAATAATCTCAGTAATTAATAATGCTCACACCATGCCCATCCCAGGTGAAAATAAAAATAGCTAGCATTTATGTAGTCTACTGCGCATAAGGAGGATTCTGTTATCCTCTTAAGAGTTATATTTCTTAGGACCCATGGCCATGGCAATATCTAGTTTCCAGGTGTTAGATAGTAACTCCCAGAATAGTTCTAAGGATTCCAGATAGTTATTCCCAGTATCATAGTGACAGGCAGTCCTACTGAGGCTGTGCTGTGAGATAAGGGGTGACATAATATGACATTTACTACATTTGCACAGAATGACAATGTTGCTACAGTTAAATGTGAGCTTAATTTTGACAAGATGTCTTCTTTGTTGCCCTATAAAGCAAGTGGGCACTGGTTAGTGACAGGGGAAAACCACAGGTAATGGATGCACAAAGGAATGCATGTACCTGTCTCAACTGGCCCCCACTGAGGCTTGAGGGGATTTAGGAAGTGCACCTGTCTAGATTAACCCCAGGGAAACATACTTGTCCCTCCTCACCTGTCCCAAGAGAAGTGTGATTAGGAAATCCTGCAGGAGTTAGTGCTTCCATTATCAGCAACCTTCTGAAAAGACTAGACTAGAAGAAAGTTGATTATTAACCCCTCTAAAGGTGTCTGCCTGTCTGACCAGATCAAGAGTGAACCTATTAGAGGCTGGAGTCCAAAGACTTCCACCAGTGCCTCCTGTGTGTTATCTGTGAAACACCTACTATGTGCCAAGCACTGTGCAAAGCAATTTACAATTTTAGCTCATTTTGTCCTCACAACACATGAGGTACCTGCTACTATTAATCTCATTTTACAATTGTGAGAACTCAGGCTGAGAGAGGTTAAATGACTTGCCCAGGGACCTAACTATTAAATTGCTAAGGCCGAATTTGAACTCAGGTCTTCCTGTGGCTATGCCTAGTTTTGTGCCATCTATTACCTAGATAGGTCAATCATGTGCTCTGAAGTGCCTAAACTTATGTGGGTTCTGAGGGCTTCTCTATAGTTATCCTTAGTCATCTTGGGAACAGAGAGATCATAATTCAGACTCTATAGTCCAGAGAGGCAGGAATACCTTTTAAAAAGCAACATGTAATAAGCTACATATAGTAGATGAAAAATAATATAATCGAGAAAGCTTTTCCAAGCATTAGATCAAAGGGGAATGACCTCTTTTTATCAGAAGTCCAAAAATCACTTCAAGAGAATGTCTATTAGGGTATGAAATATTTTGGACAGTAAGAATGGCATGAACAATATTTAAAAGTGATTGTGGCACTGCCCCCGACACCTGTATCTGTATAAAGTAAACAAAAATAAAAGTTGTAGAATCCTTTCATATTCACCAAAACTTTTAAAAAGTATGTCTAAAATATAATTTGAACTTTTAAATCTATTTTCTGAAGATCAAAAAAGCCACATAGAGCCTTATGACCGCAGATGCCCATCTGGCTTTAGACTGACTCAGTTTGAAGCCAACATGACAGGAATCTTTACCGAGAGAACTGATTCTCCACACCGAAATATGTGTGTGTGTGTGCACATGTATAATTGTAGATGCATTCCTTCTTTCAGCTGATTGTTTGCAATGTGTCTCTTGTGCCAAATGCAATGCTGCTCATAATTAAACCAGTCACACTCTGATTTTACTCTCATTACCCCTGAAATCCACACTCAAACAAATGTGAGCGTACTGCAGAATGTAAGTGATGTCAACCTTTATAATGGATGGTCAATGTAATTAGAACATAGAAATCTGGAAAGAAAATTGCTTTTTAGTCAGTATTATCTTGTCAGAGATTTTACCTCTAACTAGTTAACTTGACAGCTTTACTGAAACTTTGCAGAATTACATTTTTTGTATCATGTAGCTGTCTTGTTTGATTTTGTTTCATTCTTGTCTCTCCTCCCTGCCCAAACTCTCCACCCTTCCTCACCCCCAACATGCAATTAACTTCATAGCTTCCTCAACTACTTTAAGCGCAGGTCAACGATGAAGGCTATACTCACTGTTGCCCTAATCATTCCACCAAATGACAAGTACAGGTAGGTACACAGTGCATTGGCTAACTGAAGAAAATTGGATGGCGATTTTTCAATTTCATCAAGGATCAATATGGGATTTAAAGGGCACAGAAGAGTGAACTAAATAAAACCCAACATTTTTCTAATTGAAACAATATGAAACGGTTGTAAAACTTTTAAAGCCATTTCAACTCAATAAGGGAAGCACTAGGGGAGAAAAAACTGTTTAGATGGGGGGGCAGGGAGAGAAACTGAGCAACACATGTGTTTTTCATTTTTATAATACAGCTATTATGGGCAACAGGGACTTCTCAAATGCCAGGGTGTTGGTGTTGGTGTTTGAATAAGCAGAGTTGTAAAATACCTCTGTTTTTACACCTTTTTAGATACTTTGTATCCCACAGAGTCTCAGCTGCCATTGATTAATGAGTTACTCCCTAAGAAAGCAGATCTTTGAAAACAGCACATGGTTTAAGTTAATGGAACAGGGTGGGGAAAAAAAAAGTTCAAGTTAAAACTACCCAGGCTTAACTAAGACTGCACGAGTTATTTCATTGTTAGTCATATACATACATAGATTCTGTAAAAGGACTTCACCAGGGTTCTTATTAGTGCAGTACTCAGTTTCTGGCAGTTAAGTGTCTAGCGTATAATTTTTTATTATAATTTTGACCTTGCAATTATCTAATGTGGTTTTTAATGATCAATATAATTAAAATAAAATTCAGTAGAGGATAAATACCAGTAAACAATTTAAGCATATAGCGGTCAATCCAGATGATCATCTAATAAATAGTCCTTTTAAAATTATGCCAATTTTATATCTTTTGTCAAGTTAATTGATCTCAATAATAACAATAATGGATGTTTAATTTTTTTCTTTACCTACCACAATTAAGTTAAATTCCTTTGGCACATAGAACATTTTTAGGAGAAACAGACTTTCTGATTTCCATAAGGATTAGATGTTAATAGTTCAAAAGAAAATGGATTATGGTACAAAGACAGACTTCATATTTTAACTTTGCTGTGCTTCAATGACATGCATTACAAGAAAATGTCCTCTAGATGGCAGTGTTTACTGCAGTTAGAAATCTGAAGGGTTTCTAAAAGGAAGAAAAACATAAAATCACATGAGGTTAGCAAACTAAAGTTCCCTCTTTGTTCCATATGGTCACACACTTTAGTTCAGTATATTCTTATTCAATTACTGATTTTTAAAAATGCAAATAAATTAACTTGGATTTAAGTTTATATGCAGTTATTTTTATATAAATCAGTGTAGGAAAAGGACCTGTGATTTCCATTATTAAAGGGGAACTCCCAGGTGAGAAAACTTCCTCTAACAAGGCAGTTCAGCACCACCTCCTCTATTTGTAGGCTTAGAGAACTCACGGGAGCACTCTGGGGTTAAGTGAATTGTCTAGACTCACAAAAGCAGTAGGTGTGACAGACAAGATTTGAACTCTGGTTTTCCTGGCTTTTAAAAATAGCTTTCTAGCCACTCTGCAACAGTGCTTCTCAACATACACACATGGATATGTATATATGAATATAATATATGCAAATATATTAATACATAAGTGTAATAACTGGTTTTGTAATATCTCATGGAAAAAGAAATCTAGAACCTATAACTTCACTTGTATAAGGCACTCCAGGTATGGAAACCTTTGTAGCTCCATTGAGGCACATTAGGGACTAGTTGCAACTTAAAAAGTTATAGAACATTAAATGGGGCCCTAGTTAAATTACTTGTTTACGATCGATCCCTCAGTTGGTATTTGTCAGAAATCATCACATGAACCCAGGTCTTCCTGCCTTAAAGAATGTTTTTCTCCATACACTATTTTCCATTGTTTTTTTATATGTATACATGTGTGAATGTATATATGCCATGTATATATATATGATGTATACACAATATATTAATATCTACAAAGAAAGACAAATATACAGGAAATCTATAGATTTTAAATAGTTCCATTTTCCTTACAATCACTTGGTAAAGTAAGTAGAAAAAGTGTGGTCATTCACAATATGTAGTTGATTTGTTTAACATCTACAGCTAAGGAGGACTCAAAACCAGGTCTCCTCCCTCCAGGTCAAAAATCCCTTCCCAGGTTGGCCATTTACTTCCTGCTGTAGTAAAAGATAAGTAAAGAAAAGATGTCATCAAAAAGTTGTGTGAGCAGAAAATAAGGTCATTTAGTCATATGACAATGGCAAGGGATAGCCAAAGAAAAATCTGCATGTTACCATGGGCATCCATTCAATGTCAAAAGAATGGATGGAAGGAAGACCCCCAAACACATAATATGGTAGACTCCCTGAAAAGGACTTTCAAGGGGTTATCTATGAATTTTTATCGGTACTGTGGGAGGATATCCGTATAGGAGATCAATCAGATCCCAGATAGCCTGAAATATAGATACACATATTTTGCATATCCTATATGTTTATATCTATATATCTGTGGCATCTAGATCTATTTGTGAATGCACGTGGCAGGGAGGGGACACAAAGATCATACTGTTTTAAATGTTGTTCTTAGATGGTATCAAGAAACTCAAGTTTTATTTCTCCTTCTGCCACCTAATAGCTGTGTGATCTTGTCAAAGTCAGAACCTCCATAGAAGTTACCTCATCTGTACACTGGGGACAACGAGACTCACTAGGCCTAGTTTACATAGCTTTTATGAGGCTCAAATGTCATATTCGCATAATCCAATTCCAAAGAAATGTAGAATATTCTTATGGTATTATTACTGACTCTGGTTGTATTTTCTTGACCACTGGATTAGTGTTGAAGCAATCAATCAAGAAGAATTTATTGTTTACTACTTGTAGACACCATGATATATGTCAGGGATTGTTGCTGTCAAGTCCTGTTGGATTCTGTGTGACTCTCATGGATCATAACATGCCAGGTCTTTCTATCCTTCACTATCTAATGAAGTCTATCCAAGTTCATATTCATTGTTTCCATGACACTTTCTAACCATCTCACACTCTACCATTTCCTTTTCCTTTTGCCTTTAATCTTTCCCAATATCAGGGTCATCCACTAGTTCTATATTCTCATTATGTGACCCAAGTATTTAAACTTCAGCTTCAGAATTTGACCTTCTAGTGAACAGCCTGAATTAATTTAAGTATTGACTGATTTGACATCCTGGCTGTCCAAAGGACTTTCAAAAATCTTCAATTTGATTTGATTCAATTTTACTTAATTGAAAAATGAATATAGATCGAAACTGATTTTAAATAATCACATTCAGAAAAGAAAAAAATGGCATTACTTATCAGTACTCTTAAAAAAGCAAAATGCTACATTTTTCAAAAATGTATTTGTTGTTGCTCACTTTTGTAGCGTTCTAGTCTTTTATCAGTATAAATTGATATTCAGACAGCTCTAAGCAAGGATTTGTTTCCCTGTTATCCCACCTCCCAATCTGCACCCCTCTCCTGTGTTCCTCAGTCATTCAGTTTTCCTAAAGTTGCTTGCTTCCTGTCTACTACCACTCTTACCCCAGTTCTCACCCGCTCTTCTCCCCAGTTCTGACTTCCCAGGAAATGGTTTAGTTTCCAAAATCATTTTCTCCTTTCCTTCCTCTCTTCACGATGAAAACTTCTGGTTAATCTCACTTAACCATCAAGGAGGGAAACAATTTCAAATTTCATTCAAATATATTTTAGACTAATATGTTTTTGGGTTATCAAGCAGCTAAATTTCAGCCAAGCCCCCACTCCATATATCCAAGCCCTTAGGAATATCTTTCATTTTAAAAGTCAATGCCTGTTTATCAATGAATCACTAAGTTTCAAATCAGGTCATAAAAATTTTAAGTACTATTTAGGATACACTTGAGTTCCTGGGCATCCTTTCCTCTGAAACATTCTACTCTTAAGAAATACCACATGGTAAACAATGATTACTTTCCATATGTATTCTATTATTCTATATCTATACAACTCGGGGTATTTTATAATTGGAATTGGCACTTAATTCCTTAGCCAATAGATTTGTAGAAACCACATTGGCAAACAACAGATGTTTACTTTCAAGTCTGTCAAAAACCATCCCTTCCTATATTTTGATATTGAGGATATCCACTTTTGTGGATAAAGGACAATATATGTCTCAATCAGATCATCCCTCTGATTTGCCTACCCTTCATCTTATTACAAAATGACTGGAGAAATGCAATGTGTGATGTACAGGATTAAGTGAGAAGCTTAATTTGATTGTATACACTGTTTGTTTCTTATCTGCCTTGGCTCCTAAAATAATTACAAATTAATTGTTTCCAAATTTTCAAAATTGTTTTCTCAATTTTTTCCTATTAGTTTTTTTTAATTAGAGTTTTTAGCAAACTTGATTTTTATTAAAAATGAAACAGAAATAACCTCTCGTTAGAAACTTGATAGGTTAAAGGAATGGTCCAAAAGACTGAGGAGATCCAGCTTCTATTCTCAAATCTACTATTAGTTAGGTGTATGATCTTCAGGAAATCATCTCTCTGGTCTCAATTCCCCCACCTGTAAAGTAGCAGACTTGTATTGCTACAATTCCTTCTGGTTCAAAAGTTAAATGATTCTACTGATGTTTGTTATAATTTAACGCTTGGTCTAGTATTAAGGTTTAGTAGTCAATGAAGAAGTGTAAATAATATTAAGAGGGGAAAATAACATTGTATTGATTTCTATTTAAGAGAAAAAAGTCTGCTATTGAGCAGTTAAGTTGAATTAGGTTAATGCCAAACCACTTCATACATTGATGCTTGGGTAACATCCCAGCATCATCTATGGAAAGACCAACGTGGGGGAGTCAGAAGGTAGGGATGCCAATATTGGCTGTGTCACTAACTCTGAGTGACTTTGGACAATCTGTTAATCTGTGATCTTCAGTGGACTCATTTGTAAAACAAAAAATGTTGGACTAGGTGATGTCTGAGGTCCTATTCTTTAAAAGCAAAAATCTCTTAAAAAATCTAAGCAAGAAGCTCATGGTGGGGATTTAGAATTTCTCTCATCCTTAATGAGTTATTGCTATACAACTCTAAATATATTCGCAAATTCCTCTTAATTCCTTAGGTCAGGATCTCTTGGAAGTATTATTTTTCTGTTTCTAAATTCCATATTTCACTTTACTCTGGCTTCCAATTTAGCTGAGCTGTTTGCCCGACTCTCCACCTGAATAGTAGGACCTACCATTTCCCAGGGTAGTTCATGAAGCCTGGTTATTTTCACGGCTTGAAACAGTATTACTAGCAAGTAGAATCACTTATTTCTACCTGCACAAGTTTAAGTGGCACCACTTATCCTGTATTTTTTTTTCTAACCTGTTTTTTTTTTTTTTCAGAGTGGGAGTGATGGTAAAGGAAGCCAGACTAAAGACTGATCAGTCCATGATCTGATTGATGTGCTAAATGAATACCCACCCAGTTTCCAAAAAAAGGTCCCAAAGAACAGCAAAACAAAAATGTGTAACTTTTCTCAGTTTGTATATGTTGAAGTATGAAATTTATTTTTGCTTTCTTTTGCTTATGACTTCTTTTCAAAGGAAAATCCAGCAAAGTTTTTCAAACTAAAATGTCTTATGTTTCGATAAATTTTAGTTCTTACTATGATGGCAATTTGTCTTCTTTAAATCTCTCTTTGGGTCTGCATCACCTTATCCTAAGTACATTCTAACAAGCTGGTGACCTTCCTTCACACCTCTGAAAATTTCTGTGAGGCTTTTGCTGTTTCCTTAGAAAGCTGGGGATTTCGCAGACAAGTCATTGACTGGGATGTTGTAAATTCCTTGGAATGGGAAATGGTGCAGTCTCTGTGCATTTAGGCCTCATAATGGATTTTGCAGACATGAAGCTTTCATTAATTTATGCTTGGAGATTTTTGATTCCAGTTAAGGAGATGGAGATCACTAAAAAAAGTAGAGTGGCTATTTACTTAATCCTCAGACAAACATGCTAATTCTTTTTAAAAACCTTGCTTTTCCCCTTTTCTTTTAACTGGGATGTTTGTTATCTTTGATATGTAGTTAAGTCAGGGTTACCCAAGTACACAGATGATAAATACAAGGGCTTCCTGAGTCATGCTAAGTCAATTAGAGGATACTCCTGAGTTGAATTTGGTTTCTGAAAAAAGATCTAAAAATAAAAAACAGGCTTGTCTGCATCCTGCCCAGTCTCAGTAAAGCCAATAGGTATGTGTGTATTAAATCACAAATGGGGTTTCTATAAAAATAAGATAGGCACTTAGGCTAAATGAATGAACATATACAATATAGAAGTTTTGAGATGAAAAATCTCAGAAAATTAAATTGCTTTATTAATTTGATATTCCATCATTGTGTGTATCACATGACCTTTACCAAAAGTATTTAAAGAAATAGGGAGTACAAACGACATTACTGATCTTTTTGAATTTCTTTTTTTATGTAAAGGAAAGCAGTTCTCAAGAGGAACTTTATTCAAGTGGTTAGTTTCTGCCCCATGCCTGTTTTTCTTCCTATCAGCTCTTTTCAGTTGTAAACAATGTGCTTCAGAATCTATGTGTGTTATTTGTAGGTCTTGGAACACTTTCTATTTCTACAAAAGGGAATTGGCTGTATTCTGCCCAATATTCTGATCCAACAGTTATTTTAAACAAAATAAATAGAATGCAGGCCTCGCAGAATAAAAAAGTAGCTTATGCAAGATAGGAAGGCAATTACACTACTTATAAGTGACCAAATAATTTCATTTTAAACACCACATATTTATTACTCTCCTTTTTTGTTATTTCAAAATTCATTCCTTTTGTTTTGCTAAACGGCTGCACGAGTAAGGAGAGCACACACTTTACAATGCAACCCAAGTCTGTAATTAATCTGAGATGTAAAAGAAACAGTAACAAAGTATGTGAATTTAATATTTTCCTCAATTGTATAAAAACCTGATGAAACCGTAGCAGTAGAAAATGTCAGCTTAATACTGGGAGAACCTTTAGAGCTCCAAATCTGACATCTATAATCATTGTCAGTCATAAAAATATAGCAGATTTGGTTAAATTTAGTTCAGTCATTCAAACAGAATAAAGGTTGTCACCTGCCCTCCTGTGTGATTTGATTACCTAGGACTAGGTTTTCCTCAGAGGGTTAGTCAGAAGAACGATAATAAATACTGAAGGGAAAGTTTTATTATTCAGAGGAGCATGCTACTCTTTGCACATCCTTAAAAGTGTTAATTTTTCTTATGTTGTGCTAACATCCTGTGCTGTCATTTCCTAAATAGTGTGGTTTACTTCAAGATTTCACCTAGAAGTATAGTACAATAGTCTATCTTCTTACGTAAAACAGGGATCATGATACATGCTATGGCAAAGGAACTACAGTGTTTTATGATTAATTTCTTTGAAGTATATTAAAACATTTGGATGAGATATTTGAATGTGTACAGCATTATACAATTCTTTGGATTTTAAGAGAATTCCATGGAAGCACTAATCTAATCCTTCAGACTTTAAAGAAGAAAGTCCTGAGCTCCTTGCAAAGGTCATCCATTCTATACTTCATGTTCTTTATCCTTAAATTATACACACTCTGAACTTATTTGCAAATGCTTTGAGATCTATAGACTCAATCTGCTCCATAAAGTTTTCAGGGCATCAGTAAAATACAGGTGCCAGTCTAATCAACAGATCTAATGAAATGAGCTGCATAAAAACATAGGCTAGATACTTTCATGGCATGGACAAGTATATATTCAAAACATATTACATGTGAATATTTAACGGTATTAATTAAACAAATGTGGAATGTAAAATGGGAGCAGAGTTACACAACACCAGTATGACTTAAGAGATCACAGACAGAGCCCTGACTGCATTTTATTCTGAGACCTGGATCTTATTCCTCAGTTAGTCAGCCAAATATGAATCAGATTCTATCAATACATAGGCATGAGACCATAACCATTAAGATATAGCCTCATTTACTGAAATTTTATTGTAGCCAGAATGGAATAATTAGATTGTTTCCAGAATCTGAAAGCATGAGCCACGGTGATAGATTAGAATTAGATATATCCTAGCATCAAAAAGTAGATTATATGTAATGATATGGATAAATAGCTAATGTGCTAATGTAGGAAAAGAAGTGAGCTTGTGATCTTGAACCCAATAAAATATTTTCTTGCATAGGGAAAAACCTAATTTCCTATGGTTAGGAACATCAGAGGATTTGAAAGAGAGAAAATCATAATAATTCACAGAGGTTTCTAAATAAACAAATAAACCACACCAGTAATTTTCTCCTATACCAATAATCCTGAAGCAATGTTTATCAGGAAATAACATGACTCTTTAAAAAGAGAAGAATTTTAAGTAGATCTTGCTATGCAAAAGCTTATATAGTGCTCTGGGGGAAAATATCTGCTTCATATACTAAAGGGTTAAGAAAGACAAGTCACCTATGGATTACTTTTCTTCTTTGAATATTGTGTTCTGGAGAAGAGTCTCCTTTTCTATCCGGAGCTGGGAATGTAACATGTTAGGTATATTATCAGCCTAACATTTAGCTCTAGACTTTCCCTCCTCTAAGAGGTTAACAACTTTAACTTAAGATATGTTAAGAAACCACAGCGGTTTCAGAGTAGGCAAATAAATGGGAACATGACTGATTGTTTTCAAGCCAACTTCTCTGCCTTCATCAGAAGCAGTTTTCTCAGAAGAGATACTGTCCAGGCTCCCATGCTGCCCAGGGAACTGACCTCTGATTTTTTTCATTGGTGTTAAACTGCCATTAGCTTCATAGCGTCATTATTTTTCTCAGTCACGATTCTATGTTCATGGTATGTTAGGTTGAGACTGGTAAGCACGGAGTTTTGATGACGAGTCAAAGCTATCCCTAAGGAAACAGAATACTTCAGTTTAGCAATGAAGTTAAATAATTACTACTAGGCTATGTGATATAAGTGCATGGTGACTTAAAAATGATGACCATGTGATTAGAAGGAGAATGTGATATGTATGGGATGTCTGTGGAATGGACTATAAAATAATGCCTGTTTCCATCTATTTCCTATATATTGTATCAGAAGAGTTCATTTATTAATTCATACAAACAAAACAAGCTACCCCAGTGAATGCTTGCCATTCTGAACAATGTAGTGTTTTCAGCTATAGATTCCGTGAATAGTAAAAAGGTCTTACACACTGTGCTGAGATAAAGAATCCTCCCTTAATCTGCTCATATTATAGGATGTGTGTGTATGTGTTGACTTTTCCTCCTTACCTCAGAATTTTATCAGGAAGCTTTTAGTGGGTCCTTTTCTGCTTAAATGTTGTTTCTCTGATAATTTCAAGCCAATACTGGGTTATGAATTATCTAATGTGTTCAAAAGATGACTTAGTTTTGCAAAAGAACTGCTTGTTTTATGTTACTTTAATGTAAAAAGAAATTCCTTTCCAGTGCCTGCTTACACAATCAGATAATAAATATGAAACAGAATAGTGCACAAAAAAGAATGAGAGGAAAAGTTTGAGCTTTCTTATTCAGCATTACCTGAGAAAAAGAGTAGTGGGGTCTTGTTCTGCCTACTTGTGTGGATATGAGAATATACTCTCTGCTCTCAAGCATTGTTTAAGTAACTATTTCCAACACTTTGTCCTTGTTTTTAAAAATGTGTTCCTGCCTTTGCTACTTGATCTTTAATATTTTAAATCTAAAAAGTCATACTGAAAGGTAAAATATAGCATGCAGAACAATGGTTTGGGTTGTTTTTCCTCATTCTTACTCTATTTTCCAAATTTGTTAAAAGACTTGAAAAGAAATATTCAGGCAGAAACTTAGTTATTAAGATGAAAGGTCTATTTATGTTCCTGAAAAGTTGAAATATCAATTAAATAATGGTCCCCACCATGACCTTCTTTCCTTGAATACTTTTAAAGTTAAGAAAATAAGGGGATTTATTACAGTGAATTGTTGCAACATGACTTTCTGGACCTGAGGTGAATTCCTAGTGCTTGTTGAGATCTCTGCCTCCAGCAAAGTAGGTAACAACTGTTATGTAACCCTTGTGGTTTGTGGGCACAAAAGATTAGAAAAAATACTTTTGGGGTCAGAACTGGAGGGGAGAAGCTAATCCTTAGTGAAGTGTAGTCCAAACCTTTGCAAAAATAAGAAAGGTGCGCACAAGTAAATGGAAGCAGAGCCTAAGCTGGAGTCAGAGAAATATGAATTATAGATGAGGCGACATGTATTAAATATAAAGTTGAAACTAGCAAAAAGGGCAAGAGGAAAGATTTTTTTCTACACCCAGAGAAGGCTGGCTAGGACGCTCCTCGGAATCCCTGAAGGCAAGCTGGATACAATGTGACTACGGTACCCTTTCTTGCAGCAGATTCTCTTTCTGAGGTCGAGGCGTTTGCAGTGGAAACAGACGGAGCCAAGTCAGGCAAAGTCCCCTCTAGAGCCAGCCGCCTCTGACTCCCGGGGCTGGGAGACTTCGCAAGGAAAAACCAGACACGTTGACCAGATGAGGTGTCTGCTGCCTTTCCCCTCTCTTGTTTCCTCCAGGCGGTTCCCGAGAGCCCCGTGAACTGTGCCGCAACACGTCTCGAGATTCAGAACCTCCAGTTGCCCCGGATTCCTCCTATCCGTCCCCTCCCAGCCTACTGCATGCCTGCAAACACCGTCAGCCCCCAGACTGTCATCTTGACAAATGTATGTGCTTTGCATAGCTTCACTCATGTTGGATGTTGTCCCCAACACCCACCCACACCCGCTCCCCTTTAAGACAAAGAATTCTTGCGAATTTCTCCTGCCCCAGGTTCCTTCATCCCCTTGCAAGTCGGCGGGGGTGACCCGGAACGCTTGCCCCTCCGTTTAAGACGAGCCAGTGCAGAATGGGCGCGGGCAGACGCGCCCCCCTTGGCTCGGATCCTTTCCAGGAGGCTGCTCCCCGTGGCCCGCCGAGCTACGGGGCGGGGGGCTGGGGGTTCCTCCGGAGCACGTCCCTGAGTCGGAGTAGCGCGTCCTCCCAGCGCCCGCTCCCTGCGCGCCCCCTCTCACTCTCAGCATTCTCCAAAAATGGTGCTGCCGCTGCCTCCGCCGCCGCCTGCAGCCCTCCCCAGCCTTCCCAGCCTTCCCAGCCCACAGGCCATTAGCCATTCTGCGCACCACGGACTCAGCATCTGCCCCTCCGCTCCTGCCCAGCCCTCACTTAGACTTCGCTGACCTAAGTCCCTGCCTGCTAGGCTAGGGCAAAAGCTTCCGACTTGCTACTCAGACCTGCGGAGCATGCCCAGTGCTTTCCGCTAGAATCCTGGGTTAGTTTTTTTTTTTTTCCCCCTTTTCTCCAGTGCGTATGTTCCATCTTTCCGGGTTTTAGCGGCTGCCGATGGGGAGAAATGGGGAGGGGGAGGCAAAGAGACAAGTCAGAGTCCTTCTTCAGCGGCCCCCTCCCTCTCTGCCTAGCTGCGGCCGCCCGCACTGCAAGGCACAGGCCAATCAGGTGCCAAAGAGGTGGGGCCTCGCGTTGCTCACACCCTCCCTCTGGGCTTATTGAGAGTTATATCAAGAAATTCAGTTCAGAGTGAGAGAGACAGAGAGAGAGACGCAGAGAGAGGTGAGAGAGAGACTGAGAGAAGGAGGGAAAGAGAAGAGGAAAGAGAGAGAAAAGACACCCCAAGAGAGGTGAAGCTCTGGCATCCATCTGGTACAGAAGCCTTGAATGCAATCGCTTTTTCCTTTTGGGCAACCGCCACCCCAGAGAGGAAAGAGAGAATCCCCGTCGTTCCAACTCTGACGTTTCCGACCAGAAGTTACAGACTTAAGCCAGTTAATACACGGATGGTAATGGTATGCAGTCCACGGTGGAAAATATCCCTGGGCTGAGGAAGTGCAACTGGATGTTGTGTGCGTGTTCAGTACAAGGAGCTCCTATATCCTGTGGGTAGCGGAGACAAAATGTGGAGAGAATGACTGACGACAAATCTGTGAATTTGTTCTCCGGAGTTGCTAATTTGCCAGCCCGAAGCAACACATTTCTCAAGAAGGAAACGTTTTGCTGCTTGTGAATCTTCCTCAAACTGGTGCTACCAGATGCATTGTGTTGGAACAAATTATTGCAAACTGCAGGCTATCGGAAAACGTAGAGAGAGAACTAAGGTGAGTATAAAGTTTCACATGCACGATTTTAAAATTTGCTTTTAAATGTGTGTCTGTGTCTATGCCCTGAGTGGAGAACAGGAATGTTTGGGATTCTGGAAACGGTGGTGAGAGAGCTCACCTACTCGGCTTTATCTGCATCCGTACCTGCATCACTCTGCTGGAACTAATCACGGCCATCAGCTACCGTGCAGCTTAATGCAGATAAGATTAGTGCTTAGGAGCTGACCAGTTCTGCTACAGTATCTAGCTGCCGGGAGACTTGCACCCATTGAATTTGCAGTTAGGCGAGCATCTAAGCGAAAGGGCTTTTTACCTGCATTAGTCTGCAGTATTTATGTGTGGCAGCTGCTAGTAATATCCGAAGACACGAGTGGTAATAAACTACCCTTTTTTTTTTCCCTTTTCCTTTTTTCCTCCCCTTAATCCTCATTAGAAGGATTTTGCGCCTTTTCTTGGGTATATCTGCGGTTAACTTGAATCTGTATTCCTCCCCTCCCCCTCCGGAGGCATTTCTTTAGATTACTGCATTTTTAAATAAAAGTTTTAATGTGTTTATTTAAATTGATGGGAAGTATTGAACATCTGAAAAGAAGAGAGACAGCTCCTTAGGAAAAAAAAAACAAAACTGCAAGTCTTGTTGTTATCCTTTTAGGCAGAAAGGACTATGAAGTAGCCAGTGACTACTGCTCTGGCTGCCGCTGCTGCAGCATGTCCGGATGCTTGTTTCCCAGTAAGATAGCAGTAGAAGGTATATGAAGGACTGGGGTTGGGGGGCGGCGGTGGTGGTGGTGAGATACTCTTTTTAGAAGAAAGATGACTCAGTGTGCATACAAGAGAAACTATTGCATGTGACATCTGACAGTGCAATTAGACAGAACCTGGGATAAGTACTTAAGGTTTTCACTTGTACCTAAAAAACTGGGGAGGCGTTGAGAAAAGGGGAGGAGGGGAAGGAGAAGAGATGCTCAGTTATGAATCGCACAGTGTGCTAGGGGAAGGATGAGGGTAGTACATGTAGAAACTGTGGCTAACCTCCATTCAGAAGTAGCTAATTTCATTTTCTCTTTGCAAATGCAACAAGCAGAGATGTTTGTGCTTTCTTCCATAGAGTTAACTTGCAAACAGTGACCGGAAAGAAATGGTCTGTTTACAGCTGTGCAATGAAAAATGTGTTGTGATATCTTGTGATGTGTTTTTATTTCCTGAAAAATAATATTGTCTCTATGATTATGTTGACAGTTGCTGTTTCCAAATAAGAAATGAGATGTAATGCATCCTACAATCCATGTACGCCTTCTCTTGCAAATTGTGCACCATTCCTCAGTAGAAACCTTTAAATCCTAAAATCCAGGAAAAGAAAATAAATACATTATCATGGACCTGAGGAATTTTTACCTGTTGGCCGCTCTGATTGCTTGTTTAAGGCTGGATTCTGCTATAGCCCAAGAACTTATTTACACTATAAGAGAGGAGCTGCCTGAAAATGTACCTATAGGAAACATACCAAAGGACCTGAACATTTCTCACATCAATGCTGCCACAGGGACCAGTGCCAGCCTCGTCTACAGACTGGTTTCTAAAGCTGGGGATGCCCCTTTGGTCAAAGTGTCCAGTAGCACTGGGGAAATCTTTACCACTTCTAATAGAATAGACAGAGAAAAACTCTGTGCTGGAGCCTCATATGCTGAAGAGAATGAATGTTTCTTTGAACTTGAAGTGGTAATTCTCCCCAATGATTTCTTTAGACTGATCAAAATAAAAATAATTGTAAAGGATACCAATGACAATGCACCGATGTTCCCATCTCCTGTCATCAATATTTCCATTCCAGAAAACACTTTGATCAACAGCCGATTTCCAATCCCATCAGCCACAGATCCTGACACAGGTGTCAATGGTGTGCAGCACTATGAATTGTTAAATGGGCAGAGTGTATTTGGGTTGGATATTGTGGAAACGCCAGAGGGAGAGAAGTGGCCCCAATTGATTGTACAGCAAAACTTGGATAGAGAGCAGAAAGATACCTATGTGATGAAAATCAAAGTGGAAGATGGAGGCACCCCTCAGAAATCCAGCACAGCCATACTGCAAGTCACAGTAAGTGATGTTAACGACAACAGGCCAGTATTTAAAGAGGGTCAGGTGGAGGTTCATATTCCAGAAAATGCCCCTGTAGGTACTTCTGTCATTCAGCTTCATGCCACTGATGCTGATATAGGAAGCAATGCAGAAATCCGATATATTTTTGGTGCCCAAGTTGCTCCTGCAACCAAAAGACTCTTTGCTTTAAATAATACTACAGGGCTGATTACAGTCCAGAGGTCCTTAGACCGAGAGGAGACTGCCATTCACAAAGTGACAGTCCTGGCTAGTGATGGTAGCTCCACTCCAGCTCGGGCCACAGTTACTATTAACGTCACTGATGTAAATGATAACCCTCCTAACATAGACCTCAGGTACATTATAAGTCCCATCAATGGCACGGTGTACTTATCTGAGAAAGATCCTGTCAATACAAAGATTGCCCTAATTACAGTTTCAGATAAGGACACTGACGTGAATGGGAAAGTGATCTGTTTCATTGAAAGAGAGGTCCCATTTCACTTGAAGGCAGTTTACGACAACCAGTATTTGTTAGAGACCTCTTCCCTGTTGGACTATGAGGGCACCAAAGAATTCAGCTTTAAAATTGTTGCCTCTGATTCTGGGAAGCCCAGTTTGAACCAGACTGCCCTGGTAAGAGTTAAGTTGGAGGATGAAAATGACAACCCTCCAATTTTCAGCCAGCCTGTAATTGAGCTGTCAGTTTCTGAAAACAACCGACGGGGGCTATACTTAACAACTATTAGTGCCACAGACGAAGACAGTGGGAAAAATGCAGACATTGTTTATCAGCTTGGACCGAATGCCTCCTTCTTTGATCTGGACAGAAAGACAGGGGTCCTGACGGCCTCCAGAGTTTTTGACCGGGAAGAGCAAGAAAGGTTCATTTTTACTGTAACTGCTAGGGACAATGGGACCCCTCCCCTGCAGAGTCAAGCTGCTGTGATAGTTACTGTGCTGGATGAGAATGATAATAGTCCTAAGTTTACTCATAATCACTTTCAGTTCTTTGTATCTGAGAACTTACCAAAGTATAGTACAGTTGGGGTGATCACTGTGACAGATGCAGATGCTGGGGAGAATAAAGCTGTGACCCTTTCTATCCTGAATGACAATGAGAATTTTGTGTTGGATCCTTACTCTGGGGTTATAAAGTCAAATGTGTCCTTTGACCGAGAACAGCAGAGCTCCTATACCTTTGATGTCAAGGCCATTGATGGAGGGCAACCACCCCGTTCCTCTACTGCCAAGGTTACCATCAATGTCATGGATGTCAATGACAACAGCCCGGTTGTCATCTACCCCCCTTCTAATACTTCTTTCAAGTTGGTACCACTTTCAGCCATCCCTGGTTCAGTGGTAGCAGAAGTATTTGCTGTGGATATTGACACTGGAATGAATGCTGAACTTAAATATACAATAGTCAGTGGGAACAACAAAGGCTTATTCCGTATTGATCCCGTGACAGGCAACATTACTTTGGAAGAAAAACCAGCTCCTACAGATGTGGGGCTGCACCGTTTAGTGGTCAACATCAGTGATCTGGGGTATCCTAAGTCTTTGCATACCCTCGTGCTTGTTTTTTTGTATGTCAATGACACTGCAGGAAATGCTTCTCATATTTATGACTTGATTCGGAGGACTATGGAGACCCCCTTGGACAGGAACATAGGGGACAGTAGTCAACCCTATCAAAATGAAGACTATCTCACAATCATGATTGCCATTGTGGCGGGGGCCATGGTGGTCATAGTGGTGATCTTTGTCACTGTCCTGGTTCGCTGTCGCCATGCATCTAGGTTCAAAGCGGCCCAGAGAAGCAAGCAAGGTGCTGAGTGGATGTCTCCTAACCAGGAGAACAAACAGAACAAGAAAAAGAAAAGGAAGAAAAGAAAGTCACCTAAGAGTTCCCTTTTGAACTTTGTTACCATCGAGGAGTCCAAACCTGATGATGCGGTCCACGAACCTATCAACGGGACCATAAGCCTGCCAGCAGAGCTGGAGGAGCAAAGTATAGGAAGATTTGACTGGGGCCCGGCACCACCAACAACCTTCAAGCCCAACAGCCCTGACCTGGCTAAGCATTACAAATCTGCCTCTCCACAGTCTGCTTTTCATCTCAAACCAGACACTCCAATATCAGTGAAAAAGCACCACGTGATTCAGGAACTTCCCCTGGACAACACCTTTGTCGGGGGTTGTGACACCCTTTCGAAACGATCTTCCACTAGTTCAGACCACTTCAGTGCCTCAGAGTGCAGTTCCCAAGGAGGCTTCAAGACAAAGGGCCCCTTACACACCAGACAGGTAAACGAGCACTTTTACTGGTCTATAAGTACTGCATACAAGTGCCCAGTCAACCAGTATTAAAGTGCTAATGTGTCTTTTGTTTCAGTCTAATTTTAGCTTAGTTATATTGCAAAGAGAAAAAAAACTTGACCCCTTTTTTTTTCTTTAAACAAATTTTTCTGGGGGCTCAGTCAAGAATTTGTAGAACGGCTTTGAAATTTCTGAGGCCTGAGAATTATTATTTTTAACTTCCCTGGTTCCCTCAAATGTTGAAAGATGAAAGGAGGAAATTGTTCAAAATTGTCCCAAGATAAGTGTTTGCTGAAGAAGAAAGACTGTCCTGAAATGCCAAATTCTACTTGCAGAGTTCCCAATTTGACTGCTTCAAGATTTTTTTCATGTTACTTTTCAGATCTAAAAAGTCACCTTCAGATTTCAAGTTGTGTGTGATGTTTGAAGGTCTGGCTGGTTTGCAATGTGCTGAAACTATGGTTGTGAAAGGGGTTAATTTTTTTTTCCCTCACCAAGATAGCAGAATATTAAATGTACATCAGCTGTCAAGCACATGATTGTTGGTAGGATATAACTAAGCCATATAGGAAGTCTTCCTCTGTTTTGATTGCAAATTATTTTCTTGTAATATGGTAAAGTGAATATTAAATAGTTGGATTTTGCAGATTTTCAACAATGGCCAAAGTATATTAAAAAAAAAAAGTAATACATTCAATCTATTATAACTGATTTATGCAGGAAAAAACAGCCCATTGTAAATATTTTCCCATCTTAGTAATGCCTAAGTGATCTGTCATAACTCATTTTAAACTGTGAAATGTGCCATATGAAGAGGAATTAAGAGGCTGAGGAACTCATATTTCAACCAAATCCAGCATTAGATTTTCTTAGGTCTAATAATTCCTTGTTAATAAAGATTTAAATGCAGCGCTGTCTAATTTATTTCACCAGTGCTTGTCTGTTGCCACTGAATTAGAATGTCAGTAATAGCCTGTAGATGGCACTAGGGTACTGTGTCGCGTGTGCTGGCCAGGTGCCAATCCTGCAGTAGATAGAAGATGGGGGAGGGAAGGATCAAGCTGGTACTACAGCCAAAGAAACCTTTTATTTAATGATAGCGGCACTGGAGCGACCAGTATTTAAGTTCTCATGTTTGCTCCTTAGTGCTTAGCTTTTGCCGCACCAACTTTGTAGGTTTTTGTAATCAGGTTCATATTACTCGGTATTGGGCCCTTCTTGTGGATGGTGGTCTGCCTTCATTTGTTAGAAGTATCCAAAACAGACAACTCAGATCCACTCAATCAGGCAGGACACCAGGAAGCTTGAATGTTGCAATGCTTAGCAAATGAAGGCAGTCCTTTTTACCCTTAAGTTAGCCCTAATCTAAGCAGAACGTGACCCTCCAAGAAATTTTTGACTTTGGAAAGACTTAGAGGTGTTTCACCAACAATGAGCCTCTTGAGATAAGTTAGATAAATACTGAACATTTGATATACTTAAACTTATATAAAACCCAATTTCCCAATATGTTTTATTTTAAAACTATAAAATCTCAAGAATACAATGGCAGGAGAGACTTAGCTATTAAACTGCCAAATAAGTTTATGGCTGAACAAACATACTGACTTAAACAAACAAGAAACAAACTTTATTGAAGACAATACAGGAAGTAGTATAGTTATGGTAGCCAAGGCTAGGATAGCAAGACACGTCCTTCTAAACTTATCAGGCCTTTCTGAAAGTGATGCCTTTGATATCTGAACAGCTAAAGTTTGGTGAAACCCACTAATTCAAAAGAAATTTCCAAAAAAAAAATTATGGTTGAATTTTCATTAGATAGTATTTTGTAATGAAATGAAAGAGAAGCTCTTTGTTTCATTACAAATTGTCTATTTCTAATGTGAGACTGTTTTGAAACAACACCTTGAAAATAACAAATGAAATTTTATCACTTTTCATGTAAAATAATATGGATTTTTTCTTTTTCTCCTTAAAGTTATTTGATTTTTACAGTAAGGAGTACTGTGGCAGATAGATGTTCTGCTAAACTGTATGTATATATATATATATATTATATATAATGTATATATGTATATATATGTATGTATATATACACATATGAAAGGTCTTTTGTGCGTGTGTGTTTTTGGTTTTTTGGTTTTTTTTGCCAGGGTCATACATTGATCTCTGGCACTGAAGTTAAATCTTGTCATCCTACTTTTTCTCCTCCATGTTGGTGTTGGTGCAGTGACTTAAAAATCAAATGCATTTCTGAGAAGGACTGAGAAACTTAGCTTTCCTGTTCAATCTCAGGAGTTCTTCCAGTGCAGAGCCATGAGAATACTGATTCTTAGGATGCAGTCTTTCAGATAGTGTGCCAAGTAATAATCTGAACTGGAATTCAGGTGCATTAAGAATATTCTGTGAAGCAATTCGGTCACTGATTTTTCTTTTTTTTTTGGTAACTGGTTTTTAAAACGTGACTTTTCTGCATCTCATAATTATGATAAAAGCTAATACAATGGATTTGCTTTACACCTTTAGTAGAAGTTTTCATGTATAGTATGAAAATTAAGATGTTGGAAAATTGGGAGTAAATAGAGAAAAATGAAGACTTGGTAACATTTTTAACAGGATAGAGATCTATATTTATACTTACATGTGGCATTTTATTATGTGGTATATGAAGAATACATGATATTGTAGCTATGTGCACTTAAAAATCTCACTTGATGGTTTGTAAGGTGAGGCTACCCTAGTTTTCGGTTTTGTTTTGTTTTTGTTGGTTTTTATTTTATTTATTTAGTTTTAGTTCTTTAGTTTCTAAGTTAGTTCCTTAAACTTCATGCAAATTATGGAACTTGTGAATGATAAGGGTTAGTTATTTAGAACTTCTAGTCAAGATTGGGTTTTTAAAAACTTTCTCGGGTACTTGTGATGATCAGGATATAACCTGTGGAATATTGCCTTTAAAAATCCTTGAGTAGCGCTGTATGGTTATATCCTTTTGGGACAGAAATTCTAAATGAGCTCAGTCGCCAAAAATGAGAATTTCTTGGACAAAAGAAGTAAAATGTTATCCATTTTTATTGCATAAATAACAAGA
The DNA here is from genome assembly GCF_028372415.1 of Notamacropus eugenii. Classification (NCBI taxonomy): domain Eukaryota; kingdom Metazoa; phylum Chordata; class Mammalia; order Diprotodontia; family Macropodidae; genus Notamacropus; species Notamacropus eugenii. The sequence goes on from NC_092877.1 coordinate 272,818,088, forward strand.
GCTCAGCACCTGAGTTTTATCACCATGGGTAAAATCTTAATCTAGAGACATCTACCAACCATCTGCCTTCCCCCACCCTTTTAGTAGATGAAACAGAGAGTGTACCTTTGAGCTTGTAAATCAATTGTACCAATGCCTAAATTTTCACTTTCCTTGAAAATAAAACTCCAGGCACTTGCGTTTGTTTGGACTACTGTATTTTCAGAAGTTACAGCCTTTATTAATAAATTGTAAATTCTTAGCCTCAGTCAGCCCAAATTAAACAAAATCTTTATCATAACCTAGGTTGATGTTTTTTATTTTAAAAGAAAGATTGTTGCTGTGTAGGACCACAAAATCATCAGGGAGTTATTCTATTAAGGTTAATATTAAGAATGAAAATGACAAACCATACATGTATTTAGCTTCTGTTAGAAGTGAAAGGAAATCTATAAATATATGTATATATACACATGGGTATATAATATGTATGTATGTATACACACATATATAATGTAACAGTTAGCTATATAATAGTTAAAAGATTGGTGATATCATTCCTTAGCATATATTGACATAAGCAAACATCAGCCAGCCTCATTTCGAATGTTCATTTCCAAAGAACCCATTCTTCTTGCACAGCAAAACTCTACAAGCAAGGCTTTATTGACAGCAGTTTTATTGTAGCTAGAGGCTTTACAGTAAGCTGTTTATTGCTGTTACCTAACTCAGTTGACAGCAATTGGGGAATTAATTTTCTTGGCCCTAGTGTGCTTTCTTAGGTATAAACAACAGCTGTTAAAGATAGGAAAACAGTGACCTATTTACATTTGACAACAGGTAAAGTATGTGGACAACCTCTGTGAATTCCACTGGAGTTTAGGTTCAGGTAGACCTACAATCAGGTTAAGTTTTTCAGGGAAGAGAATATTGAGCAAAAAACTGCAGAACCATAACTTTTTACTTATTTTGACACCATCCAGTGTAGTGTTTGTTAAGGTATCAAGTATTCTTGTGTATGTAAATTTAGTAGACTGTAAGAGAGAGAGACTGAGTGTGTGTGTGTGTGTGTGTGTGTGTGTGTGTGTGTGTGTGTGTATAATATATGTGTGATACCCAAGTGTATAACTAGTGGAAACGGTGTCTGAGTTTGCAGTCTAAAAGAGGTAAATAAGGACTCTTCAGAGAAAACCACAGATAGTATCTTACCTTTATGTAGTGTTCACTTTTCAGTAATCCCAAAAATGTATTTAAAATATCCACTGCTGTACTAGAATGATATATGAGGTGAAAAAAATGAAATGTTTTTTGGAAGGGATGTTTGGGATAGCAACCAAAATGTCCACCAATTAAAAATGCAAAAGAAATGAATGTTGGAAGAATATTATCCAAGGTATAACTATATGCAGTAATCTAGGCTTTGCCGTCTTGGGAATGGGCAGAGAGTAAAAGGAAGTTTGATAAAAAGGGGAGTTGGAGAGTCCCTCACTGACTTTAAATAATACTGTTGGGCTTTCTAGAATAAATTTTTCCATTGTCAGTGTTGCTCTTTGGTTAAGGACCAAATAGTTATTTAGGGTTACAGTATCAATTGGGAAACCTATTTGGAAAACAGCACCAACGACAAAGATATAAGATGCCAGGGTGGTTAAGGTGGGAACATGCAGGGAGGCATAATCATCCATTCAGCTCTCCTGTCACTTTCTGCTGAGTTAAAGGATATGAACTTTTCTTGATCGTCTGTTAGGGGACTCCAACTCCTTTTGTCATGATATTTTTTTCCATAAAATTCAGCTAGGCTTTTAATAACTTTGACATTCATCCTAATGTACAGATTGGACAAAAGTTGAAAAGTGGCTTTTTTCTTTAATAAAAGATATTCCTGTTTGTTTACTACTTCAGTAGCTTATAAGAGTAGTGAGAGAGTATTTTTCATGGATAAAAAAACATTCCATGCACTCACTTTTGTGTTTTGGTTGCTATTAATTCTGCAGAGAAACACTGTAAATTATTCTTCCCCTTATCAGCAAACATTGTACATATGTTTAGTCACCTTGCTACTGTCATACTTGTAGATATTACTACCTAGAATATTGCATTATTAAAATCTGCCTGTCAGCGTTGAATTTTCAGTGTTTTATATGCATGCTTTTTTCCTTAAAAAGAGTAGTTAAAATTAATGCATACAATATAAACAACAGCATGAGTTCAGTTGAACTCATATTTGAAAAATATATAAAGGTTAGTTAATTAGCACATCCCAGATGTAAAATAAAACTTCCTTAATAATCAACTGGTTCTACGATCAGGTTCAAAATAATTTTTTTCAAAGAGTAGTATCTGAAAATGGCTTTTACTTATTAGGCATTAAACCCCAAACACTTGATTTTTAAAATCTACTTCTTCCTCAATTTCAGTTGTACTCTGTGACATAAATGTGTAGTTTGTCTCTGGTACATTTCGATGTCCTGATCTCTAAAATATAGTTCAGATTTTGAAGGAATGTTCATCCAGTAACAAAAGTTGAAAGAGCATAATTAGGTTTGTGTCTACACTCCCCCAAAAGTACCCCAAATCTATGATTTCCTACACCTAAAACTGCATGAGTTCACCTTTACATAAATGGTAACGCTATGGGAAGAGATTTTTTTTCCCCTACAACTCTCTCAAAAAAAATATCTGCATCTGTCTAAGGAAGTAAACCTCAGATGTTGAAATGTAATCTCTCCTATATCCAGGAGATACACTTTTCTACTTGAGATTTCATCAGTTTTTATTTCAGAAAGCTGTTAAATCTGTCAAACGTTTCATTTGATGAAGAATGCTTGCTTTTTTGTCTTTGTTTGCTACAAAACTGCTGGACTGTCAGTCATCAGAAACAGAGAATAAGAAAGATACGTTTCTGTGATTGACATTTTTTTTCATTTTATATTTCATTCACCTATACCAAGGTTCATTAAAAATTGAAATTCCTAGTTAAACTATGAACTAGATTAAAAAGAAGATACCTGACAAGAGCAAAAATGGGAAAGACAAACCCTTTCTAACCTGTCCCAATATACCAACAGCAAAACATTTATATAGCATATTAACTTAACATGCTAACTCATTTGAGCCTCACAGCAAATATAGGTGCTATTGTTACCTCATTTTACAGATGAGAGAATAATGCAGTGAAAGGTTAAATGACTTGCCTGTTGTCACTTACCCAATATGTTTCTGAACTAGAATTCAAATTCAGGTCTTCCCAATTCCTAGTCCCACCTTACTGCCTACTATATTTTTACTTTTCTCTCTGACCAGCTTCTGTAAGTACAGGGAAATACGTAGTAGAGTTACCCTCGCTATAGGGTAAGCTGATCTTTGAGGTTCTTCATTGTGATAGTCTGATATCATGCACATACCCACACCCTTAATGTCACAAATGTGAAAACTAAGAAAGGCCTTGAGAAAATAAAATGATTTGCTCAAGGTCACACAGGTAATATCAGAATCCAAATTCAAATCCACTACAGATTCTAAAATTACAGATTCTGCATCGGTTCTTCTACATCATACTGCCTAGCGTGTGTTCCTGACTTTATTTTCTTAGCCATCATATAGATGATAACTATGAAAAAAAACCTGCTCTTTTAAAAATTATGTAATATTGAGGCATTGACAATACCATAGTATCACATGGCAAAAAAAACTGGCAAAAAAATTAGTGGTTAATTTCCAGTCCTGTTTTACTAATAATTTTAGAATTACTTGAGTAAAGTTATCAAACTAAAATGACTCTCCAGGTAGGAGTTCTGTATTTGTTGTTCAGTCATATTTCACTCTTCGTGAGCCCTTGGACCATAGCGTGTCAGGACTATCCATGGGGTTTTCTGGGCAAAGAAAATTGGAGTTATTTGCCATTTCTTTCCCTAGTAAATTAAGGCAAATAGAGGTCATGTCACTTGCCCAGGGTCACATAGCTGCTAAGTGTCTGAGGTTGGATTAGAATTCAGTTTTTCCCTACCCCAGGCGCAGTGTGCTATCCACTGAGCCATGTTGCTGACCCAGAGTTCTGTATAACCTCTTGAAAGTTTACTTAAAATTGTTTTTAAAACACACAGGAGAAAGAAGATAAAATTTAGAGCCCCTTAGAGATTTGATCAATAATATTTTGCCTTTTTCTCTAACTATATTTATGCTTATCTGATCATCTCAACATTTTAGTAATACTCTGCTTGGCTAAAATCCATTCTCTGGCCTTCTTTAGTGCTTTAGCAGTTGATTAAGAAATGCTTTAATCCCTCACAGGGTACTGAGAAACTAATGGATTGTAGAGTATTTCAGTCTTTAAGCTTCCATTGTAAATGGTAGTGAGAATTGTCCTTCAGCTGATATTTGCATGTCTCTCTCCTTCTGCTGGTTACTCAGCCTTCTTTCTTTTTCTCCTAATCTTCAGCCCTTATTCTTGGAGAATATTTATTTTAGTCGGAAATAGGCATGCCAGTGATAGAAATTTCGGATTCACCTCCAAATGAATGCCGTCACAGACAGGGAAGTTCTGGCACATTCTGCATAGATCTGTATGAACACAGTGAAGCCTTCATAAGCTCTTAGATTTCAGGAAATCAGTCCTGAAAATTAAGTACTTTCTTAAAGATTTGAAAAGTAGAGTGCTTTGTATAATGCTGGTATCGCAGGTGCTGCTTCAGTGTGAACTAAAGGCTTTGTAAGAATCCAACTGCCCCCTCTCCCCAAATAAGTGTCATTCCGAGCTTGGGAAATAATTTTGTCTATACTTGGGAAAGAAGTAAGGAAACATTTGGATGCAACTGAAGGAATGTGAGTTAGAATGGATCAGTTTGCGGTCCTGCGATTCCCGTTAGTCAATATGGGTTACACATGCTTGGCAATGCTGACCTGTATCACCACTGATCAATTTCTGGCTTTAGTGTCTCCTGAACAGAGAATGCCAATTGTTTGTACTTTTGTGATAAAGATTAAACCAGACTTTACTCTAACCTAAATCAGATAGGAACCCCAGGTGTCCAAAAGGTTATGGTATTAACATAAAAAGGCAGGATATTGCTTTGATCTGCAGGGGAATTACTATTGAGTCATTTTCCAAATTGTGTCTTAAAAATTCATCTTTGTTCAATTTGCAAATAGTGTGTATTAGTATCACAGCTTTTCATTCCAGAAACATGTGGATTTCAGTATATTTCTCCCCCATGCTAGCATTAGCTAAAACTGTTTTTGTTTCTAATGCTGAAATTCATTGACTGGCTCTGTTAGATATGAATTATTGGAACTAACCAGATATATTTTTTAATGAGTTTTACAAACAATATTCTCATACTTCTTAGGAAACTTGTATAATTCATGTACAGGCCACAGTAGGTAAAAAGCCTTGCTGAGAATCGTGATAGATAATTGATTTAGAAAACAAATACATTTTTAGAACAGGACAACAGCAACCACCATTTAGTGAATGAGCTGTGTTCAAACAGAGAAAACTTCAGTTAGTTCTGGATGCAAATGTGAAAGATGTATAGAATGAATGAAGCCTCCTCCCTTAAAAAAACCCCAAAATACCCTGCCTATCCCTCCCAGACTGACAAGCTATACTTCTAGAGCCTTTCTTGAGGAAAAAAAAAAAATCCAGTGGTAGTTTTCTGACCCGAAGGATGCAACTAATTTGTGGCTCTGTGTGTGAGAAGCTACATGCTGAGGGCTTTTCAAATATGCAGCTACATGAGATTCTGTAGGAACCTCTTTGTAGAAGGTTCAAGTGACAAATGGAAACAAAGAGAATTTAGTTCTGAGCTATGATTTAATGTCCTCCTGTGTCATATGTCCATGTCATTGAAACAATTTTCACATTGGAAGCCGGGAATTACAAAAGCTTTCTCTCTCTGTATCCACTCTGAAGGCGCTGCCCTGCACGAATAACCTGTCTTCCCCCTTTTGTACAGATCACTGTGTAAAACCCAGATACTACAGGAAGCAACATAGTATGATGCAAATATTACTGGTTTAGGAATAAGAGGACTTGGGTTCAAGTCCGACTTTCTGGTGCTAATTTTCTGTTGTCTTGGGCAAGTCACATAGCACCTCAGGGTCCCAGTTTCCTGAATTATAAATGAAAGGGGTTGGATCGTACAGCATCTGAGTTCCCTTCCAGCTCTTAATTGAAGATTCTCTGTTCATTTTTATATTACTCTGCAAGCTGTGTATGTGTTGAATTTCTAGCTTATATATAAAAGAATCAGTTGTTTTAATGTATTTCCCTTCAAAAACAGTATGTTTTGATTGTGAAATTCAGGAGTATTTTTTAAAATGCCAAACTTGTATTTACCTACTTGACAAAGAAAAGGGGAAAAAAGAGCTTATTCTTCTCTTACTCTGGGTACCTGATAGCTATTTATTTTGTGTGTTGTGCTTTCTAAAACTAAATCATGATTCCTTTTGGCCTTCCATAGCTTTGAAAGGCAATGTGATGTAGTAGATAGGGAGCTAGCTTTGAAGCCTTAAAGATATGGGTTTAAATCTTTTTTCTGATATATAATGGTGTTACCCTGGGAAAATCACAACCTCTTAATGCTCTAGGCATCTCTTTAAAAAGACTTTTTGCAGAAAATTTGCCAGCCTGTATTGGAAGAGGAAGTTTCTTCACTTGAGTCCCTGCATCATTGAAATCATTGGTCTAGTCCCTGTCTCTTTAGTAGAATAATAATAAAATAAATTCATTTAGTTGTTTAAGGTATACAATGAGCTTTCCTTCTAACAATCCTGGGAGGAACATATTGCAAATTATTTTATCCTATATTTTCAATGAAGTAGAGACTTCTGGAGCTTAAATGACCTTTTCATGGCCATAAACCTAGAAAATGTCTTCATGTCTTAATGATCAGTAGATCATTGCAATTTACAAGTTAATTGTATTCTTACAAAGTTTCTCAATTACTTTTTTTCAAATAAAAGGAATCAATTAGTATTTAAATGGAAAAGAGAATTATTAACTATTTCTACTGAAAGACAGAAACAAAACCTGATCATGCTAAAAATTGCATTAAGCACTAGTAAATACAAGTGTATTTTAGTAGATATAGAAGCATTATACGTTGAGGTGAAATAATTTTTGTTTTTTACCTTACCAAAAAGTTCTCCTGCACCTTAGTGAATTGAAAATGTGTTGCATTCAGTTATTACTGTTTAAACCTGGTACCATTCGGGCAAACTCATTTTGGTAGCTCAAGTCTGTGCTCTGTACAATTAAAAAAAAATGCTCCCTGTGGATTATGGGCTCCCAGATGGTGCTGACAGTAACACTCCTATGAACTCCAGCAATTCTTGCAGCATCACTTGTTATGATGGTGAATATCTGTCCTCTCAATGACAGTTTCAGTCCCGTGCTCTCACTTGGCATTGCTTAGGGCATTGCCCTTCAGTCCAAGATGGTAGCTCAGTTAAGCTAAGTATGTGGCAGTTGGAAACATCACAATTAACATGAGAGAAATTGATGTCATTCTCTACATATTTTAGAAAAATATTTTGGGAAAAGCTTCAGAAAGATACTTTTCTTCCATTTCTTACTCCATTTAGGTCAATCAGTGATCAGTTTGAGTAGAAATGTATTCTTCTTTACCCTCATTATGTAAAATAACTCAGTATAACCAGATTTTTGGTATCTCACTACTTTTCAACAATTATGCACTTAGTGCTTGGTGATAGTCAGGGGACCATATTAACTCCCATAGGGAGTTAAGATATGAGACAGAAGTCTGCTTTTACCTCCAGTTACTATAATCTAATTTGAAGTAGAAAAAGTAAAAGTATTTCTGGCATCTGAGTCTAGCTGCTATTTTGTTCTCGTAATCATTCAGCCTCTAATAACAGAAAAATCATCCAGGTAAAAATTCAGAAATTAACAGCAATGATAAAGCCCACCTTTTCCTTTGTAGCACATTAGAAGCATTGTACAACTGATTGTTAAAAAGTTGATCTAAGTCCATTTTAAGTACCTTGATACGGAAGTGGGAAAAGCATTAAACCTAGCTTACAAGAACTAGATTCCCACTGCAATTGTGCTTATAACTCTGTGGTATATGACCTTGGGCAAGTAACCTAACAACTCTGTGCCTCATCCATTTGTGGGGTTGGATGGCATCTGGAAGGTCCTTTCTAACCCTCCATCCCATTCCCTTAATGTCTTAGTGATCTCTGAGACCTAGAGAAATGAAGGATTCTATTAGATATACTCTCTCTAAGATTCTTTCCAGCTCTAGAAGTATATGACTTGGAGAGTAATTTTCTGTATTAAAATGATTACATAGTTTCTTAGTTTCTATATGCTTGGTTTTATAACTTATTATTGATTATATTGATATATTGGATGCATGGTAGGGAGGAAAGAATAATGACTTTGGAATAAGAGGGTGTGGTTTCAAATCTAGCCTGTGAAGCTTAGCATCTTTGTGACCTTGAGCAAGTCCCTTGACTTTTCTGGGTCTTAGTTCCCTGATTGGCAAAATGAGGGAGTTGGTCTGTATGACCCCTTAGGTCCCTTCCCGTTCTAGATCTGTGATCCTGTGTTGAATTTTTGTCAAGAAGTCAATTCTCAACGTTGTTCCTAGGGGAAAGTATGATTGTTTTCTCTTATATGCCTTTCTTGTATTGTTGCCTGTAATTTCTTTCAATAATTGTAGTGTGGATTTTCCAACCAGGTACATTTTGTGATTTTTGCAACCTCTCTTTTGCCTATGGGGTTGGGGGGGGGTGAGAGCAGCAATTAACTAAATTGTTCTCATATTTTTTCAGATTTTATTACTTCTCTTCTTGTGATTGCAGTAGTGATTCCTTTAGCCAAAATTATTAAAAGGAGATATTTTATTACCTGCAAATAACTCCCAAATCTTCATCATTTTCAGCCTTGGCTCGTCTTTTGAACTCCAAACTCATATACCAATTGCCTGAAAGTCAAGCATATATGTTATGGAAAGAGTATTGGATTTGGAGTCAAAGGGTCATGGTTCAAATTTTGGCTTTGCTCCTTACTGAAGTGTGATGTTGGGCCAATCACTTCATCTCTTGGGGACTCAATTTATTCATCTCTAAGATTAGAGGCTAGGACTAGATGATTCCTAAAGTTCTTTATTTACATCTCTTGTGATCCTTTTCACAGGGAGGCTCTATTAACTTCTCCAACTCAGCTAATTCAAAACCTAGCTTGTCTTTCCCTTAAAATAACTCACTATCATCTTCATATTTCTGTCTGTAGTTCCAGCATTTACCCAGTCTCCCATGTTTAAAACCTTGGTGCTCTCCTTAATCATTCCTTACCTTTTTATCTTTCAAGCAGTGTTACCCAATTTGTGAATGCTAATTATCCCAGAAATGTCTACCACATCTCTCTGCTCCTCTCCATTTCCATTGCTGCCATTTTGGTACAGGACTTCATGATTACCTGCCTGGATTATTGTACTTGTTTTCTAACTGGTATTCCTTTTCCCACTTTTCTTCTTCTAATCCATTTAAGTTAGACTGAGCTTCCTTATGTATTTATCTGGCTATCAGTTAACCAACATATATTTCTTCAGCCTTTACTTACATGATATGAAACACTTCCTCACTCCTCTATTCAGCAGTTTTCTTTGATTCTTTTCTACCTATTGGACTATTAGAACTATAAATACCTTGTTTGGCATTTAATGCCTGCTCTAGTGCTCCCTTACTTTTCAGACATATTTCATACTATTATACTACTTCCTACCATATGCCCTACTCTGTAGCCAAAGTACACTACATCTTTCCCAAAATACAGGTTCTGTTCTCTCCCACCTTCATGCCTTAGCAGAGTTTTAACTAGGATAGAGCAACTGGACCTCTGTCCTATGATGATTAAATTTAGAGGACACCCATAGCATATGTAGTCCTTTAGTTGGTAGGGGCTAAACTCTTCACCTAGCAATATTAATTAAGAAGGAATTTATAAGACTTTATCTATGTGAATATCTTCACCTGGAACGAAGACTCTTTGAGTCTAGGTTCAGCACTATTCTTGCTTCTCTGCTCTGATGTCTGTCTTCCCTCCACAGTGTACTGTCCTTGGTCTAGAGTCTTTTCCTAAGTACTTCCCTTTATCTCCTTTCCCCTCAGCTACCTCTTGGCTCAGAATCTTCTATAGTGCTTGTCCTAGTTGCTAGAACTCATGATTTTGTGTCTTTGCTCACATACTCTCCTTGCTTATAATATGCTCCTTTCCTTCTTGACTGTCTAAGTTCCTATCCATTCTTTTAAGCCAAATTCAGAAGCCACCTCCTTCATGAAACCCTCCCTGACTAACCATCCTTTTCCTTGTTGGATAATATTGTTACTACCAGGGACTCCCATTTCATTTATGTGTCATGTTTGTTATATAAGTCCTTTGTCCTTACATGTATTTCATGTGTGTATACTATTGTATACCTTAGTCATTGATTCATGTTTTTTTAATCATTCTACTAATAACACTGCCAATTAGATTATGACTACATCTTATTTAAGCTCTTTCTCCCTTCGGGCTTTACGCAGTGTTCTGCACACAGTGGACTTGTAATGAATAAGTGAATTGGAGATAACTGACACTTGGCCTTCAAGTGAAAAACTTTTAAAACTGATTTTTATTGAATTGTTCTAAAATATTTTTTTTGTTTTTGTTTATAACAGCCAGTTATAACTTTATAAAAAGACTGGGAATCACCGTCACTATTGCTAATAATACAGTGATACCCTGATACATTTGAGTTACTTCAGGCTATCTGGCCACATATTAAAAGGATTTGAATTGCTGTAGTTTTATATTCTATTATTAGTTTTCTGTTTTTAACAGATGTTCCTTTCTGACGTATTACAATTGAGAATTCAGGTAATCAGTAACATACTTGCATGTATATCTGTATACTCTGGTTGAAGACCTACTCTTTTCGAGAATAAAGTGCCTGGACTTGGTAACAGTTATTTTTTTTTTCTCTGATTACTGGCAGATTCATAATCTGTTCAGTTATTTTTCTATTTAGTTGCTAGAAGTCTTGGAACTGATTAAGTAAAAAACATGACCGTATCCAGAATGTACTCTTGCTGTCATATTTCAGGATTTCATTAGTGAGAGTAATCCTATCTGTACACATGGATGTGCCTGCAGTGACTGAAATAGGCTAGCAGAAAACCATATCCAGTGTTTGCAGAGCCTCTGTCTGTTTGCAGTCCAATTCCCATTCTGATCCATCTTCAGCTCAAAGCTTTGGTTCACCAGTTAACTACCTCATGCTTTACTTTGTCTCTTTTTTAGCTAGAGTTTCCTAGAAGTTGAAGATTTGTCACTTGGTAAAGAAAAAAAGGTGCTTTCTGTTCAAGTCAGTGTTTATTGTTGGATACTCTCCAAAATTTTGCTCCAAGATCAAGTTGAATAGACAAAATGCACGTATTGGTTTGACCTCAGCCTCCCTGTTACATTTCTAAATCATCTCCATTTTAATGACCTCCCTGGCCACTTTGGAAGTTATTATTTTATTTTTCTTAGTATTTGTTGATAATTTACTTGCCTTTCTATCACCTACAGTTGATCCACCCATCTGGGCATTTTCTCTTTATACATTAGTCCTATTACAAAACTGCATATAAAAGAATGAATCTGTTTCTCAGTCAGTACTTTAACACAGTAGGAGTCATTCGATACCTGCTGGTTCGTGTTTCCAATTATTCTAGAGACTAGAGAGCCTATTTGCTGAAGTAATAGCATCCATGCTGTAATCAAACCAGTTATAGTGCTCAGAATGTGACATGCTTGGTCTTGGGCTCTACCAAATTTCTACCATAAGCAAAATTGAGATTGTCTTTTTCTTGTTCTGACAGACTTTTAAAGAAATGGAATGGGATGAATAGACAGATAAATAGGCAGATAGGTATAGATAGATAATCTAGACATAGATAGAGCTATCTATCTAGCTATCTTTATTTGATCATCATACTCTTGCTGTATCTGAACAATTTTTGAAATTAAAAACAAAATAAATAAGGACTAAACAGATGAAAGAATAAGTCAGCAGCACGATAAAAAGCGCAGAATAGAATTTTCTTCTTATTTTGGAAGGAAAATCAGACATCATAGTTTCAGGTTGTGCAGGCCATGGATATTACTGAAACAGTTTCTGACTTGGGGCTTGGTCTAGGTGAGAAGTTTGAAATTCTTTTCCAGTCAAGTCAACTTGAACATGAAATAAAAAGTAGACCCAGTCAGATCTCATTAAAGATCTGCCTCAAATTAGGCTTTTCACTTTAGTTGACATTTCCACCCACTAATCTCAATTAGAGTATTTGTTGACAGTAATTCTTTTGTTGATGCTCTGTTGTGTATGCAGCCTGGAACCTACTGGAGGGAAAGCCTTTGAAAACAATACTTCCCCTCCCTCAGACTAAGAAAGGTATGAACCAGAAAGAAAACAGATTCCAAAGAGACCAGGCATCTCTTCAGCTGGTGTCCTATTCTAGATGGGGAGCTCTAATCCATGTATATCTTTGCCTCAGAGTATACCATTCGGTACTTTGTCCATTGTTTATGTGACCACGTAATTGAATCAACAGTATTTTTTTTTTTTTTTGAGAATCCATGATATTTTGGTTGTTGTAGTACAAGTAGATGATTTTGATGAACTTAAAACAAAGATGCATTTGCAGCTTGATGTCACTGAATTAGACCAAGAAATCTCTATACCTTTGGAAGGGAAGCTAAGTAAGGGAAAGAACTGTCAGGATGAATATATTACGGATGCTACCAACAGGATGGGGGACTGTGAACAACTTCCTAACTCAGTAAGATTGGAGTCCTGAGAAGAGAGCCTCATTATTTCACTCTCCACATCAGACTGTTATTGTCATTTGGTCATTTTGGTGGTGTCTGACTTTTAGTGACCTCCTTAGGGTTTTCTAACAGCATGGATACTGGAGTGGTTAGCCATTTCCTTCTCCAGCTCATTTTACAGATGAGGCAACCGAGGCAAACAGGGTTAAGTGACTTGCCCAGGATCACATAGCTAGTGTCTGAGGCCAGATTTGATCTGAGGAAGATGAGGTAAATTGAAAATATAAAATCACACTCCCAAATTTAAATATAAAATTAATATTGTCCGCAGCTTTAGCTTCTTTCTGTGGAATCACAATTGAGACTTCATAGGAAAATTAGGTTAGGAAAAATGAAGGAATGCTTGTTCTTGGTTACATATTCTACATGTCACAAGTATTCTTTAATAATTTACAGATACACACTTAACATACAACATCGAAAATCAGTAGAATTTTATCCTAAAAGCTAAGTGACTACAGCTTAGGGTTCATTGAGTTACCTTTTGTTTAACTAGAGAAAAGAATATTTTCCAACTTAAGAACACTCATGTCTGGGCCATAATCTGGCAATTGAATAATACCATGTGGTATCATTAGGCATTATATCACATGTTCCCTAGCAATGCTTTTTCTTGTTTGGAAATATACTTTGTATTTTTAAAATGTTATATCCTCTGATGTTCTCTGACTGCTAAGTACTGAGTCAATCCCTTTGTTATAAGCACATCCAAAATGTTATATGACCAAAAATAAAATATTCAATTAAGTACGTGATCCACTGGCATATTTATTCAGATATCAGTGCTCTTTTGACTTTAGTCCCCACACTTTTCCTGGGAAGTTCCATATAACAAACGAGTTCTCTGATTCTCTTGAATTGATATCATCATTCCTCACAATGTGTAAGGAACAGCTTTTATATTTAGTGTGTAAGCTTATGATATTTCATAGTGGGTTAGTGAAATACTAAGATCTATTATTCTAATTATAAGAATGTCAGGCTTGGAATTCATGCTTTTGTAGATTTAGGTGCAAATGTAGTTTTTCATTCTAGTCACACTTGTTCTGCCTTGTAAGGCATTGGAGAACTGAGATCAAGGAGAGTTTCATCTTCTTTCTTAGTAAAGACTAACATTTTGGCATCTTTAGTATCATCAAGAATCACTTTCAAAAGTAAGAAGGGAGCTCATGGTTGATACAGACAGAGACCGGGAATTATGGAGATGACAAATACATATCACTAAAGGAAGTCAAGTCAATAACAATTGTTAGCATAAAGAGCCCATGTTTTTGACTGCTGTTTATCAGAACTTGGCACAAGGGTGTTTTTGTTTGTACTGTTTTAAATTTTATTTTAAAGTTCTTCTAAAAATCATGTATTTTACCTAATTAGGTGAGGAACTGTGTCAAACAAGGTACAGGGATTTAGGTTCTATCCCTAGAAAATTACAGTCTAAAGTTTAAGAGCCACTTTGAAATGTACTGTATTTTGGGCTGAAAGCTTTTACAAAACTAAGTTTTGCAAACTTGATCCTTTCAGAGTATGAGATACGAGAGCATGTCCCAGGCAAGTGGAGATATGTTGGGCTGTACTTGGATTGAAGATCTGTCTTCACTGCCAGATTTTTTTTTCTTTTTTAAAAATCCACTTGATTGAGAATATTTGTCATCTCATTTCCAGGACAAAAAGCAGTGACTCTAGAGGTGGCCAATAGGACATTTTTCATCTGTGATTTTTCTCAAGTTTAGGAAGTTTCATATCCTTAGGACTAGATAAATCCTGCATTCCAGAAGAAAATGTCATATTTGGTCTTAACATTTAAGATGGGACAGAGTTTGTTATTTTTATCTTAGATACTTAACAACTTCCAAAAAGCTACTACTGTACAGATCTTTATGGCATATGGACAAATGTTTTTCACAAATAGGTAGATCAGAAACCTTAAATTCATTTTCACATAACTTAGAGATGTGACCTCAAATCTCTACTTTTGAAATATAGTTCATAAGATCCCACCTGCACACTTCTGGATAAACATATCTAAAAATATCTAGTTCTGTGCCAAAGAGTGTGCTATTTTAATTATAATTAAGCTTTTGTGATAAACCTACAAGCTGGTGCCTATGTGCTGAGGGAAATTTGTCTCCCATTCTGTAGTTGTTTGGACAATTATTCCTAAGTCTATGTTATAATTTTAAATGAATTAAAAAACTTAAACTTATTTAAGTGTTGAGATATGTTATGAGAGGAGTAAAAGCATTATTTTAGTTTAGGGATCAGATAAATTCTATTTAGGCAACACAACGTTTAGGGTTAAGTGAATATGGGTGTTTTGGGGAAAAAAAAAACTAATTCTGAATCTAGAAACATTGTGGATCACGTTAGCAAAATTGTTACAGGAAGGTCACCAGGCTGCAATACAAAGGATATTGACCTTGTAGTAAGAGGGCATGGATTCAGATCCTCATCTAATTCTGATTCCTTGCAGCTTGTATGATCTTGGGTAAGTATTTCTCCTTTCTAGGCCTCAGTTTCCCTCATCTGTAAATTAAAGGGCTAACCCTTAGGATCCCTCCCAGCTATAATTCTGTGATTCTACATCTTCTTCTACTACTGCTAATGAGAACGATGATGGTTATCACTGTCACCTATAAAACACTTTCAAATTTCACAAAGTGTTTCAACATACATCACCTGGTTTCTGTACAAATTGCATCAATACCGCCCGTTTTGCTTAGAGAGCTCAGGAAAGGATGAAAAGCTTCACATCCACACTTCCATTTTAATGATTTTATTATGCTTTCTAAACTGATGGAATTCTTTTTTCAGCTAATGGTTGACATAAGTAACAAATACATATTTGTGAATTGTTGCACCAAAGGAAGCCAAATCAATAACAATAATACGTACACTGATTGTTTCTGACCATAATTTCTGAGAAATTCGCACAGATGTTTCCCTCATATTTTCACTTTTTGGTAGTATGTCATTTTTATGAATCACATTTTTTTGGCGTAATCCAATTTCTATGACTTTTTATATCCTCCTTCAATATCCTAACCTTGGCTCAGCCTTTGCCTAGCTGTGTGACCTTACAAAAGTCACTTAAACTTTCTGCAACTTAGTTTTTTCTTCTGTTCAAAAAAAAGGGGGAGCAGGTGGGGTGAGGATACTATTTGCATTATCTACCCCATAGGGTCTGATGATAAAATGAGATCATGTATGTAAAACATATTTTAAACCAACCATACAACTTTCTAAATATGATGTAGCCTTGTTATTAAACTTTTTTTCCTTTCATGCTTCATCTTCCCCATTTGTAAACCTAGGGAGTTGAAATAAATAGTGTTAAAGGTCCCATTTAGAGTTAACAATTTCTGATTCTGTGAAGCACACTTTGGACTGGTCACTTTAAAATTACTAGAGAAATCATTAATCCTAGGAAGATTACCCCCTTGCCACCCAACATTTTTTGGATAGCCTATCCCCACAATAAATTGATGGGTGCTCTGACATTACAAATTAATTTTTATATTGGCTAAAGCAAAATATAATTGGTGTCTTTATATGCCCATAGTAAATATATATGTATTATAATTAGCCTTGTGCCCAAAGTGACCATCGTTCATGGGTTGCTCGTTGGTTTGTGTCACCATTGTCACTACCTTCCTTCATTAATCCTGATAATCAAGAGATGCCTTTATTTCCTTAGAGAACTTGTGTTTAATATATTTCTCTTTTGGACACACACACACATTTTTGCTTCTCTTTTTGAAATAAAAAAAAGATGAAATTAGTCAATGATGCTTAATGCTTTATTAGAAAATTTAACTATATAAAGAGAAGGAAAAAAAGCTTTTTATTACAAAATTGGATCTTTATATGTATCTGTTTTTACTGCTATTCCACAGTGGAAAGGTTTAGGGAAGATAGTACTTTTTATGAGAAAAATATAGCCCAAAACTAATCAGCTTAAAGATAAGCACTCTTTTAACTATTGTAGTTTTGTAGCTTATAATGTTATTATAGCTAATTAAGTTTACTTTTGGTTCTGTTTCTTTTGTTGGATTACAATATTTTTCCCAAATGAAATCACCTTTAGTAGTTTGACCATTTCACAGAGACTGGGGAATTTCAGCTCTTATTTCCTATATACAGTAAAGAAAACACAGACTGGATTGCCACTGAGCAGGCAAAGGCATGATTTTGGGGTTGGGATGTGTGTTTGCAGTTTTGAAGTCAGAGAGGGCTAACTGAATTACAAAAGTTATTTCACTTTCAGCTAACCTCTGTCTGCAAGGGCAATAGGAAGAAGACAGTTGAAGAAATGATCTAGATAACTGAGATATGAAAAACCTGTTTCTGAAGAAGAGAAAGGATTTTGTTTTATCTGTGTTAGAGAAGAGTTACTCTGATTATCTACAGGGGACAAATTCATGTAGAGAGGGAGAAATTCAGTTCTTGGGTTTATTTAGATTAGCTCAACAAATAACTGAATGTTAAACAAAGGCACCCGAACGTCTAGTACTGAATAATCATTTTGGGCCACATTTTAGTCTGGATTTGCCAGGTAATTGTCAAAAAAGTAGCCCTATTTATGCTATGATCATAGGCCAGGTCTGTCCATGAGGTGGTCTCTTCCACAGTGGAGCCATTTAAGCAATCTGCCCTATCTCTTCTGTGAAGCATCAGTTCAGTGGTTGGCCAATATAGTCTGTTAGTAAATTGACCAAAAAGCATAGATGATAGCAGGGATTCTTTTTGGGGGGAGGAGAAGGAAGCAATCAGGGTTAAATGACTTGCCCAGAGTCGCATAGCTAGTTAAGTGTCCAAGGTTGGATTAGAATTCAGGTCTTCTTTACTTAAGGGCTGGTGCTGTATTCACTCCACCACCTGGCTGCCCTAATAGCAATGATGAAAAAATCAATAGCTGTATTTCAGGAGAATTGGATTCTTTGGTAATCCAATGTAATTTATTCTATACATTTAAAAATATTATTCAAAGAAAGGAGTCCATCAGCTTTACTAGACTGATAAAAGGGTCCATGACTCCTATACTGTAAGAACCATTTTTTGATATTATTTTTTTGCTAAAATTGTTCTTTCAAATATATACTTATGTCTTTGGGGAAAAAATGTTACTGTGGAAAATTAACATAAATAGAATTGAATGAAATCTCATATAAAAAAGATAAGCACCATATTTGGGGGAAAATATGACAAATTTTTTATTTCAAAAATTTTCCCCAATTTTCTATGTCTTCTATGGGTAGAAGAAATCATCCACAAGGGAAGTTAACTCTTAGCCAATTGAAGAAATGTAGAAATAGACGTATCTAGGGAAAAATTAGAGGAGCAAAGCATATTCAAGTCAGATTTTCCTTGTTCCTGTTTCCCATGTTCAAATCCACTTCTAAAAAGATGGGTGAGTTTTTTCCTTTTAAAGAAGAGACTGGGATTCTGAATTGTGATGAAGCTACAGAATAGAAAAGCATTGAGAAACATGGGAAACAACCTCCTCGAAAGAGCTTTGGGTCTGGAGTGAGGAGACATGGGTCTGATTCTGACCGCTTTATAGTCATATGATGAGGAGTAAGCTACTAATGCTTCTTGAGTAGGAGTTGTTTCATTAAATATACACACACACATACAGTAAGGTAACCCACCCTTGAATTTAGTGAAGTTAGTTTAGGCAAAGTGTTTGGCAAACCTTAAAGTGCTATAGAAATGGAATCTAGCATTCTGCTTAGCTTGGGGGTATTTCTCCTCTAATTGATATTTAAACAGTTTTTCAGTATATTACATTCAAATATTTCACAATCAGGTGTAGATTCCAGTGTTTGGGAAGCAGTGGGGTACAGTGAAAAGAACAATGAAATTGTTTTAATCCCAGTGTCTCCATTTATTGGGTTTGTATTCTGGGACAAATCTCTGAACCTTTCTGAGCCTGTTTCCTCACTTTTAAAAGGATGGTACTACCTTCCTCAATAGGGTTATTGTGGCAGGATGCATTTTGTGAAACCTTAAATTATTTTTTTGAATGTGAATTAATATTCTTATTTCTAATGAATAGATCCCTTTTCTCATTTAATGCCTTTATTTCCAAAGAGTTCCACCAAACTGAGAGATTCCTAATTAAGGAAAAGAGAAAGATACTGTACTCAGGCAGTCAAAGGAATGGCATCTTCCTTTTTATACAGGCTGTCCCTAACGTGTACGTTCAGGGTCGAGCTATTAAAACTTTAAACTGTACAAAAATTTTTGGGACACTTCGTACGTGTTTTCTTCATATACTTCCTACTCCTTTCACGGAATCATTTTCCAATGAAAGCTGTAACTCTAGGGAAATCTTCCCCATGAGACTTTTAGATTGTAATCATGACACATACCATATGCATTGTAATAGTCTTTCCCAAATAAATTCCTTAAAACCATAAGGTTTGGGAAATTATATTAGACACTTCTTTTAATCATTTCCAGGCAAACAATATAATGGATCCATCAAAAGATCCCATTCTGTTTAGTTTGTATATATCTCAGATCTATCACATACTCCCTGTTTGACCTCAGGCAAGTCTTTTTGCCTTTTTGTGGGTCTCTTTTTCATCATTGATAACATGGGAAAGTTGAACTAGGTTATCTGTAAGGTCTAAATCTGTGATCATATAGTCTAACTGATTAATTTAAAATTAAAATTTTAAAATTTCTAAAAACTATCCAGATATTCCTTTCCAAATGAGTAAGGATTACGATATTTTTAAGAGTTACTGTACAATTTATATTAACTATCCATGTTCATCTTTTTCATAACAGTATTATCTTTTGTCCATAGAAACAAAATATTCCTCATTTTGTTATTGGAAAAAAGAGTGAATCTTAGTATAAACTAGAATTTATTGAGATTAAGACTGGAAAGTTTCAGTGTAAAATCATTTCCTTTTTTGATTATACAATTTCAAAAGGATTCTATTAAGTACTCAAGGTCAATGTATTATCAGTTGTGTGGTGTAATTAATGGAATGGGATGAAGAAGAAACATTTAGCAAGGTGGGAAAGATGAACATATTAAGATTGATAATTGCATGGAGCAGTTGTTTTTATAGCATTGCCAGGGACAGCCATTCTGGAGACAGTTTAGTGAATAAAGCTATTCCATTAATTAAATCATTTCTCTGTTGTAACCATACAAAGAAGTTATATCTGCTGGCAATCTGATTGGGAATCAGATGTTTGTAGATAAATGAATACAAGACAATTGCTTCCAATCCTATTGTCTGGCAAGAGATTTTTAGTCTACTGATTTGTACATCTAAAAGGATATTAGAAGATCTTCATTTTGAAAGAACCTCCCTTTCAAGTAATATCAAGAAAATACGTCCATGCACAACACAGTCCCTTAGAAGTATTATAAGTATCCAGAAGTGTTCTTATAGAGAGTACAGAAAACCACTCCTGTGTGCTTATTTTAAACTTGATTCGTGGAAAATATTGAAAAAATATTCCCCCTTTTAAAACATAGCCAAAACCTAACTGTCTAAAAGGTAATTTCTAGATTGGTTTTTTCAGTGGTTTTAAGAGGTTCACAGTTCATTCAGAGTGAAGAGTTGTCCTAAAAGAAAACGTTTTGATTTCTGTCAAAATAAAGTTAATATTAAGTTTGCTACTATTACATTTTCTTTTTTAGAAAATGATATTTTACTTAGGTTAGAAACCAGTTTTAAAATTCCTCTACCCACTTACTCATTGAGTAAACTCCCCTCCAATTTTACAGTTGTTTTTGCCCATTATGAAAATTTATTATTCCACTTTCTAGTATCATATCCTAAACTTGTGGTACTACAGATAGTGTTCAATACATCAAGTATTTCATCAGTGGGAACTTGGTTCCCAATCTGTCCATAATTCGTAGACTTAGAAGTTTTCCTGTTTTCACCCAGCCAGTGTTATATTAAGACTTTGTAACCTAAATCTTCTTGATTCCCAAGTCCATCAATCTAACCACTCTTATCTATGGGGTCATAGGCAAACAAGACAACAAGCTTTAATGATGTGGAGCATACCCACACTGATTCAAAATAATAATAATAACACATTTCTGAAGATAATTGCTTGGCTTTGATTCCCAATTAAAATTGAAATGATCATTGATACAAAGCACTGCTGAAATCAGAACCTTCTAATGAGATATAACCTAAAAGTCATGCTTTGACTTTTTGCTGTAGGTTTCACATAGTTAAAAATGTCCATCCCCATTCTGCATTAAATCTACCTAGTCCACAGTTAGATAACAGACTATATTAAAAATTGTAGTTCGCTATCTGTTTTATATGCTCAAACCCGGTATTCTTTACAGGCAATACATTAAAAATCGGTCTTTTGGAACTGACAGAGTATATTGGATTGAGGCAAAACTTCCTACCTTTGGTAATTTGAAGCACATTAAATTATCATAGGACAGTTTTTTCGCTATTTCAGAGCAATCATACTGGATTTCAGTGATTGTCTCAATCTTTTATTTTATGCCAAGTATCTATCATAAGTAGTTGTAGCAAGGGGGCAACTTGCATATAACAAATAATTCTCACTTTTCCAGTTAGCCTAGAATGATGCTTTCACTTTTTTTTCCCCAAATCTTTATTCTAGCCTCTACTCCTGAATGGGTCAGAAGTGCCAGCAACCATCCACCTCTGCACAAACTTGCCAGCTAAGATCAGCATGGGCCTTCCCCCAACTTTTCTGTGATGTTCACAGTTTTTACTCTAAGAGTTTGTAAACTCTTGTATATTTTGAAATATACACAAAATATTCTATATGAACAAGGTTTTAGCATCTTAGCCTTTAAAAAAAATAGTGGATTTTTCTTAAACTTTGTCACCAATTACCACAAACAGGCTTCTAGCTGTTTTGCAGAATTTTGTAAGTATGCTAAGTTATTTTTCCTAAGTTTCTTCTGTTTTAGAGTATGGCAACCACATATTAAGTTTCTGCTGTTATCCCAAGAAGGAGACAGAACACTTTCAGTACTGTAGACAGTAAAGAATGTGGTATTTGTAGTATTTGAATAGTTTCACGTTAAGTTTTCAATGCAATTTGTACAAAATGTTATATAGGTTATCTTCAGTGCAAATCCTTAAAATGAAATTAACTGAGTGTTGTCGAAACAGTGTGCACTATGCCCATGGGCAGATGAAATTGATTCAGAGAACAATATGTTAACATACTTGTCAGAGATGTGTTCAGTGCATGTGGATCATGTAACCAGGTTTATGACTGCTATTCTGAGCATCAATTCTACAAAGTTCCTAGAGAATTAAAAAAAAAAAAAAGATGTTGCCTCAAGGGGCACACAAAACCTTTTAATTTTTAGTATCCACATATTTGCATATAGATTTGCATATGTGTATATCTTAAAAGCGTGTATTGCTTAAATGTGACTACTTATTTACTTAGGTTTTGGGTTTTTTTGGAGGGGGGACTTACAAAGGGGACCTGAGAAGATCTTGCTTTTTTCCTTAGTGAAAATTCCCTATCAGCTTAAATAGGAAGAAAGATTGCTGTTATTCTAATTAAAGAGTTCTGTCAAATATGTTGATAAATTTAAGTAAACCTCGTTTCTGTTAATTAGTAAATAGGACTTTTTTGTAAAGGTCTCCCTTTTTGATGTCAGAGTTTTGGTTAGTTAAGTTCACCCACTATATTACATGAATTAGGAAAAAAAACAGGTCTTACAGTCTGATTCATCAAGGTAATCAAGCACAAAATCTGTGTTCTTGGTTATGAGAATGAAGATATGTAGATACATTGACTTTGGATCCAATGAGATGAATGACAAGACAGAAAATCTTCAGGAGTGTGCATGTGTTTATTCTGTGGGCCTGCTTAAGTTAAAATTATATAAGCATTTAACAAAGATATAATACTCTTTATGAATGATCTCACATTTAACTAGAGCAGCCCCCAAAGTAAACACTTTTTAGTCATCTCTCTCTAACGGATTCATGTGGAAGAATGCCAAGCTGTTCAGTTTCACAATAGGTTGCGATCATGTGATAGAGTTCCCACTTGGGGGTTGAAAAACCAAAAACCTGACATGCATAAGTGAATGAAGCTGCTGCCCTACACGATGTGTTGATTTGGTTTTTTTAGATTTCTTAAAATACAGCTGGAGGTCTGCCTTTGTCTAGGGACTAAACAGGCAAGGCTGTGAGAGAGACGAGATTAATTTTGCATTGACGTTCTGAATGTTGGTGATAATTTATAGTGACATTATGCCCATTGGTTATGATTTTGACAGGCAGGCTCCATCCAAATGGACATTGCAGGAGCCAACTGTGATAGTCTAAGCATGGTAAATATCTGCCTTGAGGAAAGCAGAGAAGCAGAGACTTTTTAGGTTCTCCCCTCCCCACCCCCACTCACCCACCCAGAACAACAATCCAGGTCTTTTATATATCCTTATATATCAAGTCTATGCAGTTTGGGGATAGAATAAGAGGATTAATGAAATTGGACAAAACTGCACCTAAGGGGGAAAAGTTTCTAGTGGTTTCTCTGTGGTGAGATGGGAGCCCAGGCGAATTGGCAACTGCTACTAATCCATGCACAAACAAGTCTTCAAGTGAGTGTGTGAAAGGCCCAGTGGAATGTAACTGTGTCACTAAAGCTGTCACAAGCACTTATATCATCCAAGGACAAAAATCATTTCTTGTTCTCATTTGAATAAATTTAAGAATCAACCCTGTTCAACACCATACAATAATATGCATTATATATGTATATGTGTATATAAATACATTTCCTATTTTGTCCCCAAACCTTGTCTTGCTTAGCTACATTTAAAGGAATACATGCACACACACACAAACACACATCCCTGTAGATTTTAGCTAATGTCCAACTTAGGAAAAATAGGTAACAGATAACGCAAATAATCACATGTTAAAAGTTTTTAAAACAGATCTATGTACGAATGTATACATATGTGTGTATATTTTACATATATATAAAAATCTGTTTTCAGAGATGCCTTTGACCAAATATATTTGAACCTACTCTATCCAGTTTTGGACTTATCTTCTTCCCCTAGTCAATAAACTAATACGTACCCAAATATTTTTTTGGTTATGAAGTCTGCAGTAACATTTTTATACTGTAAGTGACATGTATGCTTTTAATAGCTAAAGTTATCATTTGGGCCTCCCTTTATTAGGAATTGAAGTTTTCCCTAATTCTTGTTCTTGCAAGGTTGCCTAGGTTCTCAAAAGGGGTGTTGACTGCTGAACCTGTTGGATGCTGCTCTGGTCTCCAAATTGTAATGCAGCTTAGTAAATGGCTTAGTGTTTGTTGTTGTAGTTTCCTTTAATCAGTGGCTTTTTTGCCGCCACAAAATGCTTTTGAGAACAGTCACAGTTTGTTACCGCAAATCAGGAGCAGTTTTCCAAAAGTGCATTGTGGCAGTATTAAAATGACTGCATTCAACAGCACTTTTGCAAATACATTTTACTTTGCCCAAGGGTGTTCTGATAAATAATGCTATTTTTAAAATTCAGCCCTTTCAAGATTCTGTTGGAATAAAAATAGTCAACCAAAGCCTTGGTTTTGCTGTACCAAAAAAGAATGGGAACCTCTTCCAAAATGGAAATGATGACTTAGGAAAGGGAGAATCACAAACCCATTGATCAGTTAGTGTGTGAGTTTAAATATCAGGGATTGGTGATCATTCCTAAATATTTGGATGGTGTTCTAAGACACCTTTAGGAGTTTGGTAAATCCCATTATTTGTAGTGATGCAAATCAAAAAGTTAGGAAGGGATTAGCAATTCCTTCAATGTGTTTTAATGGTTTCTGTTCACCTGGTTGGGGATGTTTGCAGGTTTGGGAACCATATTAAAACCCCTTAGTTCTTAATCTATCCCAAAAGTTAGGAATAATACTGTGTTTTAAAGGAATTTTTTGACGCTTCTTTTTATTGAATCAATAGAATGTCTGTTGTCTCATGATTGAATGTATGTCTTTGTATATACATTTTTAGTTTGTTGCTTTTCTGTAGTTCAAAGTTTAAAGCTCAGAGATCTTTGGACAATATCACGTGTTCATTATAGACCCCTATTTCCATTTACATGGCAAGAAATAAGTAATATTTAATTTCATCCCACCAAAAAATATCCTAATGCCTAAAGTGGGCAGGAGAAGTGAACTTTTTTCCTGCTCTATGTAGGTCAGTGCATTTCTTCCTAGCATAAACTGAATGTTAATAGCTCTGATGACATTTCTATCTGACTGATAGCCAGAGACAGATGATACTGCTATTAGCAAGAAAAAGCAGCATAGTTATATAGGTTTATGGGCCCAGCCAAAAATAGATTAAGTATGAGTTTGTGTATGTCCTTTGTGTCATGTCCTACTATCAAAATCAGTTCTTACTGGAAGCAAAAGCTCTTTTATTCTCACCAACAAAAGACCTAATTTAATATGACTGCAAAGACTGACTTGGGAACTTGAGGTATAGTGTTCCATTATAGTCATGGGAGGCAAGGTCTAGAGAGGTATGTGAGAATTAGCCTGCTTTCTTGCCATATATTAGTAAAGAGAAACTGTATTTAAAAAACATAGATATGTTAACATATGAAGCATTTTAAAATAGGGCTACAGTATACATACACTAGATTTCAACGTTCTGTTTTTTTCTTAGTCATTATATATGGAAAAACTGGTGTCTTTTGCCACTTGTGAAGCTTGTTCACAAAACACATAGCAAGATATGCAGGCTTGAGTCAAATAACCCTACTGTGCACTATTTTGGTGCAAAATGTAACTTTGCATTTATTATAGTGTTGGGTTTTTTGTTTTGTATATGTTCTTTGAAATCCCCCTTTTCCCCACTTAATGCTAGACTCTTGGTTTTTTCGGGTGCAGTGTAGAAAAGAACTACATTTATTTTCATGTTTATTCCAGACTTCATTTTTTAAGCATCTGGCAATTCCCTTTCATTTTTTGCTTTTGTAAAATATGTTCCATCCTTCATGCATTTGAGCTACCAAAAATGATTTGTCACTGTATGATTATACTCAAAAGATGATGAAATGTGGTAAAGAAATTTGTTTTCTTAGAAAACTATTTCCCTTATTGTGATATAGTGTGTGAGTAATCCATAAGTATAAAACACTTGATGTGACATTTTCCTATAATGTTATTACTCAGTAGTTAGTATTCACAATATGATATAATCTCTTGTTCTTCTGTATGTATGAACTGGATTCTAGGGATTCATAGTAAGGTTTCATATATAAGTATAGTCTTAACCCATTAAAGGGACATTCTCCCCCAAGTTGAAAACCGATCACTAAAAGTTCTAAGATTCATAAAAAGTCTTATTAAATGGTAGGAATTATTTAAGAAGTTCAACACAGCAACATCTTTTCATTATTGAAATTGACTCTAGAATCAGGCAATGCATTTCAGTAGTCTTTAATAGCAGGAAATATATTCTACAAGTTACATGCATAATTTATCAAGAAAAATAATATTGTTAATAATTTTAGA
The DNA here is from genome assembly GCF_028372415.1 of Notamacropus eugenii. Taxonomy (NCBI): domain Eukaryota; kingdom Metazoa; phylum Chordata; class Mammalia; order Diprotodontia; family Macropodidae; genus Notamacropus; species Notamacropus eugenii. The sequence goes on from NC_092877.1 coordinate 272,844,468, forward strand.
ATATTTTTCCATATGCTCGTGACTTGAGTTGATGAAATTTCACTAATATGTATAGTAATGCATCTTAAATCTATATTTTTTTGAACAGTGTTGGACAGGAAATTAAATTGTCCTCAATAAAATGGACCTTTGTATACTATAATTTCAATTAAGTATTGGATTCATAAAGTATTAAAGTAGTTGTAAATCCAAAATGTATTTCCGTTTTTGCTCTATTTTGTAAAAACATTTTTGATGTAAACAGTATGCCTCTCACACATGTATAATTAAAAGTCCTACTATTTATTTAAACAGATATATACCTAATGTATTTGGAAGCTTATTGCACTCATATAAATGTATATATTGTGACTTCAAAAGTCTGTAATGATCTTTGCTTTAAAAAACAAAACAAAACTAGTGTGTGAATTTATTTCAAATTTATTTTTAATTAATGATATTAAGGATAAGATCCTCTACTAAATGTACTTGAAAATTCACAATAAAGTTTCAGAAGTTGTTTTGTACAATGTCGAGGCTTTGTGTTGAATTTTTTTTTGGTGAAAATCTGTTGTTAAATGGGGTAAACTCCACTGTTCCCTCAGCTAAGTCATATAGATTCTCTGATGATTTAAAGAGCTGCATCATATAGTAAATAGGAAGCAGATTCCTATCTAGAGGGATGTACACACAGGTGTTTTATTTCCTCTAAGGGAAGTGGGGTGGGGAGAACAGAGGAGAGAGCAAGACCTCAATGTCCTACGTGTAGTGCAATCTTTTCAGCATACCTATGGTAAAATACTCTTTTAATTGGAATGCTGTCCTCCCACCTCCCCAAAATTGCTTTTATCTCTTGGATCATGGGTAGAGAAGATAAATGAGTGATTTCCCTGTAACCTAAGCTTGCCATTATACACACATTTTGACAGGAAGAGTAAAAGGAGCTCATCCAATTAGAGGTGTGGGGGATTATGGAGGGCCATTATCAGAGAACTCTTTGGACAGAGCCTAGAGTTTGGAATCACGGGGCATGGTTTTCAATCCTGCATGGGAACCTGCACAGGTCACGTGCCTTTTCTTTTGCTCATTTACTGATCAATAAACGGGGGCAAGGGAGAGCTGATTGGACTTGAGCATATAGATGTTATTTGAGGTTCATTCTAGCTCTAAATTCTGTCACCTTCTGCTTAACAAAAGACATGGAAGGGATCTCAGGGTTTCTCAGAGGGTTTGGGGAAAAAGAAAAAAGTAGAAAAGAGAAAAATCTCCAGGCTTAAATCCTATGATCCAGTCATAACTAATTTGAAACATAATTTTAAAAAATTTAAAAAGTCATAATGAAAATCGCAGATATTTCAAGTTAAGTATTTCAGTTTTGACTTCTTAAAATGATATATTTTAGTCAACCACTGAGAAAATTTATATTACAGTACTTATAAAAGATTGGCTCCTCCTTCCCCATCATTTAAGGGATACTGCAGAATTTTGAAGCAAAATACATGATAAAAGCCATTGTGTCCTAATTTTTTTTAAGGTGGTATACTGCCTGGTCCACACATTGTTTTAGGTCTATGACTTATGTAGTTAGTCTTAACAGATCCTAGTCTTTACTCTTATTCATTGAACTTATTCAGAACTAAGCTAAAGGATCACCCCAATTATAGCTTGCCTGTTGTAATAATCTTAACAGAATGAAGACTTATCTCCTATCAAGAAATAAACACATACAATAAAACACAAAACAAGTATTTCTCAATTATTGGAAATAGAGGAGCCATAAACTTATCATATAGAAAATACAGCTGCCAAGCATATTAATTAGTTATCTACTTTTTAGATTGGCTGAAAAAGAAAATACCTTAAGATATGAAAACCAAAAGAAAAAAAAAATCCCAGTTGACCATATATGTTCATCTCCATCTTAGTTGCCTTATGCACCTGCTCTATTGTTTGTCTAGAAAGGGTTGTCGAATTAAAATGACAATTTAGAAACTCTCTCTCAACAAACTCAGTTGAATCAAGTCCTTACAGTCTGCACTGATGCTGTGATGCTACAATCAAGAGAGAACACATTTTGGTTTTTCATCTTTGTAATGGAAAAGAATATTGAAGTAGTCAATACTGAGGACCAACAGGAGGTAGGCTGGCTTGTCTGTGTTAAGTAGCAGAGATAAGGAGGTACTTTTCTACAGTTTAACTAAAATGATTCTAAATATATATTTTGCCACTTTAATTCATTATATGAAATTGTTTCGCATTTTCATGCCATCCAGCAATAGATGGGTTCCATTTTCTCCTCATTGTTTCAAGATAAGATATATGATCTCTTACACTTATGCTGCCTGCATTTTCCTATTTACAAGATGGTTCATTATCATCATCATCATCACCATCACATCATTTCTCTGTATGGTACTTTCATTTTCAAAGAGATGGATGAATATTAAGCAATCTTTGCTATATCTCAGTGAGTTAGGTAAGTATCATTATTGCCATTTTTACAAAAAAGCCAGAGGATGCTAACTGATAAAAGCCAGAATTAAATATAGGAATTTTTGCTTCTTCCTAGAAAAGTCTTTTCTAATATGTAGCTCTAACTTTAGTATTATATGATGTTTTACATTGAATAATTTGAATATTGTAATTTTTTTTGCTATTCACATTTAGGTAAGGGTGTGTGTGTGTGTGTGTGTGTGCATGCGTGTGTGTGTGTATGGCAGGATGGTACAGTGAGTGAATAAAGTGCCAGCCTTGGGATAAGGAAGTTTGGGTTCAGATCTTGCCTTAAACACTAAGTTAGCTACTGGGCAAATAGCGGATCCTCTCTGGACCTCTCTTACCTATCTATAAATTGAGGAGGCTATACTAGATGGCTTCGAGAGCCCTTTAGAATTCTGAATGTGTGACTCTTTTTCAGATACATACAAATTGTGTGATCCTAGGTAAGCCACTCAACCTCTTAGTATTCAGGCCACTCTCTAAATCTAGTAGTATAGATACTATGTCAATCTGCATGGTGATTGGAGTTCCCACACTGAAAATTCCCTGTGCCTAGGAAATCACAGGTCCAGACTCAACCACACACACACCTGCTACCATATACACATTTGGTTTGGGGAAAATAATTACAATTTTGATTGAGAAATATCAGAAAATAAGAACTTTTTTTGTTTCAACAGATATCCATTGAATGTGATTAATATATACTATTAAACTACATTATCCAATGGGGGTGAAAACTTTTTTCCCCAGAGACTTTTAAAAATTTTATTATTTAAAAATACATCAATTTCCACTATATTTTCTGTGTAGATGTAGTCTTTGTGAATGTAATTCACAGTGGAATATCTAATCATTCATCAGGGCTAGTACAGTGTTAGGGAATAGTATTTTGGGGATGGAGACATTCTCTTTATAAAGGAGATGGTGAAGTACTATGGAAAGAAAACTTTACCCAGGATTTAGAGGCTTTCCTCTGGGCATTGCTGCCAATGGGTGGGGTTGTTTGTTTTTGTTCCTTTGGGTGGGGGAATAGTGATTAAGTGACTTGCCCTAGGGCATCCAGCCAGTGTCTGAGGTGGAATTTGAACTCAGGTCCTCCTGACTTTAGGGCCCTGCTCTATCTACTGCGCCATCTAGCTGTCTGTAATTATGAAGTCTTAAGCAGATCAATTATCTTCCTTGGGCTTCCATATCCTCTAATGGGTATTAGTGGGTGGCTAAGTGGTGCAGTTAGACAGAGCTTGGAGACCAGAAGATATCTTTGAGTTTAAAAACAACTCACTCAACAAAAATCCCCCAATAAGAGGGTTGGACTAGATCACATCGGAGGTCTCTTTCAGTTCTATGCTCCTCAGTATATTTTTTTTTTTCTAATAGGGAGCAAATACTCATTACAGTCAAAAAGGTTTTAAAGATTTATAATTGGACACCCCTTGGCGGGGCGGGGGTTGCATAAAGACTACAAATTTAAATATGCCTTTTTTATATAAGTAAAATAGAAGCTCTCTCTTTAGAAATGCAAATTTGCCTTTAACTATATACAGATATTGTCACTATCAGAAGGAATAAAAAAAGAATAACTCAAGGGTAGCAAAAGTGGTAATGCATATCAAATTTCAACAAGAGTGATCTCTCAGATTTTGAAGTGTATTGTGATACCTTTATAAACAGGTTTGTGCTCAGTGTCTTGCATATTTTCCTAAATCAACTGTTTATTTTTTAAAATTTGTACAAAGGTAAATTTTAACAACACATTGATGTCAGGGTAATGGAGTTTTTCCTCCTTATGTGCAAGTTTTATTAAGTACATATTTACCAAACCATTTTTCCCCCTGACATGAGTGAAAATGTAACATGTCATTTAAAAAAAATACAAAAAAATGAAGTTGAGATCAAAATAATTTTTTTTCTGATCAAGATAAACTTTTTCTGAAGGCAGTATGTACCAAGGAATGACTTTATTCCCACAAATTGCCTCATTCTCATTTAGATCAACTGAACTTTTTATTTTATTTACTTTGCTAGCTGATTTTAAGTTACATGAAGACTTTTGTAATGGATAAAATCAAGCTGAATTTAGTCCCCCCAAAATGGACTAAAAGCAGTCTGCCAATATTTTTATCATCCTTTACAGAAGACATTATCAGAGTTAAATGCATTTTAAGGAGGAAAATAGATGCCATATCCTTTAGAAGTATTGCACCAAACACAGAGAATTTCCAAAAAGGCTCTTATCTTCTGTTTTTTTGCTTTGTTCATTTTAATTATAAATGGTTGTCTAATAAAAATCATTTTGTTTTTAAGACACTGAAATGAATGAACAGCAAGAAGGTTTGCATGTGTTCTGCAAAGTTTGGTAACTGCCTTTTCTCAAAATGTGCTTAATGTTTTTCAGGGGAATATTAGAATTTAGTTATTCAAATATCCCAGTAGCAGTTGCTACATTTCATGCCAAGCTGTTTTAAAATATGATCATTAAACCAAAATTATTCATTTTCTGAATTTAAACATATCTAACCATTGTAAAACACATTGAAATGAAAAACATTAAGTATTATTGCACAATGCACATTTGGGTATATTACCCTTTTGGAGCTTTATAAATTTCACTATAAATACCTATTTTATTCAAAATAACTCTAATCAAGTTATTTTATAGATATTAATTGTCAATAAATTTTCAATTCCTAAAACTCTGCCCGTCTTGGAAATTTTTCTTGACATATTATGTGCTAGTGACGTAGGTTTCCTTGGAAAGGCTACAAAAGCCAGGAGTCCAACTTGGAGAGATGTGTGTGTATGTGTATAAACACACACATATACATATGTGTATGCATGTATATGTGTATGTAAAGTGTATATCTACATATGTGTATAAACACATATATGACACTGACCCCCAAAATAAGCCAGAGAGTTTTATATCATGTTTAGTGGATGAATTAGCCACTATGTGCGCACATGTACTACTTATGGGCACATGACTTGGCTTATTAACATCTTTGCTGATAGACATATGACCTTTGCAGTGATATTAAAATGAAGATGCTTTAATAGCTTTAAAATCTAAATATTAAAATATTTTAAAGCCACAGCCATAAGAATATTTTATTCTACTTTTTAAACTTTATTTTTGATAGGGTATTATGAATGGGCACATACTCCTTAGTTTCAGAGTCATTATATGATTTGATTTTTTTTCTCATATCTTCACATTCCTTGCCTAGACCTTGCCTGAAATCTCTCCTTGATGATATAACAGAAAGAATGAAAACTCATCATTATCATTCTCATCATCATCATCTTCATCATCATCATCATCATCATCAACATTTATTATATTTTGGATATAGAATTGAAGCTGTGGGTTGATTGAAATTAATGGGAGATAGGATTATGTAAAAGATGATTTAAAAAAAAACAACCTGATTAATTGTAAAAAATCCTAGAATTTAGAGCTAGATGGAATTTGTAACCTTTTCATTTGTGATAGACACTGGTGTCATAAGTCTGTGGACTCCAGAACTCCTTCCTGCAATAATATTTTCTATTGACTGAAGGAAAATATTAAATTGTTAGTGAAAATAAAGATGTAATGTTTTCCCCATCCAAATTCATAGGCACCTTCAAATCTAGCACAAATTCCTTGGGAGAGGTCTGTGTTAGAAACCCCTAATCTGGTTTCATTTCATAAGTCAAGAAATTGAAGACTTGAGTGGTAAACTGACTCGAATTTTTACATGGGTACTAATTTAATTAGCAGTGTTGGAATTCAAAACCAGATACTAAACTTAGCATTTAATGTATTGTCCCAGTCTAAGAATCAGAATTAGAAAATTTCACTATTTGCAAAATAAAATGTAGTTTGCTGCAGACCCATTATACATAACTATTTGTGGTTAGCCACCTTCGACTGTTTTAAAACCTTTTTTCTTTTTTTTAGAGTGGCAATTAAGCAGCATATTTTTTTATGTATCTTTTATTAGAATTAGGATGCAACAACATCCTTCATAGTCATCTCACCCTATGCCAATAATAACATTAACGAGCACTCTACTTTTTAGTTTTTATCACTACTTCCTGATCATCTTTCAAAATATTTCCCTTTTTTCTAGTTGATGATAGCTCCGATTCACTTTTGACTTCTCAACCTTTAGTCCATACCCTTTTCTACTGCTCCTTCAACTCGTCTAACTTTGTTTGCCTTTCTCTCTTTTTAAACCCACATAATGACACTGGTTTGTTTGTGGAAACAAGTGATGGTTTTAAGAAATCACGCCTTCTATTTTTTTCACCTAGTAGAAGTATACCTGAAGTTAATTGATAAATTTCTTTTTTGCCTTTTCCTTTTCCCTGGGTTCCCTCTTTCACTTACCTGAGAAGATATTTCCAGATATGTGGAATGGGAATGTGTGGGAGAGAGGCTTCTGTGCTGATTTATCCAATGTCTGTAGTTTAGCTCTCATTGTCTATAGAGTTGGACACATCCTTTAAAATATAAATTCCGAAAAATGAAGATGAGTTCTATTCATATTATTGTAAACAATTTACATTAAACCAATTAAGATTCTCAGTATAACTATACATACTTCTGTTATATGATATACATTCATATATTTCAATAAGTGCACAAAGAGTAACTATAGATCCATATGTAGAAAGGAAACAAAGCGAATGCGGAAGAGTAAATCAGAATTACGGTTATAAACGTATACAACTGTATAGAATTCATTATTATTATCAATGTTGAAATTATAAATGATCTACCTCTGTCTGGTATCATCATAGCTAGAGGTACATTGAATTTTGAAATATCAATTTTAATATATTTATTGTCATGATGAAAACTGATAAAATCAGGAATTAATAATAATTTCTTAAAAAAAAATAACTGTGACTGTGAGTTACTTTCCCCCCAGGTCTGTTTCTGGTAAGAATTCTCCAACATAAAATGTAAAGGCAGACTGCTATTTCTAGAAACAAATCATGATCAGTTGACCTGAAATTATGTCTTTTCTTCTCACGTTGTTAATTAAATACCTATGAATTGACTACCTTTAAAGACTTTAAAAGGGAGGAAAGCCTTCAACATTCAGAAATTTTTTGATTTACCAAGTAAGGATAAAGCTTCTGGTTTTCCTGAGAACAATTTAAGTAGTTTTCATAGCTCCCATAATGGGGAAATACTTTACCTGGGAAAAATTAGGTTTTGGATGGGTCCATGAGTGTTCTGGTATGTTTTGCTGAGGTCTCAACATATACAGATGCAGACAATCCTCAGAAATTATTTTTATGTTGTTTTTGATTTTGTTCTAATACTTGCTGATTTTTTGAATAACCCTCCCTTGCCTTATGTTAAAGATGTCTTTTCATTAGGCTCTTGATAATTTTCTTTGACTTTCTGTTTCAGTATATGGTTTAACTGTTGAGTGATTCCTGTCTTACTAGGGTTCTTCTAAAACTATGCGACTTGTTCCTGCACAGTAAATCATAAAAGATTCCCTAAGTTAGAGGGGAAATAAAATGAAACTATCCTTTCATTATGTATATGATTATTTTAAAATTATTGCTAGGAGATATTAATAATAAAGTTGGTAAATCCCCTTTAAAGCAAGGTAGTGGTCAATTTTTAGGAAACAACAGAGAGGGGGAATAATAAATATTTTTCTAGAGAATAAACTAATCTTTCCAAAGAAAGTCAAAATGTATTTCTCTTTATCTTTAGAATGCTCTGTGAGTCTGAGAAGGGAAATTTACACTATTATTTATGTTTTCTCTAGATTGACACTAAAATGAGTATTCATTCCTTGAGCAATTATTAGCTTGACATTATGAGAAAATGGCCACATATTTGCTGGGAAGCATAGAGAAACTGATGGATTGAAAATTACCAAGATATAAACTACATGGAGATAATTTGAGTTGCAGTTGACCAGTGTTTCATCTTCACTCTTCTGAAATTATAAGTTTGAATTTTCATCATTTATTTTGGCCATATTCCTTATGTTTTCATTTAAAACCAATGTATTTTTACAAGGGAACTGATAGTTCATAAAGCAAAGAACCCCATTTATTCCATTTAAATGTAGGCGTTGAGTTTCTGCCATCAGCAGATTTTTTTTTAAACAACTGTCTCTTTTTTTCACAAAAAATGAAAACTATAATACCCTAATATGCATACAATGGGGAAATTGCATTGTTTCTTACTCCTATGAAGTATATGTGTAACTTAAACATCAGTGACACTGTAGTCTAAATGTTAGCTTTGCTTGTATAATAAAGTCTGATGGAACAGAAATATTTAAAACCCATTCAGTATCCGTGGAAATAGTAAAAGGTCGTTTCCATGGGGACTATGGAAGTTATCAAATTGAAAATTTAAAAGAGCTGGTCTTTGAAGCTGCTGTAAACTTAAATAACTGTAGGCCCTCTATTTAAGCTTACTTATAATTAAAATACAATATTCTTAGAAGGAAAAAAAAGAACTTACCATGTATCTAAGACGTTCTCAAGCTATGAAGGAAGCAACCCTTAATTTTGCTCTTTGCTGTATTTCCACAGAAGCACTCACACTTTTATAGCTTTAACTTTTAGTTGAAATTTGTGTTTATTTTATTTTTGTGATCAAACCCTGAGCAGTTTCAAGAGCTTGTTATGATTTCTATAGTCATTGTCAAGAAAGGGGAATTGTCATGTGTTGAACACAATTAAAAAAGAAGCAAAAATTATATAGTTGTGAAATACAAGTTTCATAGATAGAAATAATGTCGAACAGTCTAATTTCCTAACTTTTTGCAAGGCTGTTCTTGTTTTCTTCCTTGTGATCCTATTGTGTGACCTTGGGCAAGTCCCTTAACTTCTTTGGACCTCAGCCTCCTTGGTCCTTTCTAAGTCTAAAATTGCGTATTCTGTATTGTGGTCTGCTCTGCCATTCTGAGATCTTTAGGGAATGATTTGTCTACTACTTCTTTTGGTAATTCAGGATGCTCACAATATACACAAAATGGAATGTGTTCTTATTTTCCCTAAAGCAGGCCTTATGCAATGGGAACATATTTCTTTTCTAATCTATTGGAAATTGGAGAAGAGACACTTAGCATCATAAACCCATAATGAAGAATTTTATTTAAAAATGTTGTCGGATCTATTCCTGCCTTTAAATAACATTATATCTGGAAACCTATAATTGGATATTTTAATTTTTTTATTTTCCATCATAAATAATAATGTTTTAACATATTCTTTTCGATTATTTAAAATATTCTTTTAGATAGATTATTTTCTAATCCATAGCATTTTGAATTACTTTTTTTGGGAACTGACGCATGCTCTTTGCATCTCACCTCTTCTATGGCATTTGAATAGGTGGATATTTTGGGAGCACTATTTCATAGCTGCTGTGTACATTATGACTTTTTATATGCCTTACTAGAATACTGGTAGGCTTTTTTATTTTAAAGAAAAGACTTGTTGATTTATATTTAGCTCATAATTCACCCTAACCTCTAGCTTTCCTGTATTTATTATTGCTATTATATTATACATTTCTTTGTATATATCAATAAATATGGGTCTCTCAAAGGACACATTTTTTTTTTTTAATTAACATTAGGTGGTGGAAGTTCTGGAATAATCTAGGACATATAATAAGGTAGTCCCGTGGCATGGAAATCAATAATACAGATATACAAAGGACCTAGTGTGGACCTAGATATATTTCCATATATAGATATGTGTGAACTTGCAATCATATATGTATAGCTAGGAAGAACCACATACACAGATACATATATGCATTTGGTGGCAGGTCATATGGAAACGAAATCTCCTTATAGAATGATTCATATATAATGTACTATAGCAGATTTCTAAAGCAATGTTAAATGTTCTGTGCATATATACACCCATATGAACAAGACATATATACCTATATTACATATACATGAATATACACACACACACTAGGACACATAGATACATACATACACAAACATGGGCCGAGTATTGCATTTTTTTTAGATGTCTCCCCTAGCTTTGTCAGGAAGGGCTCAGGAGCACTTCAGATTTACTGGGCAGAATTTTTTGACCATAGTAACACTCAATGAACATCTATCAAGTCACAGATTATTATCTGACAAAAGAAATACGGTATTTATATGCACATAAATATGAGTATAATTATTCCTCTTTTTATTGGGAGTATAAATTCTACTATCTAGATTTGCCTTGGACAAAAGTGTTCTTAACATCTCTGTAAAAGCATCTCAGAGCAGGCATTGTTACCCTCTTTTTTATTGATGACACCAGGCACCTTGAATCTTACCTCGAGGTGCAGTGATTCTAGTCCTAAGACACTTGAGCAAACCTACTAAAATTTTTTTCCCCGTTCCTCTCCCCTGTGCCCACAGGGTACTGAGGAGAAGTTATCTTTTGGTATTTTATCTTTGTATGATTCCAAGCCTGGTGTTAAGTATAATAATGATGGCAGAAGGAAACTGGTTAGAAATTTACTGGAGAGAGGTAAGGGTAGATGGGTAGAACAAAGGTGGTTTTATAGCTGTCTTGAAGAGAGGTACATAGAGATTGAGGTGATTGGTGGAACACAAGTAACCTTAATATTTGAATATTTGAAGATGCCTTCTCTGGTAATTCATTTCACAGGTGAGTTGATGTCCAGATGCCTTTATTGAAAGAGAGTACTTGACCCAGTTATCCAGGTGCATGCTATATAAAGCACTGGACTTTGAACTGGGAATACCTGAGTTCAAATCCCAGCCTCAGACACTTTCTAGCTGTGTGACCCTGGGTTAGTCACTTATCCTCCATCTGCCTCAGTTTCCTTAACTCTAAAATGGAAATAATGATAGCACCTACCTTTAAGGGTTGTCGTGAGGATTAAATGAAAATATATTTGCAAAGGGCTTATCACAGGGACTTGTACAGTGTAGGAGCTTAAATCTTTGTATCCTTCCTCCCAATGGGAAAGTGAGGCCGGTGACCTGCACAGCCCTCCCTCACTCAAAACACAGTCAAGTGCAAGTCATTTCATCATTTCTCTGATGGCATGGTCTTCTTCAAAAATGAAAGACGAACATAGACAGAGAGCTTTAATTCATAACTCATTATCATCATCCTATCAGTATTTTCAACTGAATTTTTCCCCTCCATACCTCATCCTCACCTATTCACATAAAATACTGTAGAACTTTCTGTTCCTAGAAAATTCTCCCCTTGAAAGTTCACAACTTTCATTTTATGTGGTTACGAAAGGTGAGATAGTAGAATGTTTTTGATTCCACTTAAAGTTTAACTGAGCTTACTGTTTGATTTCTTTTACCTTTCAAACTTTTTTTTGGAAAAAATGTATTACAGAAACTGTTAACCTGCCATAGCATTTCACTGTAGTTGTTATGGAATTTCTGTATATAATAAATACATTTGCACAAGTTTTTCCTTGTCTGTAAATGATTTACTCTTTGGGGCTTAGGTTCCAGCCAGCAACAGTTCATAAAGAAAGGCTTTTATAAAATTAAACAGTTTTAGGTGTTTTGAATTGTGTCAAAAGATATTCAATTATTAGTTATTTTCCAAAAGAGATTTTTGTAAACTGCTTTGCATATTTCCAGGACATAGTAGATACTATATAAATGCTTATTCCCTTTTCCCTTCCTTTTCCACTTAAAACTTTATTCTCTGGGTAATTTGAATTTGAAAAGTTTTTTAAATTTAATTTTATGATTTTTCCTAATCAAAATAAAAACGAAATTACCCTAGCAGGTTTAATATTACAAGGACAAACATATAGATATTTTGGGTGGCATTATACAAACATATCTGCATGGACATAAATAATTATCCAGAAAAGTAGATTTAGAAGATCGTTATTTCTAATTATGACCACTTCATTTTATTTTCTCCCTTTCCCTAAAATACCACCATCCCTATTTAATCACAATCAATTCTGAATTAACAATCAGCAAATGTTTATTAAATACTTATTTTGTGCCAGGTACTATGCTAGGTGCCTAGAAAGCTCTAGACAATGAAAATTTACACAAGAAGCTTACAGAATAGATGGGGAAAACAATATGTTAATATATAGCTATATGCAAAACAGTTACAAGGCAATTTTGAGGGAAGGAAAAATCAGAAGGAGGAATAAGGAAAGGCTTCATATAGGTGACATTTGAGCAGGACCTCAAAAAAAAAACAAAAAACAAACCCAAAAGCTAGGGATTCTAAGAGATGGAAGTGAAGAAAGGTATGTTCTAAGCACCAATATGTAGATGCAAAGATGAAGAATCAGAAAGTGAAGTCCTATCTTTGAGAAGCAACAAGGAAGCAAACTGATAATTCTGTAGGGTGTGTAAAGGGGAGCTTTTTGTAACAAGATTGGACAGACAGATTCAGTGAGGTTACAATGTCCTTAAAATGTCAACAAAGAAGTTTATATTTTATGATAGAGGTAAATGGAAATCACTGGAGTATACTGAATAAAGGAATGATATGGTCTGATCTGGATTTTTGGAAAATTACTTATTCATGCAACAGTTGATATGCAAAATTTTTACTTGTTTTTGAGACTTTACAGCAATATCTGAGGCAAAAGAAAATGTGCTTTTAGGTTGCCATTAAGTTTCCTTAGTAGAGTCTTGTTTTCATGAAAATATTTTTAATATCTGCAGAACAGAGAAGGAAAAAGTTTAAATTCCCTCTACTTCATAGGGAGTAAAGTAGGCGAAATCAGAGCCATCTGGAGACCAGAGTGTTCCTACTTTGCGAATGTTCTTTGCGAATGTCCCCGCATTAGGTAATAAGAAGAAATCGTGGATAGGTGGATAGAGCATCAGCATAGTGGGCATGTTCCATCTGCCCTGAAGAGGACGATAAGTAGAATCCAAGGAGGTGTATCTGGTAACAGGAACATTTATTGGTGGGCGATTAATCACCAGCAGTTTATTAGATGCTTCCTACTGGTCAGGCACTGTACTAAATGCTGGGGATTCAAGGAAAGACATAAAAATGGTCCCTGCCTTCAAGAATCTCACAATGACATGAAAATAGCTAGATACATACAAGATATATACTGTGTAAAATGGGAGATTAATCTTAAATGAAAGGCCTACCTGAGGAGAGGATGGGACACTGGAAAAGACCTCTTGCAGAAGGTAGAATTTGAGTTGTTTTGAAGGGAGCTAAAAGACAAAGGGGAGGAAGGAGAGTTTTCTAGGCCAAAGACCTAGAGATAGCCAGAGAAAAGGCATGGAGTCTGGAGATGGAATGTTAAGCAGCAAAGACCTTCTATTTGATTTGTAGCTATCTTGTCGTAACAAGGTCCTGATAGGAAGTCTGGTTACCGGTTGTAGTTATTTAACCGCAGGTACTGTGGTTTATGGGAAGGACTATGAATCTTAGGAGAACAAGTTATAAATTTCAAGTTCCAGAAGAACTGGATTATGGACAAGATAATAAGGCAAGAACGCAGGAAAAAGATGGACTTGTGCAAAGCTATATAGTTCAGTCACCAGAAGAACACAATGAAATTAGAGTAAGGCCAGCAGCAAGAATCAATAGTCTGCACTTCCAAAGCTATGGATTCATAGGTCCTTCTCTCTTGATTGTAGAGGATAGGATGGAATGAAAACTACAGGTAGGGAGCTAACTCTATATGGAGAGAGTCGAGGATAAAAAGCCCATATGGTTTAAGACTCCCCTCCCCAAGTATGGGGGAAACCAGTACTTTAGAGTAAATCTGGAACAGGTGTAGGGTGTCAAAAACTTTTACTGGAGCCCAAATTTAGTTAATGGTGAACAGTTTAAAGAACAGCTAATAGTCCTTTAAGAAAGAAAGCTGTGGACAAACTTGGGCAGGTATTGCACTACACTTGCAGCTTCATCTGGCAGGGTTGTCACATTTTTGGATGATGCACAGGAGAAGATGGCTGCCATGGTGATGTGACCTAGAACTTCATCCTATACCACTGAGCAGCTGCCCTCATTGATAAAAGTGATGATTCTTCAAGGGCCATCTTGAACCCCCTTCTCCCAGGAAGAGGGGAACAGCCTCCCCAGTGGAGGGCTGCTAAATGACTTTAAGGTTGAATTCTTGCCCACAATTAGCCTTCGGAGGGACTTTCCAGGAACCATTTTTTATTACTCTGGAAATTTCACCCTTCCTGGTTTCTAAAATTTGGCAATCCTGACAATTGGAAACCAGAGGTAGGTTATTATAGGGCTGGAAGGAGAGAAGTGTTTCACCCATCCCCCCTGCTCAGCTGTTTTTTATTAGACCAAGCAAGATCACTGCTCTCAAGGAAGGCTAGATTTCAACAAGAGACCTAAAGTGGAAATCTGAAGACCTGAGCTCTAGTTCTGGCTCTGCTGTTAGTTTTAGGTCTGTTTTGTTGTTTGTTTTTAAGATAAAGAGATGGGACAAAGTGGTTTCCAAGAAATATTCTAGTTCTAAGAGTCTATGGAGTTGTGGTTCCACTTGATCTTAGCTTTAATTACTAGACCATTAAAATTAACTTTCTTCTGTGACCCTGATCAAATCACTTTACTTCCCTGGGGCCTTAGTTTCCTCCTCTGTGACAAGGATTTGGACTAGAGGATTCCTAAGGTCAGCCTGGGTTCTAACTTTGATATGATAATTCAGGAGATTGGAGACTGGGAAGGTTGGATTCAGGTTCTTTGCCTCAAGGAACGTATCTTATCTTTGCAATCACTTGACCTCCATGACCCCCACCCCCTTCTCCCCAAACCCAGTAACCAGGTTTCTTAAATGCCTGTATAAAGAAATAGCTGACCTCAATATTTAGTTAAGATTCATGAAACCGAGAAGCAATCACAGGACTTCTGTCCGAGTAGGCTGCAGGCTTCCTTCCTCTTGGATGGCTTCTTTTGACTTCACAAGAGTATTGAGGAGCAAAGGAACAGGCCAGGTGTCTGGAAAGCGCTTGGCAGCTAAACCCAGGCCTCCTAAGAACGTTGACTCACTGACTGCCCATAAGGGGATGAATTCAGAATTCATTTCTTCAGGGTTTAACTGACTCCTCAGAACTTGCTGGCAAGACTTTTACTTGGGACACCTCTAACTCCAAGGAATTTGCACTCAATTCCAATTTAAGGTTAGGAAGGGTAGGAATAGTGGAAACCTGAACTCCAGACTGGGCCACCAAGTCTCTCATCTGCTTGGCTCTAGATAAGCAAACATCAAGCTGATGTTGTGCTCTCTTACCTTCAGAGCATTGTGGAAATGGCCCTCTCAGCTACCGTGTACCCAGTTGAATTTAATCCCAGAAAAAAAAAAGGAAATAAAAGGCCTTTCTTTTGGAGCTGTTAGCCTTGGTGAGTTCATAAAATGGGAGGACTTTGTGAGTGGATAATGACTGATTCTGCAGTCTCATAGATCTGAGAAATTTGGAGAGGGTGCCCCCCTTGACTGTGTGGTGGAGGTTTGCTATAACTGAGAACCTTCTTCTGAGATGTAATAAAAAAAAAAAAGGGACTTCATTGGTCTGGGGCAGTGGAATTGCTGTGTCTCTCTGCCTAGGTTTGGGAAAGTTAGAACTAGCTCCTATGGGCAATAGACACCACCAAAATTGGACACTCTCTTCATGTCAGGGCACTAGAACTTTGTTTCTGTGAGCCTAAAAATGTAAAAAGTGTCTAGAGGAAAGAAAGGAATCTTTGGATGGTTCAGATTAACAATCAGTGACATAAAGAGGACTGGCTTTGGGGGCCAAACATTGGGCTGGTCTGGAAGGATAAAGGAAGGTGCTGTCTCTTCCTTAGGAATATATTAAGATTCTTGTCAGATATCTTACAACTTTCTAAAGAAATAGAATTGAAGAACTCTATAGGAGAGTCTTCAATCCCATAGGACCCCTCAAAAAGTTATTAGAGCCTAGGGTTAAGACCAGAAAGGTGGCATAACCCTCAGAGTCATGACCTGTTGTTTCACATTCTCCCTTCTGCAGGATGAAGGTGAATACATTTCTTGGTTTAGTATTTACAGAGGCTCCTCCTGTCAAATGTCTGTATAGAACAAGGTCTGGGAGAGACTTGAGATTCTGCCAAATATCCCTAGTAGTTACTAAAATGCATTTTGGAAGCCAAAGATAAAAAATGGAATCCAAAATGATGAAACGAGGTGGTGTCATGCGATGGTGCTCAGAATGATAGGCTCTGGGGTATATGAGTTGCTGAACTTCTGATCATGCTGGTGGGCTATGAATGACGTTCCATAGTCATCAGTGGAAGTGTGGAAGAGTAGAAGTGGACCAGATCCAGCTGGACTACAAGAGCTAAGTTTCTATATTTTAACAAGGCATTTAGTGTTTCAGTAGTGTTTCAGAGCTAGGTAGAAGGTTACATCTCACAGAATAAGATACTTCCAAAAGGGCATTTTTCACTCATGAGAGCATGCATAAAAGTGTGGTGAATGTTCAAGAGCAACAGCCAAAAATTATTAAAAGCAAATGGCAGATTCAGTCTTTAAAAGACCACATTTAAAATGAAGGTTGAATTTTAAGGACCTGAAAAATTCTGATGCAACCATTCATAGTGTTTTTCAGTTAAGTGAAAACCAAAATGATCAATTTAACTTTTTTTCATAGTGTATTTATAAGAAGGTCAAATGAAAGCTTGTCTTTCATTTGACATTTTTAAATATTACAGGATGGAATCAAAACTAGATGAAAATAAAAATAGGATATTAGTATATTTTGGACGGTCAAAATGGATTTTCTCTCAAAATCCATAGGTCTATAGGAGTCTCTAAAAAATATTGAGGCTTCCAGGAAAAACAAAAATTTCCCCCCCCTATATCATAAATGTAAGACAGAAAGTTAGAAAAGAAGGGGAGTTTTGAGGAAAATATTAGTATCCTATTTTTATTTTCATCTGTACTATTCATCATTCATATTCTTTTAATAGAGCTGTCTTCATAACACAATGAAAAGTAAAGATACCCCAAAATATAGTCTGTCAATGTTAATCAAATCAAATGGATAATTACTAAAATCTCATTTTACTTTGTCTTGTATCGATAGTTCAAAGAAGAAAAGAGTCTCTTTAAGTGGGGTACCAAGTTTTAAGGCATTTAATATTAAACAGTGATCTTAACTGAATACTGTGAGGAAAGTAGGAAGCTGCCTTTGCTGCCATTTACCCATTCACTCGGAGAGCAGTTATTTATCGACTACCTGCTATTTATATAACAACATCTGTAGAAAGACACGTAAGACAGTGCCCTTCCAGAGCTTACACTAACATTGTGGTGACTGTTTTGTTCCAACACTGTGATTCATCAATTTGGAAAATACTTAAGGGGAAGGAAATCTACAAATAGGCAATTTAATTTTAGAGAGTGGCCCGAAGCACTTGAGAATTTAATTGATTGCCCAGGTTTGGGAAAGCAGTATGTGTCAGACACAGGGGTTGTGCCCAGGATTTCTTGACACCAAAGTTGGCCCATATTTTCTATACTGTGCTTCCTCGCTTATAATTAAATTTGTTGTTCTGTCATTTCAGTCCTGTCTGACTCTTCATTGACCCCATTTGGGGTTCCATTGACAAAGATGCTGGAATGGTTTGTTATTTCTTTCTCCAGCTCATTTTACAGATGAAAAAACTGAGGCAGACAGGGTTTAAGTGACTTGCCCAGGGTCACAGAGCTAGTGTCTGATACCAGTTTGAACTCAACAAGATGTCTGTCATTGTCTCCAGGGCTGGCACTCTGTCTGTTGTGCCACCTTGCTAGGTAAGATAAAATGGGTATGCAAATATAAATTGAGACACTATAAAGAGTGCTAGATGAGTATAACTACACAAGTCCTTTTCTTCCTTATCTAAATTTGGGAACATTTCTCTTCAGTCAATATCCTTAACCGTTTTCTTATTTACATATTTATATATTTACCAAAACCAGTGATTTCATTGATATATTGAACCTCCCTTTACAGGATGCAGATTTGTAACTATTTTCCATTTTAGTCAGAGAAAATTGCCTGGGCCACTGAGACATTAAGGGCTCTGTCTTGAGTCAAACAGCTGATAATTATCAAAGGCACTTGAACCCAGTCTTTTGTTTTAGAGGCCAGTTTTTGGTCTACTACACACATCCCTCTGCCTCTGTGCCTACTGTGGTGATAGGGTATTATATTGATATCTTATGTTTAATAATTCT
The DNA here is from genome assembly GCF_028372415.1 of Notamacropus eugenii. Taxonomy (NCBI): domain Eukaryota; kingdom Metazoa; phylum Chordata; class Mammalia; order Diprotodontia; family Macropodidae; genus Notamacropus; species Notamacropus eugenii. Next base: position 272,863,138 of record NC_092877.1, read on the forward strand.
AAAGTTTTAAGTATTCTAGCATATTAGATATGCTAAAACTATATACTAAAATAGACATACAGTTCTTTACAATAATGTGTATAATGTGTCTCTTTAAAACAAAGCCTGTTAGGTTGAAGAATAGACATCTTTAAAACTATACATTTTTGATGATTTCATTATTAAGCATTTTGTGTGTGTTTGTCCTTCGTTGCCGAATAACACCATGCCATCAGAGAAATAATGACATGAGTTGCAGTTGACTGTTTTGAGTGAGGGAGGGCTGTTCAAGGTCACCAGCCTCACTTCTCCCCCAGAGCCATCTGAATCCAGTGACCAGATATTCATCAGGATGACTGGAGATGACCTAGGATGAGGTGATTGGGGTTAAGTGACTTGCCCAAGGTCACACAGCTAGTGAGTGTCAAGTGTCTGAGGTGAAATTTGAACTCAGGTCCTCCTGACTCCTGCACTGATGCTCTGTCCACTGCATCATCATATACTTTAGCAGATTATACCTTCAGTATAAATTCAATTTGAATAAATTTAACATTTCTAATGTTCTTTCTATGCATTATTCTCTTTACTTCTCACAAATATGTACCTGTATCATTACTCTCCTTTTAGAGATGAGAAGACAAATCCAGAGAGGTTAAACAACTTGTCTGTGGCTAGCAAGAGTTAGGAGGGAGATTCAAGCTTGCATCGTTCTGTCACAAAGTCCAGCATTCCTTCAACTATGCCACATAGACACTCATTTAATTACTTAAACAGAGATGTTCAGCCTGAGGCCTTGTAAATATAAATACTTCTTCCAAAGCAAGAACTTCAGTAGTGTGGCTCCTGGTGTTAGAAGGACATGAATTCATTCAGGTACACTGGTAGCAATTGCTTAGGGGGGAAAAAGATGAAAGTTCCCCTACAAACTAGTACCTAAAAGATGGAAAGGAAATAGTCATAATTCCCATAGCAAATCATTATGTTTATCATTTCCCAAACAGTTACTAGCTGTTTCATTCTTTGTGCTATGCCACATTTTATAGAGTAAATCACCTTTCATATACTTCATTGGGATTAGGGAAAATTTAATGAATGTTGGCAAATAAGTTTAGGATAACTAAGAATGATCTTGTGAATTTTCATGTGATTTTTGTTCCTACAAAACTCATTGAAAATGTCCTTTTGATTTTTATAACTAACAGTGCTTCTGAAATACAATATAGGCATCGAAGTTCTCACTGAAAGACTCCCTGATGATTATATTATTATTATTATAGTCAATAAAGACTTATAAACCAAATTTTAGACAGCACAATTTTAAACATCCGAAGTAGAAAAAAATATTTTAAAGTAATATTATTACTGTACTGCTGATATGAGAGTAAGTAATATGACTTCTCCATAAAACTAAAAACTTCACAGAGATACTCTGGATTCAGTACCATAAGCTGATTCTCTGTTTTTACTTATTCAACCACCAAGTCTTTATAAAGTACCTACTGTGTGCCAGGCAGTGTCATCTCTCTAAAGTTCTACTTACAAGATGTATAATAAGCTATTGTATTATCTTACTGAATTTTTTCCTGAAGAATCCAAATTATATTTTAATTAGTCTTATAGGGTGAGTTCCCTGAATAATTCTAGATTAATTGTATTTTAACATTTTACAAAGAGTCATGCCATAGTTTTGTTATAAAAATAAGGGAAAATTTTTTTTAAAAATGAAAGCTTCCTAGTTTTCAGTTATCAAAATTGGTTCAAAATTCACCCTAAATAATAACTTGACAACCTATTACTGTATAGGTATGTGTACAAATAAAACTGTATGAAAATCAGGGATGTATATTAAAGTACTTTTTACACAATAGCTTAACTCTATGTCAGTTTTTATTCTCACATGGTATAAGATTAGAAACTCATCTAAAACAATCCTTTTCAAATTTTGACAGGTAACGTACAAATGATATTGAGTTAATCAAATCTGTCAGAGGACACTTTAGTGCAAATTTCTTCATCCTGCAATTTCACCATCCCCTTGTATATTCAACAGGACATAAGGATAGGCATTTACTTTTGGTTTCAGTTGCTAAAGGAAACTTCATTTTTACTGGGAAGATCAAGAAGGCAGAAGCTGGAGAATTCCTCAGGTTCAACTCTTCAGGCTCCTGTTGGTTTGTTCCTTTATCTCTGTGGAGTGGAAAGGTGGAATTACAATGTATCTCTTGATGCCTCTGGGGAAAATAGGAGCCAATCTGTAGAAGGCAGGCACAGTTTGCTAAGGGTCCCCATATTGTTCAGCAGCATCTGTAACTTGCTTGGCACAGGCACATTGTGGTAGGTTCTCAAATGAGTTTTGGTGAAGCTCTCCTGAGTTTCCTTCGAATCTCGCCAAGTGAATTGGGCTGCCTCCTTGATCTGAGCCTTGTAAGACATGCTAGGGCTCTAACCCAGGAAATTGTTGATAAGCTTTGTGTATCTTGTGGAGAGTAACAACTCATTGTCTGCCAATGTAAACACTTTCTCATTCATTAGTGTCACCACACAATTGATTCTCCATCAGGGCCTGGACAGTTTGGAGAATGACTTTCCTGTTCTTCTCCCCTTTGTTCATCCTAACCCATGTCTCTTGTGGCCAGAAGTCTATTAACTATTTCTGTTCTATTCAGGGCCATGATTTGGTGGCTGTTGCTATTTCCCAGACCAACAGAACACTCCTATAATAGAACAGTATGTTTTCTTAGCCACCTATAGTACAGAGAAAGCAGGGTAAATTGTGTGGCCTGCTTTATCATTCAGCATGCTAAAGCACAAGACAGAGTTTTTCATTTTCAAGTGACCTACAGCCATCAGTCTGGTCATTTTAACAGTAAATGCAGTATGTTCTTAATAGCTGAAAAGGGAAGGACATTTAGAATTTTTTTTCCTAATAGCATACTTATTTCAAATTTTAGATCCCTTGGCATTTATCCCCCACTGTGGCTAGCTCCTTCCTGTTCAAATATAACAACCCAGAATACATCTTGAAGCAAATGGAAATAGAACCTTAAAATACAATTATCAAAAAATCAAATAAATTCCTAATCCTCATTCTGCTATAGTAAAAAAAATGTTTAATATGATTGCATATGTATAACCTATATCAGATTGCACACTGTCTTGGGAAGCAGAAGGAGGGGGAAAAATTTAGAAGTCAAAATCTTATAGAAGTAAATATTGAAAACTAAAAACAAGCAAATAAATAAAATTTTAAAAAAAGAAAAGAAACATTAGGGAGGTAAGCCCCGTGTAAGAAGAGTCATGGAGCGCAACATGGGAATCAGGATACCTGGCCTACGGCATTGGCTTAGCCACTACTTTTTTGACTATGGGCATGACACTTGTAACATTTCTAGGCTTTAATTGCTTTATCTATAAAATGGAAGAAAAAAGGGTAGATTTTATGATGTCTTTAAACTCCAAGTCTATGATTCTATGAACATTTTAAAGAAGTAGCCGTGACAGACATTACAAGGAAAGAATCCCTTTGGACCTGCCTGTGGAGGAGGGGATATCATGAAATACACATAATTACATATATGTGCATATATATATACATATATATATAATTACCCCAATAGATGAACTTGTCAGCATTAGTATAATTTTTTACTGACTTGTGATTAAGTTGTGTAAGTTATGCTTTCTCTCAAAGTTATGCTTTCTCTCATCTTTGTTGATATTTTCATGGAAAAATATATAACTTGGATGGAGATTGTTGCCTGTCCCATAATACCCCTGTATCTCTTACCACACACACACACACACACACACACACACACAGACACACACACACACACACACACACACCCCATTCTTCAGTTTAGTGAATAATATACCTACCATGTACTGCTTTCCACATAAAGAGCTTGCTTTAACAATCAGCTCACCCCAACAAGTCTTCTTTCTCTTTGTTTGATAACCAGTATCTATTCTTATCTGTTTATTTTTGATATAAGGCTTGTTTAGCTAAGTTGCCTCCATCTTTTTATATGACCAAATTCTTCATTTTTTTGAGGGTAAAAATATAAAGAAATGGGTACACTTAGAAATTTCTATTATAACTGGGTTGGATATACAATATTAACATTTTACAGAATTGTAAGTAATTTCAAAAGCCATGTAAACACTCATTTCCAACCCAGTATATCTGCAACTAAGTTACCAGTCTATAGAAAATTTTGATCATTTTAAAATAGCTTAGAGTCCTGCCTAGTGGATCAAGCTGCCAGCTCATAACCTTGTAGCTTATTAATGGAGCCTTTTGTTACCGGTGAAATCCCTTTCTAACCTTTTTAATTTCTCTCCCTCTTAAGGCTATCTCAGTAATTCTGGGTGTGGGAGAACAAATAGTTATAATTCCTTCAGAAATATTTATTGTATATGAAAAAAGTATAGTTTCTTGGGTAGCTGACATTTAAAAAAAGTTATATCATAAAATAGAAATAATTAAAAAGTACTCTGGGGAAAAGTGTATAGTACAGTTATTAAAATGTTATTTTTTAAAAGAAATGTATTTCTCTTTTAGTGTTTATCATATCAAATCTGTTCATTTCATTATAATTCATTGACTTATAAAAGACACCAAAATAATAAAATAGAATGGTTCTGTTTTTATTTGTTTTAATTCTTCCCTAGAATAGTGAAAACATATATCATTTGTAGAATTAACTTTCACCACACCTAAATCCCCTCACTTCACAAGGAATATACCATAACTAACATAAACAGGAAAACCAATGTTTTACAAATTTAACTTTATGACTAAAATTAGCTGAAATGATTATACTCTAACAACCAATATGAATGCAAACATTTTAAATCCTGGCATATAGTAAGCACTTAATAAATGCTGGTTGACTTGGTTTGACCACTGATAATGGTGCAATAGAACCTTGGGTTTGTAGTCAGATGTCCTAGTCTGGGCCCCAGTGTTATCATCTGTTAAATGAAAGGGTTAAATGGGATGATCTTTAAGCTCCTCTAAACTAAATCAGAATGCTATAGTGCAAAGAGTTACTGAACTTGTAATCACAGGACCATCATTCAAATCCCAACTTTGCTTCTTAGTACCTTGAGCAAGTTGGTTTTCCTCCATGGGCCTCAGTTTCCTCATCTGTAAAATGAGGTGATGGACTAGATAACTTCTGAAGCCCTTTACAGCTCTTAGTCTATGATCCTAAGACTGATTGTATGAATCCCCTTATGTAGTACTTTGTATCTGTGTATTATTTTTAATTTACTTATTTGTGTATGAGACACCTCGGATGTGCCAGTAAAATTTTACTACCAGCTCTCCATTCCCCTTCATATTCCCAAAATAACATTGTTTGCTTAGCATGTTTTAATTTTAATTTGATTTATTAATATTTTCTCTATAATTTTCTTCCGTCCAGATAATTAGCAAAACAGTCAAGGTCTGATTTGTAGCATTTGTGCATTTCTCTAGTATAAATTCTTTAGATGAAAATTTAATAATTGGCTTGAACTGGGTTCCTTGCAACTGGCTGTAGCATATCCCTGGCATATCCCCTTTCCAGAATATAAGCCCTTTGGAGGCAATTCTCCTGCTTTATATAATTGGATTGGGATAAATGTTTATTGAATGAAATTGAAAGAGGAGGGCAATGTGTTCTCCTTCAATACTTTTGCTGTAAAATTGTCTTGATTGACATACTGTTCCTTTTGCCATGTGATATTATAAAGTAGACTTGAATTTCCTTTGTTATACTTTTACTAATCACCAACAATATGAAGAAATATCTTAGTTTTAGGAATAAAATGATAAAAAAAGCTAATACTCTCTCTATTCTTGTTTAAGGTGAGAAAATTAGAGAATTTAGTTACACACAGAATCACCAGATGGTGTTGAAAGTGTTACAACTAGCTTTAGGGCAGTAGCTTTCTCATAGAAACTGCATTTAAGGAAATTAATTCTTGATACATGATAGCATGCATTTCAAATGCACACATAATAAAATTTCTCCAAATTATTAGCTAAAATCTTAACGTGGCCAATTTCCTTAACAGTCTTTTCATTTATTGCATATACATGTGTAGGGGTAAATATGAATACATTTTATATTTTAAAATACTACAACGAAGCATTACAGTACAAGTATAAAATAAAATTGTTTGCTATCATCTTTTCTTTGCATCTAACATGTAATAATACTTAAAGTAATGTGATATAGTGGAGAGTGGGCTGCCCTCAGAGTCAGGAAGATCTGAGTTCAAGTCTTGCTTCAGATGCATACTGGCTGTGTGACTTTGGAGAAATCTCTAAACATCTCAATGCCCCACACAACTCTCTAAGACTTCATCTAGTTTCTATATGCCAGGTACTGTACTATTTTAAAAACACTACCTCATTTTCATCCTACAAGAACCCTATGAGGTAAATGCTATTATTAACCCATTTTACTGTTGAAAAAACCTAGGCAAACAAGTTAATTGACTTGTCCAAGGTCATACAACTAGTAGTGTCTGAGGTAGAATTTCAACTCGGGTCTTGCAGATTTTTGGCCTAGCCCTTTATCCACTGTGCCACATGGGTGACTATATATAAAAATAAAACTAACTAAATAAAACTTAAATGGTTCATAAGAGCTTGAAACTAGATGTTAAGAGTTCAGTAGAAGAAAAAGATTATTTTTCACTTTTAGTTTATGGAAAGAATCCAGGAGTAGGTGCTATTTAAAGTTGAAGTATGAGGCACAATTTCAACAAAGAGGGAGGCAGGACGTTCCAAGCACAGGACCTGGAAATAGGAATCTATTAGATGTGTTTGTGGACTGGTGATTTGTTCAGTTTGGCTGGAATGTTGAATATCTGAAAGGATATAGTATGAAATAAGACAGTAAGGAAAGTGTAAAACTAACCTTTGAATGCTCAGCTGTTGAATTTGATTTTATTCAGGGGTTAATGGGAAGTCACTGATATCTTTTCATTATTAGTTTTGAAAAGTAAAAGGCATCGATCTACAAATAATCCCTACCTTATGAATTTTACAAATGATCCATGATTACAAACAAATGACTGAATCCAAACAGGGAGCATCTGTGAACACAAAAAAGAAAAAAGATGGAAGCTGTGAAAAGGAGACATAGCTTAGGGCGTCTGATGATAGAATTTCATCTTCTGGGTCTCCATCTGTGACCTGAAATCCTTCCTTATCCTACACTGCCTGGGATTTCACTTTAACTCTGCCTGAAATCTCACCAATTAGAGGCTTAAATGGGTTAGTGGGTATCCTTTTAAAAAGACAAATACCTCTAGGAAGATTCTGGAGCTAAGCTATGTGTGAGTTTATTTTGAACAGATTGTTTCACTTCAACATATAGACAGATTAAAGCTGGTTTGCTACAGACGCTGATGTTTTAATGGTAGTGAAGGAGTACAGCTAGGCAATTTGGTACATGAAACACTTTTTTTGTGGGAGATGGAGAGGGAAGGAAGGTAGAGTGCCAGCATGGTCAGCTTTGGTTAATATTAAATTAGGGAGAAGGCGAAAGGAAAAGGGGTAAAGAAAGGTAGGTAGGAGGACGCCAAAGCCAGATTTCACTTAATAGAAAATATTGTGTAGGACCACCTAAGCCTTTGCCAAGAAATGAAAGGAAGCTCTCTTCTTACCTTCTATCTTCCTGCCTTCCTCTTCCTTCTGCCATCCTCTTTTTCTTCTTTCCCCTTTCAGCACATGGTCCACTCTCAGGAATCAGAGCCCTGAGGAATACCATCAGTACTTTAGTTCTCTGACAGATACTAGCTGTGTGATCAAAGACAAATTAGGCTGCTCATTATCTTTACCTGCAAACCCTCCTTTCTTCCTAATTCTCTTATTACTGTGAAGGGAACCACCACCTTCCCAGTAACCAGCTTCTAAACTATGTGTAATTCTCCACTCCTCTCTTCTCTGAACTTAAAGTTTCTCTGAATTTCAGTTTACTAATCTATAAAATGGAAATAAGAATTATCTTACTATCTATCTAGCCCAAATATTTCTGCTGACATCTAGTCTCACATCCTCAACTTCCAGTTAGACATCTTCAACTGGATGCCTTATATTAAAGTCAGTATATCCAAAACTGAACTCATTATCTTCACCTGCAAACCTTCCTATCTTCCTGATTCTCTTGTTACTGTGGAAGAAAACACCATCTTTCCTGTAGCAGGCTTCCAAACTGTGTGTCATTTTCCACTCCTCACTCTCCATGATCCAATTCAATCTATAGCCAAACCTTTTAGTTTTATCTTCATAATATCTTTTTGAATGAGTCCTCTCACTCTGTTGGCAGTCCCACCACCCTATTGCAGAGTCTCATCATTTCATACTTGGAATATGACAATAGCCTACTGATTGGTCTCTCTGCTAAAAGTCTACCCCTACTACAATATATCCTCTGTTCAGCTGCCAAAGTGATCTTCTAAAGCATAGGTCTTACCTTGTCACACTCATATCCTCATCACTATCCTCCCATCTCCCAATCCCATTAATAAACTCCAGTGGTTCCCTATCAAGTATAAAAGCCTTTATTTGTCACTCAAAGCCCTTTATTATTTGCATCTTACTCCAACCTTTCCTCTCCCCTCACTACCCTCTACACATATACTTTGGCCTCTTTGCAATTCACAAGGCACTCTATCTACTGACTACAGGAATTTTCATTGACTGTTCCCCATGAGTAGGAATTCTCACTTCTTCCTCCTGGCTTCCCTTAGGTTCCAGCTAAATTCTCACCTTCTGGAAGAAGCTTTTCCTCATTCCCCTTAATGCTTGTGCCTTTCCTCTTCTAATTATTTCCCATTTACCCTGTATATATCTTGTGTGTGTGTGTGTGTGTATTATATATATGTGTGCGTGTGTATGTGTGTATGTATACACACATACACACATACACACACACCCAATTACACTTTAGCCTTCTAGATAGCAGGGAGTATCTTATGTCTTTCTTTGTATCCCTAGTGCTTAACACAGTACCTGGCACATAGTGGGTCCTTAATAGATATTTATTAGCTGACTGATTAAAAATCATTCCTTAAAAGTTAAAGTGCCATATAAATGTGAATTATCATTATGACTCTATCAACAGAACACAGACCTGTGATTTTTCTCAGTATCATAACTCCATATTGTAACCTGTTTATAATTTATTGTCTTAGAGTTGCCTGAGGACTCTGAGAAATTGTGTCACTTGCGGTCATACATTTAGCAAGAATCAGAGGAGGGATTTGAATACATCTTCTGCCTACAAGATTAGAAATCCACCAGCTGTGGCATGCTGCTTCTCTGTTGTAATATGTAATGATATTAACTATTTTTAATAATAAGTAAGATTCAGTGGCCTGATTTGAGAGCTTAATAATAGCCTTTCTTTGAGGAAATGCTTTTAGTCATAAACAACTGTCTTCCTTTTAAAAAGTGATTTGGAGTTGACTTTATGTCATTCAAATTTTGATAGATTTCAGTGATTTATTTTTTGAGATTTATTTTCCAGATTTATAATATTTGTTTTGGTTGTCCATTGAAAAAAAAAATTGATGAGAGTTTATTTAGTCCACAGGGAAGTAAAATTGTGGAAATGACTACTAGAGAATTTTGTGATAGGAGATAGAGCCTATATATCATTGGTTTTAAAATATTTTCCAACTGTGGAACTCCCTTTTCAAATGAGCTACCATATGTGAAGTGCTTTGTGAGTATATAGCACCATATAAACTCTAGTTATATTTCCCAGGAACATCATCCCTTGATGTGTTGTTGGGCTGTATCTGCAGGGGTTGAAAAAAGATAGTAATCTTTTGTATCTTTAGGCTCTTCTCAATCCATCCTTGTCTTCTGGGAGTCTGCTCCTTATATTATATAGCCTTCTTATTAGCATTTCCTCCAGTTATCTCAATCTACTAGTTATTTTCACTCTGCCTGGAAACATCACTGAATACACAGAACAATTTATCTAGAGAATTGCAGCGTTATTTACTGTTGTTATGTTTGTTTGTTTTACCTAGGAGGCAACACCTAAAGGGGAAAATAAATTGATTGTCGCTATTTTTACTCACCTTTATCACTCTGAAATTTCACATGAATTCGAAACTGATTTTCATTAATTAAGATCCTACTATTATTATCCTCTTGAAGCAACTTTAAAATGAAGAGTTCCAATTTTATAAATGGTCGTGCCTGTTGTGGTTTATAGTGCTAAAAGGTAACCATTCAATTCAGTAAATAAATACATTTGGAGTTGATATTTTTCTGAGCCTGAGCCAGCATCATAATCTTCTTATTAGCCAGAAATGCACCAAGAGTGAGATGCTACAAGACAAGCCAAAGAAAATTAATTCAGTCTCACCCCAAAAATACCAATTGACCTAATCTTCCCAATCTATTAATTCTGAAGGTAGAAGGAGCAAGAGATAGAAAAGGCTGGGGTTGGGGTGGGGGGAGAGTGATAACAGTACAGGATTTAGCAACAGCTTGCAAATCAGTTTAGGTCCTAAAGACTGTCCAGGGAATATTGAATAACAATTTAAGATGGACTTAGTTCACGCAGAGTCTGGTAGGTCACAAGTAAAATCTGAAAATCAATAACAAAGAGTGAATGAGGGGTCTTGGTGACAAAAATAACGTGCTGGGTTGATTTAATACAAGTGACTCTTTGGGTGAGTGCCTCTTGTAATAATAATATCAGAACCATGCTACACAGTGAGCTATCCAGAAATCCAACAGAGACCTCTGCTAGCAAGTCCATGAGATAATAAAAAGCTTAGTGAAATAGTATTAGAAGAGATGGCCTTAATCATAAAACTTGTCCATGTAAAACTCGTCCCAACAGATTGTTAAAAACAGATCAGCATTGCAAATAATGAACTAGTTTGAAATTATTAGGCTTCCAAGTTCCCCTCATTTTCTTCAGCATCCCAGTAGAAGCAATCAAATAAAATTCATAGAATAATAGATCTGGAAGGGACCCACTCCTTTATTTGACATTTGAGGAATGTGAAGTTCAGAGTTGACAAAATGACTGGTTTAATATTATTTAGTTATTAATAGTAGACTTAGAACTAGAACCCAGATATAGTCCTGAATCTAGTCCCCATTGTACGACATTATAAGGGATGCTGATTTTGTCAGACTACCCTCTCGGAAATATTATGCATTATTGAGTGACATTTGAATTCAATCACAACTAATTTCAAAGAATCATTAGGTAGGCTCGTAAATGTTGAAAAATTCAAAGGAATAATACTAGTAAATATCCTGAGAGCCCAGGAGGTGTTTCTTGCTTACATTGTTGAAAAGTGACCATATTTTAAATCTTTAAATAGGACAGAAAGTTTGGGTTTTCTATCCGTTTTTGAAAATGTAATGAAATTAAGATGAAACTGTCAGTTTTATGAAGGAAAACAAACCAAAACACACTGCATTTGCAAAATACTCATTTTAGGAATGTAATTCCATAATCATTTCCTTTCCTGTGGCTCTACTTTCCCCTCTCTTCCTCCTTTCTTAAATTTTGAACTGGATCAACGTTTAGAAATGATTGTCAAGTACTGGCAAAGTAACACTCTATATGTTTCTTCCTGAATTAGCTTACTTAGAGGTCAAGGTTCAATGTCTGATATAGCCCATTGTCAATGGGGACAAATTACTCTTCACAGTCCTACCCACCATTTAGCTGATACTTGTACCACTGCGATTTGGGGTGATGTAACAATGGTATGTCAATAGTGATCTGTCACCATTACTGGAAAAAAAAAAAACTGTTCTAAATCCTAAGAATGAAGTTTTGAGTGAATTTCTGTTTGTGAGAGTAAAGTTTATAGCCTTACATTCGGATTAAATAAGAGATTTGTTTCTGCATGTTACAGATCATGGTTCCCAAAGTGGACATGGTTTGACATATGGGTGAAATCAAATTCCACTATACCATAAACAATGATCTCTTAGAAAGATAGGGAAGATTGAGGAAGTAGAACATATAAATATGTGTGGATTACAAAATCCCTCCCCCTGCCCCTCACACACCACATGAACAGAGTTTTGTTTTTTTTTTCTGTGTGATTTGTTTCAATTTAGGAAACTATGAAATGTGCTTCAGTAAGAGTCAAGGGAGTAATTTAAGTCAATAACTCTGAAGTTCAACCAAAAGACTTTTCAGGTAGGAGAGAAGTTGTTGAAAAGAATGGGGAAGGGAAATTGTGGAGAGATCTTGGCAGATCATCTGGTTAAACATGGGGGACTGAACCTAAGCTGAGTTATAGGGCCCAAAGCACTTTGGCTTTACGTTGGTAATCACTGCATCATTGCGCTCTGTTTCCCTCATTAACTTTCTCTGTATTCTGGCTCTTTCTAAATTCATCTCTCTTAATGAAATATCCATCTTCTATCTTCCTCTCTTGCTGTACTCTTTTAGACCTCATAGAGGTCTGAAGCTAGTTTTCTCAGCTGGGCACACTCAGTAGCCAGAGGCCAACTTTGATTCCAAGTAAGAAGCTATGCAATTTCCCCCATTATGGGATTTTCATTGTCTATATGAGAGCAATAAAACATATCAGCTAGCACAATCAAACATATCAGCTGGAAACCTTCTCTCACTGTGAGCGAACAGACCAGTTTAAACAGAATATTTCCATGGAATATCTTGCTGGGATCGGCTGGTTACTATTTTTTTAAATGCCCAGTCTTTTTTTTTTTTTAAATGTAATGCTGCCCTCTTGTCTTCTCTCATAATTCTTCGACTGAGAGTTAGACTCTTTCAAATGAATTCTGTAGTTAGTGAAGCAAAAACTAAGACACAAATACACCGCACACACACTCAGAAATCCTATATGTTTGCTTTATTCTCCACTTATGAATACAGAATACTATTCCTTAATAGGTCTTTTGCCTTCCCTGGTTTCATTTTATCCATCAAAGGTTGATCTAAGATGTCCATAATTACCTAGGAATGTTATATTGTTCAAATTTTTGAGCCGTAGACAGATATCTCCATGGCTAAGCTAGGCAATATAGTTGAAATTCTTGGATCCATTAAGTCAGATAGTATGCAAAACAGTATTACCATAGACCCTGATTACAGATTTTAGGAAAAAGTGAAACCTTGAGTTTAATAAACATAATATTTTTTGATGCTTTACTTTATGTAGGTATGCCCTTTGTGCTGACCTCCATCTATTCTATATGTTATTTTTTTTAAAGTAAAAGACCACACTGTATCCAGGAATAAAGTTCTATTATATGCAAATTTGTGTGGCCTCAGAGACACACATATTTTTATTAGGGTGAAAGGTAAAGGTCTCACTATACTTTGAGCTTCCTTGCTAGTTAAACCAGTGTTGAATCAAAGCAGACATACATGTTTTCCTCAAAATTGCTGACTTCCTTCTTTTCCTATGAGGTGATATCATTTACATAGATTTTAAAGCTAGAAGAGTACTTATAATTTCATGAATTTGTGAGCCAGTTTACCACGTGATAATGTAGATTTTATTTGCTAAGCAAATTAAGCCTTTGTTTTGAGAATGAAAAGGAAAACCTATCCCATGTTCTAAAATGAAAAAGAAAACTTCCTCTTGGTTTTACAAGAAATGATTTTTACACCATACAAACAATGCACTTATCTGACTCAGCACTTCAAGCCACTTGGAAAGAGGTTGGTTGGTGTGTTCATTTTCAGTTTGTAAGAGTACTCACAATTGGAAATTCAAAACAGATTCGGGAGAACACTTCCTGCTGCCCTACCAGCCTCTAGCTTGTCTTTTTGGGGTCATTTTCCCTCTAGTGCAGTTAGAATTTCTCTCCGTCTGACTGAAGTATGTACTGGAGACTCCCAGGATTTGAGTTCACCATTCCAGACTTTTATCTAGAGCAGGTAACCTAAGTGAATTTTCTATCTTGTGAAATTCCTGCAGAGAGGCCTCAGTAGGGGAGTATGGCACTAAGTACCGACATAGGCGTTTCAGGTCCCTACGCTGTGAGCAGTGACTATGGTAAAATAAACATCTTCTAGTTCTTAAGGGATACAGATAGCAAGGATATCAGGCCATTTACCTCACTCCTCAATCTCCTTTCATTAATTAATATCATAGAAAAAGTTATCCTTTCATGTTATTTATGCTCCAAAGAATTTTTTCTCCTTTCTTTTTCCTTTTTAAATTTGGACAACTAATTGCCAATTCAGGTCCCACAGAATACATAAAATTCATTCTCTTTAATGGCCCCTCTATTTTTCAAAATTAAATTATCATAGATACAGATATTTCAGGCAAAGCAATCATATGGCAGATGGATTTCTTTGAAGCAATTTTAATTATGGTGACCTCATGAAGTATCAAGGACTAGAGATTAATAAACTGACTACTTGATTTGCTACATATCAGATGGAGTTCTCCAGAATGAAATTTGAACACACTAGTATTTAAATAGGCCATAGGTCTCCCAGACTTGTGTTATATGATGAAGACATTGGGAAGACTCAATTTGTCCCATCCAAGAATAACTTTTAAGAGTATAGTAAGTATCCACTGGGGATTGGAAGGATACCAGGGAACCCAAGAATGCCACTTTTGGTGTCACAGTTTAAATGAACGCATAATATGCCATTGTCTGTTCATATTCAAAAGGGGCTGATTTCATAAATGACTAAGCAAGATTTCTGTAGGAATGAGACACAATATTGGCATTGGGAAGTATGTGGAAGATTAGACTAGGTCAAAAGATAGTAAAGGGTTTAAAGTGACTTCATATACCAGTTCTGCCACTTACTAATTGAATTGTGTTGTGCAATTCACTTTACTCTATGTCTCAGTTTCCTCATCTGTACAATGAATGAGTTGGACTAGATGACTTCTTAGTTCCCTTAATGCTATAAATCTGAGAAAGGCTCTAGCAGGAGAGATAATGGCCTGTGTTGTGTGAGTACACAACAAAGCCAGTTTGAATTAGTTCATGTCAAAAAGTTGACTTTTTTCAACAACTACCCATTGAACTTGGTTTTGCTTTCTGGGAGAAGGTTCCATAGATAGTCGCTAGAATTAGGGCAAGTGGATGTTGTGATAGGCGTTCATCAAGCAAGGGTGCTTTTTACCAGCCAATAAGAGCACTTCTTTTCTTACAAAATGCTAGTGATGTAATGCCCAAGTTTCTGAACAAGCTCACCATTTTCAAATATTCATACGTTATTTCTTTCAGTTCTCTGGTCTTTCAGTTATTTTGATTGAGGATATCATTGTGGTTTAGAGGAAAGAACACTAGATATATTGTTAGAGTGTTGGAATTCGAGTCCCTTCTACTTCCAACCCTTGTGATTGATCAAGTCATTTAACTTCTCTCTAGGCTCCAACTCCCTCATCTATAAAATGGGAGGCAATGGCAGCATTGAATTAGACCCTTTTCCAGCTCTAATTATACAGTGTTCTGTTCTTACATTCACAGTAGTGTTATTGTTTAAGACAAAAAAAACCAAACCAAACACATCTAGTTTATTTGTGTCCCTATTCAAAAGGCTGCCTGTGAGTGCCCCACCAAGACTATGTGAGATCATAGATTTAGAGTTGGTCAGGACATTAGGGCCATCTAGTTCAGCCCCTTTATTTACAGGTGAGAAAGCCAATGACCAGATGTTAATTGAGTTGGTCACGATCCCACAGGTAAATAATCAACAGAGATAGAATGTGAGCTCAGAGCCTTTGATTCCAAACTACTCTCCTAATCAAGCACTACTCTGTCTCTAATAGGGCTAATAGTTTTCCTTCTTGATGTACAGTTAAATGTAATCAAAGAGTGTTCCACCTTTGACTATATGACCTCTCCCTGTTTTGACTTTTTTAACACCTATTGTTATATGTTTAGCCTAAAGATAAACAAGCACAATCCCCCTCTTTTTTTTTAATATCCCAAGTGCTTAACACAGGACCTGGCACATAATAGATTTAATAGTCAATGTTAACTAATTAACTGACAATCCCTTCCCTTTTGTAAACATTAAAAATGACAGAGTGATGCAAATAGTATTAGAATTCTAATTGGAGGCAACACCTTGTAAAGCGGAGTCAGAAGACCAGATTTCTAGCTATGGTTTTGCCAAGAACTGCAATGTGAACTATGCAAGTTTCTTGGACATATTTTCTATCCTTATTTGTAAAACAGAAAGGGTTGGACTACCAGCTAACTTGGGCTAGACTTATCATCTCTTTGTGGCTTAGTTTCTTTATATAAAAATGAAAAACAATTATTATATTTTAAAATAATTTCTAAGGTCCCTCCAGAGTCTAACATCTTAGGACCAGGACTAGTTGATCTTTGAGATCTCTTCAAAATCTGAAATTTTTGAATTCAATTACATGCTTTTTTTTTTTTTTTTTTGCTTTATAGCCTGTTTCTCGATTGAAACAATTTTTGCTATATTTTATTTTCCTGAACTGTGGCTTACTGATATATTTTTTTTAAAAAGACTGCTTTCTTCTACAATTGGTTAAAAAATGAGATTTCTGATGGTTTTTTGAAAATTCTCATTGGTTTAGGACAGGGATTGAGGACCTGTGGCATTGAGGTCATAGATCCTCAAGTGTGGCCCTCTGACTGAATCTGCACTGGAGGACTTAGAGGTCCACATGTGGACTCGAGGTCACAGGTTCCCCACCCCTGGCTAGGACTTCTAAGATAGGTACTATTCTATATTGACATTATTGTAATAGATAGACTAGCTGGAAAGCTGGTTTTTGAATAAATCATCAGTTTACAAAATAATCTTTTTCCAGGATAGCCTTTGGATTTTAACAGCATAGTAATAATCCATATTATATCAAATATTAAACATTGTTATAAGTGGCTATAAGGCATTGAGGAACCAAAATTAGCAGCAGACAAAAGAATTAACACTCCCGTGAAAGCCTATTGACAGAGAGATTTCATTTTCAAGGGGAAATAGAAAGACCAGACTTATGGGAGAAACTTTGATGCACTTGGAAATATAACTGTCTTACACTTGCTTAATTAAGTACCATGCCAAAATATTAGTGCTCTGGAGAGGTGAAAAAAATGCCTTTCCTCAAGGAGTTCACATTCTACTGAGGGATATACTCCATAAATAATTAGAAACCACATGTATATATATGTGTATACACACATGTATGTAATGGAAGATGACCTTAGAGAGGAAAGTGCTAGCATCTCTGGACACCAGTAGAGATCCCTTTAAGGAGGTAGAATTTGAGCTGAGTCTTGAAGTAAGCCAGGGATTCTAAGAGGCGTAGGTGAGCAGGAGAGAATTTCAGAATTGAGGGACATCCAATGCAAAAACATGTTGGAGAAATCACAAATAGGCAAGTAAGACTTGTTCGTAGAATGTATAGATGAGAATCAAGTATACAAAGACGAGACATACAGGTAGGATCAGGTTATAAAAAGTTTAAAATACCAAACAAAGGATTTTATATTTGATCCTGGAAGTAACTGGGAACCATTGGAGTTTGTTGAATAGAGGGGAAAATGTGGTCATGCCTATACTTTAGGAAAATTATTTTTATAGCTTTTTGGAGGAGGTATAGAAGTGGGGAGAGAGACTTGTGACAGGACGACTAATTAGAATGTAATTGCAAAAATTCAGTCAAGGGGTGATGAGGGCCCAAACTGTTCAAAGTAAGTCTTTGATTAAATAACCTTTAATATTCCTTTTAGTTCTATATTGGATACTTTAAAAAATACTTGCCACTTTTAGGATTTGACTTCTCCTGAGAACTAAACATTTTACAATAAGTAGTCTGACAATTGTCACTTTATATATTCTTGCTTTGTGCTTTCACGATATTGCTCTGTGTTTGTAATATGCCTTTAAGCCTCTTTGGAATATCTACTATTCATTTTTCCTATCTATTTTACTGTCACTGCAGTCTGTCTTCCTTTCCAGGATATTTTGTACTAATCTTTTGATGTCTCCATATTTCTTCTTGTTCTTTGTTTCTTTTCCCTATGGTTATGAGCAGTCTCTATCAGTCTTCTAAATCAATGTTCCTGCAGTACCACAATATGAGATAGTAATATGATCCAGAAGCTTAGCAGGGGTATTAGATATTGAAATGATTTCTGAATCAGATCTCTTCCATGAGAAGAAGGCCATGAGAATTAAAGTTTTGTCATGACTTGTCACTGATGTGACTATGGATTGTCACATTTTGTTGGATAAGAAGTGACTGGAGCAGTTGTCTACAATGTGATTTGGTTTATCGCTATGCATTCTCTTGAGCTAAAGTTGAATTTATCATTTTTATGTTAGATTTTGTTGTCTATTATTTTAAAACAATTCATTTGCTTCTACTTGAAGCAGTGGATATGTAATCACAAACCATTGCTTTTCTACTGTCCTCTTGATCTGGTTACACGGGAGAAAGCTAAGGACTTTCCTATTTGATATGAATAAAATTTGTATTTATTCATATGCAAATCTAACTATTACCATTGCCAATTCATTTGATTGTGAATTATTAGACTGTTGGAAATTCAGTAGTTCCTTAATGTAAGTTTTCTATTGAAATTTTGGTTATGGAGCATTAATATCTACCACTGGGAGAATCACAGGAAACACTGATATTTGCAAAGGGTAGAGACCTTGCAGGATGCCGCTTCTTAGTGAACAGACTCCAGAAAACAAATTGGAAATGGAAAGATGCCCGGGCTGGTCCTCAGACCTTTATTTAAAGCATATGTGTCAACCTTTTTTATTTTCCTGACCCAAGGGAATGTCAGCATTTTTGAAAAAAAAATATTGACTCCAAGCAAATGGGTTAGATCATCACATCAAATGGATATTATCTAGTCTGAGTGAGAGTTTGATGGATTGTGAATTGTTTCCTTTTCATGCTTTGTAAAAGTTGATTTTTATATGCTTGAGAAATTTAGTGATTTGCTGTGGCCTGATACATATTAATAATAATTTTTATAAAGAACTTTTTCATGTAAAGCTTCAGACATTGTAAGCCCCAAGTGAAAATTTTGCACTCTTCTTTAGAACTAAAAATGTGACAGAGAAAATCATCCTGTCTTTGTTCTTGTTTTTTATTGTTCTAATGTCAAGCAATGAAGAATATTCTTCTGGGACCTTGATACAATTTGCTAGATTGGATCTATTGAATGAGAAATGGCAGTGTTAGGTACCTTTTTTTTCAGTCTGCATTTTTTCTAAATTTAGCAACTTTACAATTTTATGCATGACTTTGCATACTTAACACTTATATAGAGTTAGTTCATAGCCAAATTCAAGCTAAATAGAGCAGCGTCTTGTTTTCTATTTATAATCAATAGAATAGAAAAAGGTTGTGTGCTTTTAGGTAATGAATATATTAAAGCAGGAAAACTAAAGATAGATTCTTGTCCTCATTTACAAAACGGACTATAGGCTGCTAATATACAAACACCAGTGTTTGAAATTTGGGATCAGCCTTTGAAATTGTCACCAAAGGAGACTACCATAATTCTTTCCTCCCTGAAGAGTCTGCTGTATCCTAGACTCTGTGCCAGGATCTATCAGGGATAAGATGAAATAAAGTTATACAGAAGAAGCATGAAAGTCACTTGGGCAGACAGGATAGAAATGCATCAAATAACAAATAGTAAAATAGAAAAGTTATTGCATATAAGTTATTCACTATCTATTGGTTGATTATTGAAAATAGGAGTTGGGAACTGGTTGACTGATAAAATAGAGAGGCGATATGTGCTGGATGGACATGGGAGTAGGTTTATAAAGACTCTTTCAAATACTCAGTAGTTTAAGATGTGATCCAGAATTTGGAATTACCTCAGTAAACTCAGGAATGAGTCAAGTGGTACGCAACACCTTCCCATTCACCTTTGCCAACATCAGCCAGTGGATTTCTGTATTAGCTTTCCCATTCTGAAGTGCTTATATTAAAGTAAGAAAAAATTTTAACTATCGACACTTGGCATCTGGATTTACTGCCATATGTTATTAGAAGAATGGCCTTATCAGTCTTCATGCTAATTTGTGTAGTGTACATCAGGCTTTTTCAAACCTAGGATTCCGCCAAAAGCTTGTTAGAACTTTATGGGGATTTTTTTCACAAAGAGTAATGCTGGTATTTAAGTGTTTTTGTGAAATGACTGTTTGGCCGGTATTTTTTTTTTTTTTTTGACGTTTTTACCTTTGTGCGCAGACATTCTTTCTGAATCAAGTTACTTTCTCTTCCACCTGCTTCTACTGCTCCCTATGATGCAGTGGGCTGTTTGACCCTAAGCACAGTAAAAGATCGTTCCTGAAACTGTGGTAAAATTCTGCCGCTTTCAAAAGCATGGTTATCATATTTATTTTATTCTAATATAATAAATTAAAGAGGAAAGAGAAGCTGTTCTCCATAATGCTTAAACCTTTTTTTTTAATTTTTAATTTATATGTTTTCAATTTTCAACAATCACTTCCATAAGTTTTAAATTTTCCCCACTTCTTTCCCCCCTCCCTCCCTGGGACGGCATGTAATCTTCAATGGGTTCTACACATACATTCTTATTAAACACGTTTTCATATTAATCATGTTATATAAAAGAATTAAAATGAATGGGAGAAACCATGAAGAAAACAATATGTAACAAAGGAGAAAATAGTCTGCTTCATTCTGCATTTCAGTTCTATAGTTCTTTCTCTGGGTGTATTTGGCATTTTGCATCGAGTCCTTTGAGAATGGTGTAGGTCCTTGCATTGCTGTGAAGGGCTAAATCTATCAGAAACTGTCCTTGCACCCTGTGGCTGTTACTGTGTTCTGCTCATTTCACTCAGCATCAGTTCATATAAATCTTTCCAGATTTTTCTGAAGACTGCCTGTTCATCATTTCTTATAGCACAATAGTATTCCATTCCATTCATATACCACAACTTGTTCAGTCATTTCCCAATTCATGGGCATTTCCTTGAGTTCCAGTTCTTGGCAAGCACAAAATGAGCTACTATAAATATTTTTGTACATGTGGGACCTTTTCCCATTTTTATGATCTGTTTGGGATACAGCCCTAGGAGTGATATTCTGGATCAAAAGGTATATACATTTTTATAGCCCGTTGGACATGGTTCCAAATTGTTCTTCAGAATGATTAGATCAGCTCATAGCTCCACCAACTAAGAATTAGTGTTCCAACTCTCCCACATCCTCTCCAACATTTATCATCTTCCTGTTGTGTCATGTTAGCTAATCTGATAGGTGTGATGTGGTACCTAAGAGTTATTTTGATTTGCATCTCTCTAATCAATAGTGATTGAGAGCATTTTTTCATGAGTATAGATAGGTTTAGTTTCTTCCTCTGAAAACTATCGTATCCTTTGACCATTTATCAGTTGGGGAATGACTAGTCATAATACTTAAATCTTTATCTTTCCTATGTCAAATAATAGCTAATTAACAATTAAAAATCATATTAATAATTATATTAAGTATTTTCTTATTTTGTTTTATTTCAAGTTCCTTCCTCTTTAATATCAATTACTGCCTACAAACCAGTAGCAACCACTTCAAATATAGATACTACTTCGATAGCTATAAATCCATATGTAATTTTATAGACATGTAAGTATATATGTGTATATATATTATATTACTACATATATGCATATAATACAACCCCCCCATATATATATACATATGTATTATAATTATATGTAGTTTTGATAATTATTAACATAGTTTCTGTAACTTTAAAAAGTTTGAACCCTACTGTTTGGATAGTCTAGTTACATAGCCATATGTTCTGATAATAAAAGAGCTGAAGTCTTTGATATGCTCCAACTTGATTGTCAATGCACATGTTCCCCAGGGTATATTTAATCAAATATCTTGGTTTCCCATGTATTTCACTGCATGAAACCAGAGACTTATACTTAGCAGAGAATATTAAAAGTTATATAAGAAGGAAGCTTTCTTTCCATACTTGAATCATGTCAACTCTGGTTAGAAGTTATATGTCTGACAGTCAGATTACTATTCTTTGCATAAATAAAACGTACTTCCCAAAAGGCTTATAAATAAACCGAAACAAACTGATTAATTTTAATTGAATCTAAAAGCATCTAATTCAGAAAATAAAAGGCACTAGACAACCTGGCTGTTTATAAAATCATAGCCAAACTTTGTAGTTCCCCTCCAGCAGTTGATTATTTTGATTAAGACCATAGGCATTTTTCACACAAAGGTATGTGGTGATTTTCTCATGGCATTCCTGGATATTCTCCCAGTGCATGGGGCAAAGAAGAGAAGTTCACTAGTTAGATATAATAATTAAAATACTTTTTTTTGCACATGACTGTGAGTCAGTAAGTTAGTCTCTATGTATAGGTCCCCCAGACCCACCTAAGTTTATGTATTTATAATGCTTCCATTGAGCTCATGTTCACATGCCCTGAGTTTCCATAGTTAGGCTTAATAAGCTGTTATATTAGAGAGGTAATCGGTAATTTCTATTTTTTTCCCATTACAATACCATTCTTCTTCAATACCACCTGAAAAATGAGCTCAGAGTCAGAGAATTTTTAATTCTAAACCAGACACTGAGCATAAGAAAGTAGTTTAAAACAAACAAAGGAACAAAGCATTCCAAACAGATGAGTTTACATGGAAGGGCTAGGCGGTGTGATGTTAGCAGATGCCATTGATAAAGCAATGCTTTTATTATTTTTTATCTATTCCTGTCATGGAAGTAGTGAGCTGAGTAGGTGAGGAGCTAATTAGAAAATAGTGCTTTAAATCACTTTGGGCTCAGAGGAAGTCAATACATTCAAAGTCAATAATATTAATAGGTCATATTTGTATAGCACTTTTTTTTGATGGGAGGGGGTGGGAGCGTGCAGAGACCACAATTGTGTTTTCATTGATATAGAGAACACCCAGTGAAAGAAAACTCCTTCTACTAATGCAGATCAGCACCTGAATTACACTTTCTAATTTTTGAGGGTTGCCTGGACATGGCAGAGTTAAATAACTTTCAGTTTCATGTAGCCAGTATGTGTCAAAGGCTTGACTTCAATCGAGATTTTCCTGATCCTAAGTCTTGTTCTCCATTGCCACTGTTGTCAACTCAATAGAAATGGATTTCTATGGATCTCAGATTGGTTTAGAAAATTACAAATTAATATTGTATAAGTTATATTGTTTTTGTTTTAGTAAATATTACCTACTTACATTTTAATTGGTTGCTAGTTGCTCTCCTCTCTCGACACTTCTGCCTTGGCATGTGCCTCTCTCCTTCTACTTTATGGTTAACAAAATACTTTACCCACAATGAGTTCCTGAAGAACATGTGATAGATGACACTGAAGACCCACTGTCGCCCATATTTGAGGTATTGTGAAGAATGGAAGAGGTGTTGGTGAGTTGAAACTGAAAAAATGCCAATTTTTAGAAAGAGGAATCTGGCAGTTGTATAATGGAGAGCTTGATATCAGTCTCCAATAAGATTCTATAATATGTGATTAAACAGATGGTTTGTGAATGGAAGTGGTTATTACCAGGATCCTGCATACATATACTTAGAATAAATCATGTCAGATCTCATTACTCCTCCTCTCTTTCTTTTTTCTTTAAATGATGCTACTTTGCTGATCTGCCAGAAAAGGTTGGAGACCTCGCCTTAAGAAGCAGTTTTTTGAAGTGGATAGAACACTAGACTAGAAGTCATTAGACCTAGATTTGAATCCTATCCCAGAGGTTTGTGTGATCATTTGCTGATTACTTGATATTTTTGAGCATTAATTTCTTTTTCTGTGAAGTAAGGACATGATACTTGCATGACTTACAGAGGTCTTTGCTTTTTGTGGGGAAAGTCCTTTGTAAAACCTTTAAGTACTATATAAATTTGAGTCATTGTTCTAGTCTCTCTGGATTTCAGCAAGACATTTGACAGGTGCTCCTGATTATAGGTGTGAACAAAAATGGACAGAAAAATACTACAGATTGGTAGTGGACAATTCCAAATGACTGTTGACTGATGAAACCATGTCAGCCTAGTAGCAAACTGCTAGTGGAATGCCACATAATGCTCTGGAAATCATCAAATAGTCAAAGTGGAGTGGACTTTAGAGGTCATAGAGTTTAACCCCATCATTTTACTGTTGAAGAAATTGAGGCAGTACAAAGTTAAGTGACTTGCTCAGGGTCATATAACTAGTAGGTATCAGTGGCAGGATTGAATTTATTTCTTCTAATGCCAGGCTAGCATCCTCTTCATTATTTCATGTTACCACTAAAGAGCAAAGATGTGTTAGAAGTAGGAGCATGATTCAGTTGTCTTAAGAAATGTTTATCTATGAATGGATATATTTATGCTAAAAACTTGGGAGTGTTCACTTGTCTATAATAAGATGCAGAAGCTCTTGACAATTTGGACTTCTAAAGGAGCTTACAGTCTTGTAGGAAAGAAAAGATGTATGCTCAGTATAATTCAGGATTGCATACAATATGTACACACATACACAAAAGGTGAAAAGTATTCTTACACGGCAACAAAGGAAGATTCAATTTCTAGCTGAGTCAGGAATTCAGGGAAGACTTCATTGAGGAAATAGAAAACTACCTTTGTTGTGAATTTTGTAGACTAGTTGTAATCAGGAATTTCAGACACCTGACTGTTTCAGTAGCTGATGAAATAATTTTGCATTTGCCTCATTTTCAGGTGTAGAATTCAGTGTTTCATATGAGATATTATTTGCAGGAACTTTGGTGTGGTTTAAAATAGTTAATAAATTATTCTTGTTGGTATAAGACAATTTTAGAACAAATATAGGTATTAATTTTAATAACTATGCACTGTCATATAAGGAACTTTTACAGAAATATTTTCCCTTTTGTAAAACAGTTTTTTTGCAGTTTATCTTTTACAGAATTCTTACAGATAGTTTATGGCATGTTTTTTCAAAATGCTCTCAGAGATGCTTTCTTTAATAAATATTGTATTCATGTGAAAGTTGGTTCTTTTTCTTTTAACACTTAAAATTTATGAACAATTGGTATATTGCACTCAATTGGAAATGCCATTTTTTATTTTCTCATTTTGGTTTAGTCAGGGCTGAGTAAAATCAGTGTGCACTTATTTCTGTTTGATACATTTTGATTCTCATTCATGCACAGGGAGTTGCCACAGTAACCAAATGTGTGAAAGCATGTGTAGTTGATTTCTACTCTGATTTTATGAGCCAAACCTTACAGAGTTGTTGTTTATATAGGGATCTGATTAATTTTTTCAGGCCAAACTTGGTTGGCCTGGCTATTTAAAATCATCATTGAAACATGGGGAGAACCTAGGGAACCATGGGAAACCCTGAAAGTACAGTTTGTATATAAATAATTTTGCATAGATTTTTCTGGTTAACTTTTCCAAACTTTGCTATTACAGTTTAATGGCGCGTTTAACAAAGATTTTCTGTTTCAGTGGTTGTGAGCTCAAATGCTGTTTTTTCACTTTACAGTAATGGAGGCAGTAGTGTGTCTGACAGAAATGATCTTCTCTGAATGCATTATCACTAAAATAGTGCAGGCCAAGGAATACAGGATCACTTTTCATTTTTCTGTGATGTTGAGAAAGATGTTAGAGGCTCAGTAACACCTTATCTTCTCTACTCACTGAGACTTGCAGCTTCCTAGAGAAGGGCATTGAAGTAAAACTAACTTTTATTTTTCTGATATAGACTCCTACAGGCTAAAAACTAGGTCAGAAACGGCTGACCTTATTCTTTGAACAGCCCCTTCTGGTGATCAGATAGCAATTTTTTTTGATCGCTGCACTATGTGGTGGGAGTCCAGCAGTTGAAAGACCCATGCTGCTGGCTGTATTTGGCTAAGTGGAATGAGAAATATCATCCAAAAGAAAACTTTTCATGAACAATCATACCTGGATTTCCCAAGAGAATTGAGTCTGGCCCACTTACGTCAATTCAGTTTTTGAAACTAAAGTTTTTTTGGGGAAGGCACTATACGGGTAGTAGCTATGGAAGTACATGCATATTCTTACATATGCTTATCTCTAAAGAAAATGGCAGGTGTAGTTCATTTCCCAAAACAGACTAGTAAATTGCTTATAAAATTGCATTTAAAATATTCGAAATGCATACTACTATAGAACCATAGAAGTCATTTTGTACACACCTATAATTCTCATGATGGCCAAAGAAGCCAAGTAAAGGAATGAAATTAAACCGTGGAAAATATAACCTGAATATGAAATATTTCAAACGGTAAGATTTATTGGATTTATAATTGCTTCCCAGGAGATATGGTTGAAACTCCAGGGCTGGGGTCATTTGAAACTGAACTGGACAAAATGCTTAGGCCATGAAATAGGCAAACTAATGAGCCTTTTGCCTTCCCTACTCCCATGAGTCTTTGATTTTTCATACAATATCGCAATTATACTTTCCATCAGTCGAGGAATTGCTTTGAGCCTATTGGTAAAACAGATTCTCTTGTTAGGAGATTAATAGGAAGAACACACAAGTTACTAACATTTAACCAAAGGAAGTAGTGATCTTTTCTGCCAAACCTGCTCATTAATTGTATTATTTTCATAAGGCAAATTGTTTACTCCCTCCCATTGTAAAACCTGTCTGGAAGTCCCTGAAACTGTGTTTTATAGATCTCAGTTTTCAGTACACATCTGTTGGCACACATAGCATCCACATGCTTCCTGACATAAATAACAAAGCAGCGTGTGAGGCCATGGCTGTCAAAAAGTGAAATACTGTACTTAAGAAACTTCCAGCCTCTTTATGGAGCTTGTCCTTAGAAGAGCTGCAGACAGCCCTAGGCTCTTTAGATAACTTAGGTTTAGAACAAGAGGGAGGAAAGAGATTTAGATATTCATGAGAAGATGGAGTCAGAGAATGCTGTGCCAGGTGTTTGTCATGGAAAAACTTAAAGCATGGAAGCCCACAAAACAGACCTGCTGAATAATTCATCACTTTCTTATACTTTTCTGTAGCTGTGCTTTTATTTAGAAAAATATATATATAATATTGTTACTAATTATAGTACTCACTGAAATATTTCATTTCCTGGGGGCTATTTGTACTTGGTCTCTTGACTGGGTAATTCACAATCACATCTTTGGGTCATGGATTGAGTTGTTGAGCCTGCAGTCAGAAAGACCTGGCTTCAAAATCTGCCCCAGATGCTAACAGTATGACCCTGGCCAAGTCATTTAACTTTCTTCAGCCTTAGCGTCCTCACCTTAAAAATGAGGATAATTATAGTCTCATCTCATAGGGTTGATGTTAAGTTCAAATGTAAATTGCTTAGCAAACATTAAAAGCTGTATTTACATGTCACTTTTTATCATTTGCTATATATGTATATGTATGAGTGCATATATATGTCTATACACACATATCTATACACACATACACACATATAAAATAAACAGCCAGAGTCAATAAAATGTTTAAAGACAGTATACATGTTTATCCTTTTTTCAGTGATATTTTTTTGCATCAGCCATGATGAAAAACATTTAAATCCCCAAACTTTGATTATTGAATGAATTATGATCTATACGTTGGCACTATTATACCACTGAATTTCCCTCAGATGTTCTACATTTCATTATTATTCTGGATAAAATATCAGAGAATAGCAGGAAGTTATCTTTCTCATTTCCCCCAGGAAAAAAACAAAGGATGTATTTTACATCCCAAATAAAGTATCCGGTAATATTTCAGCAATAGATTTTTTTAACATCTAAATGATGGGGAGTATGACTGAACTGTGACATAAACTGTCCCATAACCATAAAAAACAAAGAGTAAGAATCCCGTTGTCTGACTTGTGATGCCCCATGCCATCCCACAGTGCTGCAGATTGGATGAAAATAGACTCAGTAGAAAGAAAGGTCTCATATATCTGTGATCAGTTGGTTCTACTTAAGACTGAAACCCTCAAGGGTATATTTGGCTTATGGCATGGCAGTAGCTACTAAAAAGAACACTTTAGTCTCTGTTTGAGTACAGAATAAAATTATTGGAAATCTGTGGTCAGACTGGAATGTGTATTAGCTTTCCTTATATTTAAAACAATACCAGAAGAGTTCAAGAAAAGTTAAATTGACAGGTATTTATTAAGTGCTGAACACTGTACTAAACTCTGATAATACCAAAAAAAGGCAAAAACAGCCCCTGCTCTCAAGAACCTTACCATCTAATGGGAGAGACAGCATGCAAACAAATATATATAAAGAAGATATATATAGGATAAATTGAAGATAGCCTAAAAAGAGAAAGCGCCAGTATGAAGGGAGATTCAGAAATTTCTTCATGATACTTTTTAAAAATGAAAAATAAAGTATTTTCTGGTACTGAACAGAGAAGCTGTTTTTTAAATTACATTTTTGAAATCACTATTACCTTCCAGAAATAAATTAGAAAATATTCAAAGGAGTCAGGATGTCACAGATGCCAGTAATGGCATCCCAAGAGAATTTTCACTGACGGTTTCCCTAAATTGGAAGGACAGTTAAACTCTAAGAGAGGTCTTTGAAAAGGTAGAGGATGTGAAACAATCCTTGGTGGTTCCATAGAGATTTCCAAAGATCATATGGTTAGAGGAGCTCTGCAACATAAAGCGTAGTAACTGTGGCAGATGTGAAAGGTATGTGTAGAGAGTGTGATTTATGCTGTTTTTCACTAAAGAAATATTTGTTTAACTTTTTTTTCTCATTTCTCATTCTCATTTTCTCATTTTTTCTCATTTTTTTCTCATTTTTCTCATTTCTTCTCATTGACTAGTGTTGATGACTATATTTCTTCTTTATCATGTACTCTATGAATTATCTTATTTTCTGATATTACATTTCTTGCTTAGATATGAAACAATTCCTGTGGAAGTCAGGTTGATGTTTAGTGCACGAAAACAAATAACTTATTTGATGCTCTAGTCTAGCAATTCTCAGGAATAACTCCAGTCATCTGTATCTGTTGCACAGTTCTTAAAACCAAACCCCTATTAAATAATGCCTCGCAGACCTTTTGTTGTGAGTAGCGTGGGGCTTAAGGAAGATGTCTTTAATCAATCCATAACAGTGGGCTATCACTATCAAAGAGGTTGGAAATCTCAGACTTACTTGGGTTATTTTGATCATTAAGCATTCACCCATCCTGCTGGCAGTCTTGCCTTTTTCTGAACCCTGGCATTTATTATTTTGATGCACTTATTTTATATAGTACTCATGCCATCGTGTCCCCACTATAGTCAACATCTTAAAGCAATACAGACATTGAAGCAGTTTTGTTGTTTATTATTCTAATGAGACATTGGATAGACTTTTAGATACTTTATATGACCTCATATTTTACAGATAAGGAATGTAAGGTATATGGAGGTTCAGTCACTTGTTCGATGGTTCTTAATAAGTGCTTAATGATTTAATTTTAACACAAAGAATTGTTTATGTTCAATTGTGTCTAACTCTTGTGATCTTCCTTGGGGTTTTCTAGGCAAAGCTACAGGAGTGGTTTGCCATTTCCTTTTCCAGCTCATTTTACAAATGGGGCAACTGAGGTCAACTGGGTTAATCGACTTGCCCAGTGTTACACAGCTAGCAAGTGTCTGAGGGTGGATTTGGACTCAGGCCTTCTTGATTCTAGATCTGATGCTCCTATATGCCTTCTAATTCCTCCTAATCTTCATCCTTCACTGGACTGATTTTTTCCTCTGGGTGAAGCCAACTGTTTCCTGTTCAGTGCCTGCTTTCATTCATAAAGAGTTGTCCACAACTTTCCCTGGGCCCACTGAGAATTTAAATCATGGAATTTTAAATCTAAAAAAATACCTTAAGTATCATTGCGAAAATCCTTTTATTTTGAAGTTGAGGAAAATGAGTACTGGAAAGGTAGAGTAACTTTCTCCAGGTCACATAGTTAATCAGTTATGGAAAGGGGACTCCGATACTCAGATCTTTTGATTCCCAGTGCAGTAATCTTTTTGTTACACCATTCTGCTTCAAAGCAGGAGACTGTAGGGAGATTCCTTCAGATCTGCCTAATAATTATGGTTCTCTGAGTCATCAGAGTATCCAATCTTTTGGAAAAATTGACAGAATATGTGACTTTTTGCTTTGAAGGAAATAAACATTTATTAAGTACATACTGTGTGCCAAGTGCTTTATGAATCATTAGATCATTATGATAACCCTGAGAAGTAGATGTTATTATTATTTCCATTGTACTGCTGAGGAAAATGAAGAAGTCAGAGGAAAAGTGACTTGCCCAGGGTAACTCAACTCGTAACTGTTTGAGGCTATATTTGAACTCAAGTCTTCCTGATTCTCAGTCCAGTATTTTATTGACTGGGCCCCCTGGTTATCTAAGATTTGAAGATGCTCACTCTCTTCAGTTTGTTACCTCTGGATAAATCAAGGGTCACCCAGGAACAGATTAATTTTGTCTGCTCACAACTTGACAGACCCCTTTTCTTTAGACATTCCCTCTGCATTGTGATGCAAGAGGGAATTTGTGTCATTGACTCTATAGTCAGAGTGACTAAATGTCATCCATCCCTAGTTACAGGCCATTCCAAGTCTTAGATCAATTTTAAAATTGATGCATGGGACACCATGCATTATTCTTTTCCTAGTGGAAAATGTGGTATATTCCTTAAAGCTGGCCATGTTTATTTGACTGATAATATAGGATGGTGTAGTTTTTTTTTATGGGGTTACTCCTTGGTTCTTGTTGAACTGCTTGTTTTTTTAATATTCCAAATATCTACAGAAACTGTAAGACACAGGTTGATTACTATTTTCACATTGTGCATGATGAGACCAAGTCAATTGGTGCAAAAATCTAAGAAAAAATTTCTCTGGCATTGCAACAAAAAAACAAGAATAACAGTACGGAAAACAGAAATCTAACATTGCTAAGACACTATTTAATCGTTATAACCCTTGTTACTTATGCCTAAGAAAGAATATGCTCATTGTTGGTTCAAGTTTGCATTTCATGCTTTTAACATAAATTGATAGTTAAGCTTTAATACCTTAAAACTGCTCTAAGACATTTGGAAATCTCTTTTTTTTCAGTCTTTCTCAGTAGGGTTGTAATCCTTTTCCCATAGAATTATTTCCTACTTGTGTAAGGATTGGTAAGGTAACTCAATTTACTGTCAATTTATACTCATTAGGCAACAGTCCTAGCATAAGCAAATCACTCATAACTCTTAACTGATCTTATAAAATTAAACAATTTGGCTTTGCAATTAACTATTTGTGGGAAATTTGTTGTTGTGTAGTTGTATCCAATTCTTCAGGACCTCATTTGGGGTTTTCTTGGAAAAGCTACTGGAGTGGTTTGCCATTTCCTTCTCCAGCTCATTTTACAGATGAGGAAACTGAGACAAACAGGGTAAGTGACTTACCCAGGGTCTTACAGCTAACATGTCTGAAGCCAGATTTGAGCTCAGGAAGATGAATCTTCCTGACCTCATGCCATGTACTCTAACCACTGTGCTCTCTAACTTAGTTGTCAGTTAATTGCTCTCTGTTTTAACTTCCATATATATATAGCTTATAAATGTTCACTTATTGCCTCTTCTGTATAGGGTAGTAGCTACTCTCCTGAAGTACACAGTTTCTATAAAATGCTTATGATGATAACTGGCCAATTTTCATATAATGAAAATATTTAGATCTTTAGAGATGATTTCATTTGCCCAATATAGTTATACCTCAATCAAAATAAATAATTCATACTGTACCAAATAATAGTATCTTAGATATCTCATAGGGCTCATACAAAATAATGCCACAAATGTGAAGGTGTGTTTAACGAATTAAATGTTTATGTAGTTTACAGCATAGGTTGACAGATTGTGGTGTGATTTAGGAAGAGAAACTCTCCAGTCTAAAATATTTCCCCACATAGGATCCAGGGAATATTTTAATGAGTTATTCCTCTGTATTAAGGAATTAGCTTCCCTCTGTGCTTCCTTTAGGGTATCAGACACCTCTTTCCCAAGACTAGGCATATTTCATTTCATTCTTTAACTAGCCATGCCCTGTATGTTCCTTCCACTTCATTTAGGGAGGGATGCTGGGGAATAGATGGAGTCTAGAATCTATTCTAGCTTTAACTAAATAAGATAATACCTAGTAGATTTGGGAAATCTACTAGGATTTCTACACAGAAGTAAATATGGACTGCATTAGGATATATTGTCCACATTACAAATTCTATTTTGATTACTTACCTGGTGTGAAGTGAAATAGAGTGAGGAAGCAAATAAATTTACCAGTTCTGTGTGTAACACAATACCTGCCACTTCACTGCTCCAGAATATTGTAGTATTTAGTGACTTAATGTTTGACATGCACTTTGAAATGCTAAGAATACATTAAAAATGCATTTAAAAAAACAAAGACAAACAAATACCAAAGTATTAATTTTAATTTCTGTTGTTTTTTTGGAGAAATGTAGAATTCTGTTATGGACTTACTTCTTTAATCATTCCTTATGATTATAAAATCATTCCATCAAACTTGGCATCTATACTTGCCACAGATGCTTTATGATTTTCTGTTTTTAATTAATGCCATCCCCCAGGTTGCAGAGAGAGTTGTCTGATTCTTCTGCCAGAGGCCAGACTGTGAGAATCATGCTGGCAGTAGAGAAATGATGATGCCCAGTCAGGTTTTATACTCAGAGTTCAGGCTTCCTGCAAATATATATCTGCTTTTATGTTAGATTTAGGCTTACCTTCTAATGCAAACATACTGTAGGCTGCTTTGTCTTCTGAGATGTTATCTTTGGGTAAATATTTTTATGTAGAATTTGTCCTATCATTGACTGTATGATATGTTTAATTGAGGTGGCAGTACTTGCTTTCTGTTCAGGAACTTTATGTGATAAATCTTGGCTGGAGTTGATGCCCTTTCCACCCTCCAATATATAGGTTATAAGAAAGGTACAGCTAACTAGCTCTACTGTAGCTGTCTACTTCTGTATCCATGGTGCTAAAATCACAAAGTCTCCTGTAATTCTGAACCTGTTCCAGGCTGATGGATAAAAGGAAGTTATTAATCCTTCATTTCATTTTCAACACTGTCAGATTCAATTCATTCCTACATTCAACACATTTATAGATGTTTTGAAGGACAAGGTATTGTGTAAAGTGCTTTTGGTGCATGAGAAAATGAAAAAAAAAAAACACCCTCAGATCTTGCCTTCAAGGAGAGTTCTGTCATGGAGGATAAGAAAGGCATACATATAAGTATATTATAAACTGGAATGCAATAAGTACCTCAAGACAGGGTCAAATTAGATGCTAAGGGAAGCCATAGGAGGGAAGGATTAGCTTCACTGTCTCAGACATTATAGAGGAGATAACATTTAAGTTGCACTTTAAAGGAGGGCTCATCTGGGATAGGGGGGAGGACAAGGTAGGGGAATGGCACAGTATAACTGTCATCAGGATTAAGTTAGAAAATATGGCTTAAAAAATCACATCACAGTAAAAGTATACCTAATGCATGTTGCAGAAGCTTATAAATATAAATGAATTTGTTTCCCAGAAATTTGGTGACTACTGCTTTAAAAATCATTATCCAATTTTGTACTGCCATATGTATGTTTCACCCTCCTCTGTTTTCAGTTTGTGGACATTTCCATGCTTGTCCACTATGCATGCCTTAGCTTTGCACATTATTTTGAAGATAGCCTAGTAATTAGTAATCTGAACCCAGGAACTAACTTTTAAGATTTTAGGATAAGCCTGAGGCATTATCATACCTGTGGCAAAACTGAAAGATGTAGGGAAGGTTTTGGAATGAAGAACCTCCTTGGCTTCCTCACTAGTCTTTGATAGACTTTTAGCTTGATCCTGAAAAATAACTGACACTAGAGCAAAAAGACAAGTTGGAGAGAAATGGTGAGACATCTGATAAGCTATGCATGTGGTTGCCAAGAGAGAAAACAGAAAATAACATGAAGAAAAACCAGAAAATCTATGACAGAAAAAGAAGTGGAAACAATATGGAAAAAAAATCAGATTATTAAAAAAGCGTGACAGAGAGTAAAATTTCTCACTGTAGAATACATTGTAAGACTATGTCTTCTATCCTTTCTATTCTGTACTTTCACTTTTCACTTTCTGCCTCTTTACCAGAGATTTCTTTGTTGACTAATAGTATATTTCAATCATTTTCTCCCTTTTATTGTCTATGTTTATTTTGGGTACTTTTCTTATTTCTTGCATGTTTGCTTTTGATTCATTTTACAGATCTTTAAAATTAATTGCACAGTATAATTAAGCCTGGGGCATATTAAAAAAGTGCATGTATGTGTCCATTATGGATCTTGCTAATTCTGAAATCAGAACAAGACCAAAGGAGACTGGAATTGCTTTTTTTTCATTTCCACGCAATGACTTCCTTTGACTAGTCCTTCATTTCTGAGTGAGTCAAATCCTGCTCATCTATCCTTTGTCTAGTGCTTAATGTTCTGATTGTTAATTTTAGAGAAACCATCTTCCTGAAGTCATTGAAGAATGATTTTTTTCTTCAGTTAGGGTTTATTTGAAACTACCTAATAAAAGACTCAGGAAATAAACATTAAGTATTATTTTTCAGTCCTTTAGATGTATTTATTTAATAAACATTTGCATTCTACCTGATAGGCTCAAGGTGCTGTATTGATTATAGGGTTTATATATATGATCAGAATACAGTAAGCACCTTGAGCTGTATCTTTGTACATTCAAGACCTGCTACAGTACCTTATATGCTTTGCTGAGGTTATTTTTGGTCTAGATCTGAGATTTTATTGGAATAGAGACTTCCAAGAGTGAAAATTCTCCCTACCAATGAAGATCAGCAATTCTTCAGTAACCTACAGTCTTTGGAAAGTTGCCTGGAGACACTAAGAATTTAAGTGAATTGTTCAGGGTAATATAAGCACTATTTGTCAGAGGAAGGAGCTGAATCTAGGTCTTCCTGGCTCTAAGGTTGGCCTTTTTCACCACAATACCATGCTCTCTCTTGCCCTTACAGATGGCAGATACTTAATAAATGCCTGTTAGTTGCTGAAGAATGAAATAAGACACAACAGGCTCTCTTCCTTCAAAATTGTAAGATCTAACAGGGAATCAAATCTAATAAGGGGCCTCTATCAGCCCCTAGTTGAATATGAAAAAATATTGGAAGAGGTACAAAATTGGGAGAACTTATATTTGGCTACACAGTCATTATGCATATAATGGATTTAGCTGTCTAAAATGACAGAAGATGTACAATTGAATGCACTGGCAAATGAAAGAGTAGTGATAAAAATTTTGGAGCAGTTGAAACCAAAATGGGACTAGTTCTGAAATAGACTTTTTAATAATGGATACTTTTTAAAAGATCTCATTAAATGATGATTCTTTATTCACATATAATGATGATCTGGCAGTTTTTCTTCTCTTTTAAATAATCAAGAATTAAGAAGTAAAGAATTTAAAAGTTGCTGATACCCCTTTGGGGATATGAGGATAAGAAGTCTTCCCATTCAACAGACACATAAATAATTTTTAGTCTAGAAATATTTTCTTGTTAGGTTCAGTCTTTTCATATCTAAGGGAAATTACTTTAAGCAGAAACTTGGAAATATCCCATTGTTTAACCAAGAAGATAGTGATTTTAGCCAATTTCTTATTGACCCTGTAAAAATGAAGAAGAAACATCAGAGAATATTTTATGAAAGCTATGCTGCTAGTATTTTCCTTTATCAAATAGAGAGAATCAAAAGTCTAACAACAGAATGCTTCTTCATCCTGAATGGCACAGATTTATTTGAGGTATGGGAAGATTTCTGGGAGCAAGAGACTTTCAAATCTTGAACTAAGTGTATCAGACATGGAACCTTGCCAAATTCTAATTCATTAGTCCACATTTTGGTCGAATGCCATTTTCTATCAAAAACAATTTTCTACCACTGTTTTCTTCAAATGCACAAAATTTTTGCACTTGCCAAAGGTAGCTTCTGTTTCCATTTAGCGTAGTAAAATAGGAGGTGGGAGTTTCATCAATTCTTACTTAAAAAAAAAATCACAACAACCCAGCAGCTCTTAATGTAAGGTAGAGTAGAAAGTGTACTCTACTACAGAGGTGTCAAATATATAATTGGCAGGCCAGTTTGTGGACCATTGCGATGCTAGAACCAGATTAAAATGTAACTGGGAAATGTTTAGTGAAATAAAAAGACAATGAAACATAGATAATATTAATATGTAGCTTTCTGTGTCAGTATGGTACCCATAGGAATCCTTTTATGTGATTCAGATCCACTCACTGCCCCCTTTTTTCTATTTAAGTTTAACATTTCTGCTCTACTAGAATTTAGAAGAACTGAGTTCAAGGGTCAACTGAGGCATACCAAGTTACCTTGTGGGATCACTTAATTTCAGTTTACTTAATATATATGTGTGTATGTTAATATGTGTATTATATGTATATATAATTTATTACGTTTATGTAATACAAGGTCTTTGCTCCCACTGGGTTTTGAAGTCTCTATGTAATTCAGGTAGTTATCATGCCTGTTTTACAGATGAGGAAAATAAGATTCTGAGAAGGTAAGGGATTTGCTTGAGGTTACATGTTGGCAAATAGCAATGACTGAGACTCAAAGAC
This sequence comes from Notamacropus eugenii, assembly GCF_028372415.1. NCBI lineage: Eukaryota > Metazoa > Chordata > Mammalia > Diprotodontia > Macropodidae > Notamacropus > Notamacropus eugenii. Next base: position 272,899,790 of record NC_092877.1, read on the forward strand.
ATATCTTCTTGTTCTGAACCAAGGCCCTGATTGCATATCTAGCGCTCTTTCTTATGAAAAATTTAATTGTATTTTTTCACTGAACAAAAATATATTTTGCCTTCCTCCCACCTCTATATTCTCAATGGAAAATAAAAAAACAACCCCCTTGTATAACTAATGTGGATAGTAAGGCAAAAATGTATTTCCAAATTGGCCATATTAAAAAAAAAAACTGTCTTTTACTGTATAGTAAGTATATTGATTCTCTGTCAGGATGTGAGTAACATACATCTATCCTCTGTAATTGTGGGTGGTCATTGTTATTAGAGTCTTAAGTTTTTCCAAGTAGCATTTTCTTGTTAATAATGTTATTGCATAAGTTCTTTGGTTCTGCATACTTCAGTCTGTATCAGTTCTTGTAAATCTTCGCTTTACCCTAATCACTCCAGTATTCTTTTTGCTGTCCATCACTGATCTAAATTCACAGTTATTGACAGTTTCAGATGAGATTTTGTGTATGGAAATGTATATGGAAATGTGCATATGGAAATCCTGCATAAACCTAAAGTAGCTGAAATTAAGAGCATGCAAGGCATTCGATCCAATTTTCCATCTACTTGTTTCAGTATGTGTTAAAAGTGTTTTGCACAAAGCAAGCACTCAGTAAATGATCATGATAAGGTATTCTTAGGCAGCCTTTGTGTCTTCATTATGGGGAGGGAGGAAAGAGAAGACTGATATCCTCTAACCTTAAATGCTTTAATTTTATGTGGCGTTGTATTTTATGTGACATCCAAGATTCTGGAACCCTTAAAGTTGCCTACAACAGAGCATCAAAAGGGTGTGTACAGTTCAAGTTTCTTCTACATCAGTGGTGTTAAACTCAAACAGAATTGGTACCACTAAACCACGCACAGCACTTGGCTGGCAGTGTTTGATGTCTTTTCTCTACATGATTTTAAAAGAATAAAGCCTCTGGGCTGGATGATATCTTTAGGTGGTTAGTGTCCTTCTTGCCTAATATTAATCATTCAAATTTATATAGGGTTTTAAGGTTTAAAAAGTTCTTTCATCATAATCCTCTCATGTAGGAAGTGCAAGTTTTATTATCTCCATTTCACAGATAAGGAAACCAAAGTTCAGAACTGTGGTTAAATGACTTTTCCTAGGTTACACAGCCAGAAAATATCAGTCTGGATCCAAAGAAGGTTTCCCCTGACTATAGGTTCAGCTCTTTCTAGTATAATATGGTGTTTGAAATCATTAAAAATATCGAGCTCTCTTATCTACTAGCTACTGAGGAATGTGCATTGTTAATTTATAGAAATGAAATGAGACTTCCTTCTGCCCTCATTCTACTGTCAGGACAGTTTCTGTGAAAATGGCATTGGCATATATTTTTGACGGGTATACAACATCTTGTAGACCTATTAATAGAGATACAGCCATGGAGTGTTGGATAGAGCTCTGACTCCAAATCATGCCTCTAAAACAGAGATGTCAATTATTCTCTAGTGCAGTGGAAGCAGATTAAAATGTAACTGGGAAATATTTGACAAAATAATAATACACTAGAACATAAATAATGTTAATATGTGGTTTTCTAAGTCAATATACAGCCAGGAGGGCTCCTTATGCCATGGTTTAATGGCTGCTTCTATTTGAGTTTGGCAGTACTGCTCTAAAGCATAGTAACTTTGGAGTCACTTAAACTTTTTAATGTCCTAGGCAACTCTCTGAATACCAGTTGGAAAGAAGATATTAACTTTCTTCATCAGAGGGAGTTCTCTCATCCTGGAGTTTCCAGTATTGATGAAATGACAGGTCCAGTTCTGATCCTTTGACATTAATAACCAGAGGCTCTTTGAATTGTCACTGCAGTTGCATTTACCAAGGAATCTTGTGGGATATTAGCATAATATTAAGATATTTATTGTTGGATGAGAGCTTTTAAGACTTTAGTTTGTACCACCAATTACATACTTCTTTTGGAAATAAAAAACTTAAGATTTTGTATTCAGATATTTCTATCTATTCTGTAACTCTAAAGATGTGATCTGCAGTAAAAAAAAAAAATGGTTTGTGAAATCCTATGTATTCTTATCTCATTTCATCAATAATATGCTCATTATCTGTAGATGGATGACTCTTTTAAAGAGATGTTATGAAAGTGGGAGTAAGTGGGCATATGGGTTGGTATTAAGTGAGAATATCTTGATCAAGATTTGGGAATAATAATATTTCTCATTTTTCCCATTCTTTTGTATGGAAGCACAGAACTGGATAAAAAGAGAGTTAAATAGATTGCATTTGAGAAGTTATTTTGTGTTTTAAGTGATCCTACAGTGCTCTTGGCACAAAAATCTGTCTTTGCTATTCCTCTTGGTCATACTGTATGTATGCCAGTTTGGGAATATTGCAGGCTTTGAAAATTCGAGAGTAGTAGGTAACCCAAAAGGCAAGAGAGAAGCACTTTATGGTCAAAAGTAGACTGTAGGATATTTCCAACAACATCCCATGCCCAAGAACTGACTAAAGGATGTCATTAAGAAAATATATGATTGGGAAAAGGAAGTGTTTGGATCACCTAGGGAAGAGGAGGGATTAATAGATAGCTGGAGTATTAAACTTATACACATTGAATATGAAAAGATTTAGAGGATATCCTTGAGCACATTGGGTCTATGTGGAACAATGCAAAAAAAATAAATAGGATATGAAGCCATGGATGGCTTACAATCTGTACTCGTGAAGAAGATATCTATATATATATAAAAAAATAACTATAGATCTGGAGAGTATATTTATACTTGTTAAGGTATGCAAATTGAGTGGACTGTTAAACTGATTATTTAATGTAATTATGGGCAGTTTCACAGTATTACTTCCTTCTGTTAATCAAATTGGACCGTTGACTGTTCCTTGAAAATAGTCTCTACTTCCCCACCTCCTTTCACCCCAGACCCCATGCTGTTCCCAATATCTGGAACTGCCTTCCTCTAACTTTTTGAATTCTTTTTCATCATTTTAAATGTCAATTACTACAGGAAGTCTTCCATGATTGCCATGGTTATCAAATACTTTCCTCTTTAGACTTTATGGTATTTTGCTTTGTGCCACTTTAGTGTACTTTTCATATATTATTTTAAATTGTAGTTGTCTTTGTGTCATATGTACTTTCTAGAGTGATTATCATCTAAACTAGTTCCCTTCAGTGCTGCACAGTGCCCTGCACACATATGTCTTTTGAATCAGAGTGGAGAAAGATAAAAACCTAGTTAGGCTGTTTCAGACCAACATAGCTTTTCTTCAAAAAAAAAAAAATAATAAAATACCCTCCCTACCTCCTCCCCCTACTCTGTACTCCCCACAAAATGTTAAGTTACATGGCAATGGAGAAAAAACTCAACAAAACAGAATTCCTCAGCTTTCTTCCCAAACCTTCCCTTCTTCCCAACTTTCCTAGAACTGTTGAAGGCAGCACCATCCTACTCATCACTAAGTTGTAGAAACCTAAGTCCATTCTCATCTCCTCATTTGCACTCAGCTCACATGGCCAGACAGTCTCCAAATCTTACTATATTTACCTTTATCTCTTGCAACTGTTCCTTCTCTACACCCTTACCAATGCTACCCTACTACAGACTGTACAGACCCTCATCACCTCTTACCTAGATTACTTCAGGAGTCTACTTATTAGTCTTTTGACTTCTAATGTTTCCCCAATCCAGTCTGTCTTCCATTTATCTGCCAAAGTGATTTACCAAAAGTACAGGTCTGATTATGTCATCCCCCTGTTCAATAAACTCCAGTGGTTTCCTATTTCTTCCAGGATAAAACATGAAGTCATCTATTTGGCATTTAAAGCCTTTCACAGTCTGGCCCCTTCCTCCCTGTCTAGTCTCTTATTTTGCTCTCATCCAAGCACTCTGATCCAGCTACATCGGCCTTTTTGTCATTCCTCCCACCCCACACTGCTTTTCATTTCCGTGTGTCTTTGCAGTGACTTCCTCCTATGCCTAGGATACTCTGCCTCCTTACCTCTGCCTTTTAGCTTGAAGACTTACTTAAAATCTCAAATTCTGTAGAATGTCTTTCTCAGTCCCCAACCTCCTCCATTCTCCACTAGGTGCCTTCCCTCTGAGGTGAGTTTCCATCTACCCTGTATCATTCTTGACATACATAGTTAGCTATATGTTGTCTTCCTGCATTAAAATATGTGCTCCTTCAGGGAAGGTACCATGTTTTTGCCTTTTATCTCCATTACTTAGCACAGTATATAGCACATAATATAAACACTAATTGACTGTTACAGAAGAAAGAATAATGACTTTTAGTCTAAAGACAGGAGTTCAAATCCTTTGTTTTCTCTTTCTTGTGAAGCCTCAGGATATTAACCTGTAGGTACCTAAGTTTCCTTATCCCTAAAATGAAATTATTGGACTAGATAACATCTAAAGTTTTTTCCAGCTTAAAATGTATGGTCCCATGATTTCCTCTTAACACCTAGCATAGTTCTTTGCAGTAGCTTAATTGTTTATTGAATTGAATAAAGAATATAACTTTGTCTTTGCTCACTTGTTGGTTGACTTCTGATCTCATTGATGTAGAGAACACTCAGTGAGGAATTTACCCATCCAATACACCTTTGGAACTTTATAGAGTTATATATAGTCATACGGCTAGTTTATATTACAGGTGGGATTTGTTCCCAGGACCTCCTGGCTCTGAGGGCAATTCTCTATCTCTACTATGCTAATCTGCTTAGTTTGCACCAGTTCAAATATTTGTTGACTTAAACTAAATTGAATTGAATAAGGAAATTTACTTTCCATCTAACAATAAAGAAGCAAATATTGGTTAATGTAGTAGATAGCTAAAATCCTTGCCCTAGAATAGATCATTTACAGTAAGAATGAGAAATTTGAGCCCAAGGAAGAGCACATTTGGGTCACTCTGTTCCACCAAAAGATTATGCCTATTATACATGTTTAGGACGGATTTTTTATTATGGTGTATCTGAAAGCCTTTCTCTATCTCTGCTTTTTTTCCTTACTCAAATTACACTTATTGATTTAGCCCAACCGAGAGAAACCATTTGGGCTACTCCAGCAGATTTTGAAGCCAATGTTCATATTTTCAGACAAACATTTATTTTGACAATCTTAGCAGTAAAACCAATTCAAGTTGCAATGCTGCTCAAAGTATGCCTTAATAATATGTATTCCTCCCACTGTACACTTAGTCATGCCAACTCTTTTTTTTAACTATCTGTTAGTATCTGCTCATACTGAATCGATTACAGAGGAAAGTCTTACAATATTAAGTTCTTATTAAGTATACAAAGTGTGTTTTCCTCTGAAAATTGAATTGAGAATTTTCCTGTAGGCATATGACTCAGAGGACATTAGACTCTTGTCATAGAGGTTTAAAGTTAAGAATCTTAATAAGATTTGAAAGAAAAGTCTTTTAAAAATAGTATTTCCCTAAAAATAGAACATATCATATCTTTGTAATCTTAGAGGAATATATGTTTATATCTGCTGAACATAAGGCATGAAAAAATATTGGGAAACTAGCAAATTTACAATGATATGAAATCAACTAAATCCCCGTAGTCATTACTGTTCAAGTTCAGTTTGAAATTTCAAGTCAAGACTTTCATCATTCTTTGGGAATGAGATCGTGCTTTGGACTTTTTCCCTAACTGATTAATGGAACTTCTGAAGCAGCAGAACTTTGAGACTGTAACAGGTGTGATATGGAGTCCAGATCCATTCATTCTCTCCTTGATTTGAACAGATAAGGCCATGCCATGGTTGACATTGTTTCAACACTGCATCACAGAAAAATATAATATCTTGGATTTCAGAAGAGCAAATACACTTGTCTATTGTGTTTAATTTAATTTGGGACTGTGTGCTGGATTAATTTGCCTCACAAATTATAATCATCTCAAAAGAGGATGCCAAAGTCCTTTCATGAAACTTTCAGGCCTTTCCCCAGGATCTTGTACTGAAATAAGGACAGTATCAATTTTAAGTGATGTCATTTTTTGGGAACTGTAGAATTGGGAGACAGTTATTTTTGTCACAAATGCAGAAAATGTGTAGCATAATTTCTGCTAGAAGGTAAGTTAAATGGGACTTAAATAAGATTTCCAAAGTTTAGAATAAAAAAACCAGTATGCTGAGTGATTTTGAAAAATTCTGATTTAATAAGATTGTGGTTATTTTGTCCTAATTTAAAATAAAAATTGGTTGGGGCAAATGTTAAAAACTGGTTGGGTCAACGCTGGTGCTATTGCATACAGCTAGTTAGAGTATAATTACTTTGTTTTTACCCAGTCTCACTGCACATGTGTGACCTGCTGTTACCTAGGAGAGGAAAGATTGTGCCTCAGCTGTATAAATCTAAAGAATATAAGAAATGTTTATAATTGGTCCCTAACCATCTGGGGAGGGAGGTGTTTCACATATGAAAATTGTCTTGAATAAGTCTTGCTAGGTTGTATGTTTCCTTCCAAATAGTACAGAAAAATAAATACAAATTCCAATTCATATAATTTTGCAGACATAAAAAAATAAAGAAGTGCAAGGTATTTTTAAGGCATTGGAAGGGTTCATGCAGCTGCTTATAAATTCTCAAAGCCACTGAGAGCTAGTGACTTCTGAGGACTTAAAGTATGTTAAAAAAGATAGACCTGCATTTAAATGCTGATCTCAACTTTACACTGGGGACCACTAAAAAGACTTTCAGTAGAAAAGACCAGGATCAGCAAAACATGAAATCATTACAGCAGCAGACTTTCGAGGTCTGCTTTGTATTATGCTTTTGAAAAGGACATTTGTTTAAGGATATGATGGTTTTCTCCTGCATGTAATACATAATCATTTACTGTGGGAAAAGACCAGGGATTTGACAGTGAGGTCACAAACTAAGGAACAGGGAAGGAACTGGCCCATACCCCAGCTACTTAACAAATCATCTAAGAGGCATTCTTCCAATGCTTGACTTAGGGGAAAAAAATATACATCTGCCCTCAGCATCACTTGCTTTTAAATGGAGTGCTGGAAGGCAAGGACAAGTTGTGTCACAGGAGAGAGGTGGCAGTTGTGGGCTAGTCCCCATTTTTTTCTGGCCGACTTTGAAAATCATTGTATCACTGTTATTATTCATTTGGCTAAAAAGAGCTGCATATAGCACCCCCTCAAGCCTATTAAGACAACTGTGAGCATTAGCCAAAGAGGTCACTTGAATGTGAAACAAACTGCAGCCTCTCTCCAGGGGCTGGGCATGCTGCCTGAAAAGGGAAACAAATACTGGGTCCTACGCATTGGTTTCTGTAGTTTCCCAACATGTTGCCACTATCCTACCAAATGCCCCAGATTCACTTTTTTTTCTTGTAAATGTCTATTCTGGTTCATAACAGGGAACAAGAAAATTCTAAGCAATTCTACTTATCTTTGTCTAAGGTAAAATGTGTCCTGTTAATCCCAGGTGTTTTGGGATACAGCATTTTATTTTTAAAAAGAAATAATATGTCAGTACAAAGAAAAGGCAGAAGGAACTTTGAAGCATTACATTTTAGTACTTGGAAACCAGAAATATCAAGTCTAAAACCTATGCTCCACAGAGTCTTTCTTGATAATCTTTAGTACTAGCAGAATAGATCAAAATGCTGTAGGCTAGATGAGAGTAGCAGAGAAACGGTCCATTAGAGCATCTCTCATATTGTTTATCTGCTCTGTATGTATAAAAATGCTTCCATTTGCCTTTGGGCACCTGTACTATATAAAATTCAGAACCGTGAATGAATAACTAAACTGAGAGTGTCTCCACTTAACATTCTTCCCTCTTGGTTAACTAGACTTCACCATGAATCAGAAAAGACAGGATAGACAAATAAACAACAACAAAAAAGATATATCATAGTTCACTGAAATAAAAGGTTTTTAGAAGCTTCTTCTCTTAAATGAAAGCATCTTTTGGTTGAAATGGAATCTCCTAATGTAGTGCTTTTTATGAAATTATAGTAAAGGCAGGAATTCTTTTTTTTTTCTTTTGGTAAATAGTATTTTATTTTTTCCAATTATATGTAAAAATAGTTTTCAACATTCATTTTTAAAAATTCATTTTTTTGCTTTCAGTTTTCAAGAATCACTTCTATACGTTTTAAATTTTCTCCCTCTCCATCCTTCCTCCCTCCCTGAGATGGCATGCAATCTAATATGGGTTCTTATTAAACATTCTTATTAAACACATTTTCACAATAGTTCAACATTTTTTTGTAAGATTTTGGCTTACATTTTTTTTCTCCCTACTTTCCATCCCTCCCCAAGACAGCAATTAATCTGATATAGGTTATACATGTGCAGTCACGTAAATATATTTCCACATTTTCTCCATGTTATGAAAGAAGAAACAGAACAAAAGGGAAAAGTCATATTTTTTTAAAGTGAGAAATAGTATGCTTCCATCTCCATAGTTCTTTCCTTGGATAGCATTTTTCATCAGGAGTCATTTGGAATTGTCTTGTATCATTCAGTTATTGTTCCATGTGACCAAGCTCAAAAATTCTAAGGAGGAACTTGTAAATGGCCTATTTTGAAAAGGATAGAATGATGAGCTTCTATGTGCCCAAGACCATTCTTTGTGTAATAGTAGCAGCAATTAATAATGATAATGCCTACAGCACCTTTATGTTTACCATATTATTTAAATGCATATTCTTCACTGATCATCATCAACACTCCATGAAGTAGATGCTATTTCACCCATTTTACAGATTAAGGCCTAGAGAGGTTAGGGTCAGGGGTGGGGAACCTGCAGTCTCAAGGTCACATGTGACCTTCTAGGTCCTTGGGTGCAGCCTTTTGACTGAGTTCAAATTTTACAGAACAAATCCTTTTATTAAGCTATTTGTTCTGTGAGGTTTGGATTCAGTCAAAGGGCTACACCTGAGGACATGCAGGACCGTGTGGCCTTGAGGCTACAGGTTCCCCACCCCTGGGTTAGGTGACTTTCACAGAGTAAACATACCTAATGATCCTCACCAGGATTCAAACTTGGATCTTCTTGACCCCCAAGTCCATCACTGTAACTGTTTTGCCACCTAGGTTCCTCAAACTTTACTGTGTACCTTATAAATCAGCTGATGACAAGACATGATGAAAATGATCCAAGCGAATCTTATAACAAAAATAGAATCAAGAAATCCATTAAAGTAAATGTAGTCTGAATCACACAAAACCTATAAATATGATATCCATTCTGGTAATTGCCATTTATTCCTAAATGTATAGTCATAGTTTCAGTTGTGAAAAGCACTCATACATACATACACACACACACACACACACATCTATACATATATATATATATATACATCTATATATATATGCATATATGTGTATATAAGTACATATTTACATATATTTCATTACATATACATTATATGTATACATATACATTATATGTATGCATTACATATGCATTATATGTGTCTATGTGTTTGCATGTATATATGTACATATATACATATACATATATATGCATATATTTTACTGCCCTCAAGTGGTTTTTGTTTAAAACTAGCAGCCTCTTTGCCTATCATCCTAAGTATCTTAACTTTAATTCTGGCAAAATGTTAATCATTTTGTGTTTTGAGATCAGTCGATGAAAAAAAATCTTCCTTAGAGTGTATCTTTGAAGTATAGATCGTTCACTTAGATTACATTTTTATTAAATTGTAGACAACACTTCCTCCCATGGATATTTTGTTGATTTTTTTTCTATGGCATTGACACTTCTCAATATTCCTTCCTAACTTCTGTTTTGTAATGAAAAAAAGTACAGTCAAAGAAAACAAATCTTGGTCATGTCTGATAAGATGATTTTACTCTCAATCCTCAAGAATAATAACAACTTTGATTATATAGCACCTTAAGGTTTGTAAATCACTTTACACACATATTCTCCTTTCATCCTTATAGCAACCTTGTAAGGTAAATAATGCAGGTTTTATTATCCTCATTTTAGAGATAAAGAAATTGAGCCTGAGATTAAATAACTTGCCAAAGGGGACATAGCTTGAAATTGTATCTTAACTATTCATTAATTGTTTATTTTTTCTTTTGTCCCATTTACCTTTGCACAAGACCCATACTGGGTATATGCATAATGAAATAATTGTATTGAGGATGATGGTGTATTTAAACAATTAAAACTCCACAACTTCCTATTTTTTATTTCTTTCAAAGGTATTTCCATTTTTACTAGCTGGTGTCAGATATTGCTACTCATTTCAATCATACCATTTTATTTTGTTTTTCATTTTTCATTGTTGCTTTCACAAAACCTCCTTAAGACTTAACAGGAAGTTGTGAGAAAAGCACATTGTAAGCTTCAAAAAGCTTGGCAGTTTTTACCAAGAAAACTTCATATAAATGTTTCTTTCACATTCACTACTTGTATCTTTTCCCAGATTGTGTCCATATGAACTAGTCATGGTGTAATAATTATAATACATACTGCATAAAAAGAAATTCCCCATTGGATCACTAGATTTGCCAGGGATCTACCTCTTTCATGTTTATGTTTATGATAAGAAGGATAAGATCCCATTAAACCCATAGAAAATCTTTCTGCCAAGCATTATGACCTGTTGCTTCTGGTTTTTCCAACAAAGAGGATTTAACAGCATGAAACAAGAATGATTCGTATGGCATTGACATCCAAGCTACTCTTGATGAGTTCAAATCACCTGTCCTAGACAAAAGTACACCCTAAGATACATTAAAAAAACAAACAAAAGAAGAAGATACTCAACGACCCAACATCAGTGTAGGATGCCTTTAGAGACATTCATTGCCAGGAATAATGAGGTAATTAACAATCCTGCTTCACTCTTCCCTACTCAGATCACATTGATAGCATTTTGTTCGTTTCCAGGAACATTTTAGGCAAGGCATTAATACACGGGAGAGTGATCAGAAGGCAGCCAGGATGAGAAATGATCTTCCACTAATGTCATATGAGAACTGGTTGAAGTAACTGGAGATGTTTAGCTTGGAGAAGAGAAGAATTAGGAACAATGAATAGAAGTTGCCAAAAAGGCAAAGCTTCATATAAGGAAATCTTCCTAACAGAGTTTTTCTTTAAGTAGGATGGGCTGCCTTAGGAGGTCATGGAGGCTTCTCACTTGAGGTGGAGGTCTGATGATGACTTGTCAGTGAACATGATTGTATTAAACTCCACCCTAGACAGTGTTTAATAAATTCAACTGGGAGTACCAGTTGGAGAGATTTTTAAAGTATGGTTCAGATTAAATGGTCTCTGAGACCCCTCCCAAATCTAAAATTCTGTTATTCAGTGTGTTTTGAAGCCATGCCTTCTCTGGGCCCCAGCTTTTTCATCTTTAAAACAATGGGACTGAATACACTGACTTTTAAAGCCTCAGATACTATAGTGTTATATGCTATGACAAGGACAGATTTCACAACTCACTCCTCGCCAAGTTATTTTTATTGCTATTAAAATAAATACATATATAACATATATCCTTACACATTTTTTTAATGTTAAGGATAAATTAGAGGAGGAATCATTTTTACTGCCTGGAAAGAAATAATCTTGAGTTTATTTTTTAAAAAACCATGAATGTCATTATCTTTATTAAGGAGTTTATCAAGAATAAGAAACAGCATAAGAAACTTGGGCATGGCGTTTGTCAGGCAGTTGTAGGTAAAATATCCTATACAATATTTTAGGTAATAGAATTTGGAATTCTTAGATTTGAGAAATATTTAAAAAATAAAATTAAAATAGCTCATATACATATCTTTCATATACGTATAAAATATATTTCACAAAATGTGTGTTCATACATACATTTTTATATGTATATATATAATATACATATGTTTATATACATACACATGTACACAGACATTCACATATTGACATATTTACACGTACACATATAAACATAAACACAAAGAGATCTGTTCTCTCTCTATAGGAGACTCGAAATGAGGAAACTCCTTCCATCAAGGACACTTGAAATCTTAATGAGTTAGCTGGGTTGAAGTGCCAATAAGTGACTTGCCCAGGATATTTTACAGGGCAGGACTTGAAGCCAGTTATTCCTGATTCCAAGATTGGCTTTCTATCTATTACACCATGCTGCTTCTTGGAAAAATGATAATCACACTTAAATATTTTTCAGTTTTTCTTTATCCTCCCCAATATACTTACAGTCCTATCAGTGTCTTTTTTCAATTCCTTTGAATGATTTATCTGTCTATTTCAGAGTCTGTAATAATTTTTAGGAGGTCACTTAATTCTTAATTTTGGTAATTAATTTACTGATGCTGTTTCTACCCTTTCTAGAGTCAACAGAAAAGAACAAACTTGCCATTAAAGACTAAATGGGTGAGCAAGGGGATGTCAAATTGCATTAGTGATTATTTGGAAATAAATTTAGTCCTCCTATTCTTTAAAAGCATATACATTATTTTCACCTACCTTGTAACACACTGTTTCTAAATAGCAGAAGGGAAGGAGTAACTTGAATAAACAGATGTGATTCCTTTGTCACCGTGCCCTTATACAAACAGTGTGCTAAAGTTCTTGAAAAGTTCATTTTTTAATTGGGATAAATATTTTTCAAGCAGTATTGCTTAGGTTATCATGGCTATATATTCTGAGAGCAGAAACAATAAAGTTTTAGCAAGGAAAATCAAATTAGCCTAAACTCCAAATAAATGAAGTCTGATTAAATGAAGTTGTCCTGCATTTACTCTCAGTACAGATTCTGATCAGTTATTTGTTTGCTGGCAGCCTTGGCAAGGCTTTTATTAAATACAGGACTTTCCTCTTATTCAGTGTCAAATGTAACCAGTGTGCTGTTTAGTCTGAATTTTCCTGAAAACAGCTGGAGACATTTCAATGTCATTTTATGTTGACTGAAATGGAACGTGGCCTCTTTCCTCAATTACCTGTCTAAAACACTCGGCAAAAAAGGAGACCTATTAAATTTGAAGATTAAAGGCTAGCCAGCTTTATAGCTGGCAAAATTAATTCTTAAACTTATAGCATATAGCCTTGCAAGTTAACAGTAAAAGAATTTTTGATTATAGATATTAAGACCCCATAATGTCATTCTTCGAGATCACATATTAATGGAAAATTCTTATAAAATAAGAATTTTCTGTCATTTTACTGACTAATATATCTATCTACTATGAAGTTTAAAAATGTCATTGAAGTGACTTTCTAAATACTGGTTTTTAATGTCCTTTGGCAAACTTAGTTTTAGGTAGAGTGATGCAGAATGTTCATTATTTTAGGGAAAAATTAACCCTCAATAGCTAGCATTAGTCCACATTAATACTTTAGCGCTTGTTTATCTTTGGAGGAATTTTGTTTTTATTTATAATTTTTTGCTCCTGTACAGTAAAATGTTGTCAAGTTCTTTAACTGATATGTAAAACAGTTATTTCTTAGTTAACTAGTTTTATGATGTCACATTCTCCCATACATTAAAATGACTGTGAGTTCATAGGTAACCAACCTTCTGTTTACCGTTGACTCAGAAGGTTGTACATGGGAAAGGGAATTTAGCAATCATTCAATCCAGACTTTTTGTATGTTATTGACTCCTTAAGCAGTGTGGTGTAACTTATGCATTCCTCAGAATAATGTTTTAAAGTCCATAAAATAAAATATGTATGATTACAACAAATGTCAACTAGATTGAAATGCAGTTATCAAAATATTTTAAAAAATTTGTGCATCCCAAGTGCAGAACCTCTGCTTCATTGTCTCTGCTTTGCAGATGAGAGAAGTGTGGACCACAATTAATGAGGATCCCTAACTTAACTATGCTAATCTTCAGACTATATAAACAAAGATGTCAGACTGGCCCATACCTTAAGTTTTTATATTTTAGTAGGAACTGCATGAACTAATATTTCCATTGGAATAGCCCTTAAGAATCTAGGGTCACCCATTCACCATCATAAGTCATTTGAGTAAGGTGTTAATGGAGGATCTCACCATGCATTGGACTTAATGCATGTGAATGTAGACTAATCATTCTTAATGGAGATAATGATTCTTTTTTGGTTATTAAAATGGAGAACTTATAGCAGAGACCAACAGCATCCCAAAAGAGTCAATGTAGAATAGGTGATTAGAGCACTGTACTTGGAATTATGTGGAATAGCTCTTGTTCTTCCCTGATATATAAATACAGAGTACCTTGAATTCATGTGATCGAATGTGAGAGCACATTTAAAATAAAGTCTTGGTTGGATAAAATGTTAAAATTGTAGTCAGGAAAACCTAAATTTGAACACTGCCTCAAAAACTTATTAGCTCCATTATCTCAAGGTGGTCACTTAACAACATTGTGTCTCAGTTTCCTCATCCATAAGATGGGGATACTAATACATTTTCCATGGTTGTTGCAATGATAAAATGAGTTGATATTTGTTAAGTACCTTTTAAATGTTAGTGTTATTATTATATTTCTGACTACTAGCTATTCTATAGCACATGATAACAAATTTCCAGTGTCAATAAGATTGAGTTGTCCAGAGTATCTTAATGGTTACATTTCTTTTGTCTTGTTGAAAATGGTAGCAGAAATTTTGGTAATATGGACAGATATACTCCATTTTAGTGGCTCTAATAATGTCTGCCTCTTAAAATTAACAGAACATGAATCCCTTTTTATCACTAATAGATTCAAAATGGTGGAAATTCAAAATGGTTCAGGTTTAAACACTGCCAGCTCTTTTATCTTAGGCAAGTGATTTCATATCTTTGTGTCTCAGTCTATGCATTTTGAAAATGAGGAGGGTAGACTTGATGAACTCCAACCTCCCTTCAAACTCTAGATGTATGTTTACATCGTGCACACAAATAGGGTAGCCTAGTAGTTCAGAGTACTGTAAAAATGAGTGAAACATGAGTTCTGTGATTTAATATATGGCTCTGTCTGGAATCTCTTAATTGCTCTAATTTGCACATACCTTCTCTGCCTGATTAGATCCTAAGCTTCTTGAAGACAGGGTTGTCCTAATTTCTTTCGTATTCTCTAATAGTGCATCCTACTGAGAGCTTTCCATTTCCAGAAGTCAATGTTTGAGGAACTGAGATGGCTTAAATAAGTTGCTTTTTATGCATTTGAAGTTTAGCCTTTGATAGGGTTTCTTTAAAATGAGGGTTGGGGATTCCTGTGCCTGCTGAAGGCTCATTTCCCTGTTCCATCTCATTACCCCCACCCAAAGTATAGAGCTCTGCCATGCTGGGAGACCTCACCCTCCTCTTTATTTAATCTGTTACAGCACTCACTCCTAAAAGGAATGCTGTATGTGATTTAACATCTACAGAAAATGTTTGTGGGAATTACAAGAGTCGAAGTGACAGGTGGGGGGCTTAAATCACTCAAGAGACATTTCATAATTCAAAAAAAGGGGACTGCTGAGGAAGCATTTCCTGGTCCTTTGTCCTTTTACCCACAGTCATGCCTCTTTCTCTTAAGGCACCTGGGGATTTGAGGGTTTGAAGAGAATAGATGCAGAACTTCAGGCCATATGAATGTCCTGTTGCTTAGGTTCTCCTTCATAACCCACCTTCCTTCCAGGGTTCTAAATACTACAAGTTTAAAAGAAAGGAAGGAAGAATGAAAGAAAGAAAAAAAAAGAATTAAGGAAAGAGGAGCTCTGATGCATTATAATCTCAGGTCAATTCAGC
This sequence comes from Notamacropus eugenii, assembly GCF_028372415.1. Taxonomy (NCBI): domain Eukaryota; kingdom Metazoa; phylum Chordata; class Mammalia; order Diprotodontia; family Macropodidae; genus Notamacropus; species Notamacropus eugenii. The sequence goes on from NC_092877.1 coordinate 272,915,537, forward strand.
AGATGTTTTTTGACACCTACTATGTGCAAAGTATTATCCTAATGATGCCTGTTAAGGCCCTTTGCTAAGACACTTATTTCCTCTCATAACTAAATGAGAACTGTCTCTCCCTCCCACACTGTATTTTGTCAGCTTCCTGTATAGTATGTGACAAATGCTGTTATGCCTACACATTGTAATGCTTATACTTGTTCCCAGAGCTGTGACTATTCCTCATCACTGGTGTTTTATAAAATGTGTAGCTATTCCACTGATTAACTGAGAAGTATATCCAGGATTAATATTCCCTTGGTTCTATATGCTGCATGTTTTTTCTTTAGTCCAGTAATAGTCACAGAGTGCACAGGACGCTGTAAAATATGTATGTGTACTCCCCAAATAAAAAGTTTCTGTTAATTATAATAAAAAAGAGGATGGATGTTTCCCTAAGGTAGTAACTTCCAACCTTGCTGGCACTGTTAAACTTTGTGTTGTTTGATTTTCTTATAGTCGTTTTCTCCTTAAATGGCTCCATTGTATGCATTTTCTATATTGAAAGAAAATTAAAATTCTGTTTTGAAAATTTTGCAGAGCCTCATGGAATATCTAAATGGAAACATTCTGAGATATGGAAAAACCAGGCTTGGGAATGGCTGATTTAAGAACTTGGATTTGCATTCCTCTTTACAAGGCTTTCTGATAGCTTCTGAATTGAACCTTCTTCCTTTAAGACTAAAATATGTCCCCATGTGGAGTAATTATTGGCCTCCAGGCAGAAGTAAGACACAGAGCTTTACTTGCTTAGAATACTGTATACTCCAAGAGAAGAAATAGGAAGTATGGTGTTTGGGAATAGCTCTAGTTCTTTCCAAATGTAGACACATAAAGTACCTTGAATTCACCTGAGGAGAACTTTTTAGAAAAATATCTTCATAGACAGAATGTTAAAAGTGGAGTCAGGAAGACCTGAGTTTGAAGCTGACTTTAGACACTTATTAGCTATGTATGTTCACTCAAGGTAGTCATTTAACCACTCTGTCCTCAGTTTCCTCATCTGTAAGATAGGGACAGTAATGTCATCTACCAAGGTTGTTGCAATGATAAAATGAGTTAGTATTAGTAAAGTACCTTTTAAAGATTAGTTTTATTATTATATCACCACTTACTAGCCATTCCACAGCATGTGATAAGAGTGAAATATCCAAAGGAGCATTAATGTAAATAAGTTAATTGAGTCTTCCAGAATATTTCAATGATTACATTAGTTTTGTCTTATTGAAAATAATAGCAGAAATTTAGGTAATATAGACAGATTGTCAAATTTTAGTGGCTTTGATAATGTCTACATATTAAAATTAAGAGAATGTGTATTTTTTTTTATCACTAATAGATTCAAAATGGGTAGAAATCTCTGAAGTTAGAAAATCTCAGCCAATCTTGTAAGCTTTGGGATCTTAGGCAGCTCATACTTCTCTGAATCTCAGTATTCTCGGTTGTAAAATAGTGAGAGTAATACCAGTGTAAGGCATTTTTTTTTTATTCAGTATTATTCATTCATGTCACAGAAACCTGCCAGTGAGCTAGTGTAATTTAAAAAACACTTTTTAAAGGTTCTGTACTAGGCTCCAGGGACACAATAAAGCAGACCCTAATCTTGAGGCTAGGTGATCTGTCAGGTGACCTACAGTCTGTTTTGATCAAATTGAATATGCACTTTTAGGTGAGATAGCTAGGCCTGGAGAATGGAGAGCTAGACTCAGGACAAGCTGAATTCATCTCTCACCTTCAATTCATTTTGGCCATGTGTCCCTGAGAGAGTCACAGGAACTCACGGTTGCTGATCTTCATTGATAGAAGAAATTTTTTCCTTGTATCAGTGGAATCACAGCTTCATCCTAGCCTTCTTTTAGAAAAATACTTAAAATTTAAACGTGCTCACTACATTCTTTTTTTCTTTTTTTGCTGTACAATGATGACAATTTAAAGGTTATATCTAATTTATAGAATGAAGACCATGTATTCATTACCTGCTTTAAGACCTTGCCCATAACTGTCAATATCATGCACTCTTTGTTTTTAGTTAAAATTTGAACATCAGATATGAATATAGGGTCACTTGCTGTGGAGGGAAGAAAAAAAGAGAAAAAAGAAATTTGTACGATAATTTTATTATATATTTTAAAGGAATAGCAAGTTGTACATCATAGATTTGTAGTTCCATGTGCACTCAGTTTTTTATTATATTATGCAAATGCTTGTTTTATTCCATAATTTAAAAATAAAATAAGTAAAATTTTAAAAAATTACTGGTTACAAGTTCAGAAATGCCATTGGAATGTATGCAGGCATGTGATAGAGCTAACTTGTTGGAGCTCTTACAACTAAATTGGTTTGTAACAAAACCCTGGGGAAATGGCTAGAAGTTGGCCCATGCATCTAGCAGTATACATACAAAACAATTTTAAGTTTGATCTGCATTATTAGCATTTGCTTCATCATTTTTTAAAGCTGATTAATTGATAGAATAAGAAATCAAGTTCTGATTTGTAGCATGTGCCAATTTTTGAGGTGTTCTTGCTCTGAATCTTTTTGTCTGCATTGTTGTCTCCATTTATGCCATGGATAATATCCGAGCCTCCTATTTCCCAGACAAATGTAGTATATCACCAGATAGCAGTTTCTACTTAAGATCATAATTAAAGGGCCATCTCCTAAAAATTGAATTTGTTACTATATGTAAACAAGTTTGGCATCATGGGAAACCCATTTATGCTTTCAGAGTACTAACTAATAGTAGTGCTTCTGTATACAGTGCTTTCCCCCCCAGTTTTCAAAAATTTGATCAACCAACATATTACAGTAATATCTTTTCCTGGAGGCAGAAAAAAATGGAAAGTAAAGAAGGATAAGTGTTTCTGGGAGAAGCAATCAAAAGCAAATGGGTTGGGAGAGAATAATTAAATCATGTTTACATACAAATAATATCTCAGCTAAATTGGGGAAGCAAAAATTCTTACCCCAAACTATTTTATCCATAGCCAAAAAATGGTCTTGAAAATAACTTAGCAATTTCATTGCTAAGTTATTTATAATTTGTGACCAGCTCTTAAATGATAAGAACTGTTTCATAGTTAATGAAAAGTATAATAGCTTTATTTCAAGGCTTCATATTCAGAGTCAGATGGGGTGCTATAGAACAGATGTGAGTTCTACGGTGCAACCTGAACGTATTACGTTGATTGCCTTTCAGTTGGATTGGGCAACCAGATGTACATTTCCTATGCTTTAAAGAAGGAAATTGCTAATAGTCTAAAAAATAAAATAATAATGTATCTAGAATCATCAGTGATCATCATCGTATGTTAAGAATAATTTCAATTTCAGGAGAGATTGTATCTTTAAAATAAGTTTTGTTTTTATGTCTTATTCAAAGAGAATTGGAAAAAGGGAACAGAGATAGAGATTTTCCCATTGTCACTGTTAGTTTTTTTGTAACGCTGTTGGAATCAAACGTGGGGAATCTGCTCTGATGGCAGTATCCAACTGTGCTGAGTCTCTAAACTATTAAGTCTTGTTAATAGTTGTGAGAGTCAATAAGGCTGTTCACAGGCTTGAATTGAAATGTTGAGCAGTCAGAACAAAAACTGAATTACTTTAATGGAGCAAATTTGATTCACACACAGTGTGACAGGCAATGTCAGAAGAAAATTCTCACTTAATATTTGAGGCTGTTATGCCATTAGTTGGATGATTTGACAGAAGCCACTGAGTTTTATGTAAAATAATGAAATGACAGATGTCAAGGTAAAGTAAGATATACATGAGATTGAATTTTTTCAATAGATATCCATCCCTCTCCTTGTGCCTCTGCCCCAAGGATTTGGTAAGATATGCCCTGCTCTGACCACATGTCTGTTTTTTACATTCTTTTTACTCTCTAGTGCTGCTTCTTCATTCTTTTGAGATTTTACTGTGTTCCAGATTACTCTTTTCAATCACACAAATACTTCCTTGGATGCTTTCATCATGGGGAATTGCCACTGTTTCAATGTGATTACTTTCTTTTATTTGTGGGTTTTTTTAGATTTAACCCTAATTGGAAATTTATGAATTGCATGAGTTTGCTTCATTGGCATATCGGTATTAGGCCTACTATTATAAGCTGACCAGGTGACACAATTATTTAGATGGCACTAGGACAGCCAAGTGGATGATTATATTTTAGTTTGATTCAACTGGTCTCATACAAACATGGCCTTAGTTTTCTCTGTAGAGAAATTTCCATTCAACTTCATGTAAGATCTCTTTACTTTGCTTCAAAAATATAACTTTTTTCCCCCATGAAATACTTATTTTCATTCACTAAAGGTCATCTGGTGTAGAGCTACTAACCTCTTCTTGCACATATATAGTGGAAGAACAATTCAGTCTACAATATTTACCTACCTTCTTTAGTCAAAGTGGGACAAAATTATATTCTGAACTTTTTCCCCACAGTTGTATGTTTTGAAATCATAATGTATTATTGAGCACAGATCTTTTCTCCATTCTCTGTAGAAGGCAAGCAAGAATTCAGTTGGTTGACTATATCAGTAACCAAAAAAATAGAAAAAATATGCCTTTAATAAAGAAGTGTTGAAGTTAAGTTGCCTTTTGAGAAGGTGGGAGGGGCACCAGTGAAGAAGGGTCTATTTCAAGTCCTGTCTAAACAAAAAGCACAGAAATAGTTTGAACAGACACACCACTAATAGTATATAGTAATGCTGCACCTTCTTTTTTTCAGAAAGTCCCCAAAATATGGTTAAGGTTAAATTTCTGAAAAGTATTGCTAGATGACATTTCAGAGAAACTGAAAGCCAATTTTCATTAAAACATGACTTGAGTATGCAGAAGTTGAGTCATCTCTATTTCTTTAACAGTTCTGTATCCCAGATGAGAAACATGATCTACTTTTATCCTTATGGTGGAGACAAAATGATCCTTCCAAGGATGTGACCTATAAAACAAGGCAGGTTGAAGCAGTCTAAGAAACTGGGAGCATGATGAACAGTAGTATTTTTAATGAAGTGAGGCTATAAATCCTGTTAAATGACTTGCCAAATCAGCTTAAGCTTTGAAATTGCAAGAGAAAAAGATCTGATTTAACTGGATTACCAACTCACTGTTGTATTCGATTGCTTTTGTCAAAATCACTCAGGTTGTAGAAGTCTTTCATTCTTTCAGTGCTATGTGATTATAATGCAGAACAGATTATATAAATATTTCATATGCATAATCTTTTTAACTCATGATCTTCTTTATAAGCATCTCATACTCAATTGGAAAATGCAGAAAATAGAATCATGGGCAATTTAAGAACTTTTCTCTATTAATTAGTACTTAACACCTGTAAAATGTTTAACCCAGGTCAAAATGATAGATTCAAACCAGATTCCTAGGCTCCAGTTCAGATCCGTAGAGATCATGGTATGATGCAGGAGCGTTTTAACAAATAGTTTTGTTACAAACAGGTATAGATAAATACAACATCAAAAAGTCCAAAGCAAATACATACTTTTGTGCTTTGTTATCAAGATGAAATTGACTGTTTTTTTCTCACTTGTTTTGGTTTTCAAATCTCTTACTTACTTTGAATTGCTTCAGCTGCTGCCAGATGAACAAGTACAACAAACCGAATATGTCAAATGTGTCAGCTCACCTGGAACAGTGGTACTCAGTAGGATGAGTGTGCCCCAGCAGCAGAGCACCTGAGTACATTGGATGACCTGACACATTTAACACTGCTCTTTGTTATTTTTGGTTTGGTGGCATAAGGAAAAAAAAAAAACCCAAAGGTGTGGAAAGAAGTACTCAGTAACTGAGAAGGCAACTTATTTGGAGTAAATCATTTATATTGTGATAAATGAGAGTTTTGGCACAAACCTACTGCAAAGGTGACAGCTACTGTATTTAACAGTATTCCCCATGAGGAATCCTACTAGATATATAAATGCTAATAACAGAAATAAAGATGCCTCACTAGGACAACATATGATAGATTTAGAGTTAGAAGGGACCTTAGAGTTCATCAAGTACAGCATTCTTATTTTACAGAAAAAGAAACTGCAACATAAGAGATGGTGAATGACTTGTTCAAGGTCATTCAGCTACTAAGAGTCTTAGAATGGATTGGAATCTATATCTTCCTAACTTCAGATCCAATGCTCAGGGAAATGTAGAATAATAAGAGGTGCTACACATACCAAATGCCCATCTATCTCTTTCAACTCCCATTATTTTCTTTTGTCATTTTTTGTTTTGTTTTGTGAGAATGACATTAGAGTAGCTGATCTTTAAATCTGTAGCATCTAAACAATCTTTCCCATTGATAAACCCTACATTTTGACTGTTCTTGTTAGAAATCACAATTTGGGTGTTCCTGGCTAGTCTTCTTGAACATTTAGGAGTCTGAAGAATGTTTGTGTTTAGATAAATAGGCTTTATCATAAACTTTATAATCCAGATATGGACCCAGAAAGCTTTTAAAACAAGAATGGAGATTTCCTCAAAGAAAAGAGATCTAGTGACAGTAGAAGGGGGAAAAATGCAGAACATATGAATAAGATAAACAAAGCTGGACTTCAGCTTTAATTACCAGCTGAGTTCTGAAACCAAAAGTTTGCATTGAATGAACTGTATGGGAGTACCTCCTTGCTCCCTGCCCCTTCTCTTGTGTGTGTATGTGTTTTTTTTTTTACTTAGTATGAAATCCTATAATAGCCAGTTAAAAAATAAAATGCCACAACTTAAGCAATCAACCAAAGAAAAAGAGGGGATTATGTTTGAAAAGTGGCAAAGCTAAACATTTTTTTCTACTGGCATATATAGAGTGCCAAGTCTTCTAAGACAATAATGATGATGATATAAATGATTCCTCTGGATCCAGATGAGTAAAAGAACCTTTATGATGCACACTCATCCTTCATGTTTTCCTCCTTACTTACCCACTGTTTATGCCTAGGTAATTTCCACTTAAAAAGAAGCAGGTGGTTAAATGATTCTTTCTTGCTTTTAATTATTGTTTATTAAATATAGCTTTAAATTATCTGTGACTGAAGAGGTTAAGATTTTACATCTGAGTATTGTTAAGCTGAACAGATGATGGTTTCATATTGTTCTAGAGTCGAGATTCTTAAATTTTTGTGTGTCATGGATCTTTTCAGAAGTCTTGTAAAGTCTTTGAAAACCCCTCTCACAATATATTTATAAATGCATAAAATAGAGGTGTTATAGAGGAAACTAATATGTTGAAACAGAGTTATCAAGATACTTCTTTAAAAATTCACAGACCTCAGGTTAAGAATCCATTTCTAGAGCCTCCCTAGAGTATATTCATAGAAGGTTTCATCTCTTGAATCTTTCTAAAAGAATGTTAGGTTTGAGTACTGTTCATATTTTCTGCAATTTGGCAGTATCCCACTTCAGGGATACTGGAACAAGTATCCCTGTTCCATCCTGTCATTCAGCCTTGTGTCCCTAAGAAAGTACATGTGGATAAAATTGTTATGTAAATAAAGAAATATGTACAGGTTAATACAAAATACAGCATGGAAATATCAGCTGTAGGACCAAAATACTCAGTAACTGACTATTCACTGATTTCTCAATGAGGTATAAACAGCAGATCTGGTGATACCAGGTTCCCCTGGTGTGACTACGTAGGGGAAACATGGTGAAATAAAGTGCTAGGTGCATTGGTTTATGATGGATTACTAAAGCACATAATTCTGTGATAAAAAAAGCAGTTTGTATGATTTGGCTCATTTGTGATAGGTTTGTATTTTAGCTGAATGAAATAACATGTATCTAACATTCATAGAGGTATTTAAAATTTTAAATGCTCCTGAATCTTTATTATTGTTATTTTGAAAGGGAAAGTGGATAATCATTGTAAAGAATAATGTAAATGTTAATTGTTTTTCTTAGTAGATGGTAAACTACAGGACAGCTTAGCGCGCAGTGGGAAGAACGTAAGATTTAAGTAGTGGACTTAGATTAAAGTCCTCTTATTAGCTATATGGCCCTCACTAATTCATTTAAATCCCCTCCCCTTTGGCTTACCTGTAAAAAGGAGAAGTTGAACTACCTGACTTGTAAAGTTCCTTGCAGCTCAGAATCTATGATTCTTTCATTTTTGCATTTGTTAAATCTTAGTTTTTTGAATCTTTCATTAACTACAGTAGATATTTAAGAAATATTTCTTATATTTTTAAGATTTGAGTTTTTCTTATCCTAGATATTTTTCATCAACGTTAGATGAATGAAGGATAATAATAATTGGTTAATTTTTCAGCATGAAAATTCAGTCATTGAATATATTAACTGTAGAAACTAGGGTGTGATGAATAAAAATGTCAATTCTTTCAGGATAAGATTCTAGAACTACATCCTTTTAGTTTCTATCTTTTCCAGGATTTTAGTATCAGTTGAACAAAGGCTTCTGAAATAACTCCCCCTCTCTCACAACCCATTCTTTATTCCTCTTTAAATGAAATTCATAAAAATTCTAGCCAGAAATTGTGGGAAGAGAAGGTTATTAAAGTGTGCTTATAAATATTATTCCTAACCTGCTCATACATCTTTGGCCACCAGTCTCATATTTCTGGAAACTTTGGGCAAATAGAATTTAATATGGAATTCCATGGCTATAATATTCCAGAGACTAAATTGAATGTCTGACTATATTATTATTGATATATTAATCCCCTGGAAAATAAAATCTTAACTCTTAAATCACTTTAAGATAATATTTTTGATAGATAATTTGTTACTAGGTAAAGAGCATAAAAAGAGGCGTTGCAGTCATTTTGAAGGAAAATAAATGCAATGCCAGAGGGCTAGGGCTGATTCCACTTCTGAAACACAGTTTCTCAGTGATATAAGGCCATGTTTTCATGGTAAACCACATTTTTCAGTTCTTCAGTTTCCCCTGAAGCAATGAAGTCATAGACTCTGAATTGGAAGACACCTTGCACGCTGATTAGTCAAGGATCCCACCCTTTACAAGAATCCCTGAGGGACAACCAGCAGTCCTCAGTTTAATTACCTATAACTTCTGCTTAAAAGGTAGGAAATTCTAGTTTTGGGTAGCCCTAATTATTAGCAAGTTTTATTTGTGATGAGCTAAAATCTGCCTCCCTATAATTTCTCTAGACAGGTCCAGCTATGCCTCATGGTCTAACATTGAACTTGACTATTCTTTCAATAGATATGAAATATTTGAAAACAGTTATGGTGGTTCTATTTCACCTCCATGTTTCAGATCTCTCCTCAGTCTAGTCTAACTGTAATTCAGCTACCAAAGTGATTATACTAAAGCGTAGGAACCCACAGCCCCTTTCAATAAACTTCAGTGGCTCCCTATTATTTGTAGGATCAAATATAAAATATTCTGGCTGGCTTCATAAAGTTGTTCCTTTCTACCTTTCCAGTCTTCCTGGTATTTGTTCCTCTCCAAGTACTCTGCCATAAAGTAACACGGACCTTTGTATTGCTTGTGCATTTCCCAACTTTATTCATATTCATGAGCTATTACCCATGTCTTTCCCTTCTCACCTCCGGCTCCTGACTTCTTTCAGGTTCCTATTAAAATCCCAGCTTTTTGCAAGAAGTCTTTCCTATTTCCTCTTAATGCCAATGGCTTACCTCTGAGATTACATCTCCAATGACATAACCTCAAATGAGATAATATTTGTAAAATGTTTATCAAAATGTCAGGCATGTAGTAGATATTTAACAATTGCTTGTTTCCTTCTTTCCAATGGGCCTGTCACTTTATTTTTGTTCATCTTATGTAGCTTTACAAAAAAAATGGTTTCATCTTCTGTTTTCTATGAGCTTCAGCTAATCCTAGGCTTTATCCTTCTTCCAGAATATATACAAGCTCAGGCTATGGTCATACATTTGTCCAGAGAGCATGCTCTGCAGTCACACTACCTTCTATACTTTCCTCCTCTTTTTCTTCAATGTGCTAAGATCAAAATTTCTTATCTTTCAGTCTTCCTGTGCTATACTTTTACAGTTTCTATCCATTAGACAATACTTATAATTTGTTTGGATCCAATGGTAGTCTTTTTAAACATTATAAATTGGTATCCATGATATAATAATGATTGCCGACATGTATAGAGCACTTCAAGATTTGCAAAATACATCATATTTATCATCTCCTTCAATTCTCACAACAAACCTTGTGAATTCTGCACTAAAAGTAAAATTAATGGACTTTACCCTCAATTGACAAATGAGAAAACAAACTCAAGCAGTTAAGTTATTTGTCTAAGTTCACTCGCATCATATCCAAAATGGGATGACATTATATCTAATCCACGTCTGTCCTGAACCCAAGTGTGTTTTTTTTTTTACTATACCATGCTCCTAGAATCTAAGAACAATAATTACAATTCTATTTTCCCTTTTCCCCCCTACAAAGGTTCCTGTTATGCTTGAGTACTGAGCTCTGTAGGAAATTCTCAAACTTCCAAAAGTACTGAAAAAAATCAGTTGCATAGTGCTTACATTTTAGTATATTTTGAAAATACACCTATTTGAATGCAACATGTGGAAAAGTTTTCTAAATACTATTTTCCTACCCATAAGTCCTTTTGGTAATCTCTGCTGTCTTCTGCTAGAAAACAATAAATTAACTTTGTCTTGAAAGTTTAATTGTTTTAATATTTAATAGTATTTGATTTTCCCACTGCCAATGTGATATGAGAATGCAAGGCCCAGATTGCAATAGACTCAGAAATGTGCCTAAAACATCCAGAATAGCTTGTTTTGGGGAAGCACTTTTCTTGGCCAGTACTGGTTTAGCTATTTAAAAAATGTCTCTTCTTTCTCTTTAAAATTACATTTGCAGATTTGTTCATCATACAGAGAGAGACAAAGGAGCTATGGCTAGGGATAGAATATCTTTACACCAACTCATGGCTAAGACTCACACAATAATCTGACACAGGACAAGAGAATGACAAGTTCAAGACCAAATACTGAGTTCATATACATGAGAGTTCTAATGTTTTATGCTTACAAAATTACGCTCTCAGTGGCAGTTCTGTAAATAGATTTTTAGGTGATGTTTTTGAACTTAGGTGGGAAAAAATATATCTTTGTTTTCACTGCCCTCTAACTTAAATTTTGAATTACTTTCAATTATTTAAAAAGCATGATTCTGAGAAGAGGCTGTCCATAGGATTCACCATACTATCGAAGTCATCTGTTTCTCTGTTCACTCCCTCCTTCTCTTTTTTCTCTCTATCTCTCTGTGTGTCTCTCTCCTTCTGTTTCCCTGCCTCTCTCTCTCTCTCTCTCTCTCTCTCTCTCTCTCTCTCTCTCTCTCTCTCTCTCTCTCTCTCTCTCTCTCTCTCTCTCTCTCTCTCTCTCCCCGTCTCTCTGTCTCTCTCTCTCTCTGTCTCCCTCTCTCTTTCTCTCTCTCTCACACACACACATTAAAAGTCCTCTAACCTCTTTTTTTCCTATAACAACAAGTGACATTATATGGTAAAGTGTAACATCTACCATTAGGAACTAAAAGTTGTTAATGTTTTTGTTTTTTATTTTTTCTCCCCCTTCCCCCTTTTGTTACTTCTGTTATTTCTTCTAGTACCATTAGCATCTTACCCCCAAATCTTATTTTATTTTGGTCATAGGAAAAGTAGACAGCATAGTTTAAAGAAATTATACTGTTCTTTGTCATCTAATTTCACACCTCTTAAATCTGGGAACAGTCACTATATGCTTCATCCTGAAGGAATGAGTCAGTGACTTGCTTCTCTCTCCAACTGCATCCCACCCACTACATCTGTCAATTTACATCAATCTTTTCATCAGACAAGAATTTCTTTCTGGATTTCTTGTGAGTCCTTTCCACCTGGTAAACATAAGATCAGATTACCTTATTCTTTCAGACCATGTAGCTACAAATGTCATTTATTAGTCATAAAATTCTCCAGAATCCATCTAGAATCTTTAACTTGGTGACACCATGCTGTCACGAATTACACAGCTAAATGGAAACTGTAGGAAGAGCTACTTCCTCTCTGGCATAAATTCTGTGGCATATAAAGTGAAACTAACATTTTACTGACTGAATTTTACTGCTGTGAAATCAAGGAATGCTGCATTTTTTTCTCTGTAGAGCTATATGTTGGCAGTCACATCAGAGAAAATTGCAAGCTTAGCTTGCAGGCTCTCATCACTGGGTAAGATAGCTCCAATTCCATTTGTGCATTGAGAGAGGCTGTGTTCAGAAGAGTAAACTCAATGAATATTATTTAATGTTGAATTGTGAGGGGGCTAACAGAAAACTTGACCTTAGATTTTTATAGTTGCTCACATGTGTTAAGGTTTTTTTCATATTTCCTAGTAGTATAGGATTTATATATACATATATATATATACATACATACATCCATGCACACACATACAGCTATCTCAATATGGGGCCATTAAGTCAGTAATTCTTTTCTCTTTTCCAGTCAATTATATGTATGGAAATTGAGTACCTGATAATCATTATTAACTAAGATTCAGATTCCAAGTGCATAAATATTTGGGTCATCTTAATGACAGGGCAGAAATGAGAGTATTGTTACGTGCTTGATTTTTAGAATTTCACTATTGGAAAAGTTGAAAAGAAAAATATATTGGATTGGATCCTTCTACATAGACGTGGTCTCTGTAATAGAATCATTACTTTAGAGCCGAGAGGGATCTTAGAGTTTATTGAGTCCATTCTCTTCATTTTACAAATAAGAAAGCTGAGGTATGTAAAAGTAAAACCCAGAGTTACACAGATTAGTTAGTGAAAAATCAGGAAGATGAACCCAGGTCCTCGGACTCCAAAGATGTCTCTGACTCATGGGGCCATGCTCAGTCAGTCTTTTAGTAAGCCAAGGCAAAAATCAATCCCTGTCCTCAAGGAGTTTACATTTTTATCAGAGAAAAAAGGTGTCTATAAGTATATACAGACTACATTCAAGGTAAATATAGTATAACATGGACAGGCTTTGCAGGTTGGGGCATCAATGAAGACCTTACTTATATAGGAGGTGGCATTTTGAGCTAAACTTTGAAGAAAGGTAAGGATACCATGGCAGAAATGGGGAGGGCATGGATTCCTTCCTTGAGAGAGTATGTGCAAAGGAAATTTGTTTCCATTTTGCATATATGGAAAGAATGTGTGAAGAAGACCCAATCAGTTTCTGTGTCCTTTGGATTATGCCATCACAACCTCTTTCACAGTTGTGTGCTTCTCCACTCATATGGTGCCCTCCCTAGCTCTGGCATTTATTACCTCTTGCTTGGACTATTGCCTTGGTCTTCTGATTGGACTCTGTTAATAGTCACTACTACATGTAGCTCCTAAAAGAAACTTCTAAAGCATGGGGATAACCACATCATTCCCCTTCAACAAGAATCTATGTTTCTTTATGGCCTCTATGATAAACTACAACTCTTCTTTGTTTAGAATTTAAAACTCTTAACATTTTGGTTTTAGCATAATTTTCCTGGAAAGGTATAGTGTTCCCTTCTATACATTCTTCCTTTTAGCCAAATAGAACTTTTTTTCCATATATATGATATTCTTTCACCCATTTGCTTCAACTCTGGTGTTTCACTTATAACACACAGGAGGCACTGGACTTTTTGGTCTCCAGCCTCTAACAGGTTCACTTTTGATCTGGTCAGACAGGCAAATAGCTTCGGTGGGGTAAATAATTAGCTTTATTGTAGTCTAGTCTTCTCAGAAGGACTATGGAAGAACCAGCTCCTACAGCATTCCCTAATCACCCTTATTGGAGGGGCTATGAGTAGAGGGGCACACTTGTGCACTCCCCTAATCCCCTCAAGCCTTAATGGGGGCCAGTTGAGGCACACACAGATTCCCCCATGATTTCCCTGGGGTTTCTTTCTTCCATTGATTTTCCCATAGATTTTCCCCACTCACTGACCAATGTCCACCTGCTTTATAGGTCAATCAGACAAAGAAAGCATCTTGCCAACATTAAACTCACAAGTTAACTTTAGTAATATCATCATTCAGAGCAAGAGTAGGAAATATTACATTATGTCACCCTTTATCTCACTGTGCAACCTCAGTAGGACTGTCTGTCATTACGATTCTGGGAATTATTATCTAGAATCCTTGGGGCTATTCTGGGAGTTATTATCTAACACCTGAAAACTAGACAATCTCATGGCCATGAATCCTGAGAAACTAAAAAGGATAACAAAATTCTCCTCACATACAAACAACTAAAACAACCTACTTTTCCCCAGAAAGCTCTCTCACCTCAGCCTATGATCACTAGCTTCTTTCAAGGCTCAGTTCCAGTTTTACCTCCTACCAAGGCTTTTCCTGATTTTTTTAATACATTGTATTGACTTATCAGTGAGGATTTTCTGTCTCTCCAGCAGACAAACAACTCTTTGAGGACAAGGATTGTATACCAAGAACCAAGCACTATGTGCCTTGCCCGTAGTAGATATTTTATGAAGACTTTTTCAATAATTACATTTATGTGCTTTTTAGATCTTTTATTTTATAATTTTAGTGCCTATCTTTTTGCAGTTGAGAATCCCAGCCATATTTATCCTACAGTTAATGAATTTTTGTTAAATATAAGAAAAGGGAAACATTTCTATTGTTACATGCACATTATCTTGTCATAGTTTATAGTCCAAACCACATAAATACATATATATATGTATATATATATATATATATATATATATATATATATATATATATATATATATATATATATATATATATATATATGGAATCTAATGATTGTAGAGTGAGTTCAAGTCTCAATATAGCCTTCCAGACTTAAGCTTGGTTTCTCAACACATAAAATTAAACATTATAGGTTGGGAAAGAATTAAAATTGAAATTAAAATTAAATTAAAAATAAAATAAAAATAAAATAAATTATAAAATTTATTATAAATTATAAAATTATAAATTAAATAAAATTAAAATTAAAATTAAAATTTTCCTTTCCTTCTTCTCTTATGATTGCATAGGTTAATATTTAAAAATGCAAATAATTAAACTGAGCCTTGGTTTTCCACTTTGAGAATAGAATTTTGCCCTTTGTAAACTTTATGCTATAGGATATACATGACATATGACACAATTTATTTTAAATTTGACATTTCTGTTTTGTGTTATAACTTGAAAAGTTCCATTCATACTTGACATAATCTAATTTTTCTGATAGCAATATAGTATCAGAGTAACATTGAAAATATCTTTTATTGCAGAGTTAAGTGGCTACATCTATCTCATGTTTTTTTTGTGGAGAAAGTGAAAATACTCATTCATAATAAGAAAATGTAAGTCTGGTAGGCACCAAGGCTTTAATATTTAATTTTCAACATTATAAAGCAGACTCTTCTCCTCTGTCTTCCCATAAATGCAGAAATGGATAGGATTAATTAAACATTAAACCATTATTCTTCCTAAAAGAAAGGTCCATTGCTAGTCATGTTTGATATACTTTATTCCCAAGGTGATCCTTTCCAAGTCTGATTCTTATCCCCTTTTATTTTAAAATAATTAATAATAAGGAATGCAGTCATCGTTCTGTCATCTTTCTCTCTGATTTTTTTTTGTCCTGCTATTATTGTTAAAGACTTTAAGATAATTTGTGGATTGGTTCCAGAACAGAGAGGTTACTTGAGATTATCAGAGCAGCTACTTGTTTCTCAGTAGACTTAATTAGCAGAGTTTTTTTAGTCTTTCATTTCGAGGAAAAAGAATCTTACTGTCTAGATGCTCCATCTTCTTGGGAGGGATGGAGGAAGGAGAGGAAAGGAGAGCAGCATCTATGAGCACTTCCACACAATTGTGTTCAGCGCCAAGAAGCAGCTGTTTTAGACCATGGCCTATTTCTGTATTCTAGCAAAGTAAATAAGCCAGGGAAAACTTGGAACAAAAATGTGGAGGTGAAATCAAACCAGAATGCTGAGTGACAACAACATACACATTTATCCATATGTATAGAGCTAGGTTTGGTAGCTTTAAAAAATCTATAAATAGAAATCGTAATTGCATGAACTCTTTTAAAGCCCTGAGCATAATTACAGCATTTACTGTGCTATGTTCTTCTCAGAAATGTTTCTTTTCTCTCTCTTTTGTTAGTCAGGAGTATTAGCTAATAACACTGTTAGGTAGGAGATACCTTGTATGCTTCTCAACTCTTAAAAAAAGAGATGAAAACATAATGAATACAATGTAAATAAAGCAACATTGCTGATAAATATTAGTAATGAACATGTTTCTACAAATTGTCCTTTAAGCATCCGTAAACTTATCTAGGATCCAAGTAATTAAAAAAAAAAAAGTCACCACTTACTTAAATCCAGTTCATGATCAAGTCAAGACATTACCCTATGATGGGACTGGCATTCTTAGAAAATGAAGGATAAGCAACAGAAAGAGCCATCATACTTTAAAAAATTCCTCTGTCTTGCTTTGATAGATGTATAACTCATGAAACATCCCAAGCTAAGATTTACCTGTGTCCGTGCCCTCTCTGACCATTCTTGAAGGTGTTGGAATTTCTAGAAATCACTAAACTCAGACTCCTCCGAGAAAACTCCAAATCCAAACTGTATACTAACTACTCCCAGCTTCCTCTTTCCTTAGGAGATATCTCATTTTGGAGCATGTTGTGTGATAATCAAAAGTTTTTATGGTTCTTCCTACAAGAAATAGAGCCTTCACATGGTGCTATTGCACAGACTTGTCATTGGTAACATGCTACATCGGCATCTTCCTCTACTAGTTCTTTTTAAGCTCTAAATGGAACAAGGGTTTACAATGAATGAAACAAGTTTGGGATGTAATTGCCAGTGGGAGAGAGAGTCAAGTTGAAGGGAGATAGTAACCCACTGAGTTCTGAGAATTAAAAAAAAAACCCACCACAAAACCTAAATCTAAGGGAGTTCTTTGTGGCTCCCCACTGCCATAACTTTGATTAACCTTGCAGTGTTTCAGCACAGGGTCATGCTATCCCGTTGACACCCTTCTTTTGAGATGTCAGTCACATTTCAATAACTTTTCAGCATAGTCTTGTAAGTCCTGTCTCTTCATTGACTTTGAATGAGGCAGGTTGCTTATGAATGCAGCCTGAAGTGTCACTCAGAGATTCTTGCATTGTGTTATCTTTGATTGGCATGTCTAGGCTTGTGGAAAAAATTCAGAATATCCAAATGTCCCTTTTTAGACACTGGAAGTTCTTCTTTATATATTTTTTCCTGTAAAATTATCTCACCCCCTTATGATGGTAATCAGTATTGATGGTGCTCCATCTCATTATTTAAAAGCACAGATGAGGCATATCCTGAAGGTGTAGATTCAAGGGACATGGGAACTCAAGATTTGTTTGCTAGTCTGATTCCCACAAGCCTTCAGGGCTGCAGTTTAACTAATGTATTACATCAAATGTCACATGTAGAGTCTACATAACAACCTGATTGCTTTGATGAGAATACCTTTGTGATATCCTCAGATTTAGAAAGAATTTGCTAAAGAAGATCCCAAAGAATCATGTTTACTTTTAAGATACGTACAGTTTTCAATAAATTTACCTATTCCTCTCCACCCTGCCCAAAAGAAACCTGGATCTTTCTTTCAGAAAGATAGAAAACTTTTAGGAAATCTTTGGGTTCAGATGTAAAGGAAAGACTGAAAGTATTACAAACTAGAATAACTTACGGAGGAGTGGATCCTCACTTAGATTGGCCTTCTACCTGATGAACCTCAAAACAGGCAGGCACTTGACCTTGAATCGGAGAGTCCTGAATTCAAATTTAACTTCAGATACTTGCTGGCTCTGTGATCATGGACAAGTCAACTAACCTTTTCTTGTTTCAGGTGCATTGTTTATAAAATGGTGATAATTATAACCCCAATGTTCTATGATTGTTGTGAGGATAACAATCATAAAATGCTTTGTAAATGTTAGAAGTGCTATGAAAACTAAATATTGTTAGTATTATTAGTATCCAATTTTCCTGAAAAAAATTCCACTTTATTTCATTATAATGCTTGAAATTCCATCAGTTACAAATTTATTTGGGTTAACTTGTTCTTTTTAAATATTCAAGTACATCTGGTAGAATTTTGCTGCTCTTAATCATTCACACATTAGTGTGAATGGTTTAAATCATGTTAAATTTCTCCTAACACCTGTCATGACCCACATATTCTATACTGAAGAAATATACTCTGTGTGTGTGTGTGTGTGTGTGTGTGTGTGTTGTGGTAGGGAATAAATGACAAAATTTGAAATAGACAATTTCAGATAATGCTTTAATTGGAGAAAAGGTTAGGTTACATACGAGGATCTTGGGACTTTATAAGAGCATGGTTATCTGGAGAGAGGGATGCAAAAAGAGAGTCGGGAGATATGGAAAGCACACCATTTATGTCAAATTTTGGGTTAAGCTTGTTCCTGCATGGGAAAGAAAGCTCTTTTTCTTTTCTCTAGCATCCATGAACTTCTGAGACACTCAGGACCACAAACTCAGGCTAATACTGTTCTGCTCTTCAGCTGCATTTTGTGCTAAGACTTTGTGGGCTAACTGGGAAAGCTAACCATCATTTATAAATGTTGCTTCTACCAGAAGATATTTTCCAAGGGCCAAACAAATAAGTGATTGTTTGGAACACAAATTTTTTGTAAATTGGGAAATGCTTAATTATAACATAGTGTATACTATTTTGAGAAGAGGAAATTCTCTTTATGCTATACAGATGTATTTAGCTAAAGAATTTTTGACTGATTCTGAAGGCTAAAAAATATGCATTGAAATAAAATTATAAGGGATTTTTAAAAGCTTTTAATAATAATGGGCTATAGAGATTATTTTATAGAATTTTTCATTTAATGAAATGGAAAGGAAAAACATTTATTAAATACTTACTATATGTCAAGCATCATACTAAGCGCTGGGAATGCATAAAGGAAAGTGAGACAGTCCTTTTTCCCAGAATTCACTTTCTAGTGGAAGAAGTCAACATATATGGAAACATTGAGGCAAACGGCAAATAGAAAGGCCTAACTGTGCTTCGATTGCACAGGTACAGCTGATGACAAGGCCCAAAGGTATTGTTGCTGGACTGGATTGTTGGGAAGGAGGAATTTTGGTGGGATGTAGGTAGACAGGGTTCTTGATAGGGTAATGGGGGGAAGAATTTCCTAGTTGTTCTCCTGTCAGAGCCTAGTGTTATTCTCTGGACAGATAGGGCTTGGGCTGGAGCATCTGAGGAAGGGCTTGCTCTTGGGGCTGTTCTAGCTCACTCATCAAAGTGTGAGAGTTCTATTACCGTGTTTTTCAACAAATTGATTTTTACCTTGAAAATCCTTGATAATCCAAAATGATTCATCTGAAACCCAATGACTACTTTCCTTATGGAGTTATTTACAGTTAACTTGATTTAAAAGACTCTGAATCACACAACACAAAAAGACAACAAAATAAATCTAACAGAGGATTCTGAAAGATTTGGGGAGACAGTAGAGAGATTTCCTATAATTCAAAATGTTTTAAATATAAGGTATTACATTCAGAGGAATATAGAATATTGAAATAATGAAATAACCTTTACTTCATGTTCACCTCTGGCAAAGCCTTTCTGGAATGTTGGAGTTAACTTTCAAAAACCGAGAAAATGGCCCATGGAGAATGATGAAAGGGTAGAAAACTAAGGCATAAGGCAAGGCTACATGAATTGATATTATTTAATATAGAGAGATGACTATAGCATGACTTAATAAGTCTTTCAATAAATGAAAGGTAATTATATAGAAGATGATGACCATGTTCTATATTTTAACTGAATACAGAATAAGAGGAAATTAATTCTAACTGTATGATGGCTTAGAAAGAAGAGAGAATGTCTTAACAGTGAGATTTGTGAACACTAGAGTGAATAAGGAAGAAGCCTGGTGGAAGCTATTATCCTTATCTATACCTCTTGCACTTTTTAGAAAGCCTGGCTAGAATTATATCCTAGCATTATACACCTACACAGACTTGAGTAAAGAGGTGAGGAGATGATCTCTTCCAACCTAGCCTCTTCGTTTACTTTTCTTTTCTACTTGTCCAACCCAGGGAACTGCTATGTATAAATTAGTTATTAAGGTATATCATTCATCTATATGAAGATGAACATATGACACCTCATTAAAACAGTATGTGGAGGCACACCAAAGCATACATATCATACACATATGCATTTTAAAAAAGTACACCTTAGAAGTAAGAGGCAAGAGCAAGAAAAAAGTAAAAGAAGGGAGACATGCTCAGATTAGATATGTAATAGAATGGAAAAGCACTTATTCAGGTCTTAAAAAATAAGCCAAATACATTCTTCCAGCTAATATTCCCAATGGGTGAAACAACACATAAAGGAAACTTCATATGTATTTTAGGAGCATTTGTAATCACGGATGTAGGTCTGTCCCAAATAATAGAATTGTTTCCATTTGCTTCACTCTGGGGCTTTATTTTTCTGCTTAGAAATAAAAAGCATGGCTATAACTTATTTGCTCCCAACCTCTCTCTAGAGACAACACTTCTTAAACTATAGGTCAGGTTGTGAAAAATTTGGCAACAGTAAAAGGTTTCTGAACACTCAGGGACCAAAAATTAATTAAAAAATCATACATGGAATGAATCTAAGGTGTTTCTGGCAGTACCTGTCCATGTGGTATCACGCAACTTCACTGCAGCCTTGGTTCTGAACACAAAGCATGTGCACTTTGCACTGTGTATGCCCTTAGGCCACGCAGTGCCAAAAATACTGTGGAAATGGGAAAAGAGGTCTGGAATGGAAAAAAGTTTAAGAAACCCTTCCCTATACCAACTAGTCATAGACTTGGTTAAAAAATCTGCATGTGTGTTGCACACACATACATACATAAACACATATGCATGTGTATATATACACATTCTTGAGGAATTTAAATGTGACTTAGGAATACTAATATTTAATCCATTAATTATTTATATCTCTTTTCATTGTGTTACTGCCTTGTATAAGGGAAGACAGGCCTTGGGACGTGTGAGAGGAATGGGAAATACTTCATACAGAGATTCCGATACATGAATGCTAGTCATTACTACACTTCCTGCAAGTTCTGTTTCATGAATGACCATTCTAAAGTTGCAAAACTCTTCTGCCCTCAGTGCTCTTATATTGCTGAAAGCTACTCCATGATTGAGAAGGTGTGTGGATTGTACCCTTGCAAGCTTAAAAAGAGAGTGACCAATTTCGTTAAAAATATGATTTGTAGTATGATAATGATTGATAATTTTCTCAGTGAGTGAGCTGCCTATCTGTAAACTCCTTCTCCAAACAGAATCCAATGATTTATAACATTAGAAGGTACTTGAAATTCAAAGAGATTCATTGACCTACCTGTTCAGGGCACTACAATTTTTAAGTCTAGAGATTGAATTTGAACCAACATTTTCCTGTATCTAGCTTGGTTGAGTTCTCTAACCATCATACTACCTTGGTTTAAAGTTTATTAGTAATAAAACCAAAAAGAAAGATATAATGGAAGTAGTTTGTGAAACATGCAGGTTTGGTTTTCAACAAAGAGTGAGTGACTAAAACATTTTCCTCAAAGATATTTTGAAGGCATCACATAATAAGATAGTTTTGACCTTGGAGTGGGGAAGGGGAGGAAAGGGAATGGATCTATTGATTGAAAATGCCATAGTTTACGTGTATCTCTGGATTTCCCAGACTGAGTAGTTGAACTCTTGGGAGAAAATGCTATCACCAGCAGTCAGCTTGCAAGCATGACCATCCTGAAAAATGCCTTTATCTTGCTTTTGGTAAGATACACAAAGCATTGAGTAGTCCAAGTTCAAGTTTACTTTTGTTATTTTCCCCCCCTCCCAACTCTGAGCTTTCATTAAGGGTAACAAGTTAGAGAGCAGTCAGAGGAGAATGATTAGCTTAGGGAAGGGCCTTAAAGATAGTTCTATTCAAGGTTTGGGAGAATAGATTAGGAGTTTTAATACTAGAGAAAAGAAAACCTTAGGAGAAATCAAGGAGTGGAGGAAAGGATACTGGCATGTGGAATGAGGATCAAAGTTCCTGGGATTTGACTGAGAGGGTAGAAGTAAGAACAGTGGAGAAAAGTAGGACAGAGGCAGATTTAGTTTAACAACTGGAAATAATAGCTAGTATTTAAATAGTGCTTTAAATATAACTTCTCATGTGAGCTTCCCAACAACCTTGTGACATAGATGCTATTATCTTCATTTTACAAATGAGAAATCTGACACTGAGTTTGTGACTTACCTAGGGTCACACAGCAGATAAGTGTCTGAGTTACAATTTGAACTCAGGACTTCCTGACTCCAAGCCTAGCACATGGCACCACATACTTCTCTAAAGTGGAATGAATTACCTTGAGAGGTAGTAGGTTTCCTTTTACTAGAGGACTTTAGGACAAAGGTTGATGATTATTGACCAGGAATATTGTTCTTAAAATTCTTTTACAGGTGGGGATTAGACTAGATGACCTCTGCATGCCATGATGACTTTGAAGTCACAAAGGCTAACCTAAGATAGATCCTTATTAAATTCTGTATTCCTTTAACGGTACATTATTTTCCTTTATAAAGGATATTGGTTGAATTTTCCAATTGGGACAGTGAGTTCTAACCTTTAGCTATTAAGAAAGCAAAAGAACTAAAAAACTAAGGATGGCAGGAGGGGAAGGACTTTTAGTCATAATTCTACCCATCTGTAATATTAATATGATCTCATTTGATTTTTAGAACAACCTTGTGAAAGTGTTGCTAATATAATAAATGGAAATCTTTGGGCCTTAATTTCCTCCTCATATGTAAAATGACGTAGTCCATATCATATAGAACAAACTTCTGCTGACCATTTTGCCAATTTGGAGATAAGGAGTCTGAAGAATGGAGGAGTTCTTTGCCTAGGATCCCAGAGCTGGCTGGTAGGAAAACTTGGATTCAAATCTAGATTTCTTGAATTCCTAGTTTCAGGACTTTTCTATTAAGCATTTGGGCTATTATGTATATATAGCATTAATCATGTAGCTGTGAAGTCAAGATGACCTTTACAACATTTGTTGTTTAATTGTGTCCAACTCTTTGTGACCCCATGGACCATTCTGTGTCAAGCCCTTCATGGTCACTGCTTCCATGACCCTATCTGTCCATCTCATCCTTGGCTATCCATTTTTTCTTTTTGACTTCAATCTTTCCCAGTATCAGGATCTTTCCCAATGAATTTTGTCTTGTCATTATTTGGCCAATGTACTTAAGCTTCACACTCAGCATTTGACCTTCTAGTGAAGAGTCAGGATTAATTTATTTAAGTTTTTAAAAAAATAAAATTATTTGTAATTATTGACCTTCTTGGAACAGACTTTTTTACTTTTCTATCTACCTTCTCCATTTTCTAGGACAATATCATTTATAGCTATCCAGGTAATAGTTTTCAAAAAAGTGTTTTCATCATTTCATTTCCCTCATACATAACCTATAGTAGTTTCCTATACCCAGTTGACCTTTTCATTTGCTTTCTTCAACTGCTCTACCCATCTGTTCTTCTCAATATAATCTATCAATATTATTTCCAACCTATGCTTTCCACTTCACTGAGGGGAAAAAAATATTTTTGACATGTGTACACTGTTAAGTCCACCCCCTTGCACACTACTGAATCCTGCCTCCTTGAGGGCATTGAGTCAGAACTGATTTCTTGCAGGTAGGTGTCTGTGATTTTATTTGATCCACTCATCATTTGTTTGTGTCAAATAGGTACATTGACATTCTACTTACAGCCATTTTGTACTATTTATTACTTGTTATTCTTTCAAATTATTTAATTTTTCCCTTTCTTCATCTACATGATGAACATCTTAACAGCAAGTAACTTTATTATGTTTTTTACTCCCATAACTCCTCTGTTTTTATTTCTTTTGTCTTCTTCCTTCAAGGTCTAATATAGTCTTCAATACCAGGTTAGGTACTCAGTAATTTCCTTGTGCTGGCATATTCTATAACCATAACTATTTGTTCACTCTCAATAAATTGGTTAAAAAAAACAAGCAGAAAGGATGTTGTGCAAAAAAGAAATGAGTTCTGATCTAGTACATATTTAGATAGATTGAAAAGACTCTGAGGATGATCCACCTCATTTCTGTCCCGTAGTTAGAACACAAATAAATTTTTCTGCCTTAGATTACTATCATGTATGAATCACCATGGTACAGTGGGGAAAAACAAAAAAGAAAAGCATTAGTGACTCTGCCATATTTCTATTTTTAGGTATATCATTTAACATCTCAAGGCCCCCAGTTCCCTTATTTGTAAAATGAGAGGTTTTAAATAGATTACCACCAAGTTTCTTTCCAGGTCCAAAACCATGACTGTCAATATCTTCTCTAGTGCAATAATTACATTATCTCTTTTACTCTTCTTCCCCAATATGTTGAACTATTATTTGGTCTTACATCCTCATTCCCATACCTCATGATGACCATTTTTTCCCCAAATATTTCAGAATTCAGATACAGTAATTTAATAGAATAGGCTTTGTATACAACAGGTTATAGGACTAAATTTCAACCAGCTTGGGAATTGACTTGGGTGTGGACTAAAATGAGGTCATAGATTTAGGACTACAAGTAGCTGTAGAGGTCATCTCCAAACTACTCATTTTTAGTTAATCGGACAGGCTCCAAGAAATGAAGTCAACTGGCCAAATTCCGAGATTTCCAAACAGATCATCAGTTTCCATATTCTATTTTACTTTCTATAATGCCATATATTGTCTGGGTCATTTTTAGACCAATAAAAGGGCAGATTCACAGTGAAATGCACCTCTACACATAAGACATCTTCTGTATACAAAGAGAAAAAATGATTTTCCAAGTTCAAGAAGGAATTTGCTGTAGTCATGATCTGTGGATAAGCACTTACAGAAACTTGTCAAGTCTAATCATTAATAACTATCAGTTTTTATGTTGACAGTCATGAGGATAGATTATCAGTCAGTCAGTAAGCATTTATTAAGACCTACTATATCAGTAATAGGACCATTACTAGCCCTTGAGAGAAAGAAGCAACAGTCTAGTAGAAAGAACATTAGACTGGCAGTAAGAAGTCCTCATTCTTGGTCTCAGTTCATTTACTATTGAATGATGTGGAGCTGAGTAAATCATATAAGTTTAATCTCTTCTCACTTTCTGTGATAATTTGGCTTATCTTTCCTCTGAAGGATCAAGTAAAGATATAATGGATATTACATATTAAAGAGCAAAAGGGTATAGTCCAATGACTTTATTCTTGTTATTTTCACTTTCTACTTAAACACTTACAGATCTGGTAAACAAGGAAAATTGAAGAGTACTGAGTAAGGGGAATTAAAAATCACACAAAATCATATTTAGGTATTTGAGGCAACTCTCCTCCAAGTCACAGGTCAGCTCTTCCTCCCTATCCTGAAGTTTTCTGGACCTACCAAAACTTGTGCACATAATGGCAAATTTGCCATCACTGTTTAACATCATTATAGGCAAACTCATCCAAGGAGTCTGAAAGCCGTCTCAGAAGTTTTAAGCATTCCTTAGCAAACTCTAAAAAACCTTATCTGGCTCCCAGCAAATCAATGACTTACCATTTCTGAAAGGGAGTTTTCCTCCAAATAATCAGAGTGCTCTGCTATGTAAGAGAAACATCTCCTTTCTCCCTTTCCATTTGAATTAATGAAGTGGCATTAGGAGGAATTCTAAGGAAGTGAAAACATTTTAGTTTACTTATTTTTTGTCTATCGCTAGCCTACATTTCCAAGTAAACAGTTCCATCTTGCTTTTCATTATGTCATTGATTTGAGGTTTTCAGTCATGACTATCTTTTGTTCTTATACCTTGTTAGGGAAAATTTGATCCATTTTAGACATAGACTAATAACATAGAAGAATAAAGGAAAAGATTTAAGTATGCATGTGTTATATGTGTGTGTACACACACACATGTATACATATGCATATGTATAATTTGTCAGATTTTTAAGAGGAAGATAATAAAGGAAAGTGAATAATTCATCAATACTTACAATGGTGATGGTGGTACAAACATTACTGCTGTTGGGTTCCACCATTCACATTTGAAGGACTTAATTTATGTGGTTATTGATAGAAAGACACCTATTGGTGAACTATGCATATTTCCCACATCATATTACTTCTTTTGCATTAAGGGCCAGAAGACACAAGGCCATATTAAAATCAAGAGACATTCCCTATCCTTTATGGGAATTTCACACCCATATTGGAATTTAGGGTATAAATCTTTTATTTATCCAGTAGAATTTTCTGTTTCTCCTTGACATATTCTTAACATGATCCTACCCAGCTTTGTGCCCTAACTCACTGTTATGCATCACCTGCTACAGCAAACAGGCTTTAAATTTCAAGTACAACCAAATTAATAATCTTGTGATGAATGCCAGGTCAGAGAGCTCTTTAGTGACCATAAACTAATTTAAATAAAACACTTGAACATTTGGATGCTGACCTGAGTAGGTTATAGTGACCTCCAGAAATTTATTTGTTAGAAAAAAGGTAGTTAGGATAAATGGGCTTTAGTTTAAAGGTACAGATGTGCCATAAATATAAATGTTTAGAAGCCTGATTCCATTTTGATCTTGGGTTCAGATCTATGTGTCTTCAGTTGAATATTACTTATATCCTTGGCAGTTTTCTTTGGGAAAAACAATTTAAAAAAAAAATCCCTAAAATCTTTGCTCACTTGGGAAGTTGATTAATTTAGAGAGTCACTTTTGTTTCTCACCTTGTTTGATTTATACAGTTATCCTATTGAAAATTTACCCTATTGGAAATATCTTGTGCAGACAAAGAAAAAGCATTCAGAACTTATTCTAATGAAAGTCAGTTAAACAACAACAACAAATCCAGTGTGCCATATGGTAATTATGCCAAAAGACTGAATTTATTACCAAATAAAACTGTTGGCTTGTACATCTCACAGTTTCTACGATGCATATCCAGTGTGTTTTAGAGATTTTCTGTAGGGTTAGTTTCCCAGACTTTTTCAATGAATAAAAACAAAAACAAAACCCCAAACCCTCAAAACTCCAATAATTTGTCCTTTTGCAGGAGTGTTAAGAAATGAAATCTGACTAGAGGCAAAGTTGAAATCATGGAACGGTTCTTTCCAAGTCACATTCTATATGCCCAAAACTGATATTCCATATAGACACATTATAGATATAAAATTAAATTTGTTTGGTTACAGAAAGGAGTTTTCTGGGAATGCTTATAACTTTTTACATTTTTTTCTTCCTTTTTAATCCAAGGAAATGAACAGGCTCTGTCCTTATTAAAGGGGATTTTAACAGTGCCTATATGAAATGTTCCCTGGCAGTCAAATTACCAAATTTTATTAAGTACAGACAATTTCAGGGTTGAAAATTAATGCCATTTTTCATTTATGGAGTAATGTTATGTCTCTACTAAAATCTAATGTAGTCCAACCTCAACCAACCAATAGACTTAAAGTTTCTTCATGAAAAATCCTTTTAGTGTGTCCTTGCCTTGGAGAGTCACTGAAAAGATTCTCGCATTTGCCAGAGGTTATTTTCAAATCCTAAAAATAGTTATATTTGAGATCTGACAGTTTTATGACACAAAATCCCTTTTAATTTACGCCCTTAATTAGGTCACATTAAGGAAAGTGCTTTTAAAAAGTCCAACACATCCATTCATCTGTGAAAGTGGACTTTTATATTATTGCCTCAGATAAGATTTGCTCTGTGAAGTTCAGATCCTCTGATGCATTTAGCAAGTGTAACTTCGTAGAATGCACACTTAGACAACATTCATAAAGAGATTTCAATGTAACATTCATTTAAACCATAAAAGTCTGCTTTTCCCATTTCTCATCTCCTTTTCTTGTATGAAGCACTTAGGGAATAAAGTTTAAATGTCATTCTTAGTGACGCTTATTAGATTTAGAATCTGTTGCAGTCCTCAAGCAAAATAATCAAGAAAAATCCCCCAAACAAAACGTACAAACAAAGCTGAGATGTTAGACCCCCTTACTTTCACTTGGGTTTGCAGTGTGACTTTCACAATTAAGTTGGCAGGGTTTCTTGAAATGTGAAAGGGAATCCTTCAGCAAGGACAATAATGCTTTTCTTTTGCAGTAGGAAAAGATGCAAGAGAACACAATTAAGCTCCCACTCCTGCTTTCAATGGCTTAATTCAGCTTTCCCCGTTCACCGGTATTTCACTCTTGTGCCAGTGATTGGCATGGAAAGGAATACAGGAAAATGAATCCATAGACTTCCTTCTCAGAGAGACAACTCACTTATCTATAACCTGTCAAATCTGCCACCGATTAGTGTCAGTATGTTAAGCCCACTACAAATTTGTCCAGACACTGTTGTGCTGGTGTGTGTTTGTATTTTTTTAAAATGCAGTTGTTTTTTTTTTTATCAGAGCACATCCATAGGGCTCTTCTCTCTCCACCACATAATTTTCCTTCTTCTACAGATAATGTAAAAGAAATATGATAATACATAGTTGTGAACAATATTTGGCTGAGCTCATATGGAAATAGAAACTCCCTGAGAGACAACATTAATAATCGGCTGGCACAACACGTTTGCTAGAGTGGGTCTGATGCATTGATTGTATTTCCATGGTGTGTCTGTTGTTGCTTTGGGGAAAGTGTGTATATTGGGTTCAACAGAGCATAGAATTTTGAATTAACCTCTTTTTTCCTTATTGTGAATATAATGGTTTTCACAGGACATTCTTGATGAGTGAAAAAAAGGAAATTTCACATGTTAAATGTTATAACATTGCCATTCTTGAAGTTTGGGGAAATATGGGAGGAATGATTTTCCCTTGTAAATCTATTTTCACCAACTTTACTAAACCTCTTTCCATAAGGAATTCACTAAAGAGATTCAAATATAAAGTAAACTCTTTGGGCCTTATGAATACAGAATGACTACTGTTATTCGCAAAATCAGATGGGGATTCTCTACTGATACTTTTTTTCCTTGCACAAAGTCAACTGTTGATGAATTTAAGAAATTCCCTAGTTGATTTTTCAAGAGATTATCAAATGTTGTCAGGAGCCCCATTTTTTGGGTAAATGTCTCATTTTCCTAGGAGT
The DNA here is from genome assembly GCF_028372415.1 of Notamacropus eugenii. Classification (NCBI taxonomy): domain Eukaryota; kingdom Metazoa; phylum Chordata; class Mammalia; order Diprotodontia; family Macropodidae; genus Notamacropus; species Notamacropus eugenii. Next base: position 272,944,780 of record NC_092877.1, read on the forward strand.
TGTTATTAGAGAATGTAATTTACAAGATGAAGATAAAAATTCCTTCCTCTGATTCCCTGCTGTTATGTTTCAGGCATGCTCTGGTTGAAAAGAATTATTCAGTGAACTATATTAAAGTGATATCTTGCTTTGGGGGTCTCCATGCCTCAAAGAATCAAGATGATCTTTGGGCTATTTCTAGTACCTAAGAGGAATGGAGGTGAAGAGAAGAAATTATGTGGCTAGAAAAATATGTCTTCATTGTTCCATCACAGTGAATGATTTACTGCTTCAAGGAAGATGGCAGGAAAAGAGAAAATCAGAATTACAAAGTATTGGGAAAATTACAGACGCAAAGATGACAAGAAAGAATAAGTATAAATAATGTATAGGGTATGTGATTTACATATTTTAAAGTCCATTTTAGACTGCATGTATAAAATGGCAAAGCGTCTCAATGGAGAACTAAAAAATTTAGTCAGTCATATTGACGTTTATCTACGAAATGCCCAAACTTCTAAATATGTGGAAATATCTATATGACTTTATGGATTTATGACATTATGTTTTTGTTTACTTTTCTCATGGACTTTTTATCTTTTTTTCAAGAGGTCCTATAGTCTATAGCAGTGATATCAAAAGTGAGATTTATTATGGCCAATAAATGGATGGAAACAAAGGTATTATCCTACCCTTTCTGTATAGTCAATCATAAGACTTTCCTCCAACATGAGCATACCTGTTCCTTGCTCCTACGCTTTTCCTTTCTTATTCAATGAAATCTAAGTGAATTTACCAGGTACCAGGCTTCAGGGTAGTTATAATCCACTTTCTACCAAAGTACCCAGGCAACCATAGTAGCAGTTAAATAGATGCTATCAGGAAAATGTGCCTCCCATCATACCCACTCCATTTCCCCCAAATAACTTCATGGATTTGGCAAGAGCTCTTTAGAGAGTGGGCAGAGCGCCTAGATAAGGTCATCATCATCTCTGACCTGGATTATTGCAATAGTCTCCTAGTTGTTTTTCCTGTCTCATGTCTCTTACTTCTTCAATTGATCCTCTACCAACTTCCAGAGCAATTTCCCCAAAATCTGATCATATCAAATCACTAGTAGCCTCTTATCTAAACTTTTTAATTCCTATTTTCTATGCAAGTTTTAAAATGTATATGTATATAATTTATAAATGAGTAATTATGCACATATCATAAGTGTATGCTCAAAAATCTTTATGGGATGAAAAATGTTTGTAGTGACCAGTCAATAAAGCTAACATGGCAGAGGTTTTTGTAGTACTGGTAACTTGAAGACTTCTAATTTACCTAATTAATATAATCATTATATTAGCAAATTTCTGAGGTCATGAAGTAATTTTATATATCATCTTTTAAAGAGTATAGATTGACCTAATTTGCTCAAGCATATTTACTTTTATACATTATCTTTTGTTCAAATATTTAAGGTACTTTTTGGTGTGGACCTGTTATTTCCTTGGCATAAAGAATTCCCATTGAGGAAACCCTCCCTACCAGTGAAAGTCAGCATATGTTCTGTAAATTAGTTATTTGAAATACTGAGAGGTTAAATGATTTGACCAAAATGCACAACCAATATGTGTCATGAACTGACATGACCCCAGAAATTACTGGCTTTTATGATGGTTTTCTATCCATTATGCTGTGATGCCTCTCAAGGACAACCTACAGCAATTTATTATATTTCCTTTCATCTTTTGGTGTGTTTCTATGTATAGAAAGTGATAGCACAGTCAACTTACCTGGATGGATTAAATTTATGTAAGCAAGTCATAAGTGTACAGCATATGTACAATTAGGTTCTTTCATTTCGACTGTGGTTGGTAAGACACTGTCATAACTGGGCAAAGAGAATAAAACTCAGTCTTGAACAGTTGTTTTGTTAATGACTTTGTTTGAGTCTTTCCCTAAATTTTGAGATTTTGTAGATTCTTGTATCAGCCCCTCTCTCACAAGACTTCTTCCAGAGTCTGTAGCTTTCCCCAGTGGACCTTCAATTAATATTGGTGGGGTATATTGTGGGCCACATGACATTAAACATGAATCTCACTGAGGTACAAAATATAGTACCTTGATTTTTAAATCTGTTCTGGATAAACAAAGGCATTTTATTACTTATGAGTATACATGTCTGTGTGATCCAGGTGTTTGATGGGATGAGGTTTTGGCAGTTACGGTATCTGAAGACAAGATGGTTCGGTTTTACACAAACAAATGAAAGGTGATCATCCTGTCACCATATGGAATAAAAGTAATTACTGACAATGAAAGGCAAAGCAGTTAGCTTCCTTGCTTTTTTGTTGAGGGATAAACCTCAGAGTTTTCAGTTGTTGTAGTTGGCTTTGTGCTTCGAGGTGTGGGGATGTGCTTGGATTTGGAATTTGAGGAGCATATTTCTTTGCTTTATTCCAGGAAATAGGTACAATGAAAATATAGTCATAGATTTGTTGTACACAGTTGGGGATCGATTCCATAATTTTTGCAAAAATAAGACTACATGCAGAATAGGTCTACTTTACTCTATTTAGATGATATACATTTACACAGGATTATTATGAGTCCTGATTAAATTCTAATGAGATTTCATTTTAAAGGCAAATAATAAAACCTTTTGGGTGAAACTTAAAGATTTAATGCTGTGATTCTGGCCAGAAAAATAACATTTTAGGATGATTGGACCAGAGTTTTGAGTCAACGGAAGAACAAGTACTAAAGCAGTAATTCACGTCCCTACAATTTGGTTGAGTAAAAACTTTTTAGTTAACAATCTTTGTGGGTACATCATTTATCTTAATACTCTTTTCAACTTTACTCTGACAGTAGTTTGTACCACTTTGAAATGATCCAGTTTGCACTTGATCTAAGAAAGGAATATACAATTAATTTAATGGACATAATTTCATTATGAGAGTTAAAATGTATAAAAATAATTGAATGCATTTACAGAAACACCAAGGGAGATATCTTCCATGATCTGCATATAGTACACTTAAATAATCAGCAGATATTGTGTGAATGCACTTAAAACATGCTCTATGTTAGCAAAGTAATATATTAATATAATATAATAATTCTTGATTACCTTTAATAGCTTACCCTCCTCTTTTCTTTAATAGGTTCTATGGATATACATAACTTCACAATCAGTTGAGTCTTTTTTTTTAATTTTTTATTATTTTTTAATGTTTAACAATCACTGCCATACAACTGAGATTTTATACCCCCACACCTACCCCCCACTACCCCCCTCCCTCCCCACGACTGCATACAATTCTGTATAGGTTCTACATATACTTTCCTATTGAGTATATTTTCACTATAGTCATGCTATGTAGTCAGACTAAAATAAATGAAAGAAATCATATAACAAATCAAAACATGATACACAAACACATACACATACACAAACACGATCTGCTACATTTTGTGAATGACTTCTGTATTTCTTTCTCTGAGTGTGGAAGGCATTTTGCCTTGAGAACCTCCTTTGGGATTTTTTTTTTTTATAAGAAGTTTTTGCGTTATTACAAAATTCCAAGTCTACCAGAAAAAACTCTCACACACTGTGGTCGTTGCTGTGCACAAAGTTCTCCTGGTTCTGCTCCTTTCACTCAGCATCAGGTCATATAAGTCCTTCCAGGCCTCTCTGAAGTCTTCTTGTTCATCATTTCTTATGGCACAATAGTACTCCATTACATTCATATACCATAATTTATTCAGCCATTCCCCAATTGATGGACATCCCCTTGACTTCCAGTTTTTGGCAACTACATAGAGTGCTGCTATAAATATTTTTGAACATGTGGGACCCTTTCCCATTTTTATGATCTCTTGGGGATATAGTCCTAGTAGCGATATTGCTGGGTCAAAGGGTATGCACATTTTTGTAGTCCTTTGGGCATAGTTCCAAATTGCTCTCCAGAATGGTTGGATGCGCTCGCAGCTCCACCAACAATGAATTAGTGCTCCAACTCTCCCACATCCTCTCCAGCATTTATCATTTTCTTGTTCTGTCATGTTTGCCAATCTTATAGGTGTGATGTGGTACCTCAGAGTTGTTTTGATTTGCATCTCTCTAATCAATAGTGATTTAGAGCATTTTTTCATATGATTATAGATATCTTTAATTTCTTCCTCTGAAAATTGCCTGTTCATATCCTTTGACCATTTATCAATTGGGGAATGACTTGTATGATTATACATATGAGTCAGTTCTCTATATATTCTAGAAATGAGGCCTTTATCCCCGAGCTTAGCTGTAAAAATTCTTTCCCAATTTACTACATCCCTCCGGATTTTGGTTGCATTGGGTTTGGTTGTGCAAAAACTTCTCAGTTTAATGTACTCAGTTATCCATTTTGCATTTCATAATGCTTTCTATCTCTCCTTTAGTAAAGAATTCTTCCTTTCTCCATAGATCTGATAAATACACTATTCCTTGCTTCTCCTGTTTATTCATGGTATCAATCTTTATACCTAAATCATGTACCCATTTGGACTTTATTCTTGTGTACGGTGTCAGGTATGGGTCTATGCCTAATTTCCGCCACACTGTTATCCAGTTTTCCCAGCAATTTTTGTCAAACAATGAGTTCTTATCCCAGAAGCTGGGATCCTTGGGTTTATCAAACTGAAGGCTGCTATATTCCTTGCCTACTGCATCTTGAGTACCGAGTCTATTCCACTTGTCTACCTCTCTGTTTCTTAGCCAATACCAAGTGGTTTTGATAATTGCTGCTTTATAGTACAGTTTGAGGTCTGGTAGCGCTAGGCCACCTTCCCAAGCATTTCTTTTCATTAGTCCCTTTGATATTCTGGACCTTTTGTTTTTCCAAATGAATTTTGATATTATTTTATCCAGCTTTATAAAATAATTGTCTGATAGTTTAATTGGTATGGCACTAAATAAGTATATTAATTTAGGTAGAATTGTCATTTTTATTATATTAACACGGCCTACCCATGAGCAACTAATGTTTTTCCACTTACTTAAATCTGACTTTATTTGTGCAAAAAGTGTCTTGTAATTGTGTTCATGTAATCCCTGGGTTTGTTTTGGCAGGTAGACTCCTAAGTATTTTATACTGTCTACCCTAGCTTTAAATGGGATTCTCTTTCTATCTCTTGCTGTTGGACTTTGTTGCTAATATATAGGAACGCAGAAGATTTGTGTGGGTTTATTTTGTAACCTGCAACTTTGCCAAAGTTGTTTATTAATTCAAGTAATTTTTTACTTGAATCTCTGGGATTCTCTAGGTAAATCATCATATCATCTGCAAAGAGTGATAACTTAGTTTCTTCTTTGGCTATTCTTATTCCTTGAATATCTTTATCTTGTCTAATTGCTACAGCTAACATTTCTAGTACCATATTGAATAATAGTGGTGATAATGGACAACCTTGTTTCACCCCTGATCTTATTGGGAATGCATCTAGCTTATCCCCATTGCATATAATGCTTGCTGAAGGTTTTAGATAGATACTGCTTATTATTTTATGGAAAGTTCCCTTTATTCCTACATTCTCCAGTGTTTTTAATAGAAATGGGTGTTGTATTTTGTCAAAAGCTTTTTCTGCATCTATTGAGATAATCATGTGGTTTTTGTTAGCTTTGTTGTTGATGTGATCGATAATGCTAATAGTTTTCCTAATATTGAACCAGCCCTGTAGTCCTGGTATGAATCCTACCTGATCATAACGTATTCATCTCATGATAAGATGCTGTATTCGTTTTGCTAGAATCTTATTTAAAATTGTTGCATCTATATTCATTAGGGAAATTGGTCTATAATTTTCTTTCTCTGTTTTGTCTCTTCCGGTTTGGGTATCAAAACCATATTTGTATCATAGAAAGAATTTGGGAGGACTCCTTCTTCCCCAATTTTCAAAAATAGTCTATATAGTATTGGAATTAACTGTTCTTTAAATGTTTGATAGAATTCACCTGTGAATCCATCTGGCCCTGGAGATTTTTTCCTAGGGAGTTCATTGATGGCTTGTTCAATTTCTTTTTCTGAGATGGGGTTGTTTAAGTATTCAACTTCCTCTTCTGTTAATCTGGGCAATTTGTATTTTTTAAAATATTCATCCATCTCATTTAGATTATCGAATTTGTGGGCATAAAGTTGGGCAAAGTAGTTTCTAATTATTGTTTTAATTTCCTCCTCATTGGAGGTGAGTTCACCCCTTTCATTTTTAATATTAGTAATTTGATTTTCTTCTTTCTTTTTTTAATCAGATTGACCAAAGGTTTATCAATTTTATTAGTTTTTTCATAAAACCAACTATTGGTTTTATTTATTAATTCAATAGTTTTCTTAATTTCAATTTTATTAATCTCTCCTTTGGTTTTCAGTATTTCTAATTTGGTATTTACTTGGGGATTTTCAATTTGTTCTTTTTCTAGCTTTTTCAACTGCAAGCCTAAGTCATTGATGTCCTCTTTCTCTATTTTATTTATGTAAGCATTCAAAGATATAAAACTTCCCCTAATAACTGCTTTTGCAGTATCCCATAAGTTTTGGTATATTGTCTCACTATTATCATTCTCTTGAATGAAATTGTTGATTGTTTCTATGATTTCTTCTTTAACCCAACCCTTCTTTAGAATTAGATTATTTAGTTTCCAATTGACTTTTGGTTTCTCTTTCCATGGCCTTTTATTACATGTAATTTTTAATGCATTATGATCTGAAAAGGATGCATTGATTATCTCTACCTTTCTGCACTGGATTGTGAGATTTTTATGTCCTAGTACATGGTCAATTTTTGTAAATGTTCCATGTACCGCTGAGAAAAAGGTATATTCCTTTCTATTCCCATTTAATTTTCTCCAAAGATCTATCATATCTACCTTATCCAGAGTTTTATTTACCTCCTTAACCTCTTTCTTGTTTATTTTGAGGTTAGATTTATCGAGTTCAGAGAGGAGGAGGTTGAGGTCCCCCACTAGTATAGTTTTGCTATCAATTTCTTCCTTCAACTCCCCCAACCTCTCCTCTAAGAATTTGGATGCTATACCACTTGGAGCATACATGTTTAGTACTGATATTGCTTCATTGTCTATGGTGCCTTTTAGCAGGATATAATTTCCATCCTTATCCCTTTTGATTAGATCTATTTCTGCTTTTGCTTTGTCTGAGATTAGGATTGCTACTCCTGCCTTTCTTACATGAGCTGAAGCACAATATATTCTGCTCCATCCTTTGACCTTTATCCTATGTGTATCCCCCCATTTCAAATGTGTTTCTTGTAAGCAGCATATTGTTGGATTATGGCTTTTAATCCATTCTGCTATCCGTCTCCGTTTTATGGGAGAGTTCATTCCATTCACATTCGCAGTTAAGATTACAATCTGTGTATTTCCCTCCAACCTCTTTCCCACCATTTGTGCTTTTACCTCTCCCGTCTCCCTTCCCCTCCTCAATAGTATTCACTTTTCTCCCCCTCCTCTTGAAGCCTTCCCCTCCTTCTTTTAGCCCCCCTCCCTTTTACTCCCCTTTACTCTTATTGCTTCTTTCCTCCCTTTTAGCCACCCTCCCCTTTCTTCCCCCTTCCCCTCCTACTACCTATAGAGGTAGTTAGGATTATCTACTTAAGATTATTGTTCCCTCCTTTAAACAAATCAGATGAGAGTACCTCTCAAACAATGTTCATCTCCCTCCCCTCCTTCCCTCTACTATAGTTTTGTACTTCTTCCTGTGATATAATTTGCCATTTTCTGCTTCCTCCTTTTCACACCTCCTGTTACAATCCCTTCTCATACTTAAATCATATTTTTGACATGACATCATTTACTTTGTACCCGTTCCCTCTACATATATCCCTTTTATCATAATAGCTGCGCAGTTCTCAAGATTAGCAGGTATCATCTTCCCTTATAGGGAGGTAAACAGTTTGCCCTAATTGAGTAGCAAGTTTTTGTTTTTGTTTTTTCCCCCCTGTTTACCTTTTTATGATTCTCTGGAGACCTGCATTTGAAGATCAAATTGTCTATTGAGTTCTGGTGTTTTGGTCAGGAAGCTCTGGAAATCCCTTATTTCATTGAATGACTTTCTCCTTGCCTGAAATGTTATGCTGAACTTTGCTGGGTAGTTGATCCTTGGTTGAAGTCCCAACTCCTTTGCCTTACAGAATATTGGGTTCCAATTCTTTCGATCTTTTAATGTAGAAGCTGCAAGGTCCTGTGTGATCCTGACTGTATGTCCTTGATATTTGAATTGTTTCTTTCTGGCTGCTTGTAGTATTTTCTCCTTCACTTGATAGCTCTGGAATTTGGCAACGATATTTCTTGGGGTTTTGAGTTTGGGATCCCTTTCGGGAGGGGAACGGTGGATTCTTTCGATGACTATTTTGCCCTCTGAGTCTAGTACTTCTGGGCAGTTTTCCTTGATGATTTCCTGGAAGATATTGTCCAGACGCTTTTCTTCATCATGGGTTTCTGGCAGGCCAATAATTCTTAAATTTTCTCTCCTGGATCTATTTTCCAGGTCAGTTGTTTTTCCAATTAAATATTTTACATTTTCTTCTATCTTTTCATTCTTTAGATTTTGTTTGAGTGATTCTTGTTGCCTCATTGAGTCATTAGTTTCTACTTGCCCAATTCTAATCTTCATTGTATTGTTTTCTTCAGTTAACTTTTGCATCTCCTTTTCCATCTGACCAATTTTTCCCTTTAAGGAGCTATTTTCTCCATTTAATTTTTGTACTTCTTTTTCCATTCGACCAATTTTCCCAGTTAGGTTTTGTGTTTCCTTTTCCATTTGATCAATTTTCTCAATTAGGTTTTGGGTTTCCTTTTCCGTTTGATTAACTCTTCCTTTTAGGGAATTATTCTCTCCAGTTAATTTTTGAACTTCCTTTTCCATTTGTTCAATTTTCCTTTTCAAAGTGATGTTCTCATCAGTGAATTCTTTTTTTATAATTTTAAAATCATTGGCCAGTTTTTCTTATATTTCCTTCTTCAGCTGTTCCAGGTAATCTAGTTGAGCTTGCGAGAAATTCATAGTCCCTTCTGAGGTTTCAGATGGAAATACAGTCTCAGCTCTGACCTCTTTGGTGTTTGTGTTTTGGTCCTTATCCCCATAGAAAGATTCTATGGTTTTTTCACTTTTCGTCTGCTTTTTCTGATTCATGATGTTGGCTGAGTGTTGTAGCTTCTGGTTCTTTCAGTCAGAAGGTACAGATCTCTGTGTTGAGCTGATGTGTGTCGAGGCTAAAAGCAGGTTTTTGTTTTTTGTTTCCCAGATCAACCCTGGGGTTAGCTTGTTAGGTGTGTGGGAGGGGTGGTCTGGTCTCAGGAGATCTCCTCAGCTGACCTGAGGCAAAGGCAAGGTCAGGGGATGGTGATCCCAGCTTCCCTATTGTCTTCCCTTTTCCCCTGAAGGGCTGGGGCACGCCTAGATGCTAATGCGTGGTCCCGCCCCTCCTGGGGCTCGTCTCCCGGAGCTGAGGCTTGCCTGGGTCTCAGTGTGAATTTTCTCTGCCCTGGGTCGTCTGTCCTTCCAGATCACCTCCGCGACAGTAGGAAGAATCCCCCTTTGCTATTTTTCTAGCCTCTGGTGTTATGAGACTATTTGCCCCCTTCTGCTGTTCCCGCTGATCCAGGATTTATCTGGGGAACTATTTTATGGTTCTTTCACAGTCATCAGGGGGGAGGAGAGAGCATTTACTGATCACTCCACCATCCTGGCTCCCGGAAGTTCAAGTAGGTGACTTACTGAAGTTTAGTCTTCAGGCTGAAGGTTTCAAGGGCTGCTGTGCTGATATCTGGCGCTCAGCGGCTCTCACCGGCTCGGTTTGGCCTGTCTCCTGCTCCGCTGGTTTCGCCCGCCACTCTCGGGCTTCTCAGGTCCCTTCCGCCCTGCTGCGCTGCGCTGTGCGCTGGGGGCTTACCCCCGCGGAACAGATCCTTCCTGTGGACCTTCCAGTCTAACCTGGGCTCCGAATCTGTCAAAGTCTGTCACCCACTGAATTCCGCACCTCCAAAGTTTGGTCAGATTCTCCTTTCAGAGATATCCAGAGGAGTTTGTCCAGGAGCTTAGGTGTGTCCTTGCTTTCACTCCACCATCTTGGCTCCGCCCCCGAGTTGAGTCTTTATAAAGATCATTTTATATAAGATAAATCACATTTTCCATGACTTTAGTTATAAGAAGAGACATATTCCTTAAACAAAAAATTATAGTCTTACCAGATATAACAAGATTCAATAGAATAATAAAAATCTGATAAGAGTTACAAATACATGGTTATCTTATTTGTATTTTATGTGTATTTTTATTATGATTTTTTAAAAACATTAAATAATTTTTAATTTTTAATTTAATTTTTTATTATGATTATTCCTCAGTGTATAAATTAAACCTACTGGCCTTATGTTGTTTCTCCTTTAATTCAACTGGAAAACAAGATAGTTAATGTTTCTAGGATAAGATTATTAGCATTTTGAGATTTTTCTACTTATTTGTTATTTTGGAAAGTTATTTATGTTAGTGAGACTATCTGTGCCTTTCAGATGCAGACATGCATTATAGGGGGCCTCCCCACTTATCTTTTGCACCAGCAGATTTGTGTCTTTAAAGAAACCATTTTCATATTTTAATATTTCCTTAAATGCAGGTTTTTTTTCTTTTTGGCAAAAGTAACTATCCCAAAAGATTGACTTTACCTGTATTGTAAAAACTTAATTTATATTTCTTTCAGCTTTGCTTTATGAATAAGTTGCTTGGTAAGATTTTTTTTGTACATTGGCTTCTTGAATATGATTCTAAATGTCTCAAGATCAAGGCCATATCTTGTATTCTTTTGTACCTTCCCACAAGCTATGGGCACAGTATTCACTATAAAGATAGATAGAGATAGATATAGAGAGTGATATATACACATATACATATTTATATGAACACACACATATATGTTCACACATATAAAATTATTATTAAAATCTTAACATCAAGGATCACTTCAAGCAACTGAATATATTTAGTAATTGTTTAAATTAATTGATTTCAAATCATAAAGCACCCAAACACTATTCCAATACTTCCTCTAAGTACCCATCATTTTCTTGTCCTTGCATTCTCGTTTACTTTTTGTTCAGGACATCTTCAAAGTGTTCAGTTGTTATGTCTGAATCTTCTCATCTAGTCCATATTAAAGATTTTCAAGAAGTTTATATTCATTTCTCTGGATTATTAGGTTTATTAGATCACATTCATAGGATTTTGGTATTTGACTTCAGACAAGCAAAATTCCAGCAGGTGAAACAACTTGCCCCCAACTTTATAGAATGAGATACTAGAAAAAATTAAAATCTTGAATCTGTTGACCTAAACTTTTGATTAGCCCAAAGAGCCATTGTGAATCCAGAATTTAAATTTAAAGAAGTATATAGCAGAAGGAACTGACTTATTCTTATTATAAATGTGTTTCGAGGTAATTTTAATGTCATTGTGAGGCTAAATTTAAGAATTTCTTAGGGTTACCATTCAAATATTTACTCTAAAAATTGATTCCAGGTTGAAAATAAATATGCATAGTTTTTAGAGAAACCTTTTAAAAGATTAGGATTGAAGTTTTATCTAAGCGTGAGTAGGGAAGATTGCCAGATATATTATATGAGCATATAAATAAAAGCCAAGACACATTTTAAAAATGAAATAGGACAAACAATGTGATTAGGTTGCATTATTGGCTTACTTAGGAAAAAGAATTTGAATATTTTAATACAATATTTTTAAAGGCCATTGGATAAAAATTTGACTTCATTGAAGTGGAAAAGCAAGAGGCATAAGGATACATTATAGCCTTAATTAAGGATTCAGCTCTCCCTTGTAGAAAAGGGAATGCATTGAGGAAAGGGAAGATGTCAGAAAGGGGACCTGATAAGAAAAAAGGGGAAACTTTTGGAATGTGGACATGGTAGCTTAAGCCCAATCAAATCAATAAGTATTTATTAAGTACCTACTATGTGCCAAGCACAGTTCTAAATCATCTTTGATAAAAGCATATTGTTCCCTAATATTATGTTTCTCTCTTTGTAAACTTGGGATGTGATGAGCAAGCAGAAGTTAAAGGAAACCTCCTTTTTGGGTTTTTTTTTTCCATTTTTCATTTCATCATGATTGTAATTGAAAATAGTAACTAAAATTAGGTGGTTGAATCATGCCTAGGTCTACCAAAGCTCTCCAAATGGTCCAACTACAGGTTTGAATTCATACTTGAATTGTCACAGGATTGTAGAGCCTAAGTGAACTTGGCCACTGGTGCCACTGGGAGGTTAATTATCAATATGAAAGGCATCATTTGCTCTCATTTATGCAAATTCCCATCAGAAATTGAACTGAGGCCACTTGTCATATTTCTGATAGACCAACAAGTAAACAGTAATGTAACAGTTTCAATTGAAGCTAATTTGAATGATTTTGTAGACAATATGGAAACCAATATATTCAGCTACCAATCATAGGTCATTTAGTCTCCCATAGTAAGAATTTGGTGGTATATTCATGTCCTATTCAAGCATTATTTTTCTAAGCCTATAACTTAGTGTTAGTTTCAAAACGTGTATAAATAAAATTAGAAAGCACCTATTTTCTAAAATAGGTATTTCTCTTGGGCTAAAATTAATGTATATTCATCTACATGTAATGAAAGATTCACTTTCCTCCCCTAAACTAATTAAAAGAGCAGCCAGTTTAATTAGTAATGTTGGTAGAACGGATAAAAAGTAATGATATTTATAGCTGTGTTTTTAGAATTAATCCTTTTTTACTTAAATTTGCTTTTATTTTTTGTTCCTTTAAGTATAAAGAAAGTTTTAATTTATGCCATAAAATGGTTACCATTATAATTTTTTAAAAAGGCAGAGCTTTATCATTTGTTTTCAGAACTGCCTTAAAAATCCCTAAAATAAATAGTTTTTAACTTAGAAAAAAGCATAATTTTGAGCTAGAGAACATTGTTTTGGGATGTATTAAGAGCAACTAGATAGCCATAGAGTAGAGAGATAATATCCTAGATTCAAAGTTGGGAAGACCTAATGCTGTCTCAGACACCTCTTGGTTGTGTGACCCTGGTCAGATTACTAAACTGTTAAAACTGAGCTTCAGTTTTCTCACCTGTCAAATACAGGTCTGCTGCTTAGTGGTCTTTAAATTCCCTTCCAGCTCCAAATCTATGATCCTATGGAATAAATCTTATATTATCTTCAATTATACATAAATAGATTACCAGACCACTAAAAATAATCTCTGTATTACTTTCCAGGGTAGTATTTAAAAAGAAAGCTGCATTTACCTCAACATACCATATTAAAAGAAGGGAAGCTAGTTGCCACAGTGGATAGAGCACTGGGCTTGGCATCAGGAAGACTTATCTTCATGTGTTCAAATCTGACTTCAGACACTTCATAGCAGTGCAACCCTGGGAAAATCACTTAACCCTATTTGCCTCAGTTTCCTCATCAATAAAATGACTCAGAGAAGGAAAAGGGCAAGCCACTCCAGTATCTGTGCTGAGAAAACTCTAAATGGAGTCATAGACAGTCAGACATGACTGAAAATCACTAGAAAACAACGTCATATTAAAATGATTTCTGCTGTAGAACATGAAATTATTATTAAAACTGCATGACTAACCTCAACTTTTCCTTTACTATTTATAAGTCTAATATAAGTTCAAAATCATAAATAATTCAGTCAGTAGGCATTTCCTTAAAAGAATCTTGAGTATGTGAATATTTACCCACATATACAAACATTTAGTTAGCTATACTTCAATAGGTATTGGGTGAGAGTTGATTTTTTGACATGAACATGAACCTTAGAATTTTCAAGGGAAGATGATATGTACATTAAAGAAAAATAAACCTATGATATAAAATAATTCATGGAAAGTCTATTAAGGTGTGAGCAAAGGAATATAAACATGAAAATGGATACACACATACACAGTTCTTTTCATGTATTTCTTTTGCGTTTTTACAGTTCCAGCTTTCTGAATCTAATTATTAAAATTCATAAGACTGAAACATGATTTAAGAAATTTATGAAAAAATTTATTCTGAATTTTATTTTAAAAAACATATAGTTTAAATAAGCATTGATTCTGTTTGTTCAGATGAACAGCTTATTAGATACACTTGAAGACTGAGATGCATAGCAGTTGATGTTTGAAAGAATTTCCTTTCTGAGAATTCCCCAAAATCAAATCAGAGGTAGAGATTAAAATATAGCAAGATTACAGACTAAGCAAGATTTTATTACAGTGGCAAACATTAGAATCCATTTTATTTTAACTTGATAGGGAGAAATGTGAAAAGAGAAAAAAAAACAGTTGTCATACTAGTCTTCCTCAGTGATAATACCTCATCACTATTTGTTTTTTTCTGAATCTGCATTAACAATATTTTGTGCTCTAGAGAACTAAAAGCTTTGAAATTTCACCTGTCGATACAGTCACCAAAATATAGCCATGATAAGTTATGAGGAGATGAAATAATCAGATTTCCTATTACCCTCATAGTAAATCTAGTGCAAGAGAGAGATCAAATAATATATTTAACCTTGCTTTCTTCAGAGAAGAGAGATGCTGTGCTCACAGGCATCTTTTTTTGTTTACTACCTTCAGCTTCATGCCTCTTCATCAGGTGGTGTCAGATACCATCTTGACGGAGGATATTAGATGAGTACAGTGATGCTGAATTTTATTTAAGATAGTTGACATTTCTGCCATTTGTTAGTCATTGGAGTAATTTTGCAAGTGGGTAGAATATGCTGATTTATCATAACTCCAAATTTTACAAGGACACAAATTGAATCTTAAGATAATGGTTGTGATATATAGCTTTTTGGTTAGGAGTCTTAAATGCAACTTCAAAGACAGCCATCTTTTGTAACTTTTAAACACTATCCTCATCCTTGGATCATGTACAAGTCACTCAGCTTCTCTAAGGATCAGTTTTGGAATCTATACGATGAAAATAATAATGTCCATAGTTCCTATCTCTTGTAGTTATATAGTAGTGATCAAATGAGATAAGGTATAAAGAAAATCCTATAAATGCTGAAGTATTATATGAACATCAGCCTTTGTCTATATCCATGCACATCTCTAATAGGCAATAGATCATCGGAATTTCTATTTTCAATTTACTAACAAAATTATACGGCAACTCTGCCATTCCCTGACTCAAGGCAAGTGGTTCAAGAGTGACATAGTCACTGATGCTTCTTGCTACTTTATGCCAGGACCATTACAGTACCCTTCTAAGTACCAGCCTATGATTTGTTTTTTCCTCAATTTTTCTCTTTAAATTTATAATCCTAATACCCTTATAATTGTCACTTCCTTCAGAAAAATAACATACCTACCAAAAAGCCACAACTCATCGAATATCTCCTTCCCCTTTACCTGCTTAATAAATCCAAAATCTTTATTATGACTTTCCACAAATTGGCCAGAGTCTGATTCTCTTTGGCCATTCTACTGTATGTCTTGTAAGAATCAACCAACTCCCCATACGTAAAAGTCCCTGCCCATTTTCAAGCCCTAGTTCAAATGTGACTTCTGGCATGGTCATTCTACATAATGTTGTTTCTCTCTTCTCCAAATTGCTTATTTGTGTCAGACTTTTGGTAATTCCCTCCTACTGCCTTGGAATGTAGCTATTAATCATAATGATAGTGAAAATCATAAGAATAACCTATAGTGCTTTAAGCATAAATGCTTTATAAATATTTCATTTATCCTCACAATACTCAAAGGTGGGTTCTGTTATCCGTATTTTACAGATGAGGAAACTGAGACAGGTAGATGGTGATTGACCCAGGGTAAACAACTACTAAGTGTCTGAGATCTGAGGTCAAATTTGAACTTAGGTCTTCCTAACTCAGGGTCTGGCACCTTCTCCATGGAGCTACCGGCTTACCTAGATGTGCATTTGTGTATATATCCTCATCTACAAGATTGAAAGTGTATTTCGGGCAGGAACTTTATTTTATTCAAATGCAGACAGAGCATGGATTTTGGTGCAGGCAGGAATTCAGAATCCAGGATAATTTTCAGGGAACCAACTGTTCTAATGTTTCTTCTTAAGGGAGTGGTTATAAACTCTCAGTTATGGTACGTTGCATATATCAAGTGCTCAAATAGAAATTTGATGAATGAATGAATAACTTACCATTTTGTGTGTAATCTTCTTTGGGAAAAGGCTACATTTGAGAATAAATTTAATTATGTGATGTTCTGAAAAAAATGCCTGTTTTAACCCTTAAGGAACTGCTTGTGAATTATTTTAAGTTTGGGAATTTATTTGTAAAACACTAATAAAAGAATTATAATTAAAACTCTAGGGAGCTTTCCATTTTTGTTACAGTGACTGATAGGCAAGTTAGAAGAAGGGCTGTTTATATACTTCCCAGGAGATACAAAAGGATCATTGCATCTCGCAACAGTCTTGTAGCTACCACAGGAAGTCAATTTCAGAAAGACCCAATTTCTTAAGAATTGATTTGCTGTGGAGGCTTTGGATCCTCTTTTCATTATTAGTATTTATTAATATTAATATTTCATTGTTGAGTGGAGACTACACTTAAGTTTGTATGGTAATTCTGTACTTTTCCAGGGGTCAGTTACCATCCGTATCAGAGCACCAGAAGTATTTCCTCATTTGCTTCATTATAGTATTGGCATGAAACCAATGATTTACATGCGGCAATTCTCATGATTGTGGAGTAGCCTTATAATAATTATGGCCATTGGGCTAGTACCTTCCAAATGCTTTACAAAAATGCTTTCACATATCATGTGACTTTTGATCCTCACAACAACCTGATGATGGAGGTAGGAAAGATTATTTTCCTCATTTTGAAGATGAGAAAACTTTTACTCATAGTTGGCAAATGATATATTCAGGGTCATAAAGCTAGTTAACATTAAACCTATAATTAGAGATTTTCTGGCTCCCAGTCCATTACACATCTCCCTGTTAGCAAGCTGCCTCTCTGATGTAAGATTTTTGAGGGGACCTAAAAAGTTGGTCTCAAAAATACTTATTACCTATGTTTTGTATGATTGAACATGTATAATTTATATAAAAATGCTTACCATCTCAGGGAGGGGGAAGATAAAGGAGAGAGGGAGAAAATTTGGAACTCAAAAATTAAAAAAAAAATGAATATTAAAAATTCTTAACATAAAATTGGGGAAGAAATAAAATATTATTTAAAATACTTATTACCTATTGACAAAAGGAAGAAAGTCACAATTTTGAAAAGGATTATCTTTCAATAATGTCTGATTCTTCATGATTCCATGGGCTATATAGTACACCAATGCTATCCATGATGTTTTCTGGGCAAAGATACTGGAATGGTTTACTGTTTCCTTCTCCAGTAGATTAAGACAATTGGAGGTTAAATGACTTGCCCAAGGTCACATAGCTAGTAAGTGTCTGAGCAGGGATTTGAACTAGGGTCTTCCTAACTGCAGGTCTAGTACTCTATCCACTGAGCCACCTAGCAGCCTCTGTGAAAAGCAATACTTTCATCATTGTCAGTTTTCTCCTGATTAAGCATCAGTCCTTTGAGATCCATTATTTAAGAGGAATGAATGGGCAAGTTGTGTGAGATGGTCCAGAAAGCTCACAGGAAAACTTAGGAGTCAGTGTTTGTGGTAATGTATTTTACTTTAAAACAGTTTAATTGCTGGATGGCGGTGGTAAGAGGCTGATAGTGAAGGAACGAACTTTCCAAGGGAACAGGCAAACAGACTCACAGCAACTGCACTGCCTTAAGCTGACATATTGTGCCTTTCCACTTGGGTGGCTATAGTTAGAGCAGCTGGTGACACGCATAGAGGTAAATCAGGGATTCAGTGCTTTAGGTGACTTGCATGCCAGAGACATGTATCTATTAAAAACGAAAAAGATTATAATTCTTTCCCAGTAGTAGTCTATCTCAGTGACATTCCTTTGTGAACTTCTGACTGTTGTCACTTATTAAGGGACTAATGCATCTGTGACTTTTTTCTATAGGTATGCTCTGATCGGCCTGAAATGTGGGTGAAATATCTGGTCCAACTAAACAAGTTCTGAAGGAACAAATTGCATAAAGTAATTTGTAAGCAACCAAGCAAAGAGAGAAATCCACAAAGGGCCTACTGATAGCAGAAGCCCTTAAAATTAGAGGAAGAAGGAAGAAGGAAAAGATAGTGGAAAAGATCAGAAGGGAGAATGAATAAGAAAAGGGACTAGAGAAAAGACATGAAAAAGATTATTAGAACAATTTTTTGCAAATCTTGAAGAATAAATGATAATGATTGCTTGTTTTTGTATTTTATTCTGCCATCCTTATTGATTTTTGAATAAAGTCAGTGGTTCTTTTCAAAAGGTACATATGAGTAAGGATTATTTCTTCCTTTTGTAAATGATTCTCTTTTGCATCTGTTAAATTCCCTTTCATGTGCATGTTTAAGTCCTTATTTACCTTTTTGTTTGTAGGAATGTCTTGCTTTTCAAGAAATCTTAATTTTAAATATGTTTCTGATGTGTAGCATCATTGGATAAAGGGCTAGTCTTAGACTGAATCTGTTCTGGATTCAAATTTGGCCCCTGATACATACTGACTTGTGACCCTGGGCAAGTCATTTACCTTGTTAGTATTCAGTTGAGGCAACTCTACAAATTGCAGATCAAGTGCTGCTTTGCATTGGTAAAGGTAGTTTCTTTATAGAGACTTCCTTTAACTAATGAAGTTGTATCCAGTTTCCCTTAACCTCTCCCCCAACCCCTCAAAAAAGTAGGCTCTCACACTGAATAACATGATGTAAGCCTGACAACTGGTTAGCATTAGAATGTATGTCAATAATCCTTTTAGAATAAATGATTGTTTAGGACCAAAAATTCAGTGATATTTGAGTGAAGACATTGAGATCACTGATCAGTTTGTATATAGTATAAACATCTACAACCTGCTGACTTAGAAAGTCACCTAGAACACTGAGAAATCAATGACTTTGGCCAGGATAACACAGCCAATATGAGTCAGACATGGGACTTGAACCCAGGTCTCAGATTTATACAGCTTTAAAAAAGGTTCACAACAGCACTTTCTGCTCTTTTCATATAGCTTGTAGAAGTAATATCCTAATTTTTATAGCAGAAGAAACTCTTTTGGGCTCAGAGGGGTTAAATGTCATTCCTGTGGTCGAACACTTCTTAACTGTTGGAGCCAGAAATATGCTTCAGCTCTACAGACTCCAAAATTGCATTTTTTTTCACTACATCAAGTTATGTTCAAAGTAGGTAACCTCTTTAAACAATTAGAATATCTTAAGGGATGTGAAACATTTCATGCTGTTTTGGATCATTGGAGAAGTCAAAAAAATGTCAAAGGGTGAGAACAAACCCCAAAACACATAGCTACATAATTTGTGATATGACCATGACATTGTTTTTATTTTTAAAATATAGTTCAGTGATTTAAAATTACCAGGAAGAGTATGTTTGATCTTCTAGAGATGAGAAACAGATGTTCTAGTATGTCATGGAGCACAGGGACCCATTATTATATTTCATTGGTCCTTTTATTACCTGAGGATAAGTGCAGGCAATAGAACAAGGTGTCAAACTTACTTTTAACCTTTGGTCTTTGAAGAAGCTAGATGAAGGGTTTAAAGGTATTTCTAAGTTATTATCCTTAGAGATGTCTCACTCCCTCTCCCTTTGCAACTACCAAACATGAATGTTATCCAGTTTGTAGTGTCAGCGACTTACATCAAGTTTTGCTTAGACCTGTGGTTTTCCTCACAAGTCCTAGTGCTATTTTGACTTTATTTTATGTAATAATAAATGATAGGTTTGTTTGCTAACCTCACTGTGTTTTCTGTTTAGAGGAAAGATGCTAAAATACTTCAAATCATTTTGGTCTTCTGAATAATTAGAAGGCAAAATAATAGAACTAGTGATTGTTAAAATTTCTATAGAACTCTTCAAGGCTTGCAAAGTGCTTTGTATATTAACTAATTTTAGATTGTGGTATTTCATACAGTTTGTTGTCCAGAGACCAAATCAAAATGGTAGATAAAACATTTAAGTGCTTATTATCGCTAGGTCCTGATTAGTGTGAGGAGTGAATTCCTTCCTGCCCCAAACTGGTTGCATGTATTCAAATTCATAGTCTTCTAAGTTATAATTATGTAAAATAGATTGACTGGTTCCAGCCCAAATGAAATATGAAGTGTAAATTCAAATTATGTGAAGGGATTCATTATTAGAACTAAGGATATAGCTGGATTTCCTAGGCACTTTAATATACAGTTTAATTCCTCTCAAAGTTATATTCTTACAGTTAATTTATAGTTAAATATAGTTTTTCTCTCTTCAAAGAAAAAGGAGGGGGGGATAGAGAGAAAGAGAAGACGAAAGAGAATACAAAGTTGACATTGAAGATCATAAGATACCAGATATTTGAGTTTTTCTCAAGCTACCTTATCTTTTTGGAAATTTTATCAAGGTATCATATTGGACTCAAAGACCATTATCTCTGCATGTGTTTTGTGCTTTAATGGGAAAAAGGGAAGATGTTCTAAATAACATAAGAGAAAGACAGTTTACCATGGGGACAATTAGTATTGAAACTATAAAATCTTGGGTTCAGGTTCCACAAAGTTCCAATTTTAAATCACTTGTACTGGCTGGGTTATCTTGGATGACTCATCAGTCTTTAGGCTAGGTGTTAGAAAACTACTGCCCTTGCCATATCTAGCTGTTGCCTATTTTTGCATGGGATTTTTACTTTTTAAAATAAATGCTTTTTGTACTTAAAAATATGAAAAAATTCTTAGCTTATTATGGTGAAGGAGCATGGTTTGAGGACTCTAGCTCTAGCAACTCTTTAGGATTATAAGCTGCAGACAAAGTGCTGACCTACTTGATAGAGGGGAGCTTGCCACTTAGGAGTTCCCTATGTCAATAAAGTCATTGGTCCTGCCTCAGTCACTAATTTGTCATATGGAGAATGTTAAATAGATTGATCATTCAATTCATTTTACTATCCACTGTGTACCTTCTTTGGATTTTATAAAACCGGGAAGTAGAACACTAAGTTAGCTTAGCTCCACAGCTATCAAAGAGAAGTATAGCTACTCTTTTTTTTAAAAATAGAATTCCTAGATTTATTTTGTATTACTAAGTTGAGGAAAGTTTGAAGTTAGAATAAGGAGAGTATGGTCAAGTATGAAACTATGTCTTCAGAATTTTACATGTATATTAGGAAAATGTGAAAGGTTATCCTTTTACAAAAAAAGTTTATCCTTTTCCAACTTATAGCTAAAAAGTCTAAAATGTGATAATAGTAAAAATAGGTTTAATAATAATAATTAGCATTTATGTAACGCTTGATGATGGAACTGGTTCACAAATATGATTTCATTTTATCTTCACAACAACCCTGGGAGGTAGGTGATATTATTATCACAATTTTACAAATGAGGAAACTGAGGTAGACAATGGTTAAGTTACTTTTGAATTAAATTTTTGTAGGAAAAATTATTTACTCAAGCATGTCTCTATGAAAATGGCTTGAAAAATTCTTCTCAACCCCTTTCTAAACTGGGAGTTCTTAACTCTTTCTGTGTCATGTATCTCTTCGGCAGTATGGTAAAATCTAGGGACCCCTTCTCTGAATTTTCTTACATTAACTTATTTATTTTAATTTCCAACATTCATTTTCCTAAATTTTAAATTTTCTCCACCTCTCTTCCCTCACCCTTACCTAAGACAGCACATAATCTGATATAGGCTCTATATATACATTCTTATTAAATATATTTTCACATTATTGCATAGAAGAATTAGAATGAATGGGGAGGAACCGTGATAAAAAACAAAACAAAACAAAACAGAGAGCAAATAGTATGCTTTGATCTGCATTTAGACTCCATATTTCTTTCTCTGGATGTGGATGGAATTTTCTATCATGAGTCTTTTGGAGTTGTTTTAGGTCCTTGTATTGCTGAGGAGAACTAAGTCTACCAAAGTCAGTCATTCCACAAAGTGATTCTTACTGCATATAGTGTTCTCCTGGTTCTGCTTACTTCATTTAGTATCAGTTCATATCAGTCTTTCCAGCTTTCTCTGAAGTCCATCTGTTCATCATTTCTTATAGCACAATAGTATTCGCATTACATGCATATATCACAACTTGTTCAGCCATTCTGCAACTGATGGGCATCCCTTCAGTTTCTCAATTCTTGGCCACCACAAAAAGAGCTACTAATAATATTTTTGTACAAGAGAGCCCTTTTCCCATTTTTATGATCTCTTTGGGATACACCCCTAGAAGTGGTATTGCTGGATCAAAGGGT
This sequence comes from Notamacropus eugenii, assembly GCF_028372415.1. NCBI lineage: Eukaryota > Metazoa > Chordata > Mammalia > Diprotodontia > Macropodidae > Notamacropus > Notamacropus eugenii. Next base: position 272,967,163 of record NC_092877.1, read on the forward strand.
ATATATATATATATATATATATATATATATATATATATATATATATATATATATATATATATATATATATATATATATATATATATATATTTATAACCTTTTGGGCATAGTTCCAAATTGCTCTCCAGAATGGTTGGATCAGCTTACAGCTCCACCAACAATGAATCAGTGTTCTAATTTTCCAATATCTTCTCCAGTCTTTATAATTTTTCTGTTTCATCATGTTAGCCAATCTGATAGGTGTTATGTGGTACCTAAGAGTTGTTTTGATTTGCATTTCTCTAGTCAATACTGATGTAGAGCTTTTTTCACATGATTGTAGATAGGTTTCATTTCTCCCTCTGAAAACTTCCTATTCCTATCCTTTGACTTGTATTCTTATAAATGTGACTCAGTTCTCTGTATATTTTAGAAATGAGTCCTTTATGTTTTTAAGTACATAAAGTGAAACATGTGGGATTACAAAGAAAACTAATTATATTGAAACACAGTTATCAAAATATTTTTTTAAAAGTTCACACACCCTAGATTATTCACCCTTGTCAAAGCTGATAATGACCATTTTCCTTCATACCTAGTCCCTGAACTCAGAATGCAGTCTTACTTTTAGGATGATGAGGTTGCTGCCATCTGCTGAATCACTTTTTATGCACTGATGCTGCCTGAACTAAAGCAGAGCTTACTCATATAACTGGACTAATGTGTGGGAGATGATTCTAGTAAGTAATATTTCTCCATTAATCTTCATTCTTTACTATGTATTATTATATAACCATAAAAACCATCATGGACCTTCCAATGACTGGCCTTAATATAAGGATGAATCAAGGCATAGGCAAGGAGCAGCTGTGAAGAAAGTCAACACAATTCGTAATTCTGGTGTTATATTTCTTTAGGCCATGGATGTCACCAAAATCATCTCTGTAACACTAGTGGGAGTAGCAGCAGTTTATTTGGTAGCTTTTCTTTTCTTGGGTGAGAAACAGTTTTGTATAGGATCTTGAATTTATTAAGGATATGCTACTAGGCATTTTAAATGTCTTTAAAATGTTTCATAATTTTGACAGTTTTCTTGTATGAAAGACAATTTCATTTTAGTGTTTTTAAAAAATCTTTAATTTCTCATCTGTGAAACTTTGGCATTCTGTAACTGACTTCTAGGATCATTTAGAAAGAATCTTGGCCACTTCTGCTTGTCACAAAATAGCCATCATCTCTCTCCGCCCCCCCAAGTCAACAAAAACCAAAACCAGTTTCATTCATTTTTAGTTTTATAGTTGCTACAGAGAATTGAGGCGAGAGAGACAGAGGTGTTAAGAATTCCAGATTTTTACCAAGTCTTTTGGATTGGCTTAGACAAGTGGCTTTAACTTACATTTTTCAATTTTTTCATTTATTTCAAAATCAACAGTTTTCTATTTCACTGAGGTGTTATTGGTTAGTAATTAATAATAATTAGCTTATTAATATAGCATCCTATAATCCTTAATTGTCTGAGGACATAATGCTCAACAGTTAACTCTCTGACTCTTCATTAATCTTGAGAGGTGTCTTGTTTCTCTTAACTGTAGTTGTGGAGTCTTCCTCAATTGTTAGGACTTCCAAATTTCTTCTTCTGGCTTTGTAGGAGCATTGGGGTGGGGTGAGCTAAATACTGGAAATTAAATAGAATTTTGAGGGTTTTTTCCTTTTAAAAGACTCTTGGAAGTTACAGAGGTGAATTATCTTAAATTAGTGAAGGCAATTCTGAATTCTGTATTTGAAACCTTTTGATAGATTTACGAAATGTTAGCATTGAAGGGATGATAGAGTTTATCTAATCTAATCTAAACTAATTTTATAGATGAAGATCCTGAGGCCAAGAAGTTTAAATAACTTGATTAAAGGCACATAACTAATTAGTAGTAACTATAGGACTGGAAACTAAGAGTTCTAGGAGATTCATTTGGTTGTCCTATTGTTAGTTTACACACATACACAACTCCCTCCTCCCCCAAACAACAATAACATCAACCACAAATAACATCAAAAAATCTGGCTTCTTTCCTGCTTTAAAATTTCTAAAAGGATTGTGTGGTTATAAACAAGAGCATTAATATTCCCCTCCCCCCCAAGTGTAATGCTTTCTCATATTATCAAAGTCCCCTTTGTCACTAATATGTTGGGCAATTCATTTCTAGTTTCTGGTTATGTGCTTTGATTTCCATTCACATTGTAGTATTTTTTTTTCCAATATGTCTTTAAAAAATTAATCAATGAACACTTAGTTATCTCCTGTTCTGTGCACTGGTTATACAACAATTGAAAAATGAGGCAAATTTTAAGAGCTTACAGTCTATCAGGAGAGATAAACGTGTGCATATTTAGATACATAGAGAATAAATACAAAGTCATAAATACAAGTTAATTAAAGAAGTTAGAACTATTTGTAGAGGATGAGGAAGGAAACAGGAAAGGCTTTGTATAGAACATGATACATGAACTATTTCTTGAAGGAAGTGTGGGATTCTGTGAGGTAGAGGTCAAAAAGGAGTATATTACAGGAATTGCCAATCACCAAAGCAAAGGCACAGAGGTAGGACAAATTGTGCTCTGAGAGAAAAAGAGGCTAATTTGTTTGGAATAATGAGAGTAGAGAGAATAATATTTAATACTGCTGGAGAAACAGATTGAGGAAAGTTTGGAAAGATTTTTAAGCCAGAAGGTTTTATTCTAAAGACACTAAGGGACTCTTGGAGTGACATGATCAGAGCTATGCTTAAGGAAGATCACTTTGACAGCCAGGTCAGGAGAGGCCAGAGTCAGGGATACCAAGGTAGGAGGCCATTACAATGGTTGTTTCAGGTAAGAAGTCATTAGGCTTATGCTTAGAGAGAAATGGTCAGTCATGAGAAATATTGTAGAAGAAAAAATGGCAAACATTTGACAATTGACTGGATATGTGATGTGAGGAGAAGTGTGGAGTCAAGTTTAATATATTATGAACTTGGGGGACTAGAAAAATGGTGGTAGCCTTGAGAGGAATAGGTAATTTTGGTAATGGGTTTGGAATTTAGATTATGTGTTTTTAATTAATATTATTTTTACAAGGTCAAACATGACATAAATAAATAGAAAACTTAGATCATTTATTCTTTCTTATGTGTCTTCTTTTAGGATAGGAGAGGTATTAGACTTGTGATTTCATTGCTATAGTGAAGAATCTCCCTCTGCCAATACTGGTCAGTATCTTTACTGCAACTTTAGGTTCTAGAGAATTACCAAGCACTGAGCATTTAAGTGGCTAGCCTAGGGCGGCATAGCCATCCGAGATGGGACTTGAACACAGTTTTACCTGAATTTGAGGATAACTTTCTATCCACTATATTTGCTTTAGTAAGAATTTTCACTTTGCTACTGCGCTGGTTTCTCTTAATTGTTTTAAATTTTTTTTTTGTAACAACAAAGTATATGTTTCACAAATATTATGTCAAATACTCAAAATAATGATAAAGAGCAGGAAAAATGCTATTTAAGGAGTATTCTACCCTTTCCACTTGTATATTTCTCCATTTCCTTTGAATATTTTGCTCTTGAAATAGATGGGTGGGCTGTGGTTAGATCAAGGCCTTACATAGTGATAATGTTTTGACATCTGTACTTCTCTTTTTAGCCATAATCTCTCCTCTTTATTGGTTGTTCTTACTATCATTAGCTGTATTAGATCTCAGAACAGGGTCTGTACAGGATGGATAAAAATTGGTTGAAGTCATATTATGATCTTAGGCTTTTTGACTGGAAATCCACGATTCTTTCCAATTAATTGCACTACCCCTTATATTTTCTTCTTAACAATTCATTTCATGAGAGTATATTCAAGAAACAGAATGAAGAGAAAAATATATTGGCTGTAGGTGTTAGAACAAACTGCCCTGGAATAAGTGATAAACACTCACTGGCTTCGTTAGCTACTCCTATCATTTTTAAGAATTACTTTAAACTGAGGAAATGCCATTAATATTTTTGACCATGAAAAAAATAATTTACAGATCAGTTGATGAATGATGTTTATCTCTCCTGATAGACTATGAGGCTTGCTTTGTTTTAAAATTAATTTTAGTAGAACAGTGTTTAGCCCATTTTAGTTGTAACCTCTTTTGAGATAGCACACAGGATCCCAGGCAGCATATTTTTGGGCGTGAGTTTTTCTATACCTCACCTGATATTTCACACTAAACATAATGTTGAGTCTGAGCCATTGTCACTGCAGGACCATTTGGTGTGATCTGCTGTGCTGATGATACATTTGCCAATACTTTGTGGTCAATGAATCTCTAGTCCATATTGAACCAAGGGGACTGGTTTCCTTTTACTATCTGGCTCTCTCCTTAACAATGGCTAAATATTACTCTTTATGAGACAAGATGTCAAAGCTACGTTTTTCTCCTTTTTTTGGGAACTATTCAAAATCCTTGTCCAGTCTTGGTAATCATGTTTGGTTAGCCATATCTAGGTGAGAGTGGGTAACCTAGAAATAAATGGCGTTGGACGGAAAGGGTATAAGCTAGTGTAAATAGATTTTAGTTTCCCCAGTGGTGATATAGCTAGTTTGCAGAGAAAATCATAAGCACTTTTTGTCCACATCTTTTCCTTACTTCATGAGTAATTGCAGTGACTCTAACACCTGATTGAGTCACAGAAGTAACATCCCCTCTCCAGCTACTGATGCTTGAATGGAGGTGCTAAACACACAAAAAATTATTTTCAATGTAATTTTTTCTTGAGCAAACATCCCTCCAGTTTTAAAAACAAAGCACGTATGCTAGAGGGAATATATAACATTTCACAATTTTACTGTCATTTGTGTAGACAGCTTGATTTACCTTCTTGACAGCTAATTGTTTACTTTTCCTTTCCTAAGAAATTTATTTTTATTTCTTCATTCTTCCACATTTGGAAAATATTGATCCAACTTATTGTTTGGTTAGCATTTAATGGAAGATAATTTCCACTCAAAATAGTATCAGGATGCCTAGAGCAGGAAGAAGTGTTCTGAAACTGAGGTTTAATGAAAAAAAATGAGTTCAAAATACCAGACATTCATTTCTTGCTAGAAAAGCAACAGTGGGCAAATACTTGGAGTTTTAAGAGAATGGGGACTAGGAATTTGTCTGGACTCATACATTGGATAGCAGGCTTGACAGCCGACGCCTTTTGATGTGTGAAGGAAAATGTGTTTTCCTGCTTTATAGAAGTTTACATTTAATTTCAAACAAAACACTAGACTGAGAATGTCTAATGACTTCCACTTCTCTAAGCTAGAATTTGGTCTTCCACGTCAAGGTTAGGGTGAATGTAGGGAGAGAGCCAATGATCTGGGTTTTTGTCCTTATCAGGATGAGCCACAAGTACCAGTAATGTGTGTATCCTTTGGCAAATATTTTATCCTCTATAAACCTCATGCTCCTCACCTAAAAAAAGAGATTTGATAACATTCACATTATTGGTTGTTGTAAAAATTAAATTATCCAAATATAAAACATTCTTTGTTTTGTAAAACCAGTCAACATTTTGGGACAGAAAATGGTGGCACATTCAAAAGGGAACTAGTGGTGAAACTGGAAAATCACAGAATTAAGAGTTCACTGCAAAGGGGGTATGCAAAGAAATGAGAATCTTTCAGTTCATCAGTAAACATTTAAGTGCTTTTTATGTTCTAGGCACTCTTCTAGGTGCTGGAAATACAAGAACAAAATGAATGCCCCTGTTTGCAAGGGCTTATGTTATTTGGGGAGAAATGACATACGTACAAATAAGTACGCACAAAATACATTAAAAGTAAATGCAAGTTAATTTCTGGGGGAGCCATTAGCAGGGCAGTCTTTGTGTAGAGCCTTGAAGGAAAGGTAAAAATAGAGTCTGTTCTGGTCAATGGGGATGGACAGCCTGTGCAAAGGTGGAAAGGCCAGTGATAAAATGTTATATGTGAGGAATGTCAATCAGGCCAATTTGGGGAGAGTGTAGAGTGCAAAAAGTAAGTAAAATGGAACAAATTTGGAAATTGCTGGAGTAAGATTATGAAAAAAAGGAATCAGGTTTTACTTCTGCTGCCTAAGGATTCCTGTGTGTGATTTATAGGATCCTAGATCTGCTATTGGAAGGGACTTCTAATCCAACACCTTTATTTTACAAATGAGGAAACTGAAGTATAGGGAGGTGTATTTTCCATGGTCACATAGCTAATGCGTTATCAGAAATGGTATTTTAAATCCAGGTTCTTTGACTAGAGATAGTGCTTCCAATCTGCCCTACTTGCTGTTCGAAAGATCCAGGTAGCTTGTTGAGATTATATGTGTTTCCTGCATATTTCTGGAGACACTAACAATCCTGACTCTAAATATATTTTCTTATACAGCACAAATAGCCCTGAACTTGGTTCTGAATTCTTCCCTAAATCCCTGCTATTCTTATCCTCTGTGATTCCTGCCCTCCCCCCCCCCCCCATTCTCTATCTTCTCACCACCACCACATTCTTAGTATCTTATTAACGGGGACAAGAATACAGAAACCCAAACAAGAACTTGTTTCTGACAATGGCTCCATGTGCTGTGGTCAGTGAAACTGCCAGGTCTGCAGACATTCCAGCAGGGACACAGCAGGACCTTCTTCTCTCTTTCAGGACCTTGATCCCTGTACTATTTTCCTAGTGAGTTGACAGAAGCTGAAGATGCTCATTTTTGGAGATATAGTAGGAATTATCTTGGCTGAAGACCTGCACGCTAAGTGTTTTTGATTGGATGAGAGCCTCAGAGGTTCTGCCTGACAGAGTCTTAATTTGGATTTTTTTTTTGGAAGAAGGCCATCAAAAAACAATTTTTACTCCTTCCCAATGGCTAGGTTGAGCTGAAAATTCATGAAAAGTAGTGTTTTATAGGGAATTTTACATAAAAATGGTTACAAAAGGCAATTCTCTTTGAGAGGGTCCAAAACAAGTCCATTCTTATCAAGGCGCTACTGTAGTGTTGCATTGTTAGAAATTGATTAAAAAAAAAAAACCAAACTGTTTTGTATAGAAGTTAATATGGATTTTTTTCCTTTACAGAGTTGCTTAGTAGTCTACATAAATGGATAGCTAAACTACTAATCAATAAGTGAATCTGATAAGATGCAGTGCCTCAAAAATGCATATTATAGTATGAGAAACAGATCTTATTGCCTATCCTATTAGTTTTCTGCAATGAAACCCTAAGTATGTAATAAAATTGAACAGAGTTGTTTGGGAGTAAGAGCTCTGGCTCATATAATATTCCTCATATTCTTTTTATGTGAAATAAACTGGAGTAACACAGGGTAGAAATCATTTGGTTTAGCACCATATCGATGACAACCTCAGCAGACAAGGTATGCTACCTTCACAAAGTGGATTCATGGCTTTAGACACTGAAAATGTCTCTTTGGTAAAGGAAAATAAACTGCAGGGAAAGAATTATGAGGATTGTAGCAGATCCAATCTCTGTAGCACCTTAAAACAAGGCTTTTTCTTTTTTCTTTGTTCTCTTTTTTTTTCTATCAAACATTCCTAGCTGCCTCTGCATATGTGTGGGCACTTACATGTACATGTATTTGTGTGTGCTTCTGTGTGAATGTGCATGTACTTATGAACTCAGTCATATAGATAATAAATTCCACTGATATTTAATGACAAAGTGGAAAATTATTTGTCAAAGCATGAAGATTTAACCTGTGTGTGAGTGTGTGTGTGTGCATGTGCATCTCCCTATGCCCATGCATGCCCACATGTGGAAGACTCCTTTGGCAGTTTGGTCAAACATGTGCACTCATTCACAAAATAATGTTTTTAAATATGTAAAACACATAAGATTGTAAAGGAAGCCAATAATATTTAAATAGCTATCAGAATATTTTTAAAAAAGCAAGGTAAGAATAGACAGCAAGCATTTATTAAGTATTAGGATTCAAGCAATGTGCTAATTGCTGGGGATACAAATCCAAGCAAAAAAAGAGGATAACACATTCTAATGGGAAAAGACAACACATGGAAGGGTACTGCAAAAGGAACAAAGAATGACTTGGCTGGATCTTCCATAAAACAGATGAATTCAGCAATGGGAGATAGGTTTTTCATGGCTGAGGTGTGTTCTAGACTGAGGGTTAAGAGATGAGGGAATTTGCAGAATGAGAAGGCAACTTAGGTATGGTGCTGAAATCCAGAAAGTTAGAAGCAGAACCAAGAGATGCAGGGAGGTTGGCCTTCCTGGGGCCTGGAATTCAGCAGTGGTAGAAAAGGGTCATTCTGGGTAGAGGGACATTCCATCAGGAACAAGATACAAGAGATACTAGATTTTCCAGGGAAAAGTGGCTGTAAACTCTGAGACAGTTCTGGATTAAGGCTGTAGCTGAGGGATGGTTCAGAAGGTCAGGAAGAGAGCTAAAAGGGAAATGTGAACAAGTTCACAGACACAAAGTTAAGTAGTGAAAGTTAGTACTGAAAATACTTAAAGTACTTCACAAAATGAAAACATATATTCTACAGAGATTGGAGAATGTGACAATAAAAAACGATGTGACTAAAAGGAACCAAAACAAAGCACTTGCAACAAATAAATTGTTTTTGTTAGATTTGGGTGATGTCTTTAGAAAAATCCCTTATTTTTTGGAAATATTTTATTGACCAGAGAGGCAGTAATTCCCCTACTGTGGACCTCAGTGACACAAACGTCTCGTAATGAAAACCATAAATAGCGGATGCAGTGTTCTGCAGAAGATGTTACTTCCAAAAAAAAGTTGGGATAGAAATAAAAGTAGTCATGCAAATCTATGTGTTAATGATATTATATAAGTAAAGTCAATAGCCATAGTCTGGAAACTGAACATATGATTGTGCATATTATTTAATTTACTGCTTTAATTTACAAACGTATCTAACATTGTTACCTAACAATTACTTTAGCTGTCGATGGAGAGAACTGCAAATCAGTTTGAAAATATAAAGTAACTTAGTAAGTAATGAAGACTTCTCTAAATAAGTGTAAATACACTTTCTTAAGGGAATAATTCATAATGTAGATGGAACAAGGGGCAATTATTTATATTTTTTCTGGATCTTCTGGGTTACAGGTCTGAACAAATTTTAGGGGAAAAGGACAATGTTACAGTGGGATATACACAGATATTACTATTGAACTATCACACATATTGAAGAAAACAATTCTTCTATCCCAATATAATTATCTTTATTAAATACTTGATAAGATTTAGAGCAGGGGTGGGGAACCTGCAGCCTTGAGACCACATGTGGCTCTCTAGGTCCTCAAGTATGGTCTTTTGACTAAATCCAAACTTCACAGAAGACATCCCCTTAATAAAAGGATTTGTTCTATAAAATTTGGACTCAGTCAAAATGTTACACCCCAGGACCTAGATGGCACCTGGGGCCTTGAGTCCTCAAGTTCTCCATCCCTGTTTTAGGGTATAGATTTAGCAAGAAATTTTGTCAAAGGACCAACCCTATTAAGTTTATTGAAGCTGATCGTTACAAAATTGATCAAATGACAATAATTTTTTTGGCTACAGAAATGGGTGAAGACTGCCTAGTAAGACATTGAAGGACTTAAAGTCTTTAGCAGTGGAGAAAATGCTGTACCAATGAAATTACTATCCTGTGAGGTACTAAGGGAAGGAAATGCTTAGTTATTTTTTTTTCTTTTTTTAATATATCTTATGTGAGGATAATGTTTGACCTTTTTGGAAACAGCTCATATTGGCAGAATATCAGATGTTCTGGAAATAATTTGAGGAAACCGCTCAGTTCAACTTATCTGAATTTATGCTCTTTCAACGTTTTGTTTTTCCCAAACGGCCCTTTCCCCAGATTATTTGGCTTTACAGGAACATTCTCCAATATTTTTTAATAAACAGATTAGCCATTGGAGGAAGAGGAAATAAGTGGAAAGATAAATATGAGCCCAGATAAACAAAGGAAATTCAAAAATTTTGGCTGTCATCATCAGCTCTCTCATTTCTACTTGACTTCCATACTTAGTGGCAACAGAGCAAGATGAGTATCTCAGTAATTAAAATATGCAGCAAAACTTGATAACATTGGACATTGCAAACTTTAACTTTTATAATTTCAGGCAGTATGTGCTTACATTTGTAGCCTGTACTATCATAGTATTTTGTATTCTGCATAAATATTTTTGTAGCCAATTCAGCAGTTTTGTATTAAAATGTAGTTGTATATGCATTTCCAGAATGTTAGTTGTTTTAATAAGCAACATATATAACATAAATTTATGTTGTACTGAATGGAATATTTTACAATTTAAATAAACACTTAAGTTTCAAACATGTTGAGAGTTCAGGAATTCATTTGAGGATGAACATAGTGGAAAATTGCAGATAACAGCAAGAGGGAAAAAATGTAGAAACTGAATCATTTTCTATCCACTACCATATATACAAGCAGTGAAGCTAATTACAACTTGAAGCAGGGACAGAAAAAAGTATATTGAAGTTCTGAAAATCCTAAAGAATAAAAAAGATAAACATCCCTGTGCTTGACAGCAAATATGGGGGTAAAGAATTATTCCTGATGCAATTGAAGATATATAAAGCAATCTATAGGGCATTAAGCAACCACCTTGCAGATCTACTATTTTACTCTATGAAAAAGTATTCTTCTTGTAAGCCATTATATGGTATTTAAGATTTTGATTCACTTTGATTAGTTTTATGTTTTGATTTTTTCTTCTGATAAACCATAATGATAGTGAATTGAAAATATGCATCCACTTTAACTTTATTATAGAGTGGTTGACAGCATTTTTCCTTAGAATTTCTTGCATATTTCTGTTTCTCTCTTCACATGTGAAAAGAATTAACATGATAAAATAGATACTTAAAAGATTAAAAGATCCTTTACCCTCAGGCGCTTGACATAGTAGCAGGAATTGTCACTGTACCCATTGCTTGGGAGTGATGTCCAATATTAAATTAAATTGCATTCAATAAATATTAAGTACCTACTGTGCTCAAGAAACTTGTATCTCCAAGACAACATTCACAGCGCTGGTGGTGACTATGACAGTGCTGGTGGTGACTATGACTATGCTGGCATAGTTCTAAATCACAAAGTATAACATACTCTCCATATAGTCAGAAGATAACCATTTATTCATTTATTCAGACACCAAAAAGCCAAATCCATCATAGTAACCAAGAAGTCAATACATATTAGCACTGTAAGGGATAATGCCATTCCCAAGCCTTCCCCCACCTGTGCCAGGGGCCTCCCACAAGCAAATACTCACAACCCTAGCTATCTGCCTGTCTGCATCCACTCTCCTCTGCTCTAACTGCCCTCACTAACTTGCTCCCAGCTCTACTCCGCCCTTCCTATTCTACCTGTTCATCAAGCTCCTCCCACCAAGTGTGACTTAGGCTTCCAGGTAATTTAAGCAGGTCACATGGGCCTGTTAATGAGTGAGACAAATCTTCAAATTAAGCGAAAATACATTAACAAAACAACACTCTCCTAGGCACTGAGGATACAAAGAAATAAATGAGACAGCCATTGTCCTCAAGGAGTTTTTATTCTACTGGTAGGATATAACAGATCTGGGTAAGAAATTACACATTAATTTGAGGAGAGAAGGAATATTAATACCTAGGGAAATCAGGATAACACAGTGTTGGTAGATGGCCACACTGAAATATCGTCAAGCTTTCACTAGTGACTTTGCTTAGCTTAGTTAATATTAGCAATAAGAGCTCTGAAAGAAGTAGATCTAGGCAGTGTCATGATCAGCAGGCAGAATCATAATTTAAAACAAGACTACTGGGGTTTGGAGGCACAAGAGTAGCTGACATGGAAGACTACTCCCCTACATATTCTCACCCTGAGGCATAGACTTCTCTTGGCTCCATAAAATCAGCCATACCTTGGGTGCTGGGACAGACTTTCCAGCTAAATAGACTAGGTAAAAGGCTGTAAGGCAATGAGGATGTGGAAGCCTCATAAAAATGAGTGATAAGACCTAAGTTTGAGTCTTATTTCTGACATTTACTAGTTATGTGACCAACCATAAGATAATAATTTAACCTTTCTATGTCTCAATTTCTTTATCTATAAAATGGGAATAATACTTAATAGTACTCATCCTTGCAATAATAGAGATATGAGTTGTATAGGATGGGAAGGTTGTAGTCTGATTAGTTGCAGTGAATTCCCAAATTGATGAGGTCACCTACCTTCAAGGTTCTTTTAAGGTTCCAATGAAATCATATGTATAAACACTTTGCAAACAGTAAAGCATACTATATATGTCAGCTATTATCATTCCTATCTCATTCTTATCATCTTTCTGATGGGATTGAGAAGGAAATGGCCTTGGATAAATTGCCAGCCTTCTGTTATTTTTTCATATTTATTAATGTTCTGCAGACAATTGCACAGGTAACTAAAAATAGCTGCCTTTTATCATTAAGTAAAAATATTGGTATGTAAGTTGATCTTTTGTAGGCTCTAGGAAAGGTATGTTGGAGATAACCCCAGTTTTAGACAAGGGATAATATATAGCTTCTCATTTCCACACAACATTTTTAGGTTCTTTCCCTAAGTCTTTATATTTTGAAAGTTTTCCATGCCACGTGACTTGGAACGTATGAATATTTGGTAAGGCAACATCAATTTAAAGTATTTATTCTAGATTTTTACTGATCAGTGTTATATGCCAACAATTGTGGACAAGATCTCTAGAAATGTGTTTGGCGAATTCAAGAGTGTGTTTAGATCTATCCTTGTCACCTGTGACTTTATTGAAGATAGCAAGCTTCTAATCTATAATTTTACCCACCAGCATGTGTCCTGCTAGGTATTTGGTAAGTGCTAAAATTGCACAAACTACAGTGATATTTTGCACAGTTCAGACCATTTCCTTGCAAAAATCTTCATTGATAAATATGTCCAAGCTCCTTATGGATGAGCATTCTGTAACTGATGATGGTGATAACCTGATCTTAAATTGCATTCCTGACTCTGCTGCTCCCATTTCTATAAACAAGTCCCATTTAACTCAATTATTTGTTTGACATTTCTTTGCCAGTATGCTATTGTATATCACCCAAAAGGTATATGTAGTTTTTGATTTTACTCTCAGACGTTCTTTTTATATGAACTCTCACTTTTTCAGTGGAGTTCAGATAGAAATTGGTGGGGGTCAAGCCATTATCCTATTGATCCTTTATGTTTTATGCTCTATGAACTTCCCACAGGTGAATTAAATTACTACCTTTTGTAGTTGAATAAAAGTATTAAGATATAATAATATATTACACAATAATAGTACATAATTAATAGTAAAATATATAACACAATAATTGTACAGTATGTAATACAATAGTAGTAAGTAATTAGTAGTATAACCATAATGCAACAATAGTACAACAGTTAATAGTACTTAAATGTGAAGGCAGGAGTAGTGCTGTGTTTAGAGAAAGATGGTAGGTTTAGTTTTAGATATGTTGAATTAGAAGTTTTGGCAGGATATCCAGGTAGAGGTAGAAAGAAATTAGGCATCTATATAGAGGATGATAGTCAAAATTGTGTGAGATGAGAATAATTAGAGAGATAAGATAGAATGATGACCCAGGTTAAAAACTTAGAAAATCTTTCAGTTTATGGGCCAATAAGAAAAAGAAGAGGTAGAGATAGCAAAAGGAACCCTGAGAAAAATAATAAAACTAATTAGGGGAGTACAGTGACATTGAAGCCAAAAAAGGGAGGGGTTCAGATGGAGGGGGTCATATTTGTCTAGAAGCAAATAGAAGTTTTCTTTGAAGAAAAAGAAGTTTCTCAATATACTGTATCCAAAGTGGAGGAACCTAAGACACGATATCAAAATAGGAACTAAAAAGAGTGCATTTTTAGTTTTCCATATCTTTTGGTAAATTGTAAATCATCAGCCATGTCATCTCTAGTGCAACATTACCTAACCCCATATTTTTATCTGTCCTCTTTGTTTTCCTCATCTCCCTAGAACATGAATTCTCTGCTTTAAGTTCAGTTTTATTAATACAAGTTTCAGAGACATATTAAAAATAATTGGCTTCTTTGCAATTTTATTTTCAGTGAAATGATAGGGCCTTTTAAACTCACAAGGAATTGTTGCTAAATGAATAAATGGTGACACCTGAAATCTGAATATGTTTTCAAGCCATCCAGTAGACAGCTAAGAAGTCAAAGCAGCTGAGAGCTGTTTCTGGCTTTGCTTCTTACTCTACATCTTGCTTTTCTGTTTGACACAATTATTTTAAAATACTGCTCCTGTTCCTTTCTTTGCAATATTCTCTAAGCATTAATGAGACTAGAAGGCTAACTCTTTCCATAGTATAAAGTAAGTTTAAATGGAGACATGTTTTAGCTTCCCTCTTGAACACTAACTTGTGTCTTCTTGAGCAAGTGACTTAACCACTGTAAGCCTCAGTGTCCTGATCTGTAAAATTATTGAACTATTGAACTAGATATTCCCTAAGGCCTCTTTTGACTCTATAGCACCTTGGTTAAAATAGAATGTTAAAAGGATGCAGTTTCTTTGGAGAGGCATTCAGCTTGTGACCAGAGTTATATTTTGGTAAAGGGATAAAGGGACATCACTTTATGCATCCTCCCCCACCATTTTGGCTCCTAATCTTGCTTTTGCAAATTGGAGGGCAATTGAGAGGTCATGGTGAGGTAGGTACTGGCAGGGAGTACAAAAATTCAGAATTAGAATCAGAAGACAGTAAAGAGAGGCTAATCCTAAGACAGTAAAATGCTTTGTGATACTAAGAGACAAGGAGTTATTGTCTCCTGCAAGAACTGGAGAATTCTTGCATAGCATTGGATATGAGTAGCATATATGAATCATGAAAGCAAACGTTATTTGTTTCTTATAAAAGTTAGTTTAGCAAGGAAAAACAAAAAACTCTACAACCAACCAAAAAACCTATTCAAACTTATCTCTGAGTATCTGCAGCAACTGATTGCATAGCTCAGCAGCTTTTCAGGCTGATCATGCCATTTTGGTGCTACATCAAGAGAAATTTTTGACAGTTTTGGCTGGCAATTTAACCTCCTTCAGAACTGTTACAATCTGGTGGGGGAATATCCTTGGAATACTAAACATCTATCTTGCTTTAAAACCAGTCATTCTCTCATAAATAATAGCTGTATTTCATGCATGATCTTCGTTTTATTCTGTTGCTACAAAAGCAGCCAACCAGGCAACAGAGGAAGCAGAAGTAAACTAACAAATTCCCAGTACTCTTGGCATCACTGATGAAAATGTCTGTGATGCTTATGATGATCCAAGAGAAATAAGAGGAAAAACCCATGTTGCCTTATGTTGTGTGAGGAGAGAAGGGTACATAGCAGGAGGACAGAGCCATGGACAACCAGTGTTTGTTTGCCAATTGAGAAGAACAAAGCTTAGAAGTGAGAATATCTTATGACTTCAAAAGATCTTTGATTTGGGTAAAATGAAAGACAAGCATTTAAACTATTTTTTTTATATCACAGGAATTCAAGTTCACATTTGTTTGCCAGCAATAGTGAAGATACCTGCTGTATTAACATCTCTTCATTTAGGAAGATTAAAAAAGTCTAAATTCTCCTTCTATTAGTGTAAAATGGGCTTCACGACATAACATTGGTATAATGGGTCCTATGAAGATTTATTTTTGTAACACTCTTTCATTGTTATTATGAAACTGATGAAATACATTGCTAGGGGCTACATATAGAAAACTCTGCATGAAGTGCTAGCTTGCATATTACACTGATGGAATGAGGAACCCCTTGTGTGAAATGTGTGAGCTTTTTGTTTATGTTTTAGATGGCAAACTCAGTTGCTAAAGTGAAGTCCTTTTGGAAATTACTAGTCAGCCTACTAGTATTAAGGAACTTCAGTTCTTATCCAGGATTATTCAAGGAAAGATGCCAGTGAGCAGCCTGCCTGATCAATACTTTGTCTAACTAGTACGTATATCTTACCACCCACCCCCAAATTTGGATGTGAGCAGCAAAATTGGCTGGGATTTTGGCGGAAGGGAATAAAATACCCCAAAGCTTTTAATATTAGGCATTGACTTTAAGAAGGAAAAGCAATTCAAATATAGGCCGCTTAGCATGAAAGAGGCAAAAATCCTTTTTAAAAATGAAAAATAAACTACTTGAAGAAGTATTCCATGGTTATGTTATAGATGAAATTAGCCTGAATTGATGTTTGTAATCTAGTGAATACATACTGTAGGAATCATGAAGTTCCTTTTAGAAAGTAAAAAGTATATTTAGCCCATATGCTTGATGGCATGTTCATAGGGCATATACACTTAACATTTTCCATGTAAGGAGCCTTCTGCTCTCCATACTAATTTTTCTGCTCACCATTTTAGCTGTCAAATTTCCTCTCTTGTTATTGAGTGAACAATATTTGAGAAATAAAATAGTGGGCTCATGAAAACTCATAAGGTCCTACTTAGTAATGAAAAATTCCATAATGTTTTTTTCCCCAAATTCTTTCTGTTTGAAAATAACAGATTTCTTTTTCCCTGATGCATGTTGATATTTAACATAACTGCATAAAAACCTTTTTACCTTAATAATGCCAGTGACATGAATTTTTGTTTATCTCTCTAATTACTTATTTATGGCTGACATGAAAATGTTTCCCACTAGACATCGTTGACTGCTCCTAACCCAGTTGTGCTTTGAGACCGAGACTTTTGTTATTGTAACACGATTAAAATACTACATTAATTATGCAAACCTCTATAAAACTAGATTCAGCAGAGGAAATAAATGCATATTAATAATACATTAGTTATTAATCTGTGTACTTGTTGGTTGAATAAGATGCAAAGTACTACATCTTCAATTCATAGAGACTACCTGTACCCTACATGTTAAAAATACCCAAGTGCAAGAAGCAAACTTAGGTCAAGGTTAACTTGGACCCAAGGTGCTTTTCCCTAATTGTACTGCGGTTTCAGATTCCAATTTGATTAAATGTGAATAACCTATTTAGTGGATTGGGATATAGAAGAGGAATTCATAGGGATTTGACTTTGTATATCTAATGAAAGAAGAGGAACCGTAAACCACTTTCGGAGACAACATTATTAGATTTAATCATTGGCCTATAGAAATGTTTCTCAACTGTGGTTTTTAGATCTATTGTGGTGGGGGGAAAACCTTCCTATAAGGGGAAGTAGATGTAAGGCAGATTTGTAAATATGCCTTGGTTCCTGAACTCAGGTTTAATACTGACATATGAGAAGGGGCATAAAATAAGGAATTTCTCATTCTCAGTTGAACTTCATTGGACATGTGTGATGTATTGGAAACAAAACTGATTTTGGAGAGAGAAGACCTGGGTATGAATCATGATTCTTCCATGTATTACCTGAATGACCTTGGACAATCTTTTCACCTTTATGGGATTAAAATTTTCTCATTTGTTTAATGAAAAATTTGGAATAGATTATCTCTACATGCTCTTGTAGCTCCAAATCTTATCTTCTGCCTCAGTCAATAAAGAGTTTGTGTTTAATCCTAAAGCTGATGGGAAACAATGACATGATCATATTTCGGTGAATGAATACCACTTTGGCAGTTCTGAGGTGAATGGACTGGAGAAGAGAGAGATGAGCAAGAAAATAAGAGATATATATTGCAATAGTTGGGGTGGAAGGGATGGGAGCTTGAACTTGGCTGGTAGTCATGTGACTAGAGAAAAAGGGATGAATGTGTGAGAGATGTGGATGTAAAAGCAGTAAGATTTGGATCTTACTGAATTAGTGGGGTGAGAGTGAGGAATTAAGGATTAATTTAATTGTAAATAAACACTTGTTGAGCACATACTGTATGTCAGACTCTATGCTGGGTACAAAAAAAAAAAAACTGGAAAGTTAGGAAAATGTCCTAGAATATAAGCCAACCAGAAGAGTTTATGGTTGGTCTTGGAGGTAATAAGACAATAATCTCAGAGGGAAAGCACTAACGTTACAGATGCCTGAGAAAAGTTTCTTGCAGAAGGTGAGATTTTAACTGAGGTTTGAAGAAAGCCAGGAAAGCCAAGAGGCAGAGATAAGCAGTCTAGACGTGGGAGACAGCCAGAAATGCACATGGAATGGCTTTTGAGAGGAACAGGAAAGAAGCTAGAATCATAGGACAGTAGAGCATATACGTTGAGTTATAGTAAGGTATAAGAAAAAAAGATTGAAATGGTAGGAGGAAGCTCGCTTATGAGGAACATTAAAAGCCAAACAGGATTTTATATTTGATTCTAGAGGAATTAGGGAGTTACATGAGTTTATTGAATAGGGGAGTGACCTGGTCAGACATTTGCTTTAGAAGATCATTTTGATAATTGAATGGAGGATGGACTGGAATAGACAGTAGTATCCTTGGAATACCTGTGGTATGCAAAACAATGAAGAGTCTGGCTATTGCTATAATTCAGTTATGAGGTGATGAGAGCGTGTACCAAGGCTGTTAGAGAAGAGAAGGAAGCATGCATGTGAGATATGAAGTTAGAATCAATAAGATTGTTGATTGGAAATGGGAGGTTAGAGAGAGTGAGAAGTTGAGGATGATGCATAGGTTGCTAGCTTTGAGATCTTATCATATGGGGATCAATTAATAGAACCAAGGGATGTTTATTACATAAAGGAGAGGTAGGGAGGGTGAGGGCCATGATATCTTTATATGTAGTAAAAATTCTATCTCTTTCACCGTTCATGTAGACTGTCCCTTAAGCCTGAAATTCACTTCCTCTGTACCTTGGTTTCTTAGAATGCCTGGATTACTACAAGACTCAGCTTGTGGCGCTTCCAGTGAGTTTTTCTGACTCATTTCTTCTGAGATTATCTTGAAATGATTTCCCTGGGTACATGTTATATTCTACACATCCACCCCTAACACAGTAGAGGAAATTGTCTCATTTTCATCTCTATGTTTCTATGATTTAGCACAGTGCTTGCACATAGTAGGTACCAAAAAAATTTAATTGAAATAAACTCTCCTTGGCCCTATAGAGCAAAATGGCAATAGATGCAATGAATGGAAGGTGTAGAGACAGATTTTTGCATGAGTAGAGGAGTAAACTTTCTAAAAATTACTACCACCTCACAATGGAATGGTCCATACTAGAGAACAGCTACTTCTACTTCTCTAGACGTCTTCAAACCAAAGCTTGTTGGCCACTTGTTAGGCATTTTTTAGAGAGGAATCTTATTTAGGTTTGGGTTAGACTTGATGGCTTCTGATGTTCTTTTCAGTTCTGTAATTGTTTTTCCAGAAACTTCTTAAGATTTCTCTCTTCTGATAATCATTCTAAAGGAAAATACTTGTTGGGTCCTTAAGAGATTGCCTACTTGCCTTTATCATCTACTTTACTGTGATTATTCCTCTTGAGAAAGTATCGTAATAGGCATGGCAGAAAAGACGTCACATTTGGAGAGCTATAAACACTGATTCTTATAATGAAAAATAAGGGGCAGAGATTGTTTTTAGGGCAACTAAATATTCAAACACAGAAGTATGAAGTAGATATCCATCTTACCTGTGTTTGAAAAGAAGACTTGAGCTGGTCAAGATTGATACTTATGTACATTACAGCCATCAATTGGTATTTATGAGTCACTTATAATGGGATCAAGTAATGGAAATACAAATCCCAAAGAGAGGGGGTGCCTGCCCTTAAAAACTACATTCTCCTGTTGGGATAGAACATGGATTTAAATACAAAATCATTTGGGAAGGATAGTAATAACAGAGAATCAGGAAAGATCTCTAGAGGGTGGTAATAGAAGATGAGTCTTACAGGAAGGTGGACGGTTGGGGTGAAATGTCCTAAACGAACTAGAGCCAAAGAGAGAAGAGTGTTCCAGCCTTGGGGGATGCCATGTAGAAGATATAACATGGAGTAAAAGGAACAACAAATGTAGGCTAAAATTTGGCTAAAATTTAGAATTCAAGGTTGGAAAGAGGCAGAGATTATAGTCATTCCTAGGATCTTTGATTAGAGTCATGTTGTAAAACATTTAAGTGGCAAAGAAAGTTTATATTTGATCCCAAAGCAATGAAGAAACACTGGAGCTTCCTGATTAAGGGAATGAATGACATAGTCAGACATATGTTTTATCAATTTGGCAACTGCATATTAGATGAAATTTAGAGAGGAAGAACTGAATGGAGAGACAGTCATTAGGAGGCAATTGCATTAGTCCAGGTTTTGAGCTGGAGAGGTTCTATTATGAGTGAAGAGAAGGGAACAGATGCAAGTGGTATTTTGGACGTAAAATTGCTAAGATTTAAGAACTGATTGGATGTGGTACTCTGTATTTACTGCCAGTTTCTTCCCTGCCTCATTCATAAACACTTTTTTTTGCCCCTTCTTTGTCTTGCTGAACTCTTAAACAGTGTACAGATAGGAAGGCATTTAGGTTGTTTACCTACCACTCAATAACCCTAAAATAGTAAAACAGTATAGTATACTATTATGATGACTGTGTCAAAAGAGGTTTCTTTTTTTTGTTTAAAACGATGATGTCATCAATATCTCAGGGTATTTTCAGGGAATAATAAAAGGTGTTACATTGGATTGCTTTGTTTTGCTGAGATAAGCATATCAGTGACATGTTTGTATATATGACGCACACATATATGCATGCTAATATGAAAATATATCACAATTAATCTTTACAGGAAACAGGAAAGTAGTAAATTATTTTTCATTTCCACATCAGCTATGTTGAGAAATTCGGTGGGAGACAGATGGGAGGAAGCAAGAAAAATAAATGAAGTGAAAGGAAATATGTTTTAATCTGCACTCAAAGTTCAGCTTCTCTTTCTGGAAGTGGATAGCATTTTTCATTATGTGTGCTTTGGAACTGTGGAACATTTTAGTGATGCAAGTAGCTAAGTCCTTCACAATAGATTGTTGTTACGATATTGCTTTTATGGTGTATAATGTTCTAGTTATGCTCACTTGGCATTGCATCAGATCATATAATTCTTCCCAGGTTTTTCTGAAACCATCCACTTCGTCATTTCTTAGAGCACAATAGTATTACATTACAATCATATACCACAACTTGTTTAGCCCTTTGTCAATTGATGGACATGCCTTCAGGTTCCAATTGTTTTGCCAACACAAAAAAGAGCTGTTATAAATACTTTTGTATATGTGGGTCTTTATCCTTTTTCATTCATCTCTTTGAGGAATTTTTTTTTTTAATTTGTGTCAATATTTTTTAGGGAAATTGACTTATACTTTTCTTTCTTTGTTTTTCTTCCTCCTGATTAAGGGATCCAAACTATATTTCTGTCATAGAAGGAATTTGGTAGGACTCTTTCTTTAGTTATTTTTCCAGCCAGCTTATGTAATATGATATTGGACAAATAAGTTTATATAACATTTTACTTCTGGGAACATTTTTGTCGTTCAGTGCTTCTTAAACTGTGGTTCAGGACTCGTATGGAGTATTGAAGGGGTCACCAGTGGAAAAAGGTTAAGAAGCCCGGCACTAAGCAATTCACCCAAACAATTGTTTGCTTAATATTACTGTCTTTGAGATTGCAGAAAGTAAATAGATCAGGCTTCTGTTTACAGTCTTATTTCCAAACCTAATATTTTTGACTGTCTAACTCCAACCCCCCAACCCTAACCCCATGATTGTCAAATTCTAAACAAACAAAGGATTTGGTTGAAAAGCAAGTGTCACCACATAAATAATGCCCCAATTTACTTATCAGTGGTGAGTGTTAACGGACTCTTTGCCAAAACTAGATGCAGTCTTTACTGCATGATTATTTATTATCCAAGATTAGAAATGCAACATTGATAAAATACTAAAACAAAATTAAACAGCTTATTTTGTATAGGGCTTTACACAGATTGTCTCATTTTAGCCAACAACAACTCTGATTCTACAGAGATAAAAAGTCTCCATTTTAAAATGAAGAAACTAGGGTTTAGATGGTCCTTGAGTCTTATATCTTTCTTTATATTCCCACGATGTCAACGTCACTTTTGATTTTCAAACTTTGTGTTGCATATATAATATGTACATATTCAAGAAGGTGTAAATATTCATAGAAATATATTAGGTATCTTAATCAATTCTTCAGGGCACATTCATAATTATATAATGACCCTGGCATCATATGATGATTAATTTCTGATTACATGTTCATTGACAGGGCCTCACAGTGCAGCTAGGCGTTAACTCTCTCCAGGGTGCCTTCCCTCATTCCGTTTTCTGCAAATAATCTCCCTCTGCAAATGTTTCTAAAATCCTTTTCTTAAATGTTTCCTTGGCCCCACTATATTTCATACTATGTTCATTAGTGCAGGTGTCTTACCCCATTAAAAAGAGTATCTACTCCTTGAGGGAAGACTGGTATTTTTCATCTTTGTATTTCACTATTTAGCTTAGTGTCTTACACATAGTGTATACTTTTAAATGTTCCTTTATTTTTATTAAATAAGCAGCTAGGGCAGAATCTGAATGACTGAACTTTTCTAAATTATCCGATTCCAATATTCACTTTAGTATGAGGCCTAAAGCTAATTTCACTCTGCATTATGAAAATTAGAAAACTTAAACATTCTAGGTTAATGAGCAGAAAACAGAAAGCCAAACTTTTTCCATATTTAGAAATTATAATTTAGAGGGTTTTTTTCCTATCTAGTTCACAAAGGAAGATAATCTTATAGTAAAATTTTATTCGTTCCTACTGAAAGGAGGTTAAATATGAAAATGTAATAATAGCACCTAATAAGAGGAAGGTAGGTGGCATGTGAAGAGATTTGACTTGGAGGCAGAAAGGCTTGAGTTCAAATTCTGCCTCAGGCACTTATGAGCTGTGTGACTGCTACTTTACTTCTCCACTTCTTCATTTGTAAAATAGCAGCTAAGTCCTAGATTTGTTCTGAGAATGAAGTCAGATCATATATGCAAAGCACTTTGCAAACCTTAAAGTGCTACATAAATGCTAATTTCATTATTTTTATTATTACTATTAATAAGAATACATTGAGTGCTATAAAATTACACTAAATGAATTTATAAAATCAAACTTTTTTTTTTGTCTTTTTACTCCAAATTCAGTTCATTTATTTAGAGGTTAGATCTTTTTACTAATTGTTTTTCTTGAAGAAATTATACTCAAAAGAATCATGGTGTTATAGTGGAAAGAGAACTGAATTTGGAGTCAGAGGACCTGAGTTTGAGTCCCCCACCTCAGTCCCCTTAATAGATGTGTGACCCCATGGGTAGCATTTAATCTCTCCTTCATCTGTAAAATGGGGAAAATTTGCAGAAACTATCTTACTGGGTTTCTATAAGAAAGAAAGTTTGAAAAACTTACCACCTTTGAGAAATTTTAGTTTTGTTGATGACATACCCAACAATAAGTTGGGAAAGGTGGGAGGTAGAGGAGAGTTGTACTTGGCGAGTAGAATTTCAACCTTCAGGACTACCACCTCTCTCTTTCTTAAACAGGGTTAAGTGACTTGCCCAGGGTCACACAGATTTGAATTCAGGTCTTCTTGACTAGACCCAGAGCTCCATCCACTGTGCTACCTAGCTGCCCACAACTTTCAGATCTTTACCTTTAATCTCAAAATCTTTCCTGGACTCTCACCTTTTATTTACAGGTCACTTATACTAATTTTTACCACTATCTTCTTAAACTTAAGGTGTCTGAAATAAAGCTGATGGTTTTTTGTTCCTATACCTGCTCCTCCTGTAAATGGGGTCAAAATTAATTTAACCAGTCTTCCACATTTGAAATACTTATATTGCTTTTGACATATCCTTTCCGTTTCTTCTTGTATCTCATTGGTTCCCACATCCTGTTGATTTCTGCCTTCACAATATCACTAGAATCTGCCCCACCTTCTTTATGCCTATTGCATCAGTGGAGAGAATCTTGGACTGGTACTCGGAAATATCTGAGTGTAAATCCTGCCTGAAACATTTATTGACTCTCTGACCATGGCCAGGTTGTTAACCTCTTTCTTTATCTGTGCAATGGGGACAATAATGGAATCTACCTTAGAGTTTTGATGTAAGGAGATAACATATGTAAAGAGCTTTGCCAGCCTTCCAGGTCTATAGAAGTGCTACCTTAAGTTCTTTTCATTCCAGCCCAGGTTCTCATTAATCCTGCCTGAACTTTTGTAGACTCCTGATTAGGTTTTCCTGCCACTAGTCTCTCTGCATTGTACTTGATCTTTCCAATCACTAGAAGAAGAATCTTATTTCATAGGTCTATTTATATCATTCCTTTACTCAGAAGTATTCAGTGGCTTCTAATTGCTTCTGGAATAAAGCCAAATCTCATTTACCTGAGATCTAAGGCCCTCTACAATTTGAAGATAGCCTGTTTTTCCAGCTCTCTCAATTCAGTCCATTTATTATTTTTCTTAAGCATTAAGCACCCATTATGTTAAAAAGTATTGTTCTTCATGTTGGAAAAGCTAAATTAAAAATAGAGAGTATTTTTCCCCAGTAACTTTTATTATATTGGAATCAATTTCTCATAGAGGTAGCACAATAGCACAATGGTTGGAGCACTGTCCCTGGGCCAGGAAGTTGTTGTTTAGGCACTCGTTGTGTCTGTCTCTTTTTGACCCTATAGACCATACTATCTATGGGATTTTCTTGGCAAAAATACCGAAGTGGTTTGCCATTTTCTTTTCCAGTGGATTAAGGCAAACAGGTTAAATAACATGCCTAGGGTCACACAGCTAGTAATTATCTGAGGCTGGATTATGAACTCAGATCTTCTTGACCACAGGTCTAGCATTCTATCCTTTGAGACATCTAGCTGCCGGAGTCTGGAAGACCTGAGTTTAAATATGACCTCAGACGCTTACAAGTTATTTGACTGTGGGCAAGTCACATAAACCTCAGCCTGAGTTTCCTCAGCTGTAAAATGGAGATGGCAATAATAATGCTTGCTTCATAGGGTTGTTTTGAGGATTGAATGAGATAATATTTTTAAAGGAGCTTAGCGTGGTGTTTGGCACTAGTAGGTGCTTAATTAAAACCTTGTTTCCTCCCCTTTCTCTAAACTTCTATTTGTTCTAATCACCAGCCAAACTAGGATGCTCTCTCAACAAAGTTTAAACTGTCCTGCCTCTGTGACTGGCTTCACTATTTTGTATGCTACGAGTATACCCAAGGGCCCTCCACCCTTAACATATTGAATGCCTGCTGTCCTTTAAAACCTAACTGAAATGCTGCTCTTTCCATGATATACTTCCAGGTCCCTCATTCCCTTTCACTCTTGCTCCAATGACCTCTGTTAGGGTCTTCTGTATAGTATATTCTTATATTTTATTAATCTGTATGGTAGGTATAGATGTACACATCTTTTTCATCTCTTTGCTTATAAGTTCCATGAAATCCCAGACCATATTTTTATTTTTTTAAACTTTGAATCCTCAATAGCATTTTACCATAATGTTATGCACAAAATTAGTTGTTCACTAAATATTTGTGAAATGAATGAAAAAATGATAAAGATGCAAGTACGCTAAGATGGAGAATACTCATCACTGTGATGTGATAAAACCTGTTTTGTATGCTTAAGTGACCCAAAGTCCCTATCTTTAGCCATGCACACAATCCAAGGGATGAGAATTGTGTGATAGAAATAGGGAGATATAATAAGTAAATTCAACAATGAATAAATAAGTTTATGATAATTATCAACATGCATAGTTATCATGGAAGCATTATTTTAGCATCTTAGAATCTTGTATTGCTTTAATTAAAATGAAATTTTAGTTTTTGAAGATTGGAAGAAACAGTTCCTTGATCATTATTAGGTAGAATTTATGAAAATCCTTTTATTGGGTTTTCCTTTGTGAGGGAGGGATTCAATAGATTAAAAGAGATATTATATAATTACATCACATTAGAAGTATAGTAATCTAAAAGAGGGGATAAGGTAGGAAGGAAGAACTCAGAACTATCTTTCCTCCTGCCCTCTGGCTTCAGCTGAGAATATGGGAATGCATTCAGTGACTCTCCCTATGTTGCATCTGATATTGTAGAAATATCTATTTAGAACTAGAAGGGATCTCATCTAGTTCAATACTTTCATCCTATAGATGAGGAAATTGAGTCCCAGAGAGGTAATGTGATTTAACCCAAAGTCACACAGGTAAACAGGAATTTAACTGGGATCCACTGATATCAAATCCATTCTTCCCTTCCCAAGCTTCACCCCCATCCATAGCTCTTAATGCACTTAAACATGGGTGATGAATTTTGTTACTCAAAGAAGAAATAACTTAGTATGTCTGAGATTGTATTTTCAAATGAATTAAATGCCACATTTGAATGTGTTCCTTGTCCTCTCTGCCAAGAAAAGCAAACCAGAACAAAATACCTCACATTATATTCATGTATGTATCGGCAACTCTATATGTTTGTATATGTGTATGTACATTACACACATATATACATAAATATGGACTACATATTTACACATATATACACACAAATATGTATATATATGAATTATAACTAATATTTTTGATGTACATGCAATATTATCCAACATCTCCTATATGCAAAAGATTGCATTAGTCTGCTCTGCAGTTTCTCCATCTGTAAAATGAAGGGGTTGGACTAAGATCAATTCTGACTCTAAAATCCTCTGATCCTCTCTGATCCCTTTCCACTCCCACCCCCACAGTTCCTGTTTTCCTGTAGCTCTTTCATTCTCTGGTTATCTGTTTTCAAGCATTTTGCTTTCAGCAAGAAGCTGCCTGCATTCCCTTTTCTCCAGCCCTTGTTTGTAGCAGATGCCAACACCACTCTGTGGGATTGTAAACAGAAAGTACCCATGACAACTAACTCATCCCCCATAGAGACCACACACGGCCACCTAAGAAATGTCTGCACTTACAAAGAACAAATCCTCTCTCCAGCTCAGGTTCACAGCACAGAGCTAGAGCAGGTACCAGGGGATTTCTTTTGGTCTCAAGTTTGAGCTTCAACTAATGTGTGTTGAAGACCATGTTCTTCACAGAAGTATCCAATCTTTTCCGTTTCACATTCAGAGAACAATAATTACCTACTAAAAAGCCAATAGTACTAAGCTCCTTCATATCATGTCTTTTTATTCAGAGAATTTAAATGACATTGTAAAAACAAATTCAATATCACTTCCCTTAAAGAGCTAACTTATTACTTTATGGTAAAATGAAAAAAAAAAACACATGCAATTTTGCATTAGGAGATCTGATATTGAGCCCCAGTTCTAGTAGTCAGGCTTTCTAAACCTCTGTTTCCCCATCTGTAAAATGGAGTTTACATTATGTACCTCACAGGGTTGTTATGAGAAAAGTATTTTTTTTAAATCTTGTGGTTATACATACATACTTAAGTGTATATATGCAAATTAGTATTCAAGGAAATGGGATTTATATGGTCTAGGAACTCCCTCAAACAAGGCAGATTGCAACCTGGTTATAACTTAGTGGTTGTTTTAGAACATTACCAGTATCTCAATGTTAATTACCAGTATCTCAAGTTAAATGACTTGCCCAAGCTTATGTGTCTAGTAACCGTCAGGGGTAGAATCTGATCAATTCCAAGTCTCTCTTTGACTCTATGGTGCAATATATCAACAAACAAGCATATCTTTATTAATCACCGGCTAATGTGCAAGGTATATACCAAAGTCTGTTATTATAATTACACATATTGCTTCAACAGAATCTAACCTTTTAAAAAAAAAAACAACAGTACTTATTTTGGTGTTCAGCACACACTGGATGCTTAATAATTGCTAATTGTCTATCTTAAACAGAAGTAGTGTATATTAGTAGAGCAGTACACCTGGAGTCAGAAAATCCTGAGTTCATATCCTGCCTCTCACATTTACTAGCTGTGTGACTTCACTCAATCCCTCTGAGTCTCAGGTTTGGCTTCTACAAGTTATATATGGTTTAAATCAACAAAGGCAGGAGGAGATTCCACACCATGAAATCCCAGCTCCATAATATAGTTACAAAACACGTAGTATTTTCCTTTGGATCCCTGCCTTGGCATCATCTGTGAAGTGAAATGTTATATAATCAATCCTTCTTGATACTTTCACATATGAATGCCCCTAGAAGGAATCTATTCTTATAGTAAATTCCACTCTCTAGGAAATGATATTATATCATGTTTACAGCATTTTTGAACAACATTGGGATTATGTATTGAATAATATGTATATCTTTTATTAGGAAATTTAGAGAGACTCAAGAGTTCCAGTGTAATACTTAACCACCAGAAGTGAAAAGCCTTAAAATTGCTTTGTTGTAGACTTATAATGATGTAGTCACTTCTTTCCTTCTTAAAATCAGTGCATTTATTGTGTTGGTTCTTTGATAGACTATGAAAATTTCAAATCTCTCCAGTGCCATGTATTCCATAAATTCATACTCATGATTGCCTATGTTGGTCTTGTTTGACTCTCACAGTGAAAAGAGCACTTGAACTAAGACAGAAGACCCAATTGGCTTCTAGTCTTGACTCGGCCACTTAACTGTTTGACCTGTGGAAATTTATTGAATCTCTCTGCGCCCCAGTTTCATTTGTCAGCTAGAAATGATATCGACATCGCCTTTATCATGGTTTTAGAGTAAGAATCAAATGAGGTAACATATATGAAAGAATAATGTATGAAAGCAGCATGGAACAAAGAAAATAATATTAAATTTAGGGTCAAAGGACCTGTGATCAGATCTCACCTTTGTGTCTTATTCTCTGTGTGACTTTGGAAAAGTCACTTAAACACTTTTTGCCTCGGTTTTCTCATTTCTAAAATGAGGGTATTGGATTCAATGACCTTTGTGGCCCCTTCTAACTTTAAATGTATGATTTTTTGAAAATGTTTTGTAAATGTCCTTTCATTCATGCTATGCAAATGGAAAGACTTAATTACAATGATACATTTACATAGCACTTGATGGCATACAAGGCTTACCCATACAAATAATATTACCAATATTATCATTAATAATAGCCTTCATCATATTTGACCAAGTTCTCAGTGTAAGCACATATTATGGCCTTCATGAATTGGGAAATAATTGACTACTGTTCTCCTTATAATACCTCTGAAGAAACCTTTGTTTGGGGAAAAGTATATGCTGGCTGTTACTGTTGTTCAAATGCCTGTTCTTATTCAAACCCCTTCCTCTTCCCACCCTCACCTCCCCATGCTTCTACTAATACTTCAAAACTTTTCTTTCTTTAGCATGAAAAAGAAAAAAAATAACCTGTAGTCCATCATGACATGCATTCTTTTCACTCTATTCAAAACTTTCTTGCAAATTGCTTATGTACAGAATGCAAAATATACAGTGGCATTTTAATTGTGTGCTCTTCAAGCTGGGGGTGGGTTAGTTGCATTTAAGGCAGAAAAGGAAAGATGCTCCCTGTTAATAAATCTGATTTCTTCAGTACTGATTTAGCCATGGGGCTCTTGCTTCCTCCGTTAGTCTGGAGGGATTCACTTTCCGCACTATCATTCCCTGGAGGGAAAGTCTCTAGAGAGGAAATGTCTCTTGGCTAGGATGAAGTAGAAACAAGGATTCTGAAGGTAGGGAGCTTTTAATGTCTTGATTACTTGGATTCCTTTAGAAGAAAAGAGAATCTGATGAATTAGGGCTTTTGTTTTTGTTTGTTTTTTTCGTTTATAGGAGGCAAAAACTAAATAGAACATGGTATAGAAATATCTAGTATGTAGATCAGATTTTTTGAAAGGGGCTCAAAATACCCTAATTCTTATCTGGAACTGAGAACGTGCGCTTGAGCCTGGAAATATGTGCACACAGCGAAATGACATCTCTGTGTAATTTAATAAGTGGCAATTACAGTGCCTACCAGGAGACAAGAAGCTCTCAACACGTTGCCATTGTTTTGATTGTTCTGAGTGATCACTATAAATAAATGTAGTGCATACATATACTGGTGAAACAACTGCCTGCTTAAAGAGAAAAAAAGGTTAGCAATGGAAGAGCCACTTTCATGGGGAATAAAATGTGTGAATGCCTGGCACACTGAACAATCAAAAGCCATCCATTTTTTCTGTTCATTCAAGGTTACTAATTCCAGAAGCCTAATAATGATATCTGCTAGCAGATTAAAAACGGATTTCTATTTTTTAGCCTGAATAGGTTCAGTGCAGGTGAAGTGGGTCCTTATTAGACCTAAAAGTAGTTTTGCTCAGAAGTACTTATCAACAGGTAGAGGTCAGATGCTTTAATTGATGGCCTTTTAGCAATGCCCCTTTAATGCAGAAACTGGGAGTGGGATATAAACACTCACTATTTTTAGATAATGATAAGCACTATAGTAATATTTAGGCACATGAATTTCCAGGCATAAAGCTGGCAAATTTCAATGAAGAATATTTTTCTTATGTTGTTAAATTTCTTCTAGGCTATTTTTCTCTGATCTTCCAACACAAATACAGTTCTCTATAAGAACTGCATCAGCATTGTTAAAGCTTAGAATGGGCAGCAAAAAAGGATACTTTTTTCATTGGGGTGATGGGATCTTTGCTTTGTTTGGTTTTTCTTTTTTCTGAAAGTGAGTCGCATCAAAGAATGAATAGATCCAGTTGGTTGATGGGATGATGATAAAGGATAACAGTGATAACGTAGAACTATTCAACTATTATTTTACTTATTTTCTTTTCCAAAGATATTGACCTTTGGACTGGAAAGACCTTTGGACTGGTGTAAAAAAATGATGAACAGAGAGATACAGCCTAAGTAAATTTGAATTTGGAGTCATAGGACCTGAGTTCAAATACTGCCTGTAGCATTTACAACCTGTGTGGCCTTAGGCAAATCATACAAATTTTCTGCCCCTCAGTTTCCTCATCTGCAAAATGAGAGGATTGAATTTAGCAACCTCTAAGACTCCTTTCAGATTTAGATCCCTGATCTATAATAACAAAGCAGTATCATCCCTTTGAATGACTTTAGAGTTACCAAATCTGTGTTAATTCTAACTTAAGAGTACTGAAAGAACTGACTGTGATGAGATTGATGTGCTACTATAAATAAAATTTGAAAGAATGTGGAAAAGGGAAAGATGCTGGATTACTGGAGAAGGATAAGTGTTCTAATTATCAGAAGAAGAAACAAGGAAGACAGTAAATTATACAAACTGTAGACCAATGAGTGAGTTTGACTTCTGGGTAATATTGACTTCTGGGGAGTATCATAGAATATGTTAAAGGGATGCTTTGTGAGTATTTAGAAAGAGAAGCAGTGATCACTAAAATACCAGATTAATCTCATTTTCCATTTTTGACAGAGTAACCAGACTACTAGATCAGGAATAATATCCTTAGTTTTCATGAAAACATTTGACTAGGTCTCTGATAATTTGTTGCAGGTTGAGAGATACAGACTAGATAATTAAACAAACATTAAGTAGATTTGCAACCATTCAAAGAATTTTCCCTTAGCCTACTTTTTCATCAACTTTATCAAAAATTTGAATGAAGGCGTGGATATCACATTTGTCAGAATTGTAGCAGACACAAAGCATGGAGTGATAGCTAACATTCTTATATGATAGTCATGATCTGAAAAAAAAATTCATCTGTTAGGTCAATGGACTGAATCCAGTAAGATGAAATATAAAAGGGATAAATGCAATGTTCTGTACTTGAATTCCCAGAATCAACTTCACAGAAAGAGAGAGAAAGAAGCAGAGTTGTGACTAGGTGATCTTTCCTTTTTGTGGGGAAAAGAATCTGGGAGTTTTTGTGAACTCAGTTCGATAATGGGAGTCACCAGGAAAACACAGGAGACACATTGAAAAAGGCCAGTGCTACCTAGGCTGCATTTTGAGAGGCCATTCATACAGAATCAGAGAGATAAACGATCTGTTATGCTTTGCTTTGTAAAGGACACATTTGAAGTACTGTAGTTTCATATCTTAGAAAATATATAGATAAGCTGGAGTAGATCCAGAAGATCATGGCCAGTGTATTAAAAAAAAAAAAAACACTGAAAAAGTTAGTAGTTGATTGAATGGAAAGAATTAGAGATTTTTAGTCAGGAGAAGACTTGTGAGGACTAGGTCTCACAGTTTTCTTTACAATCTGTAGGAGAGGTATTGGACTTGACAACAGTTTAATTTTGATATAATAATTCCTAATGATTACAGCTATCCAAACATGGTATGGGCTGCCTCCAGATGTAGTGGGTTGCCTCTCATGATGGACTTTTAGAAAAACACTCAATAAATTACTTGCTGGGGATCTTATAAAAGGGTTCTTATTCAGGCCTGGTTAAACTAGATGGCTTTTTCATGACCCTTCTTGTACTTATTTTCTGTCATTCTCTAATCTGACTCGTACTTAATAGCTGTGTGACCCTGGGCAAATAACTGAGTTTCTTTCAGCTTCAGTTTCCTCAACTGTAAAAAATACATATTGTAGTAATAGCACATATCTCCCATGGGTTGTTGTGAGGATAAAATGAGTTAAAACTTAAAAAGACTTTGTAGATTTTAAAGAACTATAGTTAATGTTACTCATTATTAGGATTATTAAACAGATTGCCTGCACAAATATCCCTCCACCATTTTCAGTCTTGTGTCTTGGCTTTCCCCCTACTTACTATAAAAATGCTTGTCGTCCATCTGTAAAACATCTTCTATCACACTATGTCTTTCTCTCTTATTACACTTTTAGAAAAAAATGATTCTTATACACAATGCCCTTCCTTCCCCCTAACTTCTCAATTCCTTAAAATCTGGAGTTTTCATCCCTGAATTAAAAATGATGTCTCTAAGGTTACTAATGATCTCTTAATTGCTAAGCCTTTACTCTTTTCCACTGGAACTTTTTAGAACTTGATACCATTACCTACATCCTCCTTATAGATGTGTATTCATCCTTCGTTGTTGAAGAAGACCATGCCATCAGAGAAACGATGACATGACTTGCACTTGACTTTGTTTTCTGAGTGAGGGAGGGCTGTGCAGGTTACCAGCCTCGCTTCTCCTCTAGAGCCATCTGAGTCCAGTGACCAGATATTCATCCGGATGACTGGAGATGCCCCAGGATGAGGCAATTGGAGTTAAGTGACTTGCCCAAGGTAACACAGCTAGTGAGTGTCAAGTGTCTGAGGTGAGATTTGAACTCAGGTCCTTCTGACTCCTGCACTGGTGCTCTATCCACTGCACCACCTAGCTGCCCCTCCTTGTAGATATGTTCTCATTCTGTGCTTTTGTGCCTCTGATTTCTTCCATTTTTCCTACCTATATGGCAGCTCCATAGCCATGGTCTTTACTGGATCATCATATCTGTCTTGCTTCTAGACTCACATATGGGTGAAGTGATTTTTGCTTCTTTTTACATGCTCTCTTGTTGATCTCATTGCTAGGCTGACAAAAGCATTCTGGAAGTAGCAGGAAAGATACATTTTGGTGAAGAGAAAACTAAGAGAGGAAGACTTATTATGAAGCTATTACCATGATGTCCTTGAATGGTAATAAGATCTTGTGAAAGGGGATGTGGTATCGGGCATAGAAAAAGAATGGGAAAGATGTTTGAAGTATTGTGGCTGTAGAGGCAATAAAGTATTTGGTGACCAACTGGATTTGTGAGGTGAGGAAAGAGAATGAATAGATGCTATAGGCAGAAATGTTAAAAGTCAGAAGGAGAAAAAATGTTTAGGGGATAAAATAATAAATTGATCGTGCACATGTTGCTCTGGTAACACTGGTTAGACATTCAAGCAGAGGTGTTCTGTAGGCAGTTGGTGATGCAGGTCTGAAACTCAGAAACGTCAGGGCTAGAGAATCATTTCTGAGAACTCTCTGCAGAAAGAAGCTTGATTGATCCATGGGAGTGAATGTGGTTGCCAAGTAAGAGATATGACAGAGGAGACCGAAAAGTGTCAAGGACAGACTCTTAAAGAACAAGCTCTTTAAGAAAAATGATGAGGGTAGGATGAAGGAGACTGAGCAGGAGCAATTAGAGAGGTGAAGAATTTGTAAAAGAATCCTTGCAAGTTAGCACATACGGTTACTGAAAGTAAAGCCATTTCACAAATATAAGCACGAGTTATTGGTTTTGTTTTTTAACAGGTCCTGGGAAGGGTTATTTCAGTTTCAAGGGAATGAAGGACCAAATAAAAATGCTTTTTTATCCTGTGATGATCATCTTTTAAAATTGTGGAGCTAGGAAAGGTTCTCTCAGGCTTGAGGTAGTAGGGAGCTGTCATCGGAAGCAGATAAAATAATTATTTCAATTGAAATAAAACCTTATTTTGCATTGAAAATCTTAAAATTCCTGGCCTATGGCTTCACCTGAATGTGTGTGCATAGTATATTATTCATCTGAAAACCACAGACACTGTTTTGCTTAGCGCTGTGTTTTTCATAATTGCTTTCCAAAGTGAACAATGACTTAAACATGAAATTTAATGTTTGATTCAACGCATTGATTTTGTTTAGATATTGGACACATGGGTCAGGTCTTATTTCCATGATTATATTCAACTACTGTCAAATTCACATTATAGTTTATCCCTGGCAAGGTTTATTTTGGGTTATTGTTGACATTCCCACCTAATCTCTTTAAATCCTTTGACATTAGCACTTCTCATTCTTAATCCCAATATACTACAATTCAGCAAATGGATAGTCCTTTAAAATGAATAAATTTAATTACTCCTCTGCTGGGAGGAAGGTGTGTAATCAGAATAGAAAAAAGGAAGAAAGATGTTTCTAGTATATCCAGAACACCAACTTGAGAGTGGATGCTCCCCTTTTTTTCGTATATAGTAGAATTATCCAGAAGGAGTTAAACAGGTCAAGCTAAAAATAAGTATAACATTATCAACCTAGTGAATGGGGTCTTGGAGTCATTTCATTATTTTTCTTTATTGTAAATTCAGTTTAATAGAACAAATACTTTTATATACATTTATCAAGTGCTTGCTATGTACAACACAAAGAAAGTCAACATGTGTTTATAGAAAAACAATTAAAAAGCAAAAAAATTATGACAATTTTTAGTGACTGCAATTTTTCTATATGAGCACTGCCCTGCATGTTTCTAAAAGTTGTGAATAGACTGCATATCTAATGTGTTCAACTGTGTTTTATAACATTCTATGTGGCACTTGTGAGATAAAAAAGAGTAGATACTATCTTTATAAATGGTGATGACATTATAAATAATTGCATCTTTGGAGAGATTAAAGGTATTTAAGAAATATGGTTACATTAATTAAAAGCTCTTTGAAAATATGATTTAATAATCAAAACCAGATTAGCTACCAAGTCTTAAGTACTTTGAATTCTTAAAAAAAAAATGAGTATCAAGTATAAAACTTTTTTTTAACAGTCAGATTCATAATAGGGAAATTTCAAAACCACCTCTAAGTATAAAATGTTAAAGATGAGGAAAACATAACTAAAAATAGTTCTCTGGGTGACTGGAATTTGTTTGGAGGCCTTATTCAAGAGATGGGATGGCTAGATGTTAATGAAAATACTTTGGTGATTTTAATGAATTGGATGTAGTTAATAAACTGAGACATCAACAAGTTCTCTGATTTGATTGCACTCTATTTTCACTTTTTCAGGAGTACAGGCATAATGTCAGAATTGGAAGATGTCTGTTTTGTACCGTTACATTTTCAGATGTTTAATTGAACAATTGGATGTGTCATATTGAAAATGAAAGATACAGAGATTTTCAGTGGTTTGTAGTCTGCTAATAACAGAGATTTTTGTCAGAGTAGCCTCAAAAAGTTATTGAAAAAATTGGATTCAAACCTCCTCCTTCAAAATTTGAAAAAAAATTGAAAAAATTGAAAAAATTCTTTTTTTTTGCACCTAGTTGTAAAATATCTAATTGTTATGTGGAAGCAATTGGTTCTTTTATTGTTGCATTTAACAACAGCATTTAATAATACTTTGTAAATAACATTGACCTTAAAATATCCTATTAACATATCATATTATCCCCTGGATGATAGTAATGCATGAATATCATTGACCTTTTTTTTCTTGTGTTACATTTAAAGAAATTAAGATATTTGTATATGGTCATTCATTAGCTCTTTGGAACCTCTTGGTATTTGTTGAGCCCTAATATTTTTGAATTTGCTAATCAGCTGATGTTCTTTTCTCCACCTTAATCTCTGCCATCCTCAGTGATGACCTTGCTGCTGGAAACTAATTGGAAGCTGAGAGAGAAGAAGTGTTAGGAACATATAATGGCAGCAGGTTATACAAGGCTATGAATGATGGTTGAAAAAGTTGGGGCCAAATAGAGCCATGAAAGCAACTGACCAAAATTAGCAGAATTGAAGGAGGCCAGTGATATGTGTGGCAGGAAAGATGGACTACTCTGAAGTCCTTGGGCATGTGTGCCATCACTTAAAATCCATGCAATGCTATGGTTAATTCAGAGCTATTTCTTGAATGCCTTTGATAGACACACAGAATTGCATTCACACAAATGAAGAAAAGGAACTAATCTTTGCTTCCAAGGAATTTGCAGTCTAGCTGAAAATATAATACTATCATGAATATTAGTAGACAGGATAGATTTTCAAGTTGAGATCTGTTTTGAACTTCAGTTCCAAGTCATATTAACTGTATAAACAAGGAGCAAATTTCTTAACCCTTGAGCTTCAGTGATAACCTTTTCTTCAGCTTATAGTCTTAGTACCCAGAGTACTGAAAGCTTGAGAGGTTTGCCTAGTCACACATTTAGAATATGTGAAGAAATAAATATTCTACAAATTATAAAAATTAAGAAAATAATACTAATTTCACTAGATTTCATCCAAGATCATATTGAGATATTTTCTCTAGATTTACACCTATTACCCATTTTTATACTTTAATATGCATTTAAACAGTATTTTGACACAAAGCCACTGAAATTCTTTGAAAAGGAATGACAGCATTTTCAGCCAACTGCCTTTGAATTGTTCTTATTGTTATGTAGATAAGAATCCTTTGAGATGAGGAAGAAAACCAATAAATTTCAGTTAAACTCTAAAAGTCTACCATCCTCTAGCCATTCAGTATCATAGTGAGTATACATCAAAGCTCAGTAGCAAGGTAAACTGACACTGAACATGGGAAAAAAAAGAGAAAAGAAATAAAGAAAAAATACAGCATTGGCCAAAGAGAACAATTAGTTTATTAGTTATCATGGCAAATGTTCAAGATGACAACATCTTAGTCAAAGAAACCAAAGATGCACATTTTCAAATGTTCCTTAATAATCCTGATGAGATGTTCTAAGTACATTTAGATACATTTTCCCATTTTATGCATCTTAATGAGTGGCAATTAAAAACTGAGACCATTTTCTTCTGCACCTGGTCTTCTTCCAAATCTCTCAGGTCTTTGCTTCTAAGATTGGTTAAATAGTTTAAAATCCATTACTGTAAAGGAATATGCTTATGTATAAGTAGTTGTCTATGTGGTGCATTTTGTACCTTTGTGACCTTGGCCAAGTCACTTAGCCTGTATGGGTCTCCATTCTTCAACTTTAAAATGAGGGCCTTGGACTAAGTGACTTCTTAGGTACTTTCCAGCTCTAAATCTCTGATCCTGTGAGGGAAACGTGGAAGGCCTTCTCATCCTGTATCATAAAAATGACTAATTTGAAAGCAAAGATTCAACATCTGTCTCTTAGTGACGACTAGAATTCTAATATTGGGAATAATTTTTTTGGTTGTTGAATTGTTCACATGTAAATATTCCTGGTAAGGGTAACTTACCACATTTTTATTTTATTTTCCTCCTCTTGACACTTTAACATCAGCTCCATTTTGCTGGTGACAGCTAGTTAGGAGTAGGTTCCTGTTAAATAATTCGAGGCACTTGATATTTACTTTGGAAAGGGGAATGAAAGGAGAAGAAGGCACAAAAGGCAGGAGGCTGCTGAAAATAAATTCCTTTTTTTTCCCACAATTTTATCTTATACTTAACTGGTGTCTTCATTTATTATAAATAAATTAGTATATCAGGAATGAAACATTAATTTTCATTAATATTTTAGTGAAATGCTTATATTAAAATGACTATTTACTTTTTCTTTTGTGATTACACCAAGGCGGATGATTTCATGTGGTGGTCAGTGTTCATCATTAATTTGTTCAGGCAAAAATGCCTCTAATTACTGGATTAATGAAAATATTTTGGTATAAAAAGTATCTTTCCATGTGAAAGTGTTTCCTTCCTGCTTTTTGTTGTTATTATTCTTAAACAAAGTCATCTGCTTATATGAATAAAGTCATAGACGATGATCTCTTTTGGTTTGAAATGACTGAACCCAATCGACTTCTTGTAGATTTGGAAAGAATGTATACATGGCACATAATAGGCACTTAGTAAATGATTGTTAATTTATTAATTGAAAAATATCTTCTAAAGTTTGTTTAACCCATCTTTATGCCTCTAACCACAGCCAAGTGTTTCTTCTGATTATAAATGTGTTTGGAGTAGTGTCTTCTTTAAAAAAATATCTGTTCTCATGTAGCACAAACAGTGCCGTAAAAATATTTATGGCTTAATTATGACTTTCCACATAATGTCATCATTAGATTAGCTTTCCCAGCACCTGGTGGAGGAGTATCTGACCCCAGTGGGTCAAGGTGGGGAAGTATTGCAGAAAGAAAATGTAATGAATGGCTTACCGGAGTAGTCATGGAACCCGGACGTGAGCGATGTAACCACCGTATGTACGTAGCCCACTTCCAGTTTCTGTGGCCACTCTGGTCAGATTTGTCATCCTGATGATCGTAACTCCCATGGGGTGAGTGGGACTCCTTGGGGCTCCCTGACTCCCTCCCTCCACTACTCCTCTCCAGGATGCACTTTGGGGAAGCTGCCCCCACTTACCCTGTGGGAGTTACAGCCCTGGCCAGAGTTTTTACTCTTTAAGTTCACTAAGTAAGATAAAAGCAAAGTCTGCTCTCATTTCTATCTGACTCTATAAAAATAGAATTTAACTTTAGTGTCTTAAAAGGTAACATACATGTGGTATTAAGTAAATGAAAATAAGTTGTGAATGAATAATTTTTAATTGAAAGGAAATTTTTGTTTTTGTGATGAAAGCTATTGTTTCCAAATACAGTAAGTATTCTACAGTAAATACAATAAGCCTTCCCAGCACACAAATCTCCCTCCTCCACAAACACTGACCCTCCGTCCCTTCATCCCTCCTTTCCTCCCCCCCACAGATAAAACTATACTTTTGACATGTTTTCACTTCATTTTTATTTCTTAAATTTTGGAAGACTTTCTGTAAAATAACGATTAACATCATGTAAGAATGCTTTTCCCCAATTTCCTGACAAGATGCCAAATCCTCTGAGTTTTATACCAGCCGTAATCCCAAGATCCAGTGTCGGTATAATCCCCCAAGACAGCTTAAATATTTATCATTCTTTCTTAAATCAAGAAATCCCTCCAGGTTCATGCCAATCCCCATTTCAAGAAAACAAAACAAAACAAAAGTTCCTTTAACTGAACACCCTAGAGGACTGTTGAAATGTGTGCCTTTTGGTTCTCTCCATGGTACTTTAATGCAATACATAAAAGGTGTACAAGGTCATAAAATTATGCCTATTGCAGAGGACTAGGGAAGAACCAAGGGAGAAAGCCATATTTATTGTGATTACTAGAAGGGGGCCTCAGTGGGTTAGGATTATTGTACTTTAAGTGAAATTGATTTTGTACACGATTTCATTTTAATCTAGTTTAGATGAATCAAATTCTACAAGGAACAGATATTTAATTTAGTATATTACTATGAAAAGGACATCGGTTCAGAGAAGTTTAATGTATTTGATGTGATAAAAAGCAGTACCTGATAATGAAGATTTTAAAAAAATAGTAATTCCTTGTTATTTCATTACTGCTTGAATAATTCCTCTGCTCATAATATTTTTATTAAATCTAGGATTTTAGTCTCTATTCATGGCACCTAAGCTGATTGTCCCTGGAAAATAATAACAATTCAGAAGGAAAGCAGTAATATGCTCAAAGTTATTACAGAAGGCTTTTTTGGTCTTTTTCTGATCTATATATTTGGAGAGCAAAGTAGACTATTTTTTTCTTTGCTACTTGCTGCAGTCTGAGTTGAAACTGTCTAGTTACTAGCTCCAGTTGTAAACATGGGTCTGTAGAAACCAATCTCCTATAATTTTCCAGTCTACTGTTTTCCAATATCAAGGAGCTAGAACACTTTGCAATTTTGAAGGAGATACTGTTCAACAGAGGTCTCTAGCACTTTAACAGTTGGGACCAGATGGAACTATTTTCTAAGGTTAACACCAGGGCCAGGGGAGCTATCCAAGCAGAGAATACAGACAAAAATGAAAATTCAGAGGGTGAAGTATCAGATTTTTTTTTCTGTTGAATAATTTATACAAAACTGATCTTGCTCCCTCACTTTCTCTCCATGTTTTTTCCCCCTAAAGGAAGGATTTTTGAAGCCTTATATTATAAAGAGCAAATACTGTTGATTCATCAAATCCCCTGTAGCTCTGCTACCCATTTACAATACATGTTTTTGTGTTGAGAGAGATGAATAGAAAATTCACTCTTATTTTCCAATGAAGATATGTTGTTCTCTCTATTATTATTTTAAAATTATTTTTCCCTATTTTCAAACAGTACATTTTCTATGCAGTGGAAATAAAAACATTTTATATGGCACATAGGATTATAATAATGGATCTACAGCTTAAAAGAATGCCTTGCACATAGTAAGTACTTAATAAATGCTTGCTAGTGTTTGATTCACAAAACCATAGTTGTACAAGTACATTTAAAAAAACATATTGTATTGGTTTCAAATTGGTTAAGATTTAATACTAATTTCTGAAGTATGACTTTGTAATTGAAATGACCATCTGGCTTAATAGATCCTAGAACCATCAGAATTAGTATTTGAAGAGATGTTGGAGGTCATAGACTCAGAGTTCTGCAGCTAGATTGCATTTCAGAGGTCATGTGATGAATAAGTTGAAAACTAGCCTAAAGTGACACAGGTAATAAGTGTCATACAGGGATTTAGCTCAGGTCCTCTGATTCCTATTTCATGTGTTTGTCCAGAATCATGTGCCTAGTATCTAGTATGTATAGAAGGTATAATTGGAACCCATTTTTTCGCAGTTCCAATGCCAGCATTTTACCCATTATGCCACCTCACTTTTCAGAAGGAATATGACATATATTCCCCAGATTCTGCAGTTTGTGATTACCTTGTGCAGGCTGCATCAAGGTCCAGAACTTTATGGAATATATCAGAGCACATACACTTCATAGAATTTGGCCTAAGATCCATATGTGAAAAGTCAAGTAGGTGAACAGTTTTGCTGAGATTTTGACATGGTTAGATGGACAACCTATTTATTTAGACAACAAATTTTTTATCAGTAGATATGTGTCATTTGTCAGTGTGTATTTATACACACTATACACATAAACATAATACATACATACTCAGACATACACATAGCACCTAGGAAAGGTAATGAAAATCAGCAGTGAATTGGACTCAGAACTAAAAAGGGGAAGGGGAGAGGAGATTGAATAGCCCTCAAGAAAAAAGTCTTTTAATGACCTCAATCTTTTTTTTCTAAAAATGTAGACTTTTCTTTTAAAAATAAGCATTTTACATGTAATTTTTTATGATTTGGTAAATTATGGAGCATAGTCATACTGAGAGCAATGGGAATTCTGCAACGTATAATAAATCAGAATGTTTGAAGAGCTAGAGTCAAGAATGTCATCAGAGAAATGAATGAACAAAATAGTCACATGGCAAAATCAAAGAATTATTGTTGGAGAGCATGAGTGTTCCTAGTATCCTTGAGGTTTCTGGAAAAATTAAGAGACACACTTAATACTTTGGGAGGGTCCCATATGGAATAATTATAGGATGAAATGGACAAAAATTACACAGGATGAGTAGTCAGGAGTGGGTTTAGATTTTTATCATTATAGGAGAATATATATCAGTGCGCTTACAGATTTATTTATGTACTTGAGCATGATAAATATTTTCTGAACTGTTTTAGCATAATGCTTTCATAGCATTATTACACTTTTTGTTAAGCTTAGCTGGGGCTACTTTTCTGTTGTCATTACAATCGTAAGGCACCCACCTCTCTCCAGGTAGCATTTCTGATTTTAGCAACTTCTTTGTAATACACCAAACATGTAATAACAATCAATGGGTTGCTGCCCCCATTTCTGGAAAGCACATAATCTCCTACATACATGCACATAAACTTCTTCTTGAACATCTTCTTGCTAGATACTGTGCAGAACACCACATTGGATAAATGCACTGATCAGTATCCTTTTCTTCCTATTCAGATATGCCAACCTTCGCTAAGTGTTAGGTAACAATGGATTATGCAGTCACAATATATGTAGCAATTTGGAACAGCAGGGAGATGACAAGAGGGGTATTTATCTTTTGTATTGTCCAGGTCGATTCATTAAGAAATCCAAGAGTAAACGCATGCTTCTTCTTCAATATCCACATGACATTATAAATGGGAACTAAGACAAAACCTTTTACTTCCTTCAAAATATTTTGATTACACTTCACATTGAAATAAATACTAGACTTCTAGTCTTTTCTTTTTGGAGTATGCAGTGGGAATTGGGATCTATGATTAGGGTTCAAATGTAGTTGTGTTTTTTTCCTCCTTTAAAAAAATCTGTCCATCTAATCGCACCAATTTCTTGTTTTTGTTTCACTATCTGTTTAAGGACAAATAGTTATACCTTAGTTCTGTGTCACCAGGGGTCTGGGTGAAGCAGTGTAAGACACATAGCTAAAGCTCAGGCAACAAAACACTGGTTGGGTCCATGCCTTATCAGGAATCTTTGACTTTTACCAGCTGGAACTGCTGGAGTGTTTCACTCCATCTACTTCCCTTTCCTCAAGATACTGGGAGTAATGAGAATTCCCTCATCATTACCGACTGCAAGTCTCTGGCTGAGATTACATCAGTTCATTTAGGCAGAGCTTTTCAGGAATGCGTTGGCAGGAATTGATTTCCTTATTTTGGTCCCTTAGCTTTTGGATTGTGCCCAAAAGACAGATTCAAGGAAGTGAATTCTGCCCTTACAAGGTCTGTTTCAGTTAATTACCTGAAAATGTTACAGAATGTAAGGCAGTAGGGAGGTTGCTTCTCTTTATCTGCAAATCCACCAAGAACAGGTCTATAATGCACTAAAAAATCGTTTTCTGCTTTGAAATTTGTTGGGAGAGGGAGGACAGCAGAAGGAAGGGAAAGAAACATGATCTAATCTGTTTGATTAGTATCTTAGGTGAAACATACAATGACAAAAAGAAAAATAATCCCACACGTATTCCTAGACCCACACATATACACCCCTCCTCATCAAATAAACACATAAATACAGTATGAAAGTGTGTTTAAGACTGAAAATTAGGTCAGATTCATTTCTTTTATCATATCTAGCATCATAGATCTAGAAGGGACCACCTAGTCCAAGACCCTCAAATGCCACATGT
Organism: Notamacropus eugenii; assembly: GCF_028372415.1. Classification (NCBI taxonomy): domain Eukaryota; kingdom Metazoa; phylum Chordata; class Mammalia; order Diprotodontia; family Macropodidae; genus Notamacropus; species Notamacropus eugenii. The sequence goes on from NC_092877.1 coordinate 273,010,796, forward strand.
AGAAGTGGAGGTCTAGTGAGGTGTTAGGCAAATTGCCAAAGCTCACACAGGTAAACACACAGTGGCAGAACTGAAGGGTAGAAAGAAGAAAGGACTAATGATAGAACATGTAGCATACTTTTTTCTGAGCCAGGCTGAGAAGAATGTTTATGATTTATTAGTTTTTTTAACCATAGTGGTTAGAGATAGGGATGCACATTCAAATAAATGCCATTAACTATGCAAATAAATATTAGTGGGCTGATTTATAATCATGGACAATATGTATTTTCAGAGGAGGTTGTCTTGACTAGGGCTAGAGGAGGGCCAAGTACATTATTTTTAGTAATTGACTAAACGTGTTCACTACATTTTTCTTCTAATATGGATGAACTAATGGGTGGGTGGTTTCTAAAGAACTGTTATCTTGTTAGTCATCTGATACAGAATATTCTTTTATTGGGTATTTTAATGGAAATGTCTTTCCTACTAGGGTTGTTTTTCGCAAGTTGGGAGCCCGGGGGCACATCTCATATCTTGTGTTCCTATTCTTTCTATGATACTTTTATACAGGTGAAATGAAGTTCAAAAAAACATCAAAGGCAGTGTCATAGAATTTAGAACTAGAAGGCAAATTACAGATTATTTCATTCACCCCATTCATTTTACAGATGAGGAAACTGAGGTCCAAATTACTGGACTTATTTGCCTGGGAATTCTAGTGTTTTTTGTTTTTTTTTTTTTTACCATATCTTCTGTTCATGGAGTGAGGGATATGTAGGTGAGTGGGTAGGGCAGTTCTATTCACTTAGCTTTGGGGGACAGGGAAAACATAAGGGATTTTGGTTTGATTGTGTATATTTTAGCTTTAAATCTTTCTTGACTACCCCTGGGGACTTTCCCTGAATCAATAATTAGTTTCTTACCCTGCAAGGACCTCCAAAGCTTGGAGCCTGAAAATGTAAATGAATTTGCAGTACCTCCAAGATGTCTCTGTTTGTAGACCTCTCTACCTAAAAATTGGATAAATAACTATTTGCCTTATTCACAATTAAATAAATGGATATGCACTATTGATTAGAGAGATGCAAATTAAAACAACTCTGAGATACCACATCACACCTATCAGATTGGCTAACATGACAGAACAGTTAGATGATAAGTGTTGGAGAAGATGTGGGAGAGTTGGAACACCAATTCATTTCTAGTAGAGCTGTGAGCTGTTCCAACCATTCTGGAGAGCAATTTGGAACTATGCCCAAAGGGCTACAAAAATGTGCCTACCATGTGACCCAGCAATATGGCTTCTAGGACTGTATCCCCACGACTGTGTCCCCAAGAGATCATAAAAATGGGAAAGGGTCCCACATGTACAAAAATATTTATAGCAACCATCTTTCTGGTGGCCAAAAACTTGAAGTCAAGGGGATGCCCATCAATTGAGGAATGGCTGAAAAAATTGTAGTATATGATGTAATATATAAGAAATGATGAACAGGAAGACTTCAGAGAGACTTGGAAAGATTTGTATGATCTGATGCTGAGTGAAAGGAGCAGAACCAGGAGAACTTTGTGCATAGCAATGGCCACAGTGTGTGAGTTTTTTCTGGTAGACTTGGAACTTCATTGCAATGCAAGGACTTAAAAAAATTTCCAGTGGTCTTTTAAGGTAAAATGCCTTCCATACCCAGAGAAAGAACTTTGGAATTCAATTACAGAATGTAGCAGATCATTTTCTTTTGTATTACATTTTGATTTGTTATACGATTTCTCCCATTCATTTTAATTCTTCTACACAGCATGAGTATAGTGAAAATGTATTTAATAGGAATGTATGTATAGAACTATATAAAATTGTATGCTATCTTGGGGAGGGAGGGGAGAGGTAGGGAGGAGGAAGGGGAAAAATAATCTAAGTTACATGGTAGTGATTGTAGAACACTGAAAACAAAATTAATGTAAAAAAATAAATGGATATGTATTCATGTCCTACTATTTGTAGAGTCCTATGTTAGATGCTACATGAGAATATTTTTGTTTCTTCAAAGCACTGGCATTGTATCTAAGGTAATAAAGTCTTAACTGTTAATGTTAAATAACTCTACCTTAAAGAAAATAAAAGGACAGATGCAAAAGAAAACAATTACTGCCTAAATTAATCTTCTGGAAATAATGGAGTGTGGGTATTCAGAGAGAGCTCATTGACTTTGGCAAGGGTGGTCAGGGTGGGACTTGCATAGAAGGTGGGATTTGAGCAGTTTTTTGAAGGAAGGAAAAGATGGATAAATTGGGAGGAGGTAGAAGCCTCTATCATGTAGAAAGAGTGACATCCACAAAAGTAGGAATTCGTTAATTCTAACCATATTCAGGGAATGGTGAGCAAGCCAGTTTGGTTAGAATGGAAAGTTCATATAAGCGAGGAGAGGGAAATAAGATTGAAAGGCAAGACTGAGGACATATTGTGAAGGACCTGACATGCTAGCCTAGAGTTTGGCCTTGATCCTTGAGGTAGTGGTTAGGAACTATGGTTATGTGATAGAATTCTTTATTTGAGTTTGAATCTTAGTTGTAATATTTGTGTGACTCTGGAAATGCTACTTCACTTAATGAGTTCAATTTTCCTTTAACTCTAAAATGAAAGGGTTGAAATACATTTCCTCTAAGGTAAGTTCTAATATTCTATAATCTTCAAAATAATGTTGAGAAAGATTAATCAGGTAGAAGTGTGCAGAAGTGGGGAGAGAGATCAGTTATAAGGCTATGTGAAAAAAGAGCCAAGCATGAACTGATAAGGTTCCAAATTACAGCTGTGGTAATAGAATCAAAGTGGTAGAAATAAAAAAAAAAGTATGGAATGGATAGAAATGGAAATTAAATGGAAAGGAAAGGATGGAAATATGAGCTATTTCCAACAAGAGATCTATAGATTCAGTAACTTACTGAATTTGGGGAAATGGAAAGACATACTACCTAAAACAGAGTGGATCTAGTAGATACATTGTTGACGAAAAGTGCCAAGAAGTGAATTTTCTGGACAGACAGTACAAGGTAAATGGTAGGTGGTGAACTCAATGGAAGATTGGGAAAGACTATTGAATAGTCTCCTTTTAGACCAATTCTGTTACCCAACATTAATGATGATGCATTTAAAAAATGTTTTTACACAATAAATTCTTGTATGTATATATGTATATGTGTATGTATATATTTATATGTGTGTGTGTGCGTACACACACATACATATAGGCAGTTAGAGGGAAGAAAACGAAAAGGGATCAATTTCAATTGTAACTTCTTTTTATTTAACTCATTAACTGCTTCCTAGCATGAAAATTCTCCCCAAAAGGAACACTATAGTGAAAACTGTGACCCTTTTCAATAGAACAGAAACTCTAAATGTGATTGAGTTTAAATCCACAGTTGGGACTTATTTTCTTGGTAAGGAGATTATGAGGTCGTTGTAGTGACACAGGAAGTAGTCTATTATGTACCAAAGAGATTGACATGTTTAGTTCTTGGTTATAATAATCTAAACTGGGTTGTGCTATTGTGTGTATTTTGTATATATGTATATTTATATATCTGCATATGTTTTATATATATGCATTTTTTGATTGGCTCTAAAATACTAAGCAATAAGGATATAAAAATTTCATTTTTACATACAAGATTTGCAACCAATACACACATATATTATTTAAAATATCATTTGAAACTCATTACAATTATTTTTAAGGAGAATTCAGCTTCTTAAAAACAGGACAGTGCCATAAGAGGGGTCACCTCAATAACCTGAAAAGTTTTTTTTAAAGTGTTTTCCCTGAATTGTGCTTTTTTTCTAAAACGTTAGTAATCCTTGAGTGATTTATTTACTCATCATTAGACCGTAATCGCAAACAACAACACTTTATTTAGAAAAAAGTGATTTCTACAATTGTTAGACTGTGATAATATATATTGACTCTAGACTGACAGTTTTTATTTGGTTATGTATTTTACCTTATTTTGTTGTATGTGATTAATGCATAGTAAAGACCAAAAGTGGCATTCGAGCTTAAGAATCTGGATATGACTTATAGTACTGGGATTGCTTATTAAATAAAAGACAATAGAAGTGACTAGGACATATTAAATGAGTTTTAATAAGGTCTGAATGAATACTTTATTACTGCTTGTGAATGTTAAATGGGCTATCCCTCATACATGAATTTGATGCTTCTGACCTATCACCAATAAGACATGTACTTTAAATTTTTACAGTGGTAGTGATAGGTGGTGCTGTCATCCAGGACTAATGACCCTCAATCCATTAATGGATGTCCAGTGTCAGAGAAAGAATTTGTATGTTTGCAGGAGATGTTCTAAAGTACTGTCTGCATTGTGGATAAAACTCAATTCATCCCATCTCATCTAATATGTAAGGCCATAATCCTACCCATCGATGAAGCAGAAGTTGACCCTAACTTAGCCAATGGGGTCAGGGAATACCACAGTTTCTGGGAGAATGGGGGATTTACTTGGATTTAAGGTAGACCACCATAATCTTACCTGAGATGAAACTGTGGTTCCATTCCCTATAGTTGTGAGGAAAATGAACAGCAAAGAAGCTTTTCTAATATTAGTAAGGATGAGCCTTGTGGAATTCCCCAGTGATTCATTTCTTCTAGCCAAGGTCGTTGACTCTCCATGTCATCAAAACTTATCTCCTCTGTTCCCTTAGTGGAAATCATTGAGTTGTCTACACATTTTGCTATGTGCAAAAACTCAATTAAATATAAACATCTTAAATGCAAGAGAGTAGCAGCAGAGAGCTGATTCCGCAAAGGATACCATTTTTACCCGGTAGCAGCTCTGTGCTATCGTTTTTGCTCAGTGTTGGAGATTTATGAAGAAGATCCATGGAGAGTGAAAAAGGAGAGTTCTATATGTTATTTGACAGACAGTGGATTGCTTTGTAAACAACAACAGAATGCAGCCTCATTTAATGTACTAGTCACTAAACAGTAATTGAGAAGATCTTTTTGTGTTTTATATTCCAGAACAACAGTCTTACCTTCATACATCTCTGGAGATCCCAAGCACTCTAGCAGCCACAGTCCCTTTGGATAGCTTCTTTTTTCTATTTAAACAGTTTGTATTTTTTCATTCTTTGTGTTTTGAGCATGTTTCTTCTTCCTCTTAATTACAGACTCTTCAAAGTATAAGTAGCATGTATTGTGCCATTTATATCCTTCAGAATATAGTACACAGCAGAGTATACAGATGGTGCTCTGTAGGTGCTGAATAAGTGATTTTCCTACATGACTTGTTTTTGGCCAAATCTTTTTATTTCTCCCCTGAAAGTCCATCCAGCCCACTTGACAAATTAGAGAAGTAAATGGTTGTCTGGTCGTAAACAGGTAGTACTGGAAGGAAACTGGATTTAACTGCTATAAGTTTGTGCCAGTCTATTCTTTGGAAAGCACCTGGTGAAGCTTTGCCTATAGTTCTGGTCACATGTTCTAGTAGCGTAAATAAAAGAGACAAGAATAGTTAATGACAAGTGTGGTATTTTATGCAGAGTAGGTATAAGTAAATAACTCCATCAATCAACAAGCATTTATTAAGTGTCTACTATTTATTTGTTAGTCACCATGCCCATAGCATGGTAACTGGCTGCATATAAACAGTAGTATAGAGGCAAATACAAAAGGGAATTAGTCTCACCTTGAAGAATTCATGTTCTAATTGTGGGATAGACAGAAAAAGCATCGAAATATCCTCTGAAGAAGTCCATAAAAGTTTGTAGACTTCTAATTATTCATATCACTTAACATCTCAGGGACTCAGTTTCCTCATCTATAAAATGAAGATGTTGGAGCAGATATTTACTTATGCTCATAGAGGATGTCCTCATTTGCCTTTAAGACAAACAAAAGCTACACACAGAAGAACTCATTTTTTTGTAGCTTGCTACTCTTTGCAGTAGATTAGTCCTACCACTGAAGTGAGTATCATTAGGTTTACTTTAAATCTTGAATATATAGTAAGGAATACCATCCTGCCCTGTGTAATTAATTGGTTTCATATTTCTGTGATGTCAAATGTGCTACATGAACTTATATTTTGTTGGTGACTTATAAGTCTTCTTTTTTCTTTCTGTTTTAATTTCTTAGGATACCCATTACTATTTTGATTTTAAGACATTTCTTTTAAGTTTCTTAGTCATAATGAGCATATAGCTTCTGTTTCCTAAAATCATTTTTGGAAATGAAGAAAAATGAATAAATAAATTGCCTTCTGTAAAAGTGAGTGAGCTGAACAGCATGGTCATAAACCATATCATAATAGGTGATTTTTTTTTCCTCCCATGGTACCAGGTCATGTCTGAAATCATAGTGTGCAAAAGTTGTGTTTAATCAAGTGCTACCATATGTTGAGAGTCACCAAAATGACACTGTACCATCTGTGTGGTCCATGTTTTACATAGTACCGTTTTTAATGATGTTAGAATATTAGATTATATATGTGTATGTACACACACACACACTCACACACACACATACACACACACTAAAATCAAGTCAAGTCAACAAGTTTTTATTTATTAAACACTTATTTTGTGCCAGACACTGGACTGAGTGCTGGGAATGCAAATACCATAAAAAAAAGATAATCCTTTCTCTAGAAGAGTTTATATCTAATGAGAGAAGACAAGATAAAAGGGGCTGAAAAGGAGAAAGGAGGGGGAGCCATGGTGCATGATGGTGAAGTCAGCATTAAGATGGTAAAACTGGATGGAGAGTCATAAGCAGAGCCAAGAAAGACTCAAAGGATATCTGACCTGAGTCTTTACACAAAATGTGACATCTAAGAGGTACTCATCAGTTGAATAAGAGGGTTGAAGAAGGGTGAGAAGGTCGGAGAAGTGAGGCAGTTTCCAGAGTGAGAAAGCAGTTGAGGCTTGGTGGCAATGTCCAGAGAGTCAGAAGCAGAGCCACAGAGGAATCCTAAAAGACACCTCAGAAGCTACCCAGACTAGTGGCTTCATTTTAATACTTTGCAAACTGAGGCTTAGGGAGATTGTGACTTGACTAAGGTTACACAGGGTGTAGGATGAAAGGTGGGATTTGAACTAGGTACTCTGACTCCAGTGTTATTTTCACTATACCAATCAGTGTCTCAATCTCTTTGAGCCAAAGTGATCTCATTTGTAAAACATACATAGCACCATTTCATATGTATTTTGAGAGGGGCAAATCTAATTATGAATGTAAAACACTTTGCAGACAACGAAAGTCATGTTTTTTGTATGTACATTAAGAGCTATGTCTACACATCTAAATAGATGTAGACATAGCTCTCTGTATACATACACACTGATAAGCACATATGTATATGTTTATATGTGGGTATATGTGAGTGTATTATGTATATACTGTCTCTCTCTCTGTCTTTCGGTTTGTATGTTTGTACTGCCATTTTAATGTCTCTTTAGTACATAACCCCAACCTATAAATAAAATGAGATTCTAGATATCTAGAGATGCAGGGAAGGATTCTGATATTGGACATAATTAGACATAAATTAGATGACAGACCTTGGTTCCAGTTTTAGCTCAGACACTTAATAGTTTTACAATTGAGGTAATATCAATTTCCCTTGATATCTCTGATCCCCTCTTTTCTCCTTTATTCAATGAAGTAAATAAGGAAACATTGAAGTACATAGATATGAAAGTCTGTCATGACTGATGATGATGATATTAATGGTGGGCATTCATATAGTATTTTAAGGTTCTCAAAGGCTCTACGTGTATCATCTCATTTGACATTTACACTATGCTAGTATTATCCCCATTTTACAGGTGAGAAAACTAAGTATCAGAGAGGGAAAATGACTGAAAGTACTGCTCAGCGCTTTCATTTAGTCAAATTATTAAAAAGGCTGAGTGTTTCTTTGGCTCTCCATTTCCCACTTACATTGTCCCCCTCCCAAAGAGTCCAGTCTTTTCATAGTAATTTCTCTCTATCCTACAATGATGCATTCTATCCTGGCATATATTTCCTAGAATGTTCCATGTTTCAGACTTCTTTTCTATCTTCCCCATCCTATTCATGTTACAAGTCCTATATCCCACTCCTTCAGGTCTTGTTCCGTGCTAAATAATACTTATGTACAGTGGATACTAATGTGCTAGTGAGGATTAGTGGCTAAATATTAGGTAGGTGGCACGATATGGAGAAAAAATATTGAATTTGGAGTCAGAAGACCTAGATTCAAAAGTAGATTTTGCTACTTATTACTTGGGTGACTTTGGACCTCAGTTTCTCATCTGTGACATGAGAAGGTTGTGCTAGGTAACTCCGAAGGTCCCTCCTAGCTCCATTACTATGGCCCTACTGATGCCAATTAGCATATTTGTGGAATCAAGATGATTAAACAAAGAAGTGACTATGATGAATGGTAGGAATTGTAAGCTCTCTGCGGGTCTAACAGGGAGATATTCTTAGGGAGACTGGCCCTTTTATCTTCATCAAATTACACCGTGGATCATACAGTCAACTGTTGTTCCTCTTGTGACTGAAGTCTCATTTCCTAGACTTTCCTTAATTACAATAAATACGTATAGCAGCCATAAAGTTTTGCTGACCCCCTGTAGCTACAAATTCTTCAATGTCTAGGAATATGTTCATCACAAACTATGGAAATACCAGTATGGCTGGAAAGTTCCACTAGCATACCTAACATGGTAGTATTAAATCATCACTTGTTTTCTGCCCAGGAAAATAAACAATGAGAAATGTGGAAATCTCAAAGCCTATGTGTAATGCTTTAAGATTTGCAAAGAAATAACACTCTCTCCCGCCCCTGCTCCTCAGGCAAACGGGACTTTCAGAGCAGAGAATTTGCTGGCTTAAAGCAGACAACTTGCCATTTCCATTAGCTTTGTATCTTCCACTAGGCAGAGTCACTGTTCCGATCATTAAAATAGCAGTCCTAAGCTTTCATTAACTCTGAGCCAAATGACAGCATATCTTAGAAGTGCTTTGTACATTCACAATATATAGCTGCCTTCTGCTTACAGACGAGTAAGCCTGTGATAACTCTACTATGAACTGGATTCTTCTCTCATTCTTGCTAAGGTTTACTTTTTATGTGCTTGCCAAAAGCGTAATTATTACTGCTTCCTATAAATACCCAGTGAAGATCAGGTTGATAGACTCATTCTTAGAATGCTGGAAAACTTGCAAGTGTAAGTTGAAAGCTCCAATAGGGTGGGGATTGTGTGGGTGGGATCATTGATTTCCATTAGGGCAGACTTCATTCAACTAAGATGGGAGTATGCAGAGAAGTGTCTAACAGGCAAGTTAGATATAGGCATGTAATGAATTACTCACACAGCTCTAACAAGCATTTCAGATTACCTGCTATTAGATCTTTGATGTATGTTGTATCCACATAAATTAGGATGGTAACTCTACCTGCAGATAGCAAGTCTCCAGCTGGGAAAAAAAATCATGTTTTCCTTTTTTGAAACTCAGATATTTCATTATTTTGTGCCACGGTGTAAACCATGGCATGTCAGACTGCGATTTGGGCAAATCTGTTGGGAATCTGGTGGCAAACACTTGTGGTTAACCAGATGATTTTTTTCTCATGATGAATTCCTGTGAATCTGACATTTTCTAAATTCCTTGTGCTGGGAAGGAGAAAATTAGGACATGGTGAAGATTGTTTCTTGGTTATCTATTCAAGACAAAGGGTTTTTGGGTCGTGTCTAATGGTACCATCTCTAGGGTGGAAGCAGAGGAAGGAAGAAAAAAAGGAAAAAAAGACAGTTTCATGGTAAATTGAATACCAAATTACACATGATAGATTTGTAGTTTCACCTACAATCATCTTTTTTCTCTATTCTGCTACATTATAGAAATACTTATTTTAAGTGCAGAATAAAATAAAAAAAATATCAAAACAAATACAGTAAAAAAAAGTCATGGTTTACATTTTTCCTCAAAATTTTTGATGAAAAATCTTCATTGTTTGATCAAAATTATGCCTGAAAAAATATACAAGTCTCTTAATAATCTGTTCCCATGGTTTTTTCTGCTTGCTTCCAGGCATACTAGGTCTGTAGCGCCCCCACAGACAGGGAGTCCCAAATTTTCGTATTTCAGTGGATCTGTGACCTACAGAGGTGGACTTTCCCTCCACTGATACTGATTCCAATGCATTCACATTCTCTGAGGCTATCCATATTCTCCAGTAAACCATCCGTATGGAATTCTCCTCTAATACTACTACCCTCGCTTCCATTTTCTTCACTTTGTATTGGTTTTCCTGGGACTTGCAGGCCACCTATCTGATATTTCACATTCTCACTTGGTGACTGGGGCACCTCCTTTGATATTTTTACATTTCTTGATAATTTATGACTGAGACATTATGACACAAATAATAAAAAGCTATTTCTAAGACCTAGAAGACTTGAATTTAAATCCTACTACTGATATATACTGACTGTGTGATTCTGGGCAAACATTACAGTACTTTAGACATTTCTAGAAGATGAAATTTCAGAGGTGTTGCTAGCTTGCATTCTAGGTGGAATTGCCTCAGCAGGCAGTTCCCTAGACCAGTGAAATCACAGTTCTACTCCCTAAGCTTATTTCTACTATAATGCCATTTCTGCATGATAATTCCTTATTAATAATATGAATAGGGGTGTTTACACCCACAGTGTATCTGTCCGTGGCCCTCTGGGTGATCCGCAAGTTATTCTTTATAGATAATGGAATTATATACATTGCATCCATGTAGCATCACCAGAAAGAATATTGATGTTAAAAATATGGGCCTTCCCTTCTTAGGGAAGCCTAACCTCACAAAATCCCAAATGAGCTACACAGGCTGCTTCTCTCCTACAATTCTAGGTCAATTCCTTATATACCCATGGTATTTCTTAAAGATATATTTGTTTCAATACACACACACACACACACACACACACACACGCATGCACACATGGTTAGGACTATTTTTTTCTAATTGCATGCCATACTCTGAATAATAAATATTTTTCATCCTTCTAATTAATTTTTCCAATGGATATCATTAGGCCAAACTTTCTTGAGTAATTATGAGTCTCATTTAGAAGTCTCTATAGTATTCTTGATGTAAACAGGACAGTATCATCCACAAGTAGATCTGGAGCAGCTCACCATCCATAATAGATCTCTCTTCTATTTGGACTCTGAACTGGACATTGTTTTCAGTAGTGCAAAAAACCTTTGATGATCATACTACTTCCTCTTTTATGCGTCGTTTGATATTTTTTATTGGAAGTTGATTGAACAAAATTATCTTTATTGTTGCAGGTCTCTCAGGGAATCTTATTTGATTTTAACATACACATGGGAGACACCTTGTTGCAAGAGAGCTTTTAAGGTGGCATTCTGCTTTGACCAATTAAATGCTGGTTTAGTGTCAACAAAATATGAAGAATGGGTTTAACACTCTATTTACCTTTAAGTCATTTGCATGACTTAAAAAGATATAGGTCTCTATAGGACATCAGCTGTGAAATCTGCCTGTTTCCCTTTCATGTCTAAAAACTCCTAGAGATAAAATGCTCATAAAGATTTCATAGAGATGGGGGTTGTATGTGTATAGGTCAGTAGTTATCAATATTTGCTAATACTAACGTATATGATTTTTTCCATGTTTACTGTCCTCCTCATCCACGCATACTGTGAGAATCAATTTTTTAACATTGTCAGAAGCTCATTTCCCTGGAGACTTTGGGGGAGTTTTCTCTGGATGAGATATTGAGCCGTCTGTTACACTGAGCTATCCCACTCCTAATGAGAGAGCCCCTTTGCTCTAATTATTGTCTGGTACATATTCTTATCTACATAACTTTTCTGATTTCTTTTTACTATCACGTTGAATTAATAGGTTTATTTACTAAAAACAAACAAACAAACAAAATCAACCACACAAAGTCAATGCCTGTGCCGCTGACTTGTGTATACTTAAGACAATGTATACTTGTTTTTCTGAATGAATTCTTCAGTGTGGTTTCTTTTCTGTGGTTGATCCTTCCACTGATAGAGATTACAACTTCTCCTATTTTTGTCATCCTGTGCAACTCTGGTCCATTGTTTTTCTTAAGCCCTCCATAGAAGACTTACTCAACACATTGGAGATCTTTTCTTGATCTCATAGTATCCTAAGAGTGACAGTGCATCAAACCTGTCTACTTTGTACCTTTTGTTCTTGATATGGGATTAACCTAGATCCCCTTCCAGGCATACCCATGAAGAAAGGTACATTTCCTTTAATCCAAGAAGTACAGATTAAATAGAACCAAATATTAAGTGAGTGACTATTTGTTACTTTATATTTTAGTGTGTTAAAATTCTACTGTCTTATCTACTGATGTAATTTTAATGACTTCTAAGGGCTGATGGAGTTTAAAAGTGTGCATACGGAAAGCAAATGTAAGCACTGTAAACTCTATATACATTTGTGCTATTATCTCTTCCAACAGTTACAAGTCTAACCTATCCTATTCAAGGAGCAGCTAGATGGCACAGCGGATAGAGCACCAGGTATAGAGTCAGAAAGACTTATCTTTGTGAGTTCCAATCTGCCCTCAAACACAAATTAGCTATGTGACCATGGGTAAGTCACTTAACTCCGTTTGCCTCAGTTACCTCATCTGTAAAATGAGCTGGAGAAGAAAATGACAAACCGCTTTAATATCTCTGTCAAGAAAACCACAAATGGAGTCATGAAGAGTTGGACATAACTTAACAACAGAATTCTGTTCAAATGCAAGGATATCATTTTTTTCCTTTGACCATGTCAGGTTGACAGCAGGTAGATTAAAGAATTCTAAGAAGTAGATGATATAACTTTCTTTTTGAATTTTAAGTTAAAATTGGCTTTTATTAAAATTATTAAATAATTAAAAAATAAAAATTAATTAATAATTATATAATTAATATATATTTATTCTATATAATTAATACTTATATAATAATAAATAATTATTAAAAATTGAGTTTTAAGTTAAAATCATCAGTCTTGTGAACAATGTTTTAATTACATGGACCAACACAAACTTAGTTCCTAGACCTTGGTCATTACCTGCTTCCATTTGCTTTATTCTTTCCATCTCCTATGTACTTTATTCTGATTCAACACTTTTTATTAGAATAAACACAAAAACTTATCACCTTTATTCCATTCTTACATGATCACAGAAAAAAAGCAGGACAAGAAAAATACCAGACAAATGAATTCTATTAGATACAATGTCTGATTTTCTTTAGCACCTGCCTATGAAGCATACTAGATATGTACTATACTCGGTATTTACTATCTTCCTAAGGAGTTAGGGGACAAATGTTAAATGTGCTGCTCTTTCCTGTGAATTACAATAATTATATACACATATATGCTTATAGATGTATGTATTAATTTACTGCTCCACTATCCTTTCCCTCTGTCTGTAGCAAAACTATCAGTTTTTGCAGAGTTCCATATTGGACTACCTCGTCTATTCATTGCCTAGCCTATTAAGTCCAAATTAAATTACAGTGGGAGTGTAAAGTAGTTCCTTTCTTCTCCAGACATATTCAAATTGTCAATATCTTTCTCTTACATAGCACTCAGAACCGAACACATTATTCTAGATGTGGTCTTATTGAGGGCAGAGGGTGATAATTACTCATTCTGGTTACTGTGCCTCTCGGGGAAGGTGAGAAGTTGCCATTTTAGTTGCCATATCAAAATGCTTCCTAATATCCTATTTGCAGGTGGCTAAATTCCCCAAGTCTTCTTTCACATCAACTTATGTTTAGCAAGCCATAGTTGAACTTTCTTCATGCTATTGATTTTTCTGTATTCATATGAACTTTAATATATAAAGTATATATATTAACTATGTATTTACCATTAAATCCCTATCAAATTTCACCTAATTAAAAATCAGATTCTCCATTCCAACTTGTTTTTGCCTTTTACTATTATGCCATTCCCAGAGTAGATAAGTACATAATCTAGAACTTCCCCTAATTCATTCTTCAAAGTTTCAAACAACCTCGCAATTCTCCACTAGACACTTTTCTCCAAATTGACAAAGGGCCATGAACACTTTTGGAATTACTGATTTATACCTTCAGTTCTATTAGACAGCCATTAAACAATAGGGGAAGGGGACTATCCCTGCTACTCTGTGAAACTAGGCAAGTTACTTAAATTTTCTGAGCCCCTGCCTTCTTTTTGGCAAGACAGAGACAGAAGTGCTTATGCTACCTAGTTCATTGGATTGTTATGAAGAAAATACTTTGTAAACTTGAAGTCACTCAATGAATGTGAGAATTTATTTCCTTTGCTACTGTTTCTCATCCCTCGGGATCTATCTCAAATGTAACTTCTTGTGAAAAAGTTGTTTGATTCCTCTTCCTTCATATGACCCCATCCTTTTCTTAAATCCCATAGCATATCTTTTATAGAACATATCCTATTTTTATTTTACTAAAGTGACTTGAGCACTTGAATCATTCCCTCTAGTAAGTTCTCTTGAGTTTAAGGACTATCTCCCTCTCTTTCATCTTTAAGATCACATGATACTTGTTGTGTTTGGACTATAATAGGTGCTTAGTATTTGTTGGACAGGAGCACTTTGAATGTTCTTCTGCTAGGATGCTAATGTGATTGCTGGTGGTTTGTTTTTGAAGTGGGCTCTTTGTCAAGATTCCTTTATGGTTTAAATCAATCTGATTATTCCTATCTTTTAAAATCATTGGTTTCTGAGGTCTGTGGTTATGGAAAAGGGAATTGGCACTGTCTGCAGTCACAGAATTAGAGCAAGGTCCATTCTTTTCTTTAGTTTCAATTAAAGACAATGTCAGGAATACAGCCATTTCTCAAGTAGTGATTCCTTTTATAGTTATTAAAATTTTGGACTATATCTATGCTAGCAGAAAAGCTATTAATATTGAATAAATAATTTGTATTAGAGAAATCTTCTACCACTTCAATCAACTGGCCTGTTTTTTTGGCTTTAAAATCCTGATCAACATAAATTTTTTTTTAAATCAAGTAAGGAGGTTAGTTTAAGGTTTATGTGGAAGTATTTTCAAACAGAGGACTCAGTGACATGATCTTAGATCCTTTTAAAAAAAGAACTTCCTGTTTTTGCTTACTAATATGTTTAACTTCAATAAAAGCCATAGAATTCTGAGCTCTAGCTATTCATGGAAAGATATTAAAAATTGCTGCCACTCATAGTCCATTACGAAAATCTATGTGGAAAGGATATAAGGGGTATAAAGTTACAAATGAGCAAAAGAAAGAAAAGTCTTTTTTGGGGGGGTAGCTATATATTTTGCATAACTTAACCTTTAAAGTGTTGTGTGGTTTATTTATACATATGAAATCAAAAGGAAAATGTCATTCCTTTCTTTTGCAGATGTCATTTTGTTGGAGTATGGGTATAATTAGAAAGGAATAAAGTTTATATTTAGAAAATGTTTCATTTTTTATTTCTTGGGTTGGTATAGGGGTGGAGATAAGTACACATGTATTCCAGCAGGCACTGTTCCCTATTCTCTTAAAGCATTTATTCCACTGGCTATTTTGTGATGTCTTTAAAATCAACATGGTCTAAGGCAAAGAGAGCTAGACTGGAAGACAAAAAGTCAGGGTTAAAATTCTATTTCTGCTAGCAAATTATAGTCCAAAATTCTGTTTTTGTGGGACTTGAAGAAAGTCATTTGGCCTCTCTGTTCAATCATGTCAATGTAAACAAGTCTTTTTCCAGTCTTCTTGGGAGGTGATGGAATGAGATGCTGAATATAAAATGAGTTTTGAAAAGCTTAAATATGATACCTGGTGATAATAATAACTCATTTCTGTAGTGCTTTGGGGGTTTACAAGGTATTTCCCCCAGAAAACAACCCTGGGAATTTAGTCAGGGGAATATAATGGCATGAACATTTAAGAGATGATAAAAACTGAAGGTCATATAGATTAAGGGGTTTTCCTTCCTGGTATGTAAGAATTGGAGCCTGGTTCCTAGTTCAGCACTTTCTCCACTATCCTATACTTCTACCATATATATGCACATATACTCTCATTTTATCTGTATAAAGCCATCATGGCAGCAAGGCCACCTCGGGCCAAGTAGTTGCCTCAGTCTTTTGTTGCAGTACAAATCCCGTGGTGATGTGGCAAGTACCTAGAAACACTGCCTTCTGACTGGCTGCCAAAGCATCCTCTCCTTCCAGTTCTCTAAGATTCCAAGCTGGATTCTATGAAACAACTGATTGCAGTTTTATTTTCTTTTCTTCAGCTTCCACATTTCTTTTAATTCTTCCTTTGCCAGAGTGATATGCTCATTTACTCTTAATTATTTTTCATATAACTTGCTGTGATACCTTTATATGAACAATATCAAAGAGTTCTGCTTTTATTAGTTGCCATTTGTCCTTGCTTGTTTGGCCAATTTTCTAAATCCATTGTGCTTTTATCCAGTACCTCTTACAGTAGTTATTTTCTAAACTAACATTCAGCTTCTACTTAACAATTCATCATAAATTCTATTAGTAACCCATATCTGTAAACTAATTATCATCATCTTTCCTCTGAACAAGAGTAGCATGCTTGTTAGAAGAGGCCATTGTGGCCAATATGGGGCATTTTCCAATAATTCCAATGACAATCTCAGAAGAGTCTGATCTTAATTCATTCTAACAAGGTGAGCCCTACTGGCAAAATATACCATAAGAGTCCTATTGTTGGGGCAAAACCTCTTTTACTATTAGAAACCATGCTTTAAAGACTACAGGGGAAGGGGAGGAGAAGGAATGGCTAGAGAAAATAAAAGGTAGTGATGATTTAGGTTAAATTTCCTCTCTGCTCATTCTTCTTAGTACCCACTTTGATTGCCACTACTACCATCACCTCCTTTGCATTGTGTGTGTGTTTGTCCTTTGTTGAAGAAGACCATGCCATCAGGGAAATGATGACGTGACTTGCACTTGACTTTGTTTTGAGTGAAAGAGGGCTGTGCAGGTCACCAGCCTCACTTCTTCTCCAGAGTCACCTGAATCCAGTGACCAGATATTCATCAGGATGACTGGAGATGGCCCAGGATGAGGCAATTGGGGTTAAGTGACTTGCCCAAGGTCACACAGCTAGTCAGTGTCAAGTGTCTGAGGTGAGATTTGAACTCAGGTTCTCCTGACTCCTGCACTGGTGCTCTATCCACTGTACCACCTAGCTGCCCCCTCCTTTGCATTAGTACAAGAGGGAAAGAAGAAAGATTAGTCAAAAAGGTGGAACAGTAACAGTAGCTAATACTGTGTGCAAGGCACTGTGCTATTCACTTTAGAAGTTTCTCTTGATCCTTAAAGCAACATTAGGTTGCTATTATTTTCCCCATCTTACAGATGAGGAAAGGGAGACAGTCAATGGTTAAAAGATTTACCCAAGGTCACATGATAAATGTTTGACATTTGATATTTGAAGTTAGATCTTCCTGCTTCCAGACCCAGTGCTCAATCTGTTGTGTCATTTAGTTGCCTCGGCCTGAGACAAGAAGGCAAGAAAAATGGAAACGGCTGATTTAAAAAGAAGTCTCTTTGGGTGTTTTGGGACAGCATAAATATTTATTAAGGAACTGCTGTATGATTTACTCTTGAAGTGCTATGATTTTTGTACCCTTAATGAGCTATGATTACGTGTTCTCACAGTCTTCAGCACTTTGGATACAAAGAAAGGACCATGACAATCCCTACTCTCAAGGAGCTCACACTCCATAAGAGCAGATCTTAGGAAAATCAGAGACAAATTATGTAAGATGGGTATAATTCCATGGAATGAACCAACAAAAGGGAAAATAGTTCAAGCTGAATGGGAGATTTTTTTTAAATGCTGTTCAGTCCATATATTCACAAATGTTTTAAAGGTTAGTCAGGAAGAAAAAGGCAAGAAGTAAGTGAGGATAGAGATGTGACTTCAAGGGGAGTGCTACCATGAGCTCATGTTTTGAAAAGATGAATAAAAAAATGGTAGTAGGAGTTTAACCAAGAAAGGATACAAAAGAGCAGCATGGGCTTGTAAGAATCGTGTCAGCAAGGGTAAAGCCCATAATGATCTAAGGCCTGTAGGGGGGAAACTAGGAGGGTAACAACAAAAAAGAACTTTAAAGTTCTCTTCAAGGCAAGTAGAAGAAACAGGAAAGGAGAGACCCAATGTTTGGGGAGGGTGATATAAGGTTAACAGACAACAGAGAAAAATGAGAACTTCCTGACTCAGATTTTTGTCTGTCTTCTCTGTTAAGGAGTAGCTCTTCAGATAGGGAAAAAGAGAAGAAACTTGTTTCAGGGGGAATTGAAGCACAAGAGAGGTGAAAATTGAGTATGAAAACATCTAATTGTTCCAGATGAGTTCAGTTCTCCTGACCCCAACTGAATTATGCCACAGGGTACCAAAGGAAAATTGCAGATAGGAATCAGGGAGAATTAGAGAGACTCTGGAACATGGAAAATGGGCATATAATCTGATTTTTAGAAAAAAATGGGAATTGGGAGTGGCTAATGGTTTCTGGAAAATGGAGCTTGTTATCAAACACAGGCAAAATTCTAGAATAGCCAGTTAATTGAATAGTTTGTAGGTATTTAGAAATGGATACAATGACTACCAAGAGATAGCCTAGTTTCATTATGAACAATATATATCTGATTAACTTCATTTATTCCCTCTCTTCCTCCCTCCCCATTGGACCAAACTTGTAGAACAGGATACAGTGAACATATTTGGATTTCAATGAAGCATTTGACAAAGTCTCTCATAATATTAGTATGGGTAAAATGTTAGATTTTTAACTGGTTTATTAATGTTATCCAAAAAATGTCAATTAATGAATACATTTTATTTCAGTGCCTTGTTGTGGCAAAAATATAGCCCTGGTACTTACTACTTGAGGGTCTGCTGTGCTAGGAGTATGTATGGTTTGGCAGATCCTACAAACCTGGAAAATCTTTGAGTATGGACCCAGCAGCACAATGCATGACCATCCTCAAAGGACTAGCCTAGCTGAATTCTGAGAAACTCATTACCAGAAAATTTTCACAAGGTGATATATTTTATCAACCCAAACTTATCAATACTATCAACTAAGTCATGAAGGGATTCATATTAATATTAATATAAGATGTACACACCTAGGTGAAATCAGAGATTCCTGAAATTTTGAAGTACAGTTATTTTTAGATGTTTCAAAACCCCCAACTAGCCCATAAGCTCCAAAATGGCAGAGATCAGATCTTCTCTAAGCTGTGTGTCTCCCCCAAGACCTACCACAGTTGTTTGCACAAACTGAGGACCTAGTAAAGGCTTGTTTTATTAAACTGAATTTGTCAACTTTGAGGGAGACCTCTAGTAGTGTTAATATTGTGTTAAAATGAACAGCTCATGGGTTAGCAGTATAAAGCAATAAAAATCTTTATGCAAATTATTATTACAAGCCATGACATAAAGAAACAAAGGTTGATTTACATGTAAAAATTCCTATAAACCAAGAGAACTTTGATTAGAAGTTATTTCTCACCAGTATTTGAATAGAACAGGAAGAAAAAGAAAAGGAGGACAGTTAATCTGGATTTTAAGTAGTCTCCAGCTCGTCAAGGAAGCAGGAAAGGATCATTTGTTGTGTTCAGGGAAAGGGGAGAGACTCTTTCTAGTCAGCTAATTTGTCACTGGCCTAGGATGTAGAGAACACACATCCTATGTGTGGTAAATCTGGCAGGCGAATCATGGTAAAAGGAAAACCAAAACACAGGAATACATATATATGATTGATCACCCTACCCCAAAATAGATACTAGTTTAAAGTCGGAGTCGTTCAGGTGTTGGGGGTGTAAGCTCAGTTCCATGTGGACAGTCTCGGGCAGGTAAAGGTGAGGACTTCTAAACCTTAGAGTTCTCATGAGGCCCCCCAGGGAACAACAGGGTATTGAGGTGTGAGACCGGGCTATCTCGTGCATTTCTGCCTTTTCCCGTGGGAAACGTGCTGGGAGAGAGCATCGCTGCCCTCGAGATTGGCCCGGGGTCTGAGCACACCTATTGTTGTCTAACAGGCACGGTATTCAGGTGCAAACTATGTGGCGGGAGAGCTTAAGTAGGGTCAGGAAAGCCTAAAGGGGCTCTTAGTGCTGAGGGGCCCTTAGAGGACAAAAGTCCCCTCTTCCCTCTCTCCTCTCTTCTCTCTTCCCTCTCCCCTCTCTCCCTCTTCCACTTCCACTTCCACTTCCATTCTCTTACTGTAAGATCTTTGCCTCCTTGGGAGATTTCTCTCTCCTCAGGAAGAGTTCCCCCTGCACATGTAACCAAGACCCTGAATAAAGCCTAACCCTTGTTCAACTCTGGAAAGTCTCTCCTCTCATACATTTATCCAGTTTGGCCAGCCGAAGACCTGCGATAGGTAAGGTAAGACTCGGGTAGCCCTTAGGCCTCTAGGCCTGACATTCAGGTAATAACAATATAGGGCTCCTCCGTATTTGGCTCCTGACCAAATTTTTATCAATGACTGTTGAAGATACACAGTATAAAAAATGCAAATTCAATTTATTGTTAATTCAGGGGTGTAGCTATTATGTAATATATTGGACGATACATTCAGAATCCAAAAAGATCTGTATTGGCTGGAATGATGGACTAAATTGAATGAAATAGAATTTAAGAGCTATGTAGATTATGATATTTAGATGAAAAAAAATAAGAGCAAATGTAGAATGGAAGAGATGTTGTTAGACATCAGTTTTCATGAAAAAATATTTAGAAGTTCTAAAGGAATTCTAGGTCAAGATAAGTCAGCAATATAATATGGCTGCCAAAAAGACAGATGCAGTCTTAGAATGCATTATTAGAATTTTTATGTTTAGACTGAGAGAGGGAATAGACCCTTACCTATCAAGTATTTTTTTCCATCTGTGAGAACTGCATCTTCACAGGGACACTGACAAACTTGTTTATATCCAGAGGAGGACTAGTATGATACTGTAACACATGCTATAGTATGGCACAGTGGAAAGTGAACTGACTGCAGGCAGAGGACCTGAGTTCAAATGTTGCCAGTGTGATACTTAGGATCCCTATGAAGTTCGTCAAGACATTTAACCTCCCTTTGCTCATTTTTCTCATCTGTTAAGAGGATAGAGGTAGAATAGATGACCTCTTAGGACTTTTATAGTTCTAGACCTGTGATCCAAGAAAGATTGGTTGATGCTATTAGAGATAATTAGAAAGATAATTAGGAAAGACAATTCTTCAATTCAACATACCTTTGTTAAATGCCTACTGTGTATTAGGGACAGTGCTAAGTGCTGGGGGTACAAAAAGAGGCAGAAAGAAAAACCTACCTTCAAGAAACTTACAATCTAAAGGGGGATACACCATGAAAAAAAATATATACATACACACACACACACACACACACACACACACAGTAAGCTGCATACAATATAAATAGAAGATAATTAACAGAGGCAAATACAGAAATTAAGTGTTGGGGAAGGCTCAAGGTAGGAAGTGAGACTTTAGTTGTGACTCAAAGGAAGCTAAGGAGGTCAGTAGTCAGAGAGAAGAAGGGAGAATATTCCAGGTACTGGGGACAGTTAGAGAGAATTCCCTGAGCTGAGAAATGGAGTATCTTGTTTGTAGAACAAGCAGGAGACCTGTGTCACTGGATCTCATAGTACATGTCAGGGAGTAAAGAGTGAGAAGACTGGAAAGGTAGGAGGAGGCTCGGTTATGAAAGGCTTTGAAGATCAGAGTATTTTGTATTTGCTCCCAGAGCCAGTAGGCAGCCACCGGAACATATTGAGTATGTGGAGGTGATGTGATCAGACCTGCATTTAACGATCAGCCTTATTCTATTTTCCTGCTCAGGGTGAGAGAATACAAAGAATAAGAACTTTTTAGGGGACCATGAGCTATCCAGTTTTCTTGAAGTAAAAGATTTCTTTGGGAAACCAGAGGGAGATAAAAACTGAAGTGACAGATTGGGAGCATGAGTTGGGGCATGATATGTGCAGTAGTGTTTCAGAAGATGAATTGGATAGCAGTGTTCAGACTGAACAAGAGGGAGGGGAGAAACTGTAGACAGCAAGAACAGGAAGTGGGTAAAATAATTCGATCATAATGTGACAAGACAGTGGAAAGGAAGTTGGGCATTTGAAGGAGTCAAAGGAAGAATCTACAAGACTCAGTAACTGGTTAAATTTGAGAGATGTAATCAAGAAATGAATCTTGATGTTGTCCTAGAGTACAATGTTGACTAAGAGAGGTAGCATTGGTCAGAAGAGCAATATGTGTATGTATGAATGTACAATATATGTTGTTTGTCTTTTATTCTTGAAGAGGACCACATACATATATATTTCTGTGTGCATAGTACACAAGTAACCTTCCCTCAATTTCTTTCCTCCTCTTCCTTTTATGTGTTATCTTCCCCTCCCATAGAATATAAGTTTCTTGAGGGTAGGAATGCACAATAGGCACTTGAAAATACTCTAGTTAGCTTGCTAAAGTTTCTGTTGAAGATTGAAAATTCATCCTGCAATCCATTTACAGTTTTTTTAATCTTTAAAGAATTTGATTTTTTTCTCAGTAGCTATAATTAATGTGTTGAATTTTAATAATTAAATCAAGCTAACATTTAAAAAAATAATTTTCTCATTTAAAATTTCTTCATTTCTGATGAGTTCTTAAAATCTGAATGATTACTTGTTAGGGTATTATGGATGGGCTTTATGATTTTCAGATGGATGATGCTCAGAACTGGTCCTTGCAAGTTCTAATATTCTGCAGTTCTATAAAGATGACATTTCTTAGAGAGCAGTTCAAAAAAGGAATGGATAGCCTTCTGATAGAATGAGTGTACCATTGTTGAAAATTCTGACACAGTGGCTAAATGACAATTTATTGGGAATATTACAAAGGGGTTTCATGTATCAGGAACAGAGAGAGGAGTCGAGCTAGATGACCACAGCACCTATGGCACAATTCTGAATTACAAAATAGAACATGGAAGACAGAACCAAAACATTTATTCAGACACCAGAAAGTTGAATCTCAACACCAGAAATCCAAATCCATTGCAGCAACAAAGAAATCCATACACATTAACAATGTAAAGGGCAATACCATCTCCAAACCTTCCCTCTGTTAGTCTTTCCACAAACCAGCTCCCTTAAACAAATCACAAACAAACTCTCCTACTCATGCCCCAACTGCCTGCTTTCTCTGTCTTTCCCAGCTCTGACTAGTCTAACCAATTTCCTCTCAGCTCTGTTCCACCTTTTCTTCTCTACCTGTTCAGCAAGCTCCTCCCACCACATGTGACTTAGGTTTCTGTGTGATTTAAGCATGTCACATGGGCCTATTAATGGATAGGAAAGATCTTCCCATTAAGAAGCAAAATTATATTAACAATAAGTAGAAATGCATTGCCAATACAACCACTGAGATCCCTTCCAACTCTAATTTTCCTTAGAGCTTTCCTAGGTTTCAGCAGTTGTTTTCCTAATCATAGTTAGATATACTAGCTAAGTCAAATCTGGTCCCTCTACTTAGATTTCTGTTGAAGGAATATCGTAAGTTTTTGAACCCTTGCTGGTTTAGCAAGCTTTAGTCATAACCCTTTTCCAACTCTGGGAAGCATTTGGAAGTTCCTGGGATATATTATAACATATGCCATCCTCCTTCTGATGTTCATTTGAAAGTATTAGGCTGGTCTTTAAAGAATTAGCCTGGAGCAAGCTTAAGGCATTGTCCTCATGGGGCTGAAGAGATAAGTGAGTTACAATACTTGGTGTGTGCCTGTGTGAGCATGCAATGTATACACAGCCAAACATCCTCATACTGGAAAAGTAACAATAGTGAATACATTTGGGAGGCAATAAAAAGTCCTCATGGATCTGCACTTAAGGCAAAGTCTAATAGCAATAAAAAATGTGAGATGAATTTAGATTTTTTTTTTACTCTAAACCTGCAACTAAATGGGAACTTTTACAGAATCTCGTCATTTTTTTCTTCCAGCAAATAATTCAGAGATAATGGATAAAAGATTTTATCCTTTCTTTTAAATAAAATATACAGTTACTATTTATTACTTTTTGTTTCATTGAGGAAAGCCAACTGTGTTTTTTAGAAGTTTGAAAAGGAATCTAAGATAAAGGTTTTTTTTTTATAAAGCTTACATTTCTATAATGTTTTATATTTATACAATTTTTATCTACTCTATAGGGTTTGATTATCTAGGGGATATTGGGGAAAGAAACAAGTATTTGTAAAGCACTTACTATGTGTCAGGAACTGTGTTAAGCACTTGATCTCATTTGGAACCCACAAGAATTCAAGGAATCAATTTTTATGATTATCTTTAATTTATAGTGGGGGCAGCCAGAGATTTTCTGTTTATCCTAGTAAGTTTATAAGGCTAGATTTGAACTCATCTCTATGAGATAAGCTGGGCAAGTGGTAATAAGCTTCATTCTAGAGTTAAGAAAACTGCAACAAAGAAAAACTAAGTGACTTGGCCAGAGTTAGATTTTCTAAGTGGAGAGGGAGAGCTAAGCAAAATGCCCAGCATGTAGCAGGTGCTTAATAAATGTTTCTTAATTGATTTGAACCTATTTAATCTAAACTTTTACCCAGGACTTGTTTCACTCCACAATATATTTTAGTTAATGTTATATAATTAGAATTTATACCATTTCCATGGTGATATCTTCACGATTTCAGCTTACATAAAAAAAAATGTATATGTAGAGAGAGATGTTATAACCAGAAAAAGGTTCTAAAAAGCATTTTTTCCCCAGTGCCCCTGACTTCATATGAAGAAAAATGACAAGTAAAAACTCACCCTTAAGATAAAGTGAAGTGCTGTTTCTGTCCAGTGTACTTTTATATATTATAGAGTGATGTATCTGCTATTTTCATATGCTATCCAACTATCATAAAGTGCTTACTATGTACAAAGCCCATTTTGTATACATATGTAAAAAACAGAAAGAAGGTGTTAACATTCTTCAGCATCCACTCCTCTTCAGTACTCTGTATCCAGCAAATAATTTAC
Source organism: Notamacropus eugenii (assembly GCF_028372415.1). NCBI lineage: Eukaryota > Metazoa > Chordata > Mammalia > Diprotodontia > Macropodidae > Notamacropus > Notamacropus eugenii. The sequence goes on from NC_092877.1 coordinate 273,035,910, forward strand.
ATTACACAGAATCCCTAATTTATTTGAAGTGGTCTATTCAGTTCTTCTAGCACAACAATATTGGAATAATGAAAGGTTTAAGTAACTTGCCCAGGGACACATAGGTGGAGTACTTGAACTCAGGACTTCCTGACTCTAAGGCCAGTGCTCTATCTAGTATAACATGCTACCTCGATTTCTCTTTAACAAAAAATGAAACCAAAAAGGAACTGAACCATTTGATTATGGAGAAAGTCTTTATTTTACTTGAAAGGTTTTGAGCAGATTCTTTAGAGCAGGGGTGTCAAATATGGGACCCATATCCCTGAGTGTGGCTAGAACTAGATTAAAATGTAATTGTTGAATATTTAACAAAATAAAGAAAAATACAATAAAACATAGAGAATATTAAGAGATGAATTTCTAAGTCAGTATGAGTCCACTGGGATCCTTATGTATGGTTTGTTTTTTGTCATTCAGTCATTTCAGTCATGTCTGACTCTTCGTGACCTCATTTGGGATTTTCTTGACAAAGATACTAGTGGTTTGCCATTTCCTTCTCCAGCTCATTTTACTGATGAAGAGCTGAGTTTGACAGGGTTAAGTGACTGGCCCAGGGTCACACAGCTAGTAAATGTGTGAGGCCAGATTTGAACCCAGGAAGATATATGTCTTCTGGTCTCTATGCCTGGCATGGCATTCTAGCCAGTGTGTCACCCAGCTGTCTTTATTTTTGGTTTAGTGGTCTCCATTTCTACTTGAGTTTCACACTACTGTTCTAGGACCTCTGAGAGTTTATTTTAATTGTTCATGTTACTTCCCCTCCTTCCTGTTATTGTCAGAAGATATTCCATAGTGATTATAATATTGTGGTTTTCAGAATTCATTCCTTTTCTCTTTTCCTACTGGGAAGAAGATACAGTGACAGTTCTAGCTCTTATCTTTTATTTGCTTGGGTAACCCTGGAGTAATCATTTAACCTGTCTCAGCCCTGGTTTTCCTTATATGTAAAAATGGAAGTGATAATATCTTAACTAATTATTTCACAGAAGTGCATACTTAGAAATAACTCAGTTTACATATTACTTTACAATTTACAAAACTCCTCAAAACACTCTTGTGACATAAAGACTGCAAGTAATACTCCCCCCCCCCGACTTTTTTTTTTTTTTTTTTTTTTTTTTACAAAAAAGGAAACCAAACTTCAGAGTGATAACCCAGACTTTCGTATTCCAAATCTAGGACTTTTTACTGCACGCTACTCCTTTTATCCTGTAAGTTGTTATAAAGATCTAATGTAGGTAGAATGTTTCTAAACCACAAAGTGCTATGTAAAATATCAGTTATTTTTATTATTTTTATTATCCTCAGCCTCATAATTACCCTTATATTTTAATGTGTGTCTCTCTGCCCTCTTTCCATTGCAGTCTCCTCCCTCGCTTTCTTTGTTATGAAATTTTGATTCTCACAAGTCAATAGTTGGGGAGTGCCATTTTTCAGAAAGGCATTTCTCCCTTGGCTGAATACAAGTTTTTATGGTGCTAAATAAACTACTTTTCCCACATTCTCAATCAGTTCTTCCTTCAGCAGAAGGTCCATTTAATTTTATCTTGCACATATTGCTGAGGTACTGAAGCAGAGCTGTAATATATTTTCATTTATGAAGGGAACAATCCTGAACTGGCAAGGGGAACAGCTAGATGACCTGTTAGTTGGTTTCCATCTCTCATTTCTATGCTTCTATGACAGTATGCTTAGTGCTCAAGAAGAGATTTCAGGATATTTCTGGCATTCATCTACCATGATCTTAGTACAGCTCTCACACACCAAGGAAAGTCCCTGAGTATTATTAGTCAACTGAGTGTAGCATTGTAAGTACACTACCATGGGTTTCATGCCAATCACAGTAAGTGAGCTTGAGCCTACTGGGGTAGGGGGGTAGTTATGGGGGAGGGAAAGATCCATAATGAGAAGCAGCATCTTCTTCCAATTTGGCTTACAATATATATCTTAGGGCACTTTATACTATAATGTTAGATGGAAACTGCCCCAATTATGGGACTTAAAAATATATATGTGACTTCTCAGAGTTCAAATTAGGTTGTACCATCTGTGTACACTATGTATAGTCTATACATGGGGATAGGCATTAGAGGTATGTATCTGATTCCTCAACAGGGCATTTTGTGAATGGTTGACCCCCTCAGTACATGTAAGTTTTGTAAAAACACACAGAGAGACAAATAATTTAACAGTAATATAGAGTGTTCAGAGTGAATTATTTTTATATCCATTCTTGCTTAACTCTGGATTGAAAAAGGAGAGTAAAAAAGGAGCTAAAACTTTTCCTGCAGTGATTTTGTATTTTTTCTTCCCTTCATATTTCTTTGAATCTGTAACCCACTCCCCCCTCCCCCCAAAAAAATGATGTTGAATTTTGTTGAAAGTTGAAGAGATTGTAATCAGGGATTTAAAGGGCATCTTTAAAGCTGCTTTTAACTAAGTCTAGGGGGTAATCTGGAAACTAGATCCTTCACCATATAGCTGGCTATGCGTTAAACCCCCATTTTAATTTACAGTCTGTAATATAGTTTCCTTGGCAGTGATTCATAAATCTCCATTTCATCGGGAGGACGACTGCATGATAATGGAGCTTTCTCTGGAGCGGCCTCTATCTCCTCTAAGCCTGCCTCTCAGACCAGGGAGGCTTCAGCTGGAGTAATATCACCCGATGCCAGTCTCTGAGAGTGCATAGCCTTATTGAAAATGTGCTGGTGCCTCATATTGTTATGCAGGTCCATGGTCATTAAAATTTTATCACATAAACCCTGCCGTCTGCACAGAAGAGGAATTGAAAGCATTGGCAGAGGATGATCACATATTTTATCAGAATCTCCTGAAAGGGAAAACCAGCAAGTTCAGAGTAGGAAAGAACCAAAATAACAGTCTCTTTAATTTAAATAAAATATAATGTCAGAACCTCTGAAACTGACATTTATCTACTGCAGTCCATTTGGGATTTTCCCCTTGAGTAGCTTAGTTGTCCCATAGTTGCATGACAGTTCAAGGCAGTTGAGTACGATATGATTTTCATATGTTTCTCCTGGAAGGCAGAGATTAATCAAAGGATGCCACTGAGAACTAAGGCAAGAGGCAGCAAGCTATTGATTATAATGTTGACTTATCAGAGGTCAGACTGTGAGATTAGTGGGTTCAGAAGCTGTGTGGGAGAATGCAGATTTGAATGAACAGAGACATGATCCAGTAGAATATCGCTTAGTGTATGAAATCAACCAGTATTTGAGTCTGGACAGGAGAAATAAAATTACAATATAAACATATTTCGCTGGACCAGATAGGATTTAGACCGTGAAGGGACCTTAGATGTCAAGTAATCCACCTCTAGAATTTGACTGATGAAGACCTGAGGCCAAATAATTTATTCAAGGTCAAAAAGATGATTGATAAGCAGGAGAAAGGGGATTCAAAGACATGTTGTCTTGGCAAAGACCCATTGCTTTTTCCACCATTCAGTTCTCCCTTTCATCCTTAGCAAACTCTCACTCATTTCCCATATAGTTACAAATATATCTATATTGATAAGGGTCCTTCTCCCCACCCCCTTTCTTCTTAAGTCTCAGAATACAGTTAAGATGCCCAGAAGCTTATTTTGAAAGGAGTCTTCCAAAATTTTAGCCAATGGAAAGAGTAAACTTAGTCAAAGAAATTAATCTAGCAGAGGCATTTAAGAGTATTTGTCCAATCATATTTAAATTCTCATTGCTTGGTACACTTTTAACCATTGGAATAGGTACATTGAGGTAAAATTTGAAAGAAGCCTGGAGGGTCTCATGCTGGTGACTGTTTCAGGCAATGGGTAAAAATGAGTTTAGAGAATATCCCTGGGACACATTTTGAATAACACAGTTTTTAATACCTGTTAGTCAGTGAAGGGTGTTGGCCTTCATAGAGGAAAGAAATAATGCTATCAAGGCATACAGTTCAAGTTACTTTCTTTCCAGAAAGGTGAATAATTTGGTCATATTCCATCCTGTCTCCAGTTTTTAAGTTTTATGATGAAGATGATGCATGTCAGGATTTCTACAGGTTGAGGTTCACTGTTTTAGAACCGAGCCAAGGTTAAGTGGCCTCCCCTGGATCTGAACCAGGTTATTTTATCTTTGTACTAGTATTTTGTCACTAATTTAGCTAACCAATTTAGCCTGAGATTATTAAAGCTTTGTCATTTCTACATTCAACACATTCTTTTAAAGCCAATATTTGACAATAAGACCCATGTGGAAGAAGAGTCGATCTTTAAGGAAATTCTATGCTTGAGATGAGTCCTGGGCTTTAAATTTAAGTTATTGTAACTGGAAGGGATCTTGTCAGTCAACTAGTCCAAATTTCTCATTTTACAATTTAGGCAACAGAGGCTCGAAGATGGGAAATTATTTATCCAAGGTCACATGCATGACCCATTAATAGAGGAATTAGAACTTGTAAGAGTCATCCTTTATGTCCTAAGTGTTAAGGTAGGCTTCTCAGTCTTAGGCTTCAGCTTGTACTCTCAGTATATTAAAGTGTAAGGATTGGGGCAAGTAGAATTGAGGTAACTGTGCCACTTGGGAGTGCTATCAAACCCTGTTAAGTGAACCAGAATTATTTTGAATAACTCCTTCCTTCCTTCCTTCCTTCCTTCCTTCCTTCCTTCCTTCCTTCCTTCCTTCCTTCCTTCCTTCCTACCTTCTTTCTGAAAATTGCGTGTCAGATTCAGAAAAGGTAATTCAACCATCTGAAAGGCACAGTTATGTAAAATGAATTTGAATTCAGTTGTGTGTGTGAGGGACAAATACACACAGAGAAGATGGAATTTTCTTGATGTTGGAGTGAGAAAGATCTAGATTTGAATTCTGCTTCATACAATTACTAGCTGTTTGATACTAAGCAAATCATTTATGTTCTCTAAGCCTCAGTTTCCCCATCTATAAAATGGAGATGATAACAGCCTCAGTTTCCCCAGGATAATGTATGCAAAGAGCTTTATCAACTTTTAAGCACTATGTCATTGCGTACTATACCAAATACATGATATGGTTGTATATTGTTTCAAATCTAGGCTTAAATTTTGTGGGGTTTGGTGACGTGGAATTACCCAAAGACTATACCTATGCTACACAGGTACTGATACATTTTAACCAGGCTAAAAACTTCAAGTATGTCCCTAGAGATGGACAGTATATCTGTTGTAATAGTTCCAGCTTAGTTAAGTTTGGAGGGAGTTGTAATCACATTGATTATGAGCCAGTGAACTTTTGAGGTCGCAGGAACTCTAGAAAAAGGTTCTAGAGTTAGTGAGGGGGTAATGAAAGAAAGTCATATCAGCACTGATGCTTTAAGGATTAAAGTTGTTTGTTTACACAATCAATACCTCCCTTCACAATCCTACCTCAATTCCAAGAACACCACCCAAAACATATCCATTTCAGTGCTTACTGCACCAAGACTTTTTTTTTTTTCCTTTTGATGTCTGAAATACTGTTCATTTTCTCTTGGGAGAGGTTCTTTGTAGCTCTGGAATCAATGACATATGTGACTCTGATTTAACCAGATTTTTCTCGATGCATAAATGAAATCTCCGTAGAAATGTAAGGTTTCCCAACAAGGAGTAAGTTAGGTGTTTGGGGAGGTGCATTTATTCCATTTCAAGGCCAATCAGGTACAATTTAAATAATGGTATGCTAAATGTACCCTGGAGATTATACATAGCTAACAGTTGTCTGGCTGTGCCAAACTTACCACCCAAAAGACATTTTTATACTGGAATAAGCTCTTATAAGAATGATGGATAGAGATTGTTTTAAAATAATTCATCATATTCTTTTAAAAAAATCTAAGCTTATGAAATTCACTGTATCACATTTCTTTATAGCTCAGAATTCAGTAGAATGTGGGTCTGCCTTGGACAACTCCCAAAGGGAATTCCTTACTAGAAATAATAGAATTTAAGCATAAAATGCCTACTCGATTATATGGCTGTATCATATAAAAACCATATGCAGCATTGTAGAAAGACATAAATATATTAAACATTTTAGTGAATTGTCTCAAGGTCTTTATAAATACATAACAAAGTATGCAGTTGAAATAAGAAGAAAATGTGTTTAATGTGACATAAATGCACTATTTCATCTATAAAATGCATAAATTTTATGTGGGATTAAAACTTTGAGCCAGTCACCAAAACTCATTTCTTTCTTCCTTTACTCAAATTAATTGTTGCATTATGATCATATTTAATCTAGCCATCAAGGGCCAATGACAAATGTTCCTTTTCTTAAAGTTTGTAGGTTGAAATGTGGCAAGGAAGGGGCAACTCTTACAAAATAATTTTTCGAGATTAAATTTTCTGTTGTTCTTTGACTTCCAACGAATGGAGCTTCTTTGATATATGAGCCTCTGGAGAATAGTCGTAGAGTTACCCCTTAACCATACTGAGGTAAAAAGTAAGTACTCAAGGGATATTGAGTATCTTGCTTAGAGGTTGAATGTGATGCATCTGCAGGATTGCCAGGGAATTTTCCCTTCACTGAATTGATCAATTGGTTAGTGTATTGTGGACAGTTTAATCTTTCTTTGAAGATAATGAAGGTGGAATGTGAATAGCAATTGACCTGGTCTTTGGGGGTGAGTTTTCTCCTTGACTCAGATTAGAATTAGTGTAAAAATGCTGCATTTTCAAGAATTAAGGAAAGAAGGGTATTTTTGTAACAATTACCAGGATTGTGCTCTCTCCCTGACATAGGCAAAGCTACTAGGGTGGGTGCTACAAGGAGGTGAGGGTAAAAAATTAACAGACTTTGACAGGATTGATGATCAAAGAATTGGGTAAATACAGAGTTGGTAGAAAGCTTACAGGTCATCTAGTCAACCTAAAGGTCATATTTTAGCATCAGAACAAAATGAAACACTCATAAAACATATAACAAAAAAATCCAATTTATTAACAAAAACGTACAAATATTTTGCTGTGAGCTAGAGAGCAGGGACTCTTTTCACTTCCTTTGTAACCCTAGTGCTTAACACAGGGTCTGGCACATAGCAGGTACTTAATACATGTTTACTGACTGATTTTTGGTTTAGTTGGATACAGCTCCTCTCAACCTCCGCATGTGGTACAGTGATGAGTTATTTTAATTTTTACTTGCATTTTTGTTTCTCAGGGCAATTTAATGAAAGGGATAATGTATGAAAAAACTGTGATCTGGATGTGTAGACTAAGGGACTGCTTGTACACATGAAGAACAAGCAACTGATATCTACAGCAAGAAAGAAAAATGACTAATTTATGAATCTATTATTTGGCAGCTGCTATTCCCAAAGAAAATTTTCTGACTTTCTTGTTGTGGACATTAATAAAAATGTATTTACACTCCCTTAAGGATGATCATCAGTCAATAAGCATTGATTATGCACCTAATATGTGCCAGGCATTGTTCCAAGTGGTATGTGAGTATGTGTGTGTGTATGTAAAGAGGAGCTCAAAGTCTAATGTGGGAGATAGAATACACATAACTAAACAACACAAACAAGATATGTACAAGATAAATTGGAAATAATCCACTAGAATTAAGAAGGCATGGGATAGGCTTCCTAGAAAAGGTGGGATTTTAGCTAGCACTGGAAGGAAGCTGGGAGGTAGAAATGAGGAGGGAAGTGAAAATGCCCTGAGTTATGAGATGAGATAAAATTTTTTGTTCAAGGAACAGCAAAGAGGTCATTATCAATGGATTACAGTGGGAGGGGGGAGTAGAGGAAGGTATAAGAAGACTAAAGATGGAAGAGAGATGGGTTATGATGGGCTTTGAATGCCAAAGAGACATGATAGGGAGCCGGTGGTGTTTACTGAGTAGGGGGATGAAATCATCATACTTGCACTTTGGCAGGTAATTGGAAGATGGACTGGAATAGGGAGAGACTCGAGGCAGGAAACAAACCAGTCTTGGCTATTGCAATAGTTAGGGTTTGAAGTGCATTCAGGTGATGGCAGTATCAGAGAAGAAAAGGGGACATATTTGAAAGATGTTACATGGGTAAAGTCAATAGACTTAGGCAAAAGATGTGATGTAGGGGATTAGAGAAGGAATTGAGGATGACACCTTGCTTTCCAGCCTGGGTGACTAGGTGGATAGGGGTGCCCTTGAGAGGGATAGGGAAGTCTGGAAAGGAGGAGAGTTTGCATTTCACAAATTTGAGTTTCCTAACAGATAAAGAGCTCAAAAAATACTTTCATTTGCTAATATCTTCAGTTGAAATTTCTCCCTGTGCTCCCTTCCTGGTTATTCTTTTCCTTGCATATAAATTTTTTTTCCTGACTTCACTTGCCATCAGATATTAATATGACCCATTTTCCTCATGCCCCTTTTATTCCTTCTGTTATATTCACTATTTTATAATCTTTCAGACTCCCAACAAAATTTTTATCTCCACTTAGCCATATCCATGATTTACTCACAAGCTAGCAGTTTAAGAATGACTCATCTCTTACCCCTTTGTATTTTCTTTATGGACAGTCATTTGCCCTCAACAGTTGCTTAAATTTGTGTTCCTCTTTCTGTCCTCCTCACAATTAAGGTCTGCTTACATTTGCTCTATCTTTGGATGAACTCTTTCTCATTGCTTTGCTTTTAGGAATTCTTTTATAAGACTTTGTGCCATTGTTGGTTGGACATCAGTTTGTAAAGTGCCTCTGGTGGAAGTCTCCAGGGATTTGTATTGTTTAACAGTTTTAACAGTGTATAGGATAATATCATAGATGACATGCTAATAAAATTTTCAGTTGTCTGAAACCAAAATGGATAGTTAACAAAGTAGAAGACAGGATGCAAAAAGATTTTGACAGGCTAGAATACTGGGTTGAATTTAATCAAGTGGAATTAAATAGGGATAAATGTAAAATCTTAAATTTTGGGCAGTTACATGGAGCAGTGAATAGAATACTGGGCCTGGAATCAGGAAAACCTGAATTCAAACTCAGCCTCAAAACTCAGGAAGATCTGAGTTCAAATTTTACCATACTTACTAGCTATGTAATGCTAGGAAAGTCAGTCAATCCCTGTTTACTCCAGTTTCTTCATCCGTAAAATGGAATAATAATAGAATCTTCCTCCCAGGGTTGTTATGAGGATCAACTGAGATTATAATTATAAAGTGCTTAGCATAGTTCCCAGCATATAGTAAGTTCTATACAAATGTTAGCTCAAAAATTTAACTTTGTAAATACAGAATGAGGGAGACATGATTTGAGAACATTTTATCAAAGGGAAAAAAGATGCTAGGGTATTAGTGGACCACAGATGCAATACAGATCAGAGGAGGAAATGCAGCAATTAAAACCACAACAACAACAGCAAAAAACTAATGTGGTATTGGGCTACATTAATTAAGGCATAGCTTGAAGAAATAAGGAGGTGATGGTCTCTCTGTATTCTTTCTTGATCAGACTGCATTTGAACCATTGTGGATCACTCCACAAAGTTTAGTAAATATATTGATAAGCTGGAGAATATTCAGTGCATAGCAATTATAAGGGGATCAGTTAAAGAAAGCATGAATATTTACCTTGGAAGAGAGACAATTCATAGAGGGGAATGATGATTGCTTGCCAATACATGAGAAACTATTATGTGAAAGAGGGATTAGGCAGATTCTTCTTTTGACTCCAGAAGATAGAATGAAGAGTAATGATTAGAATTCCCAGAAAGAAATTTAGGTTTGATTTCTGGGGGAGGGGGAGGAAGAGGGAGAGAAGGGGCAAAAACAAAGAAAAATAACTTTTTAACGATTAGATTTATCCAAAATTGGAAGGGGCTTCCTCATGCTGGGTGGTGGGTTCCCTCTCACTGGAGCTTGTTAATGGCTGTATGACCACTTGCTAGGTATGTAGTAATGGAGAATTCCATGTTTGTGGGGGTTAGAGTAGATGATTGAGAGTGCCCTTTCATCTCTAAAAATCTGAGAAAAGGCTTAATAGGTGAATTTCTATGACAAAATGGAAAGATATTTTTCATGGTTTTGTTACTTATATTTCCAGGTTTTATTTTTTTTTTAAGTGAAAGGAGTATGGGAAAAGTAGTTTCTTAAAAATATAGAGAGGAAATTGGCATACACACGCATATATTTAAATTCCCTAATGCTCATAGAAATAGAAAAATCTTTTCCTTATTCCTTGCTATACTTGACAGTTACTGAAATCTCACAAGTTCATTCGTTATCCTAGGTCTTTCTCTAATGGTGTCCATAGAAATAGGTATCATAGGCTGGATGGTAAACTGTAACATTCTCATTTGGTAAAATTCTTCTGGGCTCTCCAGAAAGCTGCCTCACTTAAAATCTGGAAATCTGTATGAAATCTTATCTTATTATCTTATTTACACCTGCCCCAACCCATCCTAACAGTTATGTGAGACACCTAGTGTCCATTAACAGCATAGTATCTTTTAAGTAGATTCCCAAACTATTCTACAACTTCTTTGAATTTCTTTTCTAATAGAATAACCAGGTCTAATAATAATAGGTCTGTAACAATTTAAATATGTTTGATACTCTGAAAAAAAAAGATTGAATGGCAACAATTACATTTAATTTTACATTACATAATAGAAATGATGAGTTTCAAACATCCATACATTTTAAAAAACAAATATCCTTAAAACACTGTATGAAAAATATTGTGCTAAAGTTTGTGACTCTTGCCCCCAAACCTCAAACCCAGCGTAGTTAAAATAGCATATTATATGCAAGGTTAAGTTTTAACTCCTGGAAATAATTATTATTGCTTATTTAATTCAAAGCTTTTGATTTCTGTCTTCAGTTTGCTTCCTGTTCACTGTGAATTTTCATAGCCACTCTTGTTCTGTTTGCCATATATAATAGACATATATTGTTAATATCATTGTGGATACCTATATATATGTATATATAAATGTTAATATATGCATATAATATTCTATTTTAGATTACATTGCTATTTTAATTCTCTTCTTTTCACACCTGTTTTAAAGAGTTTTAGGCCTGAAATGTGACATGCCACCAAAGTAATTTTAAAAGCTTTATTTTTTTCCCATTTATGCCTTTATTAAAATGTAGATATTTGAAGCTGTAATCAGGTTTCTTTTTTTAATGTCATTTGTTGAAACTGTAATTTACAATTATAGGTAACTCATGCTCAAATCCTTATCTTGGATGTTTCTTGCTCTTTGAATAGATCATTGGTGATGACTTCTTTAAAAGAAAAACAAACACGTTGACTTTTCGGGAGTTTTCAGTTGACTATTTTGGTCCAGTTAACGTCACTGTTTTTCATTTCGTTGTTGTTAAATTATTATGATACTATGCACTTAGCTTTTAATTTTCAAGAGCTCTGATTAATTCACACAGAAATGAACCATGTTTCTTATCAACTAATGTGAGGTATGGGAAGTAGAGGGGTAAAGAGGTGCAAGACAGAAAATGAAGAAAGGATCTAGTTGTTTCTCCCATTTATGATGGGTCTTGGTGATGCTGTAGGGGAAGAAGGATTATAATACTGGTCCCAAGTTTTCTCTTTGTTTTGTTTAAAACCTGAACTAACCACATGGCTTAGGAAAGTCTTGTCAATTCTCCCTAAACTGCCTTACTCATCTCCTCTTCCTCTTTCTTTACATACACATACACACACACACACACGCACACGCACACACACACACACACACACACACACACACACACACACACACTTATATAGGGCCTCTCTTTCTCAAACTGTAAGCACCCAGATTCCTGTTGTCATCTCTTCTCTAAAAGAGAGGCTACCAAACTTTGGTCTGAGGATACCTTTGTACTTAAAAAAAATTATGGATAGGCATCTCCTCACTCCCAACAAAGAACTTTCTATTATATGGATTATATATGTTGATAATTCTTTTAGGAGAAATTAAAACATCAAAAATAGTACATGTCCCAAATCCCTGTCCTAACTTCCAGTGATAAGAAAATCATTTCTCTACTCAGAAATATTCGGTAGCTCCTTAGTGCCCATGGTATAAAATATAAATTCCTTACTTTGGCATTCAATACAACCCATCCCTACTCCAAACCAAACACCTGCCTCCAGATTTGTGCAGACATTTCGTACTGCATCCCTTCCCAAATTTTATATTGTGTCTAAATTAAAGCATTCATGTTATTGTTTTCATTCTGTTTTCCTATCTCTTGCCTTTGCTAATGTCATCTCCCAAATTTGCAAGGAACTCACTCTCTGTCCCCCGTTTCTATTTGTTGAGTCTTTGAGACTCAAGACACAACTCCTTCATGAAGTCTTTCCTATACCTTCCTGATGCCCCATAACCCCACAGGAAGAAAATGATATCAAACAGACTTCCTCCTCTAATTGGTCATAGCATTTTGTATGGATCTTCATCTGAGGAAGACCTCCATCGTATTTTTTCTTTGTATTGCTAGGGATTAGCGCAGGGCTTGCATAGAATTAGTTACGTATTGATGAAGCAGTCATTTCCTATTTCCGTCTCCTTTCTCCACTGGTACAAATCTTGAGCTTTTTATGCCTTAGCATCCTATGTGATTTATGTCTATGTCATCCCACAAATCTTACATACAGGCCTTTCTCTGAAGTATTTTGGAAATACCAGTGCAAAGTTCAGGCTGACAATTTTTTGCTCTCACTACATAAGTAGTTCACCTCATTTTCTTGTCATATGTCCTTGATTATGACTTTCATGTCAGTTCTTGCATGCAAGTAATCATTGGCAACATTCTATGATCTACATATAGTCAGCGTGTGTGACCTTTGGGTGATCTGCAATTTTGATTTTGTGGAGATGATAATGTTATATTTTTCCAGTCATAAGAGCTTTGCTGGGTACTGAAAAGTTGGATTTTGTTTCAGGGGCACTAAAAGGCATGTACAATTTTCTAAATGCAATTTCATCTACCTTTCTTTACATATACAGACTTCTAGGTGCAGCTTGTCCATTTATATCATTTATAAATTTATAAATTCTGGAAAAACTTTTTATTCAATAAGAATTGTAAATGAACACATACCTACAGATATAATAATTTATGAACAGCCTCACAATTTCAATTTAAATGAAAATAATAAATCAAATATGTATATTGATTTATAGTTTACAAAATCCTTCCATTACAAGCCAATAACACAGCTTTCCTAAGACAAGCCAGTCAGTATAGTATTGTCAGTTCAATTCAACAAACATTTATAACTTGCTATCACTATGTTAGACCCTGGGGATACAAAGAATATGAAAATAGCAACAACATATAAAAGTGCCTACCCTCAAGAAACTTATCTTCTACCTGGAAGAAATATCATGCACGTATATAAGCAACTATAAGGTAATTTGAAGAGGAAGAGAACTCTAATTAATATCTGTGGGGATGTCTAGGGAGGCTTCATGTACCAGGTAGAAATTGATCTGACCTTGATCATCCACAGATAATTCAGTGAAATAATTTATCAACACATTCTGATTTGAATTCTAAAGCAGCAAGAAAAGAAATGACTGCAGATTCGGTGAAACTGATCCAAAGAATGAAACTCTGGAATGTTTATTTCCTGACTTGACTGGTTCTGTGATTCCTTGATGAGATAAAAGATAAATGATTCTGAACAAAATCCACATTCTATCGAGTGATTTACCCAGAAATAGAAGGGAAAAATGGCAATATTTGGGGGGAGCAGGAAGTAAAATAGAAAAAGAAGAGTGCTCGATAGCAGAGAATAATGCAGTGCAGGTATATGGTTTTTTTATCCTTAACTGCTCTTGCCAGAATATTGATGTGTTTTCTGGTTGGGAAAAATAATGAGTAAGCACAATTCCATAATGTATATCGATCATTCAAAAGCACATTGAAAACTTAAAGGCAAAATGACTTACTCAAGGCTCTTAAAGCACACACACGCGCGCGCGCACACACACACCCACATACACATACACACACACACACACACACACACACACACACACACACACACTACCCCTTCCTTCCCCCACCATGACCCCCAGTAGGGGAAGCTGTTTTCTATAGAAATAGAGAAATAGATTATTTTTCTAAAGAAAGAGGCACACCATCTGAGAACTGGGTCATTGAAGCAAATATAGAAGGAGTTCAGGACAATTATATAGAGATAGATTTTTTTCCCTTGTCTACAATTTTCCTCTATATCAATATATACTGCATATATGAAAGGATGCAATATTAAGAAAAGGTAAAAAAAAAAACCTTGAAAAGAAGACATTACTTGATAATAATACCTTGCATCTCTAGCAGGTTTCTTGCTTTCATGTATTTTATTTAGACTTACAGTTTTTGAGGAAATAGTCAATATTATCATTTTATAGTTGTGAGAATTGAAGAGCAGAGAATTTAAGTAGTATGATGGAACTCTTTACAGTTCCTTCCTTGCATTCACCTGCTCTGAGTTTTCAGGGCATGAAGGGTGGCTGCATAGTGCAGGAAAAACACATTTAACACAAGTTACTCAATTTCAGCTTGGCAAACGTGGACTAAAAGTCTGGCTTGGCTATTTTTATCCATGTAACTTTTAGAATTTGGTTTCCTCACATGTAAAATGAAGGGGTTATATTAAATGTTCCCTAAGTTTCCTTTAGGTGATGATCAAATAACAAGATATGAAATGGGGAGAGACAGAAGATTCTGTATAATTCCTGAATTTGAGTGATCCTCTCCATAGAAGAAAGCCTTTGACTTGATTGTTGATCTGCCTAAAAGTAAGGAAGGCAAAGCATGGAAGGCAAATTTCTGAAAGATGTCCTTGCTATAATACTATAAGGTTCATTGTCTGTTTCACACTCTCACCATTATCACATCAGGGTAGATGATTTTTGTACATTAATTTGAAAAACACAGTTGTAGAACTAGTGGTGTTTTTAATGTAGGTGGATGCTTCTAAAAATATCAGTGCTAATCTCAGTCTAATGTCATGCTTTAAGAAAGGGCCATTTAATTCTTCCTTGGTACTTAAGAAATCCCTCTACTTAGAGTAAAGAGTGAAGAGGAGGGTAGAATTGTCTTTGACTATCGCTCTGATGGGAATCTACAACATGCAGCCCAGCTTTTCACATAATAGCTAAGAAAATATCTATTTAGCCCTTTTATCTGTTGACAGAGAAGAAGAAAAAATCTGTCTTCTAGAATATTGCGTTGACAATACAGTAAGTAAACAACAATAACTACCTTTCTAGTATAGACGTCTGTAGTTATCACATCGCCTTGTGAAGCAGTTTCTCACAAATACTGCTACACAGCTGGGCAGGGAAACCATGATTTATGGCCTGTTGAGTACATTCTAGCCAGCTGATTCTGAAACAAAGTTTGCTCTTAACCGACCAGCCCAGTTCTTTGTCAATCTCAGAAAAGTAGCCTGAATTTTCCACCAGATTTGTAAAGTTCTAAATCTTTTTGTCTGAATGAGTAATAGTCATCTCAGAATCCTTTTATATATCAGGACAGAATGATGTAAAGGCAGGCAACCAAAATGGGCCACTCTTCTCTTCCTGTAAACAGTTTAGATGAGAACAATGGACTCAGAATTTTACCCGGATTTTAGAGGTAAACGATTTTTCTTGATGTGCTGAGTCACACACACATGCAGTTGTGCCAACCAGAAAATTATTTCTTTCAATTAGAAAGCCCGACAGTACTAGACACTCTTTATGTGTGCTCTGTTATTGATATAATTTATCTTCCCTACCATTGACTGAGCCTTTATCAGGAAGGCAATTATATATGTCATCTTGCAAATCTTTTTTTTTACTTCCTTTTACATACTGCCCAATTACCTTTTCTAAATTCATTTTTGTGTTGGATACATATTACTTGTAACTATAGAAACCACCTCCAGTATCAGTGAGCCAGGGATGTCCAGGGTCAGCTTCTTTTGAGCCTTGCCAAGGCTGGCTGTGAATCCATAGTTATAGATTGTCTCAGCACTTTGAGGTAGCTAATTCCCCCCTTCTACTTTGTTGCCACCCAGCCATCCTATGATGTGAGAGTCCTTTGACCCCACTTATTTCTCATCTTTCAAACTTCAGTTCTCAGACCTCCAATTTCTGACCTGGCTTTTGGTTATCTTTTTAGGGAATTAGACTTAAGAGAGGTGATTTCTAAAATCCCTTATTTTATCATCTAACCTCCCTGCCCCCTTGAAAAATAGTTCCATAGGCACATATACTCTGTAGCACTTTTAGGAGAAGTCTCTTACCTTGCAAGGCAAACTAATGTGATTAGTTTTTATCAGTAGGGGAAGGCAAAAAACAAATTTGGTGAAGATGGAGTGGAGAGTGGGAAATGAAGTACTAATTTGGAACAGGTGTTGATTGCTGGTGCTTAGAGTCAGTAACATAAGCAAACGAAAATCCGGAAACATAAATTGCAAAACCTTACAATTTACCAGGAAGCCTTTCTTTAGGCTTTCTGTTCTAGCTCCCCCAAACATGTTGTTGGAAGAAAAACCTTTCTGTAAAACCAGAGTCCCAACGTGGTTAAGAATAGTTGGTTGGAAATGAAAGCTGAAAGGGAAAACTGTAGGCAAGTGATTGGTTTGATTTGCTGAATAAATTGCTGTTTTCAGTTTCAATTTGTATCAATAGGCAAAGAACTGAACACCTGCAGCATCTGTCACCCTCAGGACCCAGAGCTTTGGCACAGTCAATCTTAAATACTCTTTTTTTCCCCCACTCTTTGTCAATAATTATATCTTCCCACAGTCACTTCACCTATACCAGCCTTTGATTGCTGGTCATTAAATAGCATTAATTCTCATCTCACTAGAAAAAGAAGAGCATAGTTTTTACTTATACAGAATACTATGGCAACTCCCCTCTTGTGATTTTCAAAGTAATGAAGGGTGCCAGTCCACTGGAAATATCCATCTTTACTGAGCAAAAACTGGAAATGTAAGTGATATTTCCCTTGTGCTTTGAACTTACAATTTGTTAATTTAAGAAGCCTGAAGTTTTAGGTTGCATAAAATTGTTGTTGTTCAGCCTTATCCCACTCTTGGTGACCCTATTTCGGATTTTCTTGGCAAAGAAAATCTCCAGCTGTTTTCACAGATGAGGAAACTGAGGCAAGTAGGGTTAAATGACTTTGCTCAGGATCACATAGCTAGTGCGTGTCTGAGGCCAGATTTGAATTCTGAAAGATGAGTCCAGCAAAATAATTTTGTTCAGCCTAGGAGTTACAGTCACATATAGGTTCTGTTCAAGAAGGTGTCTTTGGAAGAGTAATTTATGATTTTGGGTTTTTTAATCACTACAAATACTGGCTCTCTCTTATGATGTTTTGAAACTTACAGGGTCTTAATCTTCACTTTCTTTCATCTAAAATAAAAGTACAAAGTCTGAGCATAAAAAGTGAGATCTGTATTCTTGGGTCAATGTCATCTTTGGTTAGAGAGTGCCCAAGAACTTTTCCCTCATATATTGCTTGTTCTTTTATCAGAACTTCACCAGATGGGAAGAACTCAAACCAAGAAGACAAAGATGACTAGTGTCTTTTGAATACTCCCCTTTCCACTTTGGGCTATATGACCACAGCCAATCAAGAGGTTAATTCATCATGCATTTAATAGATAGAATCCAGTAACATAACATTCAAGTATGTTTCAAATACACCATGGGAATTTCATTACCTTAGCATCTGTATATGCTTATAAGTACTTGCCATATACTTGTATTTGGATCTATTCTCAAGGTAAAAGGGTGTCAGACCCTCATTCCATGTGCAATGTTTTCTTTTCCCCTAGTACATTTTTCTTGTGTTTCTTTAAAATCCCTTGTTTATAGAAGTTTCTCTAGTCTTAAATTTTATAACGGAAGAAAGAGTTATTGCATTTTTGAAAAAAGCTACCCAGCTTTACAAATTGGAAGAAAACATTCCTATGTGCAGTTTTCTAATTATTTTTAAGATAATTAGTAACCTTTTAAGCTTTCACATAATGTAAAAGGGCAGGTACAATTCACTTTAAGTCTATTCTTTTTGTATCAAAATCTTTTGGGGAACTTGAGAAAAGTAAGGATTAATCCTTATTGCTGTATAGTGAGTATTAAGTGATGTCTGTTTTCTTATTAAAATGACATCTGCTTAGAAAGAATTCCTAGTTAGTCTTCGCAGATGGCACACTTAGTGAAGAATGCTTCCTACTTTCACTAGTTCCTATAAGTAGTGGTAACTACTTATATAAGCAGGTGTAACTTTTCTTTTAAATGTTAAAGTCTGGCTCTGTTTGGATATTGGATGTCTAAAGAAGGATGGGTAGGTGACAAGGAATATAAAGCAGGAGAGGAACATACCTGGGGTTTCGAAAAACAGGGTGCATTTCTCTGGTTCAAAAAGAGTGAAAGGAAAGAAGAAGTCTAAATATCAAGCTCTGCCATATAAAGAGTTTTACATAAAGAGTATGAAGTTCACAGTTATATTTGCACTCAGTTTGAAAGCCCATGGCTTGGCCCTACTTCTAAAATATACCTTTTCATTTAGTAATTATAGCCGATGCTGGTAGCTACTCTTATTTTATGTAAGAGTGACCCAGTTTTGATGCCTTTTGGAAAAGGAGGAAAACCATACCATAGTCATTGTAATTCAGGAAGATAGATGCAAGAGTAAACTGGTCAAAATTGGGACTTTTTTTAAATCATGAATTGGGCTGATCTAGGATTTTCCCAGTGCAGGTGCTCTTTCATTGGAGATTTCAGTTCCTCTATGCCTCTGCACATACTTTAAAAATAAATATATTGTTATTATTGATATTATTATGCAAATCCTGTAACAGTATAGGATGCTTTACAACAAGATGGATTGATTTGTTTGACCTCCTGTCAAATATTTGTTTACTGACTGAAATCTACATGGCATTTTTCTCTGTGGAGATTTGGCTTGTAAATGAGAAAGAGATATAAGGTACATATTTTACTGCTTTGATTTCTCCAGCTACTGTTTTTGATGAATAGCTTATTTTCCTCCATTGGTGGGGTATGGGAAATTTTTACTAACGTGAATGAAAGCTGTCACTACAGAATTTATATTCATACCAGCTTTTATTTTTAAGGAGTTTTATTTGGCATTCAGTCTCCTCAATTTCTTCTTACTTGTTTAGGAAGTAAAAAACCATAGACTTCTTGGGGTGTTGGGGATCCAGCATAGTTTCATTTGAATTTTCCCAAAAATAATTTTGACTATAAATATATTTCAGCTCCTACACAAATATTAGTATCTGGTGGGGAGAAAAGAGGTGGTTACATGCACTAGTGTTATTCATGTATCATATATTATAAAAAACAGGGATAATTGAATATTACAACCAAAAAGAGGGTTTTCTTAAATTTATTAATGATGGATTTTGCCTTCAAGCAGTACTTAACTTTTTATCATTGTTCAATTGCTTCCAGTCAGGTCTGACTTGTTATGATCATAGTTGAGGCTTTCCTTGGTAAAGACACTGGAGTGGCTTGTCGTTTCCTTCTCCAGCCCATTTTACAGATGAGGAAACTGAGGCAAACAGGGTTAAGTGACTTGCGCGGGATCACACAGCTAGTAAGCGTCTGGGGACATATTTGAACTCAGGAAGATGAGTCTTCCTGACTGCAGGCCCAGTATTCCATCCCACTGTACCACTTAGCTGCCATGTAAGGGTGAAAGGGAAATTCTTAAAAATGGCAATTTTATGGAAAGTAGCAGGTAATCCCAACATTAGGAATGTAAATCTTTAACCAAGGATATTTTAATCATTTAAAGATTGAAAGATAAAAGCAATATAATTGGATGCTTTATCTTGCTAATAAGAAACTGAACTAATTAGTGTCTAGGAAAGCAGAAAAGTTCATTTTTTTCCAGTTGACTTAATTTTCATTGGTGAATTTTTTATCTCCCAAAGTATAAGTAAAAGTTCCTAAGTTTCTTCTTTGGAGAAAGTCAGTTATGTCTACTTTGTCAGTCAGCCCTTTGTTCTGAAAGGGAATTTATTCTTACTGTCTGACTAAGACAACTGTGGATAGTCTCTGATGCTTCTCCTGGGTTCTGACTGGCATCAGATATGAGTCAGGCTATCCTCAGGATGATACAGGATGATGACCCTTGAACTAACTTGTATATTTTATACTTTTCTGCTATATGAGAACTTTCCTGGACTACTTTGAGTAGATAGTTCAACTCTGTTACCAATTCAATAAACATTTTAATTACTTGTATGCCCAAAGGCACTCTTCTAGGCACTGAGAATATAAAGTCAGAAATGAAACCACTTCTGCTCTTACGGGAGCTTACATTCTACTGAGGCAATGTAACATATGTATGGATAAATAAATGCTAAGTAAATATATGACAGATTCTGAGTAGCGAATACCAGCAATAAGGATGGTCAATAAAAGTCTTACATAGGAGATGGCACCCAAGCCTCTGCTTTCAAGAGGCAGGTTTTATTAACACATGATACTTGCTATTTTGGTTGAGAATAATAGATTTAATGAAATTAAGTAAATTCTGCAGTTACATTTCATTTTTATTTATGAAAGCCTACAAAAGAGATGAGTTTCTACCGAAAAAATTCATTGAAAATTTAGATGAACTAAGTAAACCAGAGTATTGAGGATTCTCTGTGTTGAACCTACTTAGAAGTAACAACCAGTCTATCAGACTAGGTGGATTACCTTTGGATACCATGTCATAACAATATGGATAACGTATCTGAGCAAGATATGAAAGTATTCTTCTTTCATACTGCAATTAATATGGCATTTACAAAACCCTTTAAGTATGTTATATGATTTGAGAAGCAGTATCACATAATAAAAAGCCTGCTAAGTGTATCCTTTGCTAGCTGTGTGACTGAGCAAGTCACTAAGCTTCACACATAGAAATAGTTAATAAATGCTGGTTGACCGAACCTATGACTCAATTTCCTTATCTATAAAATGAGTTTTAAAATACCTATACGTAGTAACTATCTTAAAGTGTTGGAGTGAAGTTTAAATGAAATAAAATGTGGAAAGTATTTTGAAAAATTGGAAGCACTATGTACCCCTCAGTTTTTTGATAGAGTGATCTCATAAGACAGACTGTTCAAGTTTTTTAGTCTTATTATCTATAGTCTTTCAATTTCTTTACAGAGGAAACTGAGGCTCAGAGAGATCCAGTGACTTGTCCAAGATCTAAGAGCTAATACGTAACAACATAAATTCATACTATGTCTTTAAAATCCAAGTGCTCTTAAAATTCTGTCATCCACATGCCTAATAAATGCTTCTTGACTGAGTGACTGTTTAGTAGGGAAGAAAAAGTTAAATTAGTAAATATTATATCCTTTTTTAAAAAATTTCTATTAAGATATTCTAATCCATACGGAACATGAGATGATACTGGAAAAGAATATTTTAAGGCCCTCATTAATCTGATCCTAAACTATTTCCCAGCCTTATCTCTCATCACTGACTTTCTATTGCCAACATATTGGTTAATTCAGTATTCCCAGAATGTTCTTTGTGCTTTCGCAGCTTTGAGCTTTTGTGCATGATATTCCATCCTTTAGAATCTCTCCAGGTCATCCATCATCTCCAGCTGCCTTTAAGACTGTGCTCTAATAACACTTTCTGAAGTTGTCTCTTCCTCCCCTTGGGTCTTATAGCACTTGTATTTTAAAATAACTGATTTGGTAATGATAATAATAGTAAAAATATTAATCGATGACATTTATATAGTGCCTACTTGTACTAGACATTTTATCTGCATAACAATCCTAGGAGGTAGGTACTATTATTATCCCCATTTTACATATGAAGAAATGGAGGTAAACACAGGTCACATGACTTGCCCAGCTTCACACAGCTGGTATATGAGGCCATATATGTTGAATGGTATGGTATATGTTGAATTCTGACTCTAGGCCCAGAGCTCTTTCCACTGGACCACCTAGCTGCTCAGACAGACTGGTGATACCTCTGATTTGGTTTTGCTAAAGCACTGCTTAAACCTTTTATTGTTATTTAAGTTCATAACCTTGTCCCCCAATGACCCCACACGGGGAATGACCATGTCTATTACTTCTGTATATTGCCTATACTTGCTATCATTGTAAATGACACATTAAATGAAAAATAGACATTAGCTGATTTGGTCATAGTCCTTTTCTTGGACCCAATAGAGTTCAAGAATGATAATGGAAGAATTCAATTTTTTAAAAATAGTTGATTCAATGAAACCTATAAAATCAACCCAGAAATGACTTGGGAGCAGAAACAAAAAACAAAAAAAGATTGATTTTTTAAAAAAATATATCATCTTGAAAGTTAATAGCTTCAGTCCATAGAAGTAGTGGGTTTTGCCCTTCATTTTCCCTTCCCAAGGTCTATATAATTTGATCTCACTTATCTGACTTTGTGAACTGGGGGAGGGTAGAGTGGGAGATAGGTAAAGGGTAGAGAGGTTCTGTGAACTATAGGGCATCTCAATTTCATTGAATTCTTCTGAGTGCAAGATGTATTTCTGTTTCAGAAAGCAACAATGAAGATCACTTAGAATGAAACTTCATTTTAGTGAAACAGAGTGAACATTCAGACACTTTAAGTGTATTGTGTTGTGTAAATTGCATTTTGGGCTTATAGGGAATCCACTCACCTTAGAGCACAGTTACCTTATGAAATCAAATTGAGTTCTACTCTATTTCTGTTTCCTAGATCACAGTTCTGCACAAAATGAAGTAATTCAGTTTTTCAAAATGGTGAGAAGCATACCACAGACAGCCTTGTTTGGACTGCCTGTCGGTCACATTTGCTCAAGTATCTTTGTTTATCAGTGTTTGTTTTTTTAAATCATTTACTATTGTTTATTTAAATAATGTTTGTATTGTTCATTTTAGAACTATCAGAAAACATAGGGATTTTTTTTGGTCATTCAAGAGAAGCTCTGAAAAGCGTAACTGCTAATAGACAATACTGCTGAGTATTTAATGTGTATCTTTGAGCATTGCTGTAAATGATGTGCTTCTCTGACCCACCTCTGTGGCTTTCTGCACATGATAGCCTAAGGCCAGAATCCACTTGCCCCCATCTTTGCCTGATGATATCCTTCCCTTTTACAGAGGTTTAGCTTGGGTGCCATCTTCTTCATTAGGCCTTCTTTGATTCCTTCAGTTAGAATTGATCTTTCCAATTTGAAACCTTCAAACCATTATGTTTGGCTGTTTTGTTTAGGGCATTTCCAGTCATGACTTGGACTGTAATTTCTTTGAGGGCAGGATTTTGTTTTTTTTTCCTTATTTTTATATGTTCAGCACTTAACACAGTGCCTGGCATATGGCACGCACTTATTATTTATTGATTGACTATTGATTGGCTTATTAAAGGAAAAGACTGTGGGTTTTTTCCATGATTGTTTTTTCCTCTCAACATCTAAACAAGAATATTGTACAAAGTGAGTGTATAATGAATGTTTGTTAAATTGAATTGAATTTGTTGAATATTATTATCCCATACTATAGAAGAATATGAGTTTTAGTCCTGAGTCTAATATTTCATTATTATGTAATCTTGGGAAAGTGATAGACCCTTTCTGAGCCCAAATTTCCTCCTCCACTCCAGAACTATTTTTAGAAAAGGGTTTGGTAACTGATAGAGTAAGTGTACAAGCCAAAGTATTGTTGAAATGTAGGCCTCTCTTCTTATAGAGGCGCCCTATGTCTTATTTATCATTGTGACTCCCCCCATGACTACAGAGTACCCTGCACTTGATACCATCATAGGATCAAAAACTTAGAGCTAGAAAGAACCTCAGCAATCATCTTGTCCAACCCCCTCGGTTTATAGATGATGAAACCAAGGATCAAAAGTGAAGTGAATTGTTCATTGTCACCTAAGTAGTAAATACTACCAGAACTGGAATTGAAACCAAACTCTTTGGACTCTAAATTGAGTACCCTTTCCCCTACAATGTACTGTTCAACCTATTCTTAATAAACGTTTATTGAAAGAAGGAAGGACAATGATATGGGTACATATAGTCACCTTTCATTTAGAAACCCTGCATGAGGATACAACAATGTGAAAAGTCAAATGGTTTTTCGCAATAAAGATTTGCAATGATGCCCACTGTTAAACTGTTAAGAGTCCACTGTTCTACTTTTCCAATTTCAATAATAGCTCATAGTTTTGATGAAATGGGTGCTATGATGATGTAATGGGTCAGGGAACTAAGAATGAGGATTTCCGATGACTACAAATAGGCCTACTGGATTGAGACCAACATTCATTTTCATGAAGTTCATTTGCTGTGCTTAACAAGAGCCTAGTACTAGTGCATGTGTAAATCACCTTTGAGGTAAATTGGCAGGATTGTGTTGGGAAGATGATACAATAACTTCCTTTAAATGGAGGCTTTGAGCCAACTGCCTGATTTGAGAGTTCAATTTATCAAATTCCCCTGTTAAATTATATAGCTTTAGTTTTATCAAGGAGCTCCAAGTACATTATAGACATTAGCTCATTTTTCCTCATCATTCATTCATCCATACATTCACTCAATATCATCTATTTATTGAGTATATGCTCTAGTCAAAGCACTGTTCTGGAAATTTGTGTGTATGTGTGTACATATGAATAAAATCTGGTCCCTTTTTTTGTGAGTTTACTGGATCAGAAAGGAGGAGAAAACCTTTGATCTAGAATGAGAACAGAGCTTTAATGGTAGCATTACAGAAATTAATGTGTTACTAGTGTTTCCATTTTAAATAGGGAGATCTGATTTTGTCGCAAGTATCAATCTCTGGTATTAGCTCAGTGGAGCCAAAGTAAGACTATGGGTTATAAATTTATAGTTCACTTATTTATCTTTTCAAATATTTTATTTTTTTCCAATTACATGTAAAAAATTAACATTCTTTTTTCTTAAATTTTGAGTTTCAAATTCTCTCTTTTCCCTCCCCCCTCACTGAGAAAACAAGAAATTTGATGTGGGTTATAAATGTGTAGTCATGCAAAATATATTTCTTTTTTAGTCATATTGTGAAAGAAAATATAGTTGAAAAAAAGAAAGTGAATAAAAGTATGTTTCTATCTTCATTCGGACTGCATGATTTTTCTCCTCTGGAGGTGGACAGCAATTTCATCATGAGTCCTTTGGAATTGTCTTGGATCATTGTATTGCTGAGAACAGAGGTCATTCACAATTGATCATCGTAAAATATTATTGTTGCTGTGTATAGTATTCTCCTGGTTCTGTTTATTTCACCTTGCACCAATTCATCTAAGTCTTTCCAAGTTTTTCTGAAAGCAGGCAACTTTCATTTCTTATAGCATAATAGCATTCCATCACAGTCATGTGCCATGACTTGTTCAGTCACTCCCCAATAGATGGACATTCCCTCAATGCCTAACTCTTTGTTACCACAAAATATTTTTGAACATATAGGTCTTTTTCCTTTAAAAAAATCTCTTTGGGATATAGCCCTAACAGTAGGGTATACACAGTTTTATAGCCTGTTAGGCATAGTTCCAAATTATTCTCCAGAATGATTGGATCAGTTCCCAATTTCACCACTGGTGCATTTATTTCTCAATTTTCCCACATCCCCTCCCATATTTATCAGTTTCCTTTTCAGTTATATTAACCACATTTCATTTCTAAGATATATTGTGCTGTAATAACTTCATCAAGCATTGGTGAATTGTTGATGTGATGAATTGATTGATGCTCAAAACACTTTGTTAAATAGTGGTAGATATACAAAGATTAGATAAGATCTTGCTTCTGCCCTTTAAAAAGTATAACTGACGAAAGCCTAGGTGTGGTTTCATGGTGAAGTGGAATTTGAGCTGGACTGTAAAGGATAGGGATGGGAAGCAGGTAATAACAGTAGCAGAGATGGAAAAAGTATATAACTGTAGACCTAGAACAGAATATTCTAAAGCAATGAAGTAAGAGTGAACCTTCCTCCTCCTGTTGGGGAATTGTTTGAAATGATAAATACCATTATCACAAAATTTTCAGTCGTAAGAGACCTTAATGAAAATATAATCTAAACTCCTTACTTGATAGATGAGGGAATTATGGCTCAGAGAAGAAAAGTGATTTTCTTAAGGTTACACAGGTAAGTAAGTAGGAGATGTAATAGTGTGCCTATGATATGTATTGATAGTATTGGGTTCTTTCTGTGGCTTCCTCAATTGACATCATACTAGATTTCTTCATTAAGCCCCTTCACATACCTGAAAGACAAAATGTACTGAGTTTCATTTTATGCTTTCACCTCTGAGCATTACCTCATTTCCCAAAGCTGACCTTTTATCTCCTTTATGGTATTTAACAAACCTTTTTATATTTCTCAACAAGATCTCCAAATTAGACCATTATTTGTTTATCATTAAAGATTTCTTAGCTTCTCTATCCACTATACGTAGTGGAGCCAGGGAAGCCATAACAATTATGGGGGTTCAGAATAGTATGAATCTGGAGCTGTCTCTGGTGCTCAGGAACTGGAAAACAATGTGATTCACTAACTATTCAATTTATTTGTGGGCTTCCTGCTCATCAGTCCATGAACAGCATAAACTGGGTGAAACAATGATTCAGAATTTTCTTATCAGTGTTCATTCAGCAGGAGAAATTGTGAAGTCCCACAGTTTGTTTTTTCTTTTTTTTCTTTCCCTTCCCACTTCAGTGATAAATTAGAAAAAATAATTAGATGCTAGTGGTTATAACTTGCCTGTTTTTGTCTGGAAAAGAATGTAGTTTTGTATAAGAATTAATAGCCAAGCCCATATGCGTGTGTACAAAACTACACTTTTAAACAGTATCTTTTTGAAATGGCTAACTTATATGATCCTTATTCTAATTTGTTAACTTAAATGATGATTAAGAACTGATTATACGAAATGTTCAGTTGTAAGCATCTATCATTGTACTTAAACCTTTGGAGGGTAATTTTTACAGATTTATAAGAGGATTAAGAATTAACCTTTCATTTGTGGAATATTGTGTATCCCTTTGACAATTAATGGAATCATATTTTGTAAATCCTCACAAAAAAACAAGTTTTGGGTTACTAAATCATGTGATATATCTCAGAGCCTTGTCATTATATATAATCTACACAATGCTTTATCATTATTTTAAAAAATAGAGTGGGCTCATGGTTTGGACAACAAATTGAAAGTTCAGTAGTAAACTTGGTTTCAGGTCTATAACTATTAAATTAGCTGACATACAGTAATTTGTCAATATATTTGTATGTATACACATGTATATGTGCATATATGTATATTTATACATAGTAAGAGGATAAGGAGGGAAGAGAAAAGAGAGAGAGAATGAGTATCTATTTGATAAGAAGATATTCTTTGTTATATGGATCAGACAAGAGAGACATATTGTGCTGAGTACCAGGAAAATAGTCTGGAAAATATGCCCTTAATTTTATTACAGAGAAGAGAGGATTTGTGGTGATACTTACATCCTATATATAGAATTAGAAGATAAAACAAAAGACATGCACACTTTATTTTGGGGAAGGGCAGGAGACAGCATTTAGAAGAGGCATCAAAAAAACTGGCCCAGATAATGCCTCTGATCTTCCTACACTGACACCTGGCTATGTAACCCTCTTTCCTGGAAAGAGAACAAGATTATTTTGGACAGGACTGTTTTAGACTCTATCCAATGGAATTAAGTTACTGCATTACCAAAAGGCCCTTTTAATGATGTCACTTCACTCCTAAGCTCCTAAGGGTTTATTATGCAAAGAATGCCTTAGAATAACCCCCAAAAAATTTTGAACAAGGCTTCATTGAAAAAAAAGAGGAAACTGCTACCTTTTTAGGTATCCAGTAATTCTTTAGGTTAATCCTTTTTATTGAACCATAAACAGTAGTGTTTTGGGTCATTTCATTTATACTCCTTTGCTTTTCATTTTCTTATATGGTGGCATAAAATGCTATGTCCTCCATCGTCACCTCAAAGGAATATTATGATGAATAGGACAATGTCTTAAAGATAGTTTTGTGCTTTAGAAAGAACTGAAATAACAGATATAGGCTAATGTTTTCAAAGTCATTGAATGGAAAACAGAGCATATGTATAAGAAAATGGGAATAATGACAAATATTAGCTTCAGAGAATTTTAAGGAATCACAGAATCTTAGAGTTGGAAAAGTTTATAATTCATTCAGACCAGCCTGTAGGGACACAGGCATATCTTCCACGATATTTTGGATAAGTGGTTGCCTGAATTCTCCTTGAAGAACTCAAGGGAAAGGAAACTTCCTGCAGTCCGTTTAATCTTTGGGCAGCCCTAATTAGTAGGACGTTTTCCTCCTAGCAAACTGAAATATGATTCTTTGAAGCTTCTACTTCTTGCTCCTCAGTTCAAAGAAAATAAGTCTAATCTTTATTTTACATGATGACCTTCCAAATACTTAGAGAGATAACATTTTTATCCTATCTTCTATTTAGCCTAAGCACCTCTAGTTCCTTTAATATTGCTTACCTATCATAGTTTTTTAGTCATGTCACCACACTTTTTGGTCACCCTCTTCTGAATAGGACATATGGCTGAAATGAATTTGGTTTTGTTTTCATCTAAATGCTAATGTACAATGGTAAACTACTGTGTCGCGAACTATTTAAGATAAGGATTTGTTATAAAGATTTGTCAAAAGATACTTGAATGAATTTATGGGTAAGAAAAATAGATTAATTCATAGGTTTAATTTGTTAAACTTTGAAATGAATTGGTCACTATATATTTGAATTGTCGTTCAGTTGAATTTCACTCTTTGTGACTATATATGGGGTTTTATTGGCAAAGATACTGGAGTAGTTTGCAACTTCCTTCTCCAATGAATTAAGACAAACAGATTAAGTGACTTGCCCAGGATCACACAACTAGTGAGTGTCTGAGATCTGATTTGAACTTAGGTCTTCCTGACTCCAGACCCAGCACTCTATCCACTGACCCATCTAGCTGCCAGTTATATATTTAATATAGGAAATGATTAATTCTGTTGGGAATCATGTAAAAATATTCATCACCATTCTTCTGGTCAATCAATCATCATTCCATTTTATCAATCAGAAAGTTTGCCAAATGGCATTTCTGTTATACTGTAACATACACTTTCAGAATACTAAACTTCAAGAATATTCTGGCTGTATTGGTGTTAACACAGTGTTATAATCTTGGCTTAGAGGATAGAGTGCTGAACCTGGAGTCAGGAAGACTCATTTTTCAGACTTCAGATTTGGTCTGAGATACTTACTAGCTGTGTGACACTGGCAAAGTCACTTAACCCAGTTTGCCTCAGTTTCCTCATCTATCAAATGAGCTGGAGAAGCAAACGACAAACCTCCCCAGTATCTATCATTGCCAAGAAAACCCCAAATGGGGTCATGAAGAATCAATTACAACTGAAAGGACTGAACAACAAGTCACACCATCTTGTTGAATTGTTGGGTGGAGTAGATATGAGGTTTTAGGTAATTTAACTTGTTGCTTGAGAGAGCTTTTGTATACTTTGATAGTCCTAATGAACATGCAGTATTAGAGGGTTATTGGCTTCTTTATCAGACACTGTATTGAGAGGAAGAAAGACAGACAGTTCCTCAGCTATATTCTCCAACAAGAGATAAATCAGACTAGTCTTAGGCCATTAGTAGAATATCAGAGCTGGGAGGTGAGTTGTCTCATCTAGTACAGATTAAAAATAATAATAACAACATGTGAGTCATGTTAATTGCCTGAAGTCCAGAAACCAATTTGATGGCAAACCTAGGCAGTCGCTGGAAACAACAATTTTCTCCAACTGCCTGATACATAATAGGTACTTAATAAATGTTTATCAGTGGCCTGACTGAGGCCACTTTCCAGTTCCCTTCATTTATCCACAGACATGGACAGATCCAAGATCTCCCCCTTCCCAGGAATTACAGAGGTGTGACACTGCTCCTGAGACCCAAAACTAAGTAGAAAGATGATTCACACAAACATACAAGAAGAAAAGCACCCACCCACATACGTAAAATGGCTATAGAAGTCCATTTTACAGATCACTGAGGAAACTACAATTTGCAGGAAACTGAGGTAGAGAGATGTTATGTGATTGGCCCAGGATCCCATAGCTAGTAAATATCTGAAACCAGGTTTGAACTCAGATTTTACAGACTCCAGACCTAGCCCTTGATTTACTGTGCTACCTAGCTGACACTGATAGGTATTACTTCGGAATAGGGGAGCAGTCACTGCTGAATCTGGATTTATTTTAGCTACGTGCCCCACTGCTTCCCTTCAAATTCCCCTTTCCTCTAACAAAACCTTTATATCCCCACCTCCGTTCTATTCCAGTCTTTGACATTTTCCTTTCCTTTGTATTTTGCTGAGACCTGTAGTACCTCCACGCTTTACATGTTTTCATTTTGATATTCACTTCACTGCCTGTGTCACTCAGTGAAGGTCATTGTCTTTCCCAAACGTAAATAGCCTCACTATCTTCCAACAAATAGAACTGACAAGTCAGATGGCTGTGCATTACTGATATACCCTGTGCTTGAGTGCAAGGGAGAAAGAAGAGCGTTTCAGGAGACCAAGAATGCCAATAGTAAAGGAACATAGGCAAGTTCTATCATGGCATAACCATGGTGCATTGAGACTTTCTTGAAGAGATAGCTAGGATACTGGATTACGGAGGGCCTTCAAAACCAGGTGAAAAAGTTTGTTTGAAGTGTTAAGGAATGAACTATGCATAATGAATTTAGGAAGAATAATGAAATTTGCTTTTACAAACTGATCTGCTAGCAGAACTCAAGTTGGATTGAATGAAGAAAAGCCAGGAAGATCTGTTATCATGCAACCAAAGTCTCAGCTAAGATAGTAGACATGGGAATGGAATGGAAAGGCATCCCAGCGCTGAATGACTAGGAAGGATGATGGACCCACTGTCTAATACGGAGGAAGTTAAAAAGTAATATTGATCTATTTGGTTTTATGTAGTATAGATGGATTGGATATATTGGGAATGAGGATCCAGTGAGGTTTGAGGATTCCAGAGTGGCTATATCTAGTAGAAAACTGGAGATACAAAATGAGAGATCATGTAAGAGAACAACATTTATATAGGCAGGCGATTTTCTTGAAGGGTAATATAATGGAAAATGATTTTAAGTAAATGCAGTCTCCGCCCCAAATATAGATCAGCTACATAAAACCTGGCATGCTGACTGATAATTCTTTGCTCCTGTTGTTTTCTTAGAAATGTGATGCAGTCCTTTCCTCATAGGCAGCTGGTACTTAAAAGAAATTTCATTGTTCCATTATTATGCTTTTTACCTTCTAGTAACGTGGAACTGGCACTAGCAATTAACTAGAATGGGGCATGTAAACAGAAACATATGCATTTGTTATATGCTTTTTGTTATTAAATTTCATTTTATCATTGTTCTGTCTTTTTCTCCTTGTCCAAACAATAGACAAAATATATGCCACCACACTCGTTGCTGATTGGCAATTATTCTACCTGAAGGAAAAGGAAAGCACAATAAACTTCTTTTGTGTTTGTTTGAACTTTTTTGCTGCATACAAAGAATGTACATTCATGATGAATATATTATCCATTTCACAACGAAAGCTAATGTGAGTGGTGAGGTAAACCTCACAGCAGGCTGTCCCTGCGTTACCTTCCCAGCAGTCCTGTAATGTTCATTGTATACAATGTGTTCACTAAGCATCTATACGTGTCAGTTATATTTCAGCCTTAATGTTTTGAAATGCTAAGAATTGGCTTACCCTTTATGTAAATTGTGTAATCCACGTGTTGGGAAGGAGGCCTAGGCTACAGGCAAGGGAACCGTAGACCTTGGAATGGCAGTGATCCCAGGAATTTTTTTATCTTTTGGTGCATAAGGCTATTGGTAACACTTTGGGACCCATAATCTGCTGTACAGCTGCACGCACACACAGGGAAACCAACTTTCAAAGTCTCATCTGCCACTGCCAGACATTCTTTACTATTGCCAGTGCTGCCATGGTCCCAAACAACTGGGTAGAATATAAGAAGAAAAAGGATGAGTTTTTTAAAAACTGTGTCACTGGTAATAGTATACAGAGAGACTATTTCTTACAAGCAAAACTGAATTTGTAAAATTTGACTCTTTGTGAAATATTGCAGTATAATAGAAGTCTAATTACTTTAGATACCTAAAATATATACTAAACATCCATCCATACATACCAGTAGCTCTTTACTTAGGTAAATTGGTGTCACTTTATTTTCTGGCATTGGTAATGTATTTTTTTTTTTATTACCTGGCAGTGGCAGTGGTAGTGTTGGATTCAGAGGACCTGAATTCAGATTTTTCCATTTCTGTCTTCAGAGTGATGAACAACTTTTCTGATTTGTAAAATAACTAGTTTCTAATTACTGAAAATAATGAATCCTTTGGAGTGGTTACATTATTTAAGTTTATATTGTATATTTCCTTTGGGCTGAAACCTATTACAGTATTTTACATAATTATGCCTTCAAATAGTATGAATTCAAATACATGTAGCCACTTCATAGGATTTGGTCTTTCCACTAATCAACTAATTCTACTATGTGACTATCTAGGTGTTAGAGTATGCACACATGCCCACTCCTAAAGATGACTTATTTGAGCAAGCTTGTCTAAAATTGGTTATGGTATAAATGCATATTGTATAGAAACTCTACCAATGAGTTAATATATTTTAAGAATAAAAATATATGTAATACATTATTCAACACTAGCATGACTTTCAACCATATATTTTCAAACTAAGCATGATTGAAAGATATGTCTCAAAAATACTTTTTAAAATTATTTCATTTTATTTTTTTACCTTGTGACCCACTTCCCTCCAAAAAATAAATCAATACACTGATAACACTACTGTAGAGAACTGGGATAGTTTTTCACAAGTATTTTTCTCTTCCCCATTTCAGAAAGAACCTTCATCAAAACTGATGTGAACATAGAGAAGATTTATCAGAGACTCAGTCAGGTTTCTTAGATCTCCTTTGCACTGGGGAACAGAACCCATCCATCTACCTTCCCAAGAGATTAGTAGTACATCAGAAACTTAAGGCAGATATTATGTTTAGAGAGAGTAGTTTTAATAACAGATCTTCTTCCCAGTGCTATTCTCTAATAATGAACTGAAATAATGAAATAATTCTGGTAAACTATCATTTAGTTTTTATAGTTATTATACATAGGAAGTAGGATACCTTAACAGTGAATCATGAATGAATATGCAATTGAGAGGCCGTGTTTAGCAACATATCAAATAATGATAATTTCTATCATATAAAATAGGGGTTTCTTTTCATTTTTATTTAAATGATTGTCACATATTTCAAAATATGTTCTGGGGCTAATAACAGTATGAGGATAATATTGGAAATAGGCTGAAATGTGGTGCCTATTACAGGGGTTGATAATAGTAATCAGTGTCCAATTCGACAGACCAGAGCACAGACTAGGTAGTCAGTGATGAAGCAAAAATGTTGCCTTTGTCACCTGTATGTAAGTCTCTTTAAGTCAAAGTCTAAGAGAAGATAAAAAAGAATGGTTGAGTGTATGATGGGTGTTACTGTTTTGTTTTCCTCCTCTATCCTCATGTCATCTTTGCTTTTCTCCAAAGTGCAAGTATTACAGTAATAGCAACTCTAATTGTCATAAAGCATGGCAATGTGGAAAGAATATTTACCCTGGAGTGACAGGAGAGCAAGGTTCATATCTCTCATGTGCATGTAGTGCCTTTATGACTAGGAACAAGTCCCTGGCTCTCAGTTTTCTATCTGTAAAAGAAAAGAATTTAACTAGTTGGTCTCTTAATTCCTTTCCACGTCCTGATCCACAGTCCTATAGTCCTATGACCCTTTTTGGTGTTCCAGGTTATCCTGAATAGATTGGACATTGTTTTCACATTTTTCGCTCATGCGCTTGAGACATAAGACAAGTTTATATCATTCTTGCTTTTCTTCAGAGTGCCTAATTCAAATATATAGAGAGGAAAAAGTGGTGGAGGAAAGATCATTGAGTGGAGCCAGAGCCCCAGATTTAAAACCCTGCCTCCTGCATTTACTACCTGCATGATTTGGGTCCACTTAACCCCAATGAATCTGTTTCCTCATCTGTAGAATAAGGGGGTTGGATGAGATGCTTTCTAAGGACAGTTCCAGTTACAGGTTTAGGATCTTATAACCTTTCTCAGCCTCAATTCATCATCTATACAGTGGAGTGATACTTGAAAGTACCCTGTCAGGGTTCTTGTGAATATCAAGTGAGACAATGCATTTAATGTGCTTTGCAGTCCTTAAGCATTTTATAGAATATTAGCTCATTATGTATTAATAGTGAGACTGTGGCAAAGAAACCATGTTTTAAGAGTCACTGTTGATACAAATCCAAATAGAAATTAAAAAATAAAATGGCTTTGATTTTGCAATATGCAGTAATAAGAAAATATTTTATTTGAAAAAATGATTTTACCTACATCCCTCATAACTGTTTACCTATATCATCTCAGGAATTCATTTTTGCATAGAATGAGGCATACCAATAACTGAGGTTAAGTGATTACTTGACTTCAAAAAATGTTGTACATTTAAAAAATTGTGCTCAATTTTATACTTATTTTTTCAGGGCCGCTCCCAGTTAATAGAGCACCTACAAGAAGAAATAGTGAAAGAACATGTTTGATGGTTTGTTTTAAGGTACCCTAACAATAAGGCAGATGCTAGGCAAGTACTGCCAGATGAGCTGTTGAATAGAGTGTGCCTGTTTTTACTGTACTATTATGTTACACAGCAATTTAAAGCATAGTGTGAGGGGCAAGAAAATGTGTTCTAGCACAGCAAAATGCCCTTTGGGAAGTCAGATTGGTTCTGCAGTGCTAAAAAATTATTTATGAATTCAAGTTTTTAAGTATTTCACTTTGAATATAAATCTAACATGTACTGTGTGTGTGTGTGTGTGTGTGTGTGTGTGTGTGCATAATGAGGGAGGGTAAAGAGAAATACAGAAGAAGGAGGGAGGGTAAAGAGAAATACAGAAGAAAGAGGGAGAGGAGGAGGAGAGAAGGAGAAGGGTAGGGGCGGAGAGAGAAAGATTGAGATTGAGAGGGATATGGACATGTGTTTTGAAACTCTTACAGGATTACAGAGTTGTCTGGGTCCCTGGGGAGTTAAAATTATTTTCACAGGTTCTGAAAGTCACCATGTAGTCAGTCTAGGCTTTAAACTAGATCTACCTGACTCCAATCCCTCACTGTTTCTTAACTCACTTTCTCTCATTTCTCCCTACATTCTTCCCTTTTCCCTCTGTCTTTTTCTCTTTTTGACATCATATGTACCTTATTTCATATTTTTGTACATACATATTCTATTAATTTCCAGGAAGCTTCATGATGCTAAGAACAATTATTTTGATTTGGCGACCAAGGAAAAAAAGATGGGTTAAAAAGCAGGTGGTTTCATAACCAGATGTGCAGCTCTATTAAATATAGCTCTATCTAAATGTAGTTTTAGTGGCAGACATAAAAAATGCAGGCCTCAGTAGCACAGAGGAACGGTACAGAGGCCCAGAGGGAGAATGCTAAAAATGAGATAGCGGAGACAGACTGATAATTAATGGATTGATCAATATGTCACCTTCCAATTCCATTCATAATCTTTATAATTGGAGAAATTAAGTGCATAACAAACCAATCGTTAGACAGCTGACATATAGTCAGATGGCAGATATCTTGCTATTTGATAGATAGAACCAAGTATGATCATAGAAATGTTTATTTTTCTCTTAGGGAGGGTATATTTGAGTCAAATTTTGCAGTTTTGTGATAGGTGTTCTTTCCCTATTGTTTAACCCCAAACAGAGAATAATTTTAGGAAACTCAGGCTGTAGTAAATAAATACACTAAGCTTTGACATCAGGTTGTTGATGTTACTTTTCTTCCTAAGGGACTGCCTGCTTAGGAATGCAAGGAGCAATATCCTTCCACTAGATTCTACCTGATAGATATAAAAGCCAGAGTTTAATCAGTAGGAAAGTTTATGGGATGTCCTTTCCTGTCAGGAAAATAAACTGCTATCTCATTTTGTGCAGTAAGCTCTTACCCTTATGGTTAAGTCATTATGAAGAAAAATCTAAGTGTGAATGTAAACCTCAATAAAAAATGCATAATTTGTTAAGTGTGCAGCATTTTAATGGAAAGTTGGAGATTCTACATTTGTAGTTTGCTTAAAGGGATGCTCATAAAAATCATAGACGATAAAAACTTGCTAATCCGTACTAATGATTGGGAGCTCCTTCACAGACTATTTAACATCTGAATATGAAGAATTAATGGATCTCTCATCTCCTCTTTGGGGTCTGTGTGGTGCTTAATTATTATCCTAGTGGGCCTAGCAAGTGAGATATTAGCCCCCTGTATATCCCAACCTTACTGATAGTTTCCCATTCAGTCAGACCTATTTCTGCAAATACTTCCCCCATGTGTCCTGATCAGGGACCAACTGTAGCATAGATGGTGGAGCTGAGAGTCACCAGTACCTTCATACTGATAACTTAGCTACTGAAACTATTCTAGGTCATTTTTTCTTTCCAGGCCTGCACACTTTGGTGACTACTAGGGGCTACTTAAAAGTGCTTCCTGCTATTCGTTATGTGCCTGGACTACATGAATCCTGTAATGGATCCTTCATACTGCAGGTGTTGATACTCACTGATGCACATGGCAGCTACTGGTGCGATTACATTTTGTACCTTTCTTGTTCATACTTTTTCATAAATCTTTTGCAGAAGGTATATTCAATGTCTTCTTCTGGTTCTTTTAATATTTCATGGATACCAATGAGACACTGAGCATTGCTATTTGTTATTTCTCACTCTTGCTTTGTGGAAAGCCCACCTTCTTTTCTAGATACATGTTTTCAGCCATGTCTTTTATAGTATTTCTTGCATGTAAATCTTTGTTGATAGTATACTGCAGCCAGCTTGCACTCACAATGCCCCTTGAATCATCTTTGATTTTTAATAGCATTGTGTTCCATGACTAATAGTCTCATAGAATCAGATAGGGACTGGGACTGGAGCTGTGATTTTTATTAGTATAAGGGACTCTGGGGCAAACAACTCCTTCTACCAGAGATGATTAGCATTCACTCTGCAGCTTAGAGTCTTAAAGAACCGCCTAGTACACTGAGACATTAGGTGACTGCTGCAGGTCACATAGCCAGCATAGGTCAGAAGCAAGACTTGATTCCAGGGGTTCCTGATTCCAAGGCTGGCTATCTAAAGATTCTACTATGCCCTGTCTCTTCACATACAATCACCAGAAGTATAAAGAGTGACTTTTGTGGCAGCAGCCCATTTGGAATCACTGAAAAAAATTGTATTTTCCAAATGGGATTCAAGCCATACTTTCTCTTTTTTTCATTCAGCTCTGCATCTCACACATTGTTAATCTGAAGATCCTGTCCAGGATATGAGTGCTAATGAAATGGAACAGTGAGACTTTTTCTTTTATTCTGGCCTTCCAAACACCAAATCAAGTGAGCAGTTTCATATACATAGTAGGATATAAGACTTACAATGAACCTGTGACTCTCCATTTTACATATATATATATATATATATGTATAATTTCAAGGTGTAAATTGTGATTCTTTCGGACTTTCTATTACTTTCTGTGCATTCAAAAATATATTAATGCCCCTTTTTCATTCATTTTTAAATTTAGCTTTTCACTATTTCCCTAATTCTTCTTGTTATTCAGTCATGCAGTCATATCCAACTCTTCATGGCCCAGCACACTATAGCATGCTAGCTCCTTCTGTCCTCCATTACTTCCTGATGTCTGTCCCCTCTTTCTACCTACCAACAAATTAAAAACAGAAACAAAAAACTTGTCAAAATATTCATGTCCAATGAAAATATTTCCACATTAGTTATATCCAAAAATATATGTGTTTTCCTTTGCACCTTGAGCAGAGCTCTTTTCTGTCATGAAGTAAGTTGTATGTTTAATCATTAGTCCTTTGAAATTATCTGTGATCATTGCATTGGTCAGAGTTTATAAGTCTTTGAAATCTTGGTTTTTTTTACAATGTTATTTTTACATCATAGTTTCTTCTCTTTCCTCACTTCACTCTGCATCAGTTACTACAAGTCTTCCCCAGATTCTCTGATTCAATTACATTTATAGAGCATAAATTGTTCAGTCATTCCCTAACTAATGCTGTCCCCTTAGTTTTCAGCTCTTCGTTTTGACAAAAATAATATAAATATAAATAAATACATGAAAATAAATTTAAAAATATTTTTGTCCATGTGGGTCCCTTTGCTTTCTCCGTAATCTCTTTTGGTTATAGGTTGAGTAATGGAAAATCCTGAAGTAATTCCTAGCTAGCTTAATATTTTATTATCTTTTATCAAGAATGTAACTTATCATTATGTTCTGCTTATATTATTATTAACATTAGGCTTGGGTTCCTTGAAACATATGGCAAGTGACAGCGAAAGAATTGCCTATGGAACTGGGCCTACCAACCTGAGATGAATTATTTGTTATAAGTAATCTAGAAAATGGATAAGTAACATGTGACTAGATGAGAGTTACTTCTATTGTGTATCACAAAATATATAGGTGCAGAGCTTGTTGTTTGGTTAAAAAGAGGCTATTTTCTATGCTTCCCAATATCTGATTTATATTAAACTTCACTACGGTCTAAAATTATACTTTTCTTACTTTATCCACTTTTGCCATCATGATGAAGATGAAAAGAGCAATAATGTGCATTGTCATCTTTATTTGAAAGGAAAGCTATGTATAAAAAGATATATAGTAAATTTATGTAATAGTTCTAATATTATTTTAAGTGCATATATTTTTTATCTTATATTTAAGAACAGCCTATATGTAAGTTTACATGTATATGTTTACATAATGTATTTATACATATGCATATAGATATGCTTCAATGTATATGTACATACATAAAATATATGGACATACACACACACATACCCCAGTGCTATGTGTACTGGACAAAAACAACATTGTGATATCTGAACTCTTGTACTAAAGATAATAGTTTAAAATACCTTAATTCCAAATCCAAAATTGAGTTATAATTATCTTAAAAGGCAATTACAACTTTAATAAAACATAACAAATAGGTAATAGGTAGCAATTTCAATGGCGTATAATTTGGGACCTTTGCTACTAGATTAGATATCAGGGAATTTTAAATGCTTAATTATTAATTTTCTACTCAAGCCAGGCATTAAGGTTTATGTTGCTTTGAAGATTTGTCATAGTTTTTACATAACATACTAACAATATAGCAATGCAGACTATCTGCTATTTGTTTTATTTCTTATTTTTCCCAATTATTCATCTTTATTTAATTTTGTAAATCGTTTAGCTATTTTTCTAAGCATTCCTATTCTACCGTATATCCATTCCCACTCTCATTACTTTCAAAGTATGATCATTTAAAATTATAAGTTTGATCAGAAGTGTTAAGAGCAAGACAATGCACAGATTGGGAGCCAAAATTATTGTCTAAGGAGGTTTATGTATTGACATATATGGAATTACATTTTATTTCAGGTCACTAGGAACAGTAGCACAAGAATTATTGACAACTAGTCTTGCAGGATTCTATTTTCTGAGTTAACCACAGTGCTAAGAAAATACTAATAATTTTACATGACAGTCCAAAGAGAGCTAGAAAGAATAGTTCTTTCTTTAGCATTCACTTCTCTCTAGGCTCTGTGCTTATTTATCTCTGAGTATGCTACAGAACCTCAATTCCATTTTCTTATCCCATTTTATCAAATTTTAGAGTAGGTACATCTTATAGTTTCAAGTTTAATAAACTTTTAGAAATTCAGGTGTACATTAAGAATTTAGAAATTTTGATGTTGCCAGTGGGATTACAACTTCTCTTATGGGGCCATTTCCTTATTTTTCTTTCTCATAGAATATTATACTCTGATACAACTGATTTAGTTATAATAGATAGATTGGTCAGAGAATAGAGTGCTGGGAATAAAGTCAAGAAGACTTGAGTTCAAAAAAACCCTTAGATGCTTAATAGCTGTATAATATTGGTCAAGTCACAACCTCTGTCTTTCTGTTTCTTCAACTGTAAAATGAGCCTAATAATCACCTGTCCTTTTTAGAATGGTTGTGAAGATTAAATGAGATATCTGTAAAGCTTTTAGCATAGTATTTGGCATGTAATAGAAATGAATACCTTCCCCTCCCTCCCCACTTCTTTCTTGTTACTGAAGAATGGAATGACTAAAAAGTGATGGTGTTGGTAGTGGTGGTGATAGTGTTACAAACTTGGCTTTTTCCTCTGTTGCCCTTTCTCCTTTTTCCTCTTAGTTAAAAAAAAAAAAAACTTGGTAAAAGATGAATATGTGAGAAGTATTTCTTAAAAGTTAAAACCAATTAATAAATGAGTGCCCCCGTTATATACTAGTTTGTGGTATTTTTGCCATTAGAAGAGTCCCATTAGTTCTTTCATGAATTACATACAAGAATTCTGACTTTTGGTAGTCAATCCACCTTCTTTCCAGTTAATGTGAATGAGATATTTTCTTATGTGAAGTTTCTCTAATACATACACACATACATACATACACACACACACACACACACACACACACACACACATATATATACAAATAGTTCTCCTACTTTTTAAGAATGAAAACCATCTATATGATGATGTTTTTGACCTAGAAAGAAGGTACTTTACACATACATACATGCCCACATACTAGTTGATTATAAGTTAAAGAATGGTGGGTCATTGAAAATCTATTTCTCAGCCTTTTGGAAAATAGAAAAGTTAATAATGTGTAATATAAAATCCAGTCCCCAGGCTCTTGATTTATGGCAAAATGCCTTTCAGGAGACTTAATAGTGAACAGAAAGAATTTAGTAGGAAAATAATTGCTATTACTTTGAAGTCTTGAGAGTGTGTGCCTTCATTTCAATTTTAACTTAGGTTCTATACATTTATTAAGATTATATTTTGGGGGAAAATTTTCCAAGTCTTCTAAGAATTAACAAGAAAATTTAACAATTCAAACAGTTTTATATTACGAAGGTTGTTTTCTGTTGGTTAACATCAACTATTTGTTTTAATTGATTTTGCATCTTTAGTATGTATAAAAAAAGAGAATAGCTATTTTCCAAGGATTACTTCCTCTCTATAATGGTTATAATCTTTTTCTTACAGAATTTTTTTTCAAAATTTATCTTCTTGAGTAGAACCAATTATTAGGAGCTATTATTATGTTCTTTTCTCCCTTCCATGTAATCTTGTTGTATTTTTTTGCAAAAGAATATGGGAAAAATCTATGGGACATTCTTTGAAGAGATGAGACACTGGGGGTTTAGAACACTACATAAAATATTCCAATTGGTTGATGTGTTGGTTAATTTTGCTAAATTATTTTTTCCTTCTAATTCCTTTCAATTCTTGATTAAAAAGGATGGCTCTCCAGAAGATTTGTGGAGTGGGAATAAATTGGAAATATAAATGTTGCAAATATAAAATGGTATTGATGAAAGTTTTTAGAAAAAACACTTTGATTTTTGAGTTTTTGTCGTTTTTTTCTTATTTACTTGAACTACAAATGTTGCTTGATATAAGAACTTACACTTCAATGAATCTTTGATGACTATAGGTATAGTTTTCTGTCTTTGCTTCCTATTGAAACCTATCCCACTCCTCATCATACCTATTTCTTGTCTATGTTCTTCCATAGATTTTCCATTGGATTTCAACACAACAAATTGGAGACCTTCCCCCAGATTAGCAATGTCAAACTTAAAAAGAAACGGGGCAAGGGGATTAATTAGTTCATACCTAAGGACTTCCGTGGCAGCATATTAACTTAATTTTAAAATATAATGCTTTCTATATACTATTGCATTTTTAAATTTATATTTAAAATATTTCACAATTACATTTTAACTTGGTCTGGGCCATACTTGGAAATGTTGCAGGTTACACATTATGTTTTTGATACCTGTACTCTAGATCACTTCTATTTCAAGGCAACCAGTGGGGTACTTGGACTGTCCATTTATCTTCTCCTACTGTGAAAGAACACCAACTCATTTTCTTTTTTTATCAATCAATCAAGAATTTATTAAACTATTGTTTATTTATTAAACTATTGTTCCATGCAATGTGCTAAGTGCTAGAAATTCCTCAGTGATAGATATCCTTTGTGCCAGGCCTAGAGGCCTGTGTGGGCTACCCGAGTCTTCTTACCTCACCTCCGAGGTCTTCGGTTGGCCAAAACCGGATGCTCATATGAGAGAAAGGACGTTCCAGAGTCGAACAAGGGTTGAGCTTTATTTCAGGGTCTCGGTTACAAGTGCAGGGAGGGTCTTCCTTAGGAGGAAGAGGGGGAGATTTCCTAAGGAGGCTAGGATCTTAAGGGATTGGAAGTAGAAGTACAAGCGGGGAGAGAGGGGGAGGGGAGAGAGGAAAGAAGAGAAGCGGAGCCTACTGTCCTCTTGGCTCCTCACGTGCTAAGAGAGCTTTCAGGCTTCCTCAATCCTACTTAACCTTCAGCCGCATAGTTTGCATCTCAATACCGTGCTGTTAAGTAACTAGGTGTGCCCAGATCCGGGACAATCTCGAGGGCGGGGAGATCTCTCTCCCATCACGTTTCTCACGGGAAGAGGCGGAATTACTCGAGATAGCTCGGTTCACCTCGATTCCCTGCCGTTTCCTGGGAGGGTCTCGTGAGAGCTCTAAGATTTAGAAGCTCCCACCTTTACCCGCCCGAGACTGTCCACATGGAATTGAGCTTCCAATCCCAACACTTTGAACTACTTGAGTACAGAGCAACAAGAATTTATTGTTCAGAACTGCCTTCTCCAAAGTACATTAAAGGACTAGCAATGTTATATAAGAAAAAAATGACATTCTGTAGTGGAAAGAACACTGGATGAAGTTTAGAAAAACAATAAAAATCAAAACACTTCAGATGCTGGCTCCATGTCTTACTATCTGTCTATCCAAGGCAATTTAGCTTTAGAGGACCATCTGCAGAATGGCAATAACAGTACTTGCAATGACTACCTCTAGATAGCATTGAAAGAATCAGATTAGTTGAGGGACTTAAGTGACTTTGTACACATAAAATTCCACATTAACATAAATGATTATCCAAATATATTCTATTTAGTAGGGTCTTATCTAACATCTTCTGCCTTCCTTGCAGTGTATGATGGCCCATTACCCATTACTCTAAGGGAAATACCACATAGCCAAGTGATCCATTGCAGAAGAAAAATTGAACCACGTGAGCAAGAAGCAAAGGCTAAAATTGATGTAATTTATTCACCCAAGCTTTTGGTGTAGCTAAGGATCGGTTCTGAAAGGTCTTATATATGATTACCTTAACATCCCAGTGACAGGGAACTTTGTAATCATTTCAGGATCCCTTCTCAGTACTTTTCCTTTGTCATTTTTTCCCCAAGTTGAATGCCTTCTGTCTTTCACACTGAACCAAACAACACTGGTCCTAATTAAACCAAAGGGATTGGACTTTCTCTCCCAGGTACTTAGAATGCTGCACCAAGAGCATTCCACATCATGCTAGCCAGGGAAAAACCCATTGCTTTTCCCATTTTGGGATTTCCCTGTCTTTGTTTTGTTACCACTAAGAATCAAATCAAACCTTTGTGATCTGCCATTTAACTTTATAATACTGCAAGTATATTTCTAGAGAAATCAGTTTTTCTTTCCCTCTCTCTTTTTATTTCCCTCTCCTACTCTTTTCCCCTCTCTCTCCTTTTCCTGTCCCCTTCTTCCTCTTCATTCCCATCCCATTCCTTATTTTCGCTTCTCTTCCTTTCCAAATTTATTGAATACCTATTGTGCTGGTCACTATAGACTAAATTCTATGACATGTACTTAGGGAGTTTCAAAAAACAGAAGCATCTTATACTCACATGAATTCATATAACAGTTTTCTTGACTATTTTCTAAATAGATTTAAAACTGCTCTCATGGCTCATTAGATTAGATACTAATCATCTAGACAGAGGCTCCTGAATTTTAATCTTATTTTTGGCATTGAATTTTCTCTTCACGTTATACAAGTTATTTGATTAT
This sequence comes from Notamacropus eugenii, assembly GCF_028372415.1. Lineage (NCBI taxonomy): Eukaryota > Metazoa > Chordata > Mammalia > Diprotodontia > Macropodidae > Notamacropus > Notamacropus eugenii. Next base: position 273,080,153 of record NC_092877.1, read on the forward strand.
CTACACTAGTTTGTTGTTGTTTTCTCTCTATGGATATGACAGGAAGGGAAATAATATTATCAAATGTAATTTTAAGTTAATTAACATTTTAGGAGCTTTGCATATATGTAGAAGACATTAGAAAAGTTGTTGCCATTATTATTTTATGTTTTCTTTTCATACACATACAGAAAGGTACAAATTGAGCCTGAAGTCTAGACATCTGAGCAATAGTTTCATAGCATGAAAAGGAAAATACTTTTTAACCATGTTTTTAGTGCCCTTCTACAAAAATAGAATTTGACTTCCTTTCCTCTTAAATTTAATTGGTCCCATTTTAATGAGTGAAGGGTGAGGACTCTATCAAATTAAATATTCCTTTAGTTGCTACATTTAGTTAGTTTAAAATTTTAGTCTTAGAAGCTATGCAAAGACATCTACAAATGAAAAAAAAATTACCATGGATAGCATCTTTACTTTCTATTTACTCTTTCTTAGTGACTTCATCCACTGGATCAACTGTCATCTCCATTTATATGATTTCTAAATCTATACCTCTAGCTACTACTTCTCTGTTAAATTCTGGTTTAAATTTCTACCTAGCTGCTGAAAATCACCTGTGTGCCCTGAAAACAATACCATCAGCTTTTCCCCAAATCACCTCCTCCTAGCTCTTCTGTTTCTGGGAATGGCATTTTTATTCTCCAACATACCTATGCTCAACATTTTGTCTCCTCACTTTACGTATATATCCAATTTCTTGTCAAGTTTTGACAACTCAACCTCCACAATAACTGTCATATCAAACTGACCTGTTAGCTGTTTCTCCATATGTGACATTCCATTTCCTCTCTCTACACTTTGCACATGTGCCTGAAATGTCTGAAATGTCATCCCACCCTAATTCTGCCTTATAGAATCCTAACTTAAAGAGCAGTCCAGGTGCATCTCCCACACAAAGCATTTTCTGTTCCATCCAGTAATTAGCAGCCTCTCTATTCTGAAGTTACATTGTATACACTTTGAATTTACTTGCTTTTATACATAACGTAGCCCCCTTGTAGACAGCAAGCATCTGGAAGAAAGGAGATGTGTCATTTTGTGTTCTTTGCTTTTAACACCTAGGACAGTGCCCTTTACGTAGAATGCTTTTCATAAATGCTCACTAACTTGAATTAAAATTATATTGAAATGTTATAGAAAGAATATTGGACTTTGAGTCAGAACAGTTTGGTTCTCAACTCAGCTTTGATTACTCTTGAGGAAATCACATCCTACCTCTGGAACTAACTCATCTGCAACTTGAGGGGTTAGCCTAAATGATCTCTATGGTTCCAGCCATCATAAATCCTTTTATGCATTTGGTTAAAAAGACAAACTCATTTAAAGTAGATAGGTATGCTCTTAAAGTCTCTTTATATAACTATGGCTTCTCCTTTCTCTTAGATATGTCTCATGACAGGGAAGACAGAAGTAAACTAGTAGTTGAGTACTCTCTTTTCACTTTGTTGTCTGTTAACAGTATATAATCTGTGCCAATCATTTGACCATCTTCTTATCCTTGTTCTCAGCTGGGCATAAATTAAAAAAAATTTTTTTTTCTGTATATGAACTGGAAAGACAACTTGGTTTTGAAAAAAATTAGCAGGCATTACAATAGTAGTCTTCATTGGTTCATGTACCAGTCAATGTTATCTTGCTTAAACAGCTGCCTCAGTTTATCCTTTTGTTAAAATTCAATTGCAGCAATTATCTATACATGTGCCCTAAATCCTAGTAACTTCATTCTGACACAGTTATTCCTTTCTCACTTCTGTTTTTACTCATTACTGGACACTTTCATGCACTAGCACTCATGCAGAGTTTTGACTTCAGGTGCTTTTCCCATTTTGGGTGTACACTGCCTTCCTTTTGTTGTACTCAGCATTTTCAAAAACCATACCCTACCCCTTATGCATGTGAATACATCACTGTCTTCTGCCTTTCTTTGCCTTTTGTACTTACTAGTGTCTAATGCTTCAGGGTGTCAGATGCCCTTGGAAACTGGGATCATTCTTTACATTTGAAAGAGTGCAAGCTCATTTAATAAAACTGAGTCTGGAAGGCCTGGATGAATTTGTTCTACCTAACATTTAATAAAAAATAAATTTAAAACGTGACTTATGCTATGACATGCTTAGTATTACCCTTCCAGGTTTAAATTCAAATGCCATCAGGGCCCTCCCTTGCTTTGGGACATGACATGTTATCAATCTTGAGCATGGGTGACAAGGCCATTGATGTCTTCCTGAGGCAGTTGTTTAATAATTAATTTTTCATTGCAGGCATGTTCAATAAATGGATTGCAAAATTTAAGCCCAGTTTAAAAGGTTTAGAGAGTCTTTTATTTTACCAGAGTAGGCAAGTATAGGAAGAGTAAATGCTTAAAGAGTCCAAGTTAAATTTTGTATAGAAAAGATAAACAAAGCCTGGATTTCTGAAGACTGGAAAAATATATCTTATAAGGAATTTTACAAACATAATCATTTGCGACTTCTTTTAGGCTGTTTCACTTTCCATTTTAATTTAAATATTTAATCTGAGTGCATGGAAGATCCATATAGTACATTATGTGAACACCATATTACATACCACATCACTGAAGAAGTGAGTTGTTTTTAAGAGAAATTTAAAATAAGAAATAATATGACATTGTTAATGTTTGGATCTTTCTATTTGTTAGGATGGTACTCATCACTTCCTCTTTCCTTGCTTTTAGACAGGTATGATGTAATGTCTGAGGCATTGCTTTGGTTCTAGTTCTATCACTTATACAAATGCAAAGGAAAGGGAATTGAAAAAGTAGGAATCCTGTCAGTTACCATTAAGTGGATAGAGAATCCTCTCTGTGAAGAAATAATCAGTTGCTAGACAAGCAGTGACCAGGCATTCAAAACAATTCTCATCAGAATTTCCATGTTTGACTGCAATACCTCATAAAGAGAAGTAATAATGAAATCTATTCCTCTCTGTTTTCTAAACTGCCTTAATTCAACTACCACATTTCAGAATGCTGATCTCCTTAGTCAATGAAACATACTGTAGGGACTGTATATGTATATAGAGAATATAAACTCTAGTAGGACCTATTAGGGTCTAAATGTAAGGATTTCGCAGGAGACTTCTCTTCATCCTCGTTCTCACCTCACTTGTGATAATCTGTTTAGTCTCAACACCCTATGGTCTTACATTCCGCCTTAAAGCCCAGGACCCTTTCAGGTGCAGGTCCAAAGCTTCCCTTGCTGTCCTTTACACTGGGTGACATTCTGTATCTCACAGACTGAAATATCCAGTTTTGGGGGAAAAATTTGTAAAAAGTCAAGACAACAGCCAGATTCTGATGTTTGATGTTTTATATTTACAATGAAATTCATAGTTTAAAAAGTGCTTTCACTTAGCTCATTTAGCAGAGGAAACAGAAACATGAAGGCTGTAATGGCCCTTGGAGATCATTGACTTCAACTCTCTTATTTTATGCAGGTAGCAGAGGTCATCGGGAGAATCTGGATCAATTCATCAAGTCCTCCATCACCTTGCTAAAATTCTATGATGTAGTTCTTTACACATGGGGGCAACTCCCTTTGAGCCGTGTACGACCCTGGTCCGTTGCTGAGAGGACACAAAGAATTCCTCTGACTGTATCTGGTTTCTTCTCTGCCTCCCAAAGTTTGGTTGAATAAGTCCCAGAAGGATGCATGTTTGTTGAGATTCCTCTCTTACTATAGCCCCATACCCTTTAATCTTACAAGTTGATTGGAGGACTCTGCAAATTGATCTCCTGTTTCCCGTGCTAAGTACATGAAAACACTGAGGTCCCAGGAGGTAAAATTACGAATCCAGTGTCACATTTTAAGTAGCATAAGTGATATTTGAACTCATGCTTTCTGATTCCTTGCTCATCTTTGCCTGTAACTGCTATGTGGCACAAGTGAGATGCAGCAAAGTTAAGGGCCTTGTTTACCTAGGACAAGTGGTATTATAGCCCTCACCTTTCTTCTTCAGATGCTAAATGACTAAGTGAAAGCCAGTTCTGGAGACATTTGAGACTAATGCTATTTTTGGCATACCATACTTCCTCTTAGATCTTGAATTTCAGAATTAGGCTAATAGGTGGTCATCATATGTTTCCTTCATACCTCTATATAAGAATATATAACTTACAGTAGCAACACATTAGAGATAGAGTGAGGGTAGTGGATCAAGTGTTGGCCTTGAAATTAAGAAAAATTGCATTCAAGTTCTACTTTTGACATAGACTGGCTTTGTGACTGGGTGCAAGTCACCCATTGCTATGAGTTTTGGACATGTTATCAATCTGTATCAGTTGAGAGAGGTCAGGATCAAAGAAGAATGGATGTATAGGAATGTTTTAATATGCCTACATGTGTCATATCATTTATATCCTATATTAGATACTAAACAATGTTACTCTTTAATTGAAAAAATCCTTAATCTGAAAACTTTTACTTAAATTCATATGGAGAAATGAGAGCTTTCCTTTATTATTTTGGAAACATTTGGATTATCTTGGCAACCTCTCCATAATTAAGCAGTCTTCCTATGGATTAAAAAAAATCAAAACACTATGAAGAAATATGCTTAGTGAAAACATTAACAGACTATAATCCTGATACTTCTTTTTCTAAATGATTTAAGGAATCAGCATTTTTTCATCTTCTGATTTTCTCTTTGTTTTGTATATTTTCTTATAGAATCAATCAGTTCAGCCATTTTATATTAAATGCCTACCTTGTACAAGCATTGTGCCAGGCACTAGGAAAGGCACAAAAATAGATATGACACTATCTCTCCTACCAAGAAGTTTTCAGGGCACTTTACTTACATTATTTTATTTGATCTTCACAACAATCTTGTTAGATGTGTCACTAAACTGTGGATCCCCTTTGACCCAATTATACCACTGCTAGATCTATATTCCAAAAAGATCAAAGAAAAAGGGAAATGACTGTCATGTACAGAAATATTTATATCTATATTCTTCATTGTAGCAAAACCCTGAAAAATAAAGAAGTGCCCATTCTTTGCGGAATATAAACATAATAGAATATAACTGTGCCTTACAAAATGATAAAAGTGATGAACTCAGAGAAACCTGGGAAGACTTGTATAAGTAAATACAGAGTGAAATGAGCAGAACCAGTAAAACAATTTATATGACTACAATATTGTTATGAAATACAACTGAAAAATCTAAGAATTCTGATCAATTCGGTGACCAGCTCCAATTCTGGATGACCAGACTGATCTCCTATGAGGCATACTTCTCGCCCCTTTACAGAGATATAAGGGTCTAGAGGTCAAACATGAAATACTCTTTTTTTTTTCACATGACCGACATGTGACTTTGTTTTGCCTAACTATACTAGCTTGTTAGGGAAGGTTTGTTGTGTGTGTGTGTGTGTGTGTGTGTGTGTGTGTGTGTGTGTGTGTGTTTTGAAGAAGGGAAGAACTGTGTGGGGAACTTGGGATGGAGAGTGATAAAGACACCAAAGAAAGGAAAAGCCATTAATGAAATATTTTCTTTTTAAATTCATAGATGAGAAGTAATTGACGTTCATAGTGCTGCATAGAAAGTTGTGAAGCTTTGGTATTAATGTGATGAGTTATCATATATAGACATCTATGTATATCCATATATTTCTAAAAATCTTTACCTAGTGACAATCTAGGTTTCATGTGTCCCCTTTTTCTGTTCTTTGTATATGGAGATGTTTCCATTTGTTGGTGTTTATCAAGTTCATAATAAAGGGGGGGAAAGAAAATTAATAATGATGTTATGAATTACAGTAGTTTATTTTATGAGTATTTTTTGAAAGAAATTTCTTTCATGTTAAATTCATTGTGCCCATTGACTCACATTCCTTGGTCTTCAAATAGTCATATATGAAACAGTTAATTTTGTTGAGACTGTGTTCACCATAGACTTTTGGAACCAATACACATGATCTCATACCTTAGTGGTATTCCTATCTATCCTCTTGTCCCCTGGAATGGGACAAACATATGCTTTATCCTCTCTACCTTATTAATAGTATTTAGATACTAATAGATTGGTCTTGGAAAATTGAGTTTACACCTGCTGATAACTCCAAGCACAGGCTTGAATCTATCAGATATATAGATCATTTATGGATCATATGGTTCAGGGCACTGTCTCACCAAAAACTAATAAGAAAACTTATTATGAACTCTGGTCGAGATCAGATTTATAACAAGTTCATTGAAGCCAGAGAAGGGCTAAAGTGGAATACTGATATTGAAGAAATATGCAGAAGGATAACATAGACAGAAAATTAATATCAAAGAATAAAAAAACAAGCTTTATAGATAGAAAATGTCAGGACCCTTTGTGCTTGGATGGTCATTGAAGTGTTCACATTGGTACCTAAAAAAAGTGTTTTAGTGATCCAGAGAAGAAAAGAATTGAAAATGATTACCAATGTAATGGAAATCTATGCATAGGGTTTGGTTTCTTCCCTTAACCTTCTTATAATCCTTTATAGTTACCAAAGTTTAGGGACCTTCTCCCAAAAGATTGTTTTGTTTGTCATGAGAATTGTTGAATGATAGTTACCCATCTTGTATATGTGTATATGTATGTGTGTGTGTGTGTGTGTGTGTGTGTGTGTATGTGGATTTGTCTTCTTTGGTATTCATAATCTTCTAAAACTTGTTAATCACATTTTGAGGCAAAGAACTTTTAAATTTTTTGTAGCTTATGGTGCAGGAGTTATAAAAAAGAGGCAACCTTTTATTTTTTCTCCTTTCAAAAGAACTGCCCTTTCTCCCTGCCCTCTTACCCCAACATACTCTAGCTTAAATATATGAGTGTTACTAATGAAAACTGCCTTATTTATATTTCTCGGTATTTCTAGCAATGTTCATTTTTATCGGTCTTTGAAATATGCTCTTGCAGAGTGGCATGCCTTTTTCTCTGGTCAGGCTGAATCGTTTTTTCTGAAGAGCTAAAATACCACTCAAATTAAGAAGATTCTTTCCTTCCCCCACACCCGTTTTTCTCATTTCTGCCAATAGCTCCTTCTTTGTGTTTAATATACTCTGAGAGTCTGAAGAAAAACAAGGAGGAAGCAGCTGCTATATCCAGAGCATCACTGGCTAGAGATGATCATATGAAGTGAGGAAGCAAATCCCAACAATAATTTAGATATCTGAAATAATTCACCGCTGCATCTGGATTGTTAGTTTATTATTCATGAAGAAAGTGGTTCAGGGCTGATACTTAGATAAAAGTCTTTCTGGTAAAGTGGTAGGATGAAAAAAGACCTCAGAGGATCATGGGGGTAATTTCATAAAGTGCTAGTTCTGCTATCAGGAAGTTGTATTCATTAGTAGATAAAATTAGTTGAGGAATAAATTGTAGGCTATTTCTCAAACAGTTCACATTTGTGACAGTCTGGCAAACCGGTGGGATGATGAACATGAATTGCTATAACCTATCTGCCAGCGATGGGGCCCCAGTTTAATGAAAATAAGTCATCCTCCATACCTGATAGTGCTAGATTGTCAGATTTAACTGTCAAGTGAGGGTCAGTATTTGTCCAAGTGACTAGTACCCTATTGTGGGCTAACACCAATGATAGTGTTTCCTCCCTTAATTTGTACTTTTTAAAAGATGCTATCTTCTTGCCTTCATTCCCCAACCCCTACTTTACCTCCTAAACAATCCATCCTACACACAGCTGCTGGAATAATTTTCCACAAACACTGTTTTTATCATGACACCCCCCTCCACATTCATGAACTTACAGTAACTGTTCCTCACCCTATCAAATCTAACCTCAACCTATCATATAAGCTTCTGTCTTAACCTCTTAGCAGCCTCATTTCTCAACATAGACCCTCTAGGCACTGTGGTCGAACAAATCTGGTTACTGCTCCCTGCACATGACTGTTACTTCCCTTTCTCAGTCAGTGCCATTTTCTCCATCAGAAATGTTTTCGTAGTCCTTTCAAAATCCTTCTCTTCTTAAACACTGCTGACTACTTATTCCTTTATTTTTTATCCCTTCTACCACTACCACTACCACCATCCAATGACACTGACCTTGCCATTGTTTCTTGCACAAGATCTCTCCAGTTCTTAATTTCATACATTTTTTCTTTTAATTATTATTAATTTAATTTTTAATTCATGAAATAAACATTTCCATAACATAGTATTATAAAAATATGATCATATGTGAAACTCTGTTACAGAGAAATAGGTATTCTTTTTAAATATGTAATAAACTTATGATGTAAATTTCTTTTTGAAAGTTTTTCTATGTTTTCACTGGTTTCCCTTTTTCCTCTTTTTCTCTCTCCTCTGACCTACCTGTCCTCCTTCAAGTCTGAGGTAAAATCCCATCTTTTACATGAAGTTTTTCCAATCTTCCCTTAAGGCTAATGCCTTCTCTCACTTAACCATCTATAATCTATTCTACGTGTGTATGTGTGTGTGTATACATATACGCACATACACAGACATACATGTGCATATATGCATATCTTGTTTTTGTATAGCTATTTGTTCGCTGTCTCTCCCATTAGATGGTGATCTCCTTGAGAGCACTGACTTTTTTTTTTAACTTTTCTTTGTATTCCTGGCACTTAACACTGGTTGACCCAAAGTAGGTGCTTAATAAATATTTTTTGACTCTACTCTGTGAAACTACACTAATTTCCTTTGTGTCCTAAGTATCCCTAAGCCTATTTCCATATGTATACATTTCTTTCAATTACATTCTAAGCATATTGAGAGTCAAGAATTTCTCTTCCCTCTCATAGGAGCATAGAGGGGATACCTCAATAACCTCATTTTAATTGAAAAAAAAAACTGGACTTCAGGGAAATGAGAAATTTTCCCACCAGATTGGTAGAGTATTCAAACCCTCTGATTGCAAAGCCAGTTCTGTGCCCACTAATCCACACTCTCCATAATTCTGTTTATTTTCTCTTTCCTCTGAAACATGGTGTTTCAGTATTCTTTTCAAGGCAGAGACTCAATATAAATTGTTGTTCAGTTACTTTAAAAAAGCAAGGTTTCCCATTCCTTCCTGCCCTTTCCAACCATGGAACATAGCAGAACTCTATACTAACGCTTTCATTTCTTCCTTTCTTTTCTTTCTTTCTCTTTCTTTTCTTTCTTCCTTTCCTTTCCTTCCTTCTTTCCTTTCTTCCTTCTTTCTTTCCATTCCTTTTTTCCTTCCTTCCTTTTTTTCCTTCTTTCTTTCTTTTTTTCTCTCTATCTCTTTTTTTCTTTCTGTCATTCTTTGGTGCCAGCCAGGTGGAAAAGGTGATAAAAAGCTTTTGTTTATTTTGAGGGGGGAAGGACTGCTTTTTTGTTTTTTAAGCAGGGCTGATGAAAAGCACTGTCCAGAAGTATTATGTTTTTCTGAAATACAAATCTCTAGAAAACTTATTAAAATTGTCATTACAGAATGTATAGCATTATTTATGTCTTTCAGCCCTATCAAACTTTTCAGCCTGTGCATTTAAGTCATGTATTTTTCTATTTGGTTTCCACTTCATGGTAAACAAACTGGCCTTCAGGTCCCACATCTAAGTCTGAGGAATAAGAATCTCATGCTAAAATTGATTTTTTCAAAGGTTTCTAAGGGCATTGGGGAGCAATTTTTCTTAACTTTTTGTCCATTTGGGGGCTTTTAAATAAAAAAAATTGATTCAAATTTGAAATACTATAATCCCTTATCTCTATTTCAAGGCACAGAAGCATTTCTCAGCTCCTTCTTCCTTCGACCACCATTAATAAGGTCAACAGTATACATGTTTCCTGGCCTCTAATGTCAGGGCACTGTAGTACCTTATAGTTATGAGATTTTCTGAGACCTTGTGCAATATAAATTCTACTTGCCCTTGATTTTAGATCATTACAGAATAGCATTTTTCTTTTTGTAAATATCAGTATGCAAAAGACCTTATCTAGTCTATGCTATGTATTGTTTCATGGTGAATGGGAAAGACAAAGTCATATTGGAATTCTAGGAGGCTGTAAACCTTTAAAATCGTCAGCAACGCAATTAATGTATCAGTAGCATGTATTATCAAGTGAAAATATAATGATCTTGCTGATCCATTCTTTGGGTGTAGAGAAAGGATAGGATGAGCTATTTCACCCACTTCATACAACTACTCCAAAGGTTTTGCAGTGGAATAATAAAATTATCTCTATATATATTTTAAAACTATGAAACAGTCACCACAGAGAGAGCTGTCTCTCACAGATCTTATCATCCCCCAAAATATTGACTGGGGATGCAAGATCTAAACTGACAAGCCTATTTGAGTTGGTAATTGTTTATCTGTTTAGAAAATTAAAGTTTTACAAGAAAATTCCCTGATCAATTTCTAGCAAGAGTTTATTTTTGTTTTTGTGTAGTGTATAAGTCATAGTACAACTAACAAAACCACACCTTGAACATAATTTTGTTATTTTAAGAAGTTCAAGTATCATTAGCAATGAAAGGAGACTTTCTTTGTGGAACAGTATGATTTCAAATAAGCAGCTTAACATTCTTAAACAGTAATGAAACAGACCAAGTCTTAGAGCCAATTTTCAGACACCAAAGCCCATTAGAACTGTGGCCCCCAAAAGAAGAAATTGATTGGAAAATGCACTAATGATCTGTTGGCTTCATAGAAATTCTTTGAATCTATGCCAGATGCTAATAAGATTTCAGAGAATTTAGACTAAGTTCTTCAGAGGATTCTAGAATTAAACTAGTAGCTGAAAGATACTAGGTTATTTTTATCTGTTGTCTGAATGGATGATTCTGAGTTTGCAGGAGAGGGAGTACTACTAGTATTATTCTCCTTAAAGTAACTGTGTTATATGAACTTTTGTGGACATACACACACACACACACACACACACACACACACACACACACACAAATCTTTTTGTTATTCCCAAGCTGGAAATACAGAGATTACTTATGGACCAGTCCCACTCTTGACTGGCACAAGAACCTTCCAATCTGGGATGATTCACTGTTTCAGAATCTCACCTTTTGATGCCAAGTTTAGTGCAGTTACCTGGATAGCTTAGTCCACCACAATTCCAAGCTTAAGAACTCCTCCATTTTTAGTCTTCCCAGTAGTTCACTGGTGTGTACCATCACACCTGACTGAAAGTGGTATTTCCAGTTAGGGTATTATTTCTTCTTTCTGATCTTTGTCCAAACTGAATTTCAGATGATTTCTTTGCACTTGTTAGTAAGGATTCTTATAGGAGGGTGGGAAGGAGCATATCAGTTGTTGTTTACATTGGTGCTATCACCAGTACCTTGAGAAGAAGTAGCCTATGAACAATGGACTGCGTGTAAAATTATGGCTACGTTAAGTCATTTTCATGGCTAAGGCAGTAGGTATGGTGGTTATTGACCAGAAGAGGATTTATTTATCATTAGGATTGACTATCATTGTTGTGCACAAGGGTTTGTCTCTCACAGATCTCATAAATAATGTGCATCTTTTCATTCAAATTGATGAGAATACTACAGTACAATTGTACTTTCCCTTATTTTGTAATACAAAGATGAGATCCCATTGTCTTTTAACTATGCTGCATTTATAGCTATGAAACTGGAAAAACACATCAGCAAAGGAAGTCTTCAGTGCAGCATATAATAGGCTGTTTTTCCCTAAAGTAAGTCCTTTTGTCGGTCATATGAAATAGTCTGGTTGCCATATTATTCCTTACTTGAATCAAGAGAGCTGTATCTGTAGTAAATTTGAATTGAGTCAGTTATGAGAGATGTAAATATTCGTAGTTTGGGCAGTTTTTACAGTACGTATACCTTCAAATGAACCTTAAGTGATAAATACGTGTGTGTGTGTGTGTGTGTGTGTGTGTGTGTGTGTATACACATGGCCCATTCTCCGGTGAAAAGTTAGATTGCTAATGTGCAAAATGGTAGAAAATGCCAGCTTCTGCAAAATAACTATTAATTAAAGACTAAGCTACTCATTTGGATTCTAATAAGGTCCCTACATTAGCGATTTCTTGCTATTAGCTATGTCCTTTTATTGCACATGCATCTCTGTGCATACAGACAACAACACTGTCATCAATTTCAAAAGTCTTCTGAATTGTATAGCATCTTTGAAATGTATCAAATGACTGATAAATATGAGCATACGTACATCAAGTCTGACGGAGAAATTGTTTTAAGGGAAATATTTTCTTCTCTCTTGTCATTTATGAATTTGTGCATAATAAAAAGTGTTTGCATGAGTGGGGAGGAAATACTCCCCGGTACTTAGCTCCCCAGAATAGCTTATAGGTTTATTTGAATATTTTCTATCATGATTTAGCTGAATTCCTCCTGCTTATTGGTATCTTATTGAAATGGACAGTTATGAGTTGAGAAGTTTAATCTAAATTAAAGGGAGGCCCAAATGGTGAAACATCATTCCCTAACTCCAGAATTCCACCTCCTTTCCCTCATGCTATGAGTGAATCTTTAATAAGGCCATGCTTGGACATTTCTATAACCAAACCAACAAGTATTTACTGAGTATCTACTTTGTACCAGGCACTCTTATCCAGGGAAGTGAAGTGACTTACAGACATGGTTAAACAGATGCCTTGCACACACATAGCTAGTACTTTTGATTATGTAGCACTTTGCCCTTTTTTATATTTTACCCTCACAACTATAAATAGTAATATTAGTATTATTATTATTACCATATTAGAGACATGCTGAAAATGTTATGATTCCCTAAATTTGCATTTTCATAGCTATTTCATTGTTAGCCAGTCAAAGGATCAGAGACTCAGATTTAAAGCAGGAAGGAACGTTTCAGATTATTGAGGCTAGCCTCTTGTTTTACAGATGTGGAAACTGAGGCATGGAGAAGTTAAGAGTTTTGCCCAGGGTCACACACCTAATGTTTTCCTGACTTTTCAGTCCAGTGCCTTTTCTACCTTTGCTATGATGTTTCTCAACATTTTAATCTATTAAATACAAAGTTGATTGAACACCTGTTACGTACAAAGCTAGATGGTGGGGATACAGTGACAAAAGGGAAGATACACTGCATGGTTTCAGCTTTTTCTCTTTAGCCTTCATGAGATTTCAAACAGATACATGGAATTAACACTTGCACTCTGGACTGAAAGAAGAAAGAAAATCATCTTTTTCGTAAGATATGCTAGTTCTATAAATATTTTTAATGTAATTGTTATTGACGAGATTCAAGGTTTTAAGACAGAAATTTGGGTACTGTAGAAAGATTACCCAAAAAACAAAAATTTCAATATAGTCAATTCTTCTTTATGTTGTATTACATCCACAAAAATTAGGGTAAGTATGCAGAGTGAGAATTTATGATTCAGTTTGCTAAATCACACAGCACTAATCTAACTTTGTAATTTGAGAGTATTTTCAACCCCATCTGCTGCTATGCTAGAAACTCTTGAGGAAAGGATATCTAGTAATGTGAAATACAGTAGTCCACCTTCAATTAACTTCTCCACAGAGGGATACAACAAATCCATGTATAATTCAAATATCATACATTTGGACTAAGAACCTTTTCTGGTCCTTTCTCCCCCTTTAATTTTCTTTCTTTATTCTACTCTTTTGCAATTCACTTCTCCTTACATATATATTCTCTAATATGCATTCCTCTATATCCACCACAGACCTATTTCCCTTCAGTCTCATTTTGTACCCCTTTCTAGGTCAGTCTCGTTGTGGTAGAACTAGGAGTTCCCCCACCTTTCCCTGTAACAGAGATAACTTTTCCTTAAAAAGTAGCAAAGTTGTCTCAAGGACCCAGTTAGGACCTTTCTCCTTTGTTGCAGCTTCTTGATGACCTAAGACCATAAAACATCCCACCCACCTGGGTCAGCGCCCCTCTAATTTGGGAGATGACTGAAGATCATACTGTACTACTGAATGATTCATTTCAATATGGAGACAAGGTTAGATATCCTTAACATTTATGGCCATAAAACACTTGGACAATGAAAAGGAGGAATTATTGAATCATTGTACATATGTAATACAAAAAGTGAATTAGTTAATATGCAGTGATACACTGTGTGAATGAAAAGCATGTAGAACTGAGAGTTATTTGCTTTTATGCCTCATTTAAAAAATTTACCAATGGAGCTTTCTAGTGACCCTGGACAACTCATTTAACCTCTGTTTGTCTTAGTTTATTCGTCTGTAAAATTGTAGTAAGGATCAAATGAATAATGTTTTATATATATACACACACACACACATATACATATACATATATATGTGTGTGCGTGTGTGTACACATATACATACACATACACATGTGTATGTATATATACTCATAGTTTTTACCCAAGAAATCTGAAGCTCTGAAGTCTACCAAATAAATTCCCAAACTCTGAAATCTACCAAATAAATTGATGGCTATTTAATGTTAATTTTCAATTAGCTAAAGCAATCTATGGTTGTCTTGGTGCTGTATATTATACTTATGACCTTAGATATTTTGATGATATGCTAGATAAAGCACTGAGCCTGGAGTCAACAAAACCTGAGTTCAAATCCAGTCTCAATTCTTAGTAGCATTAGGACCCTGGGCAAGTCATTTCATATCTTTGTGCCTCAGTTTCCTCATTTGTAAAATAAGGATTAATAAGGAGTAATAATAGCATCCACTTCTTGGAGTTTATGTGATGCTCAAATGAGATAAAAATACTTAATGAGTACTCAGCCTAGGGCCTGTTATATAATAGAAACTTACCATATGCTTGTTTCTCTCCTCTTTACCCCCACATGCATTATAATAGTTATTTATAGCTATATTGGGTTATCAGGAATGAAACTAAAAGATAATCATCTTCTATTAAGGGAAATTGAATTTATTGTGGGATTTTGTTATTGTGGACAAAGAATTTATTATCAAGTGGGCAACCTACCTTTACTTAGCTATGTCCTTCCTTAGTAAGCATGCATGGTCTACTAGTAGGATAATATCTACATGCTTTCCAGCCTTGCAAACCATGCCAGTGCTTGTGCTTCACTGGTATAAAATACATTAAAGAAACCACAATCAAAGATGTTCTCTTCACTAACGGAGGACGTCCATCACAACTTCCAAATTAAAGAGAGATTCTCTAAATATGAGAATACCTCCAGATGTTCTTGATTGCAATTAACACTAGACCATTCCTAAATGAATTTCATTATCACTCAGAATAGTTCAGCCTGACTATCCACATAGTGGAGGAGGGGGAGAGAAGATAAAGAAATGTGTAGACTATGATTTGCACTTGGATGGACAACTGCTGGAACTAGTCCATCAGTATGTATATCTTAGATAGACATTGGGATTGGATATGAATTGTACTCAGGTTTGAATATGGGGGTATGTGAAGTAGACAGGGTTTCTTTTTGAAAACCATTTACTTGTTTTAGAGACATCAGTCACCTCCCTGAAAGAGAGAGCCATCTTTTTATATCAATGGTTTTCTTATGACACTATGTAGATGTAAAGTCTTGGATTAGTGTCGTCTCTGAAGAAATTAGGAAATGGTGAGGCTGTAGAGTATTACCAACAAAGAATTGTGCGGAAGAAACCTTAACAGATGTCTGCAGAGAGGAATATGGTTAGAAAAGAAGACAGGCTTATCATGTAGCCAAGAAGAGAAATAGCTAATGGACACAGCATGCTCTACTACAATTCCATACAAGAGTGAAGAGAGAGAGGTTTTAGCATGTTTTCTAAACCTCTTGTGGAAGACCCAGATAATAATCACAGGGAATGAAAAAGTATAGATAAGTTATCGTTTACATCGTTGAAATGAAGCCCAGACAACATTGTAAGGAGCGTTGACCGCCACACCATCTGGGACGCCACACTGACGGACATCAGGTAAACTGAGTCTGGAGCAGAGAAGGTGAACAAGATGGCGCTGGAAGGGACGGCCCCACCCTTGGTTTGCTGTTGTCACTGTAGTTCCAGCTTGTGTTCATTTCTATAGTTTCGGGTTTGTTTAGGTATGTTACCATGGTTCACTGGGCTAGCTGGCAAAGACTATATAATCAGAGTGCTTGCTTGAATAAATAGGAGTTGCTTCATGACCCGCTCTCCCGCCTCATTCTCTTACTCGCGAGCTCCACAGGAGGACGAGCAGCCTGCTGGTCAGACATAAGACTTGGTCCTCTCAGTAAGCTATGCCGTAACCATAGCACAACATCAAGAAGATCACGGAGCTATCAAAGTACTGACGCATGAATTTTTAACTGTTATGCTTGCTTAACATTATGGTTATTACTGATTTTGACTGTCATGTGATCTTCCTCCTCAATATGCACGTATCTTTTATTATTACGTATTTCTTTGTATCACTTCACATTTATAAAACATAAAAAGATAGAAGTATTCTTTCCTTTACAACTCTACATATATCTTTGAATCTATTCCTGCTTTCTTGTTATAAAAACTGTTTTGTTTAAAATATGACCAGTATATTTATCCAAAGCAAGAGACAATTTCTTAGTGATAAAGATTTGGAGGGAAACTTAGAAAAAAAAGAAACATGGAACAATGAGGGAAGACATCTCTTCGAACGTTCAAACACTGTGCAAATACTGTTATTGATATAAATCATAATTATGATACTAAAGAACATCACTTTTTTATTTTGATGTAGAAGACAGTGACTCAGTGAGATTGATCATTTCTGGTGCGCAAAATTATCAATTGCTGCTTTTTATATTAATGTAGGAATAAAAGACAGTAGAGTGACTTCAGAATTTACTTAATAGAAATTCTGAAGTCTAGAACCTTTTTTTCTCAACTTTATGCACATGTGGTGCATTTTATTTTTTTAAGCATTCAATTACCATCACTGCTGACAAGATTATCCTGGGAAAAGAAAAATAAAACCTAGTGGCACATTCATTTATTGCCACTTTTATCACATAGTAATAGTTAGATAAGTTCACTGAGTGACTGTTGCAAATGTTCAGGGTTTCCTGCCCCTTCCCTGCCCACCCCCCCACCATGAAACACACATCCTTTTTTGTATATACTGTGATCAATATTTGGTGAGAATTGACTATTAGTAGCTCAGATTGCTTAACACATTTTTAAAAAAATCAATGCCACCTTTATACTTTTTTTTAGGGTTAAGAAAAACTTTGGAAATATAGTTTTTCATTAATATCCTGATACTGACAATAATCTACTTTTGATGTATATATGAGTGCTGTTTTTCTGACACCTTCCGATTATAGAACTATTAAGCATGTGTTTATGTTCTTATCAGTTCATACTTTCAGAGATCAGAGAGTTGTTGTTAATATATTTGCTACCAACATACAGAGATGGATCAGTCATTGATAATTTAAGGATTTGCTACCGAGTACCCATGGAACAATGGTAGTTTTAACCAGTCTATCAGAAAATTTCTGAATAATCTCTCCAAAGAACATCTTGGTTCTAATTTCTGGGCTCAAAGTTCTTTCAAATAAGGTGTTCTCATTCGTACATTTCATCATCTGTAAAATGAAAAAAAGAACCCTTTACCTACCATTTGGAGGCAATGAGAAGAATAAGTGAAGATCTGAAATACATTGAGTCACATTTATTCTTTCATTCATCTAGAAAAGCATTTTTTTGTGTAAAGATTATGTCCAAAGGCTTATGATAGTTGGAATACATTACCTTAATCATGGTACCCTATTAAATTTTCTACAATACACATCAAGAGGAATAAATTGTAAGAAGACTGAAAACATAGGAAGAGGCTAGATTGTGAAGGGTTTTAAAAAACAAATACGAATTTCTATCTGATTTTTGGAAATAATGGGGAGCCTTTGTAGTTTATTTAAACTTTTAAAAATATGCTAACAAAGGCAACTTTGATTTTATAGATTTTATAAATCTGTTTTTAATTGACTTTACATAAGTTTAGTAATTTTTTTTCAAATCAGAGATTATTTTTTTGAAAAAAAGTCAGAAGAAGTAAAAACAGCCTTGTCAAGTCAGATTATTTTTATCAGTTTATTTTACTGGATTCTCTTGCTTGTAGTATACATGATTTTAAATAGAAAAATATCAAGATTTCTTGACTTTTCTCTGTATGCATATAGGAATATATACATATATATGCATATATATGCCTATATTTTGTGAGTATATATATATATATATATATGCACCATGTTTATAACAAGATACATTAATTCAATGAAATATCTTGATGCAAAAATCAGAAAAACAATAGAAGCGTATGGTTAAAAGAAATGCCCAAATCCAAACCTTGTCTGTGTGTGTTGCCTTGAGTGAACTACTAGGCTCTGACCTAGCTGAGCCGCAGCAGGTGACTTCCTGGGATCAGAGTCTTAGGGAGCAGAAAACAGCAATATTCTCCTCCTGCTCCACCTATGTTTCCAATAAAGCAGAGTCAGCACCTTTGCCTTTTATTACAGTGCTTCAATAACAAACCTGAAGTTTGAAAGAAAAAGAATTAAGGTGGGACAAAGAATAATCTAGTGGGTAAAATGATTTTTTTTCTTCCCTAGGATTCCTACTACCCATAAAATGGGTTTTCTTTTTAAATTAGGGAAAATTCTTTAACATGGAATCCTTTTAACTAGAATCAAAGGAGAACATAGTTTTGCTTTGATAACTCTATTTCCTATCTTCTAAAGCAAGAGTGTGTGCCCAGATAGCTTATTTGGTAATAGAAATTCCGGTGCTGGCAGAGATGTTTAGCTTGTTCCATGTACTGATGTTTGCTCCCCACTATCTCTGTTTCTGTTGATCGCTAACTTGCAGTTAGTAAACAATCAAGTGTATTTACTGAAGGGAGAAATCAAAATCAAGGAAAACAATAGACAGCAAAGATCAGGAAAGTGTGATGGATGTAAATGAACTATAATCAGTTCAATTAATAATAAACAAAAGCCATAGAGGTATTTTTTCTTTTATTTTGGTAGAAGTTTGTAGATAACATATCTTTTAAAATGACAAGTATGTGAATGAGCTCATAGATTTATCTCCAGAGAAATAATTATCAAAGTAATAAAGGAAAAATTTCAAATGCAGTTCAGATACATTTTTATGCAAACAATTTATTGCTCCTTTTCAGTCTTATTTTACCATCTATTTGTAGTCTCTTTAAGGATATGGATGTTTTGTATTCTATTTATAGATAGAATCCCTGGTATACAATGGATGCTTAAAAAGGGCATAATAACAAAACATATATTATAATATAATAATATAACATAATGGCAATTTATGCACACAGTACCTTATACTTACCAACATATAGTTTCTTTTGAGATTTCCAAGCTGTTAGTATGACAGAATAAAATAAAATTAAAGAAACCATGCAGAACCAGATTAGGGGTTGTTATCTATTATTTTGGGTTTTAAAAATATAATGAATTTCACCCTAATGTTTTCTTCTATAGTAAGTAAAGCGTTAGAGCTGAGCTTCTGAAGGGGGTCATTATAAGTTGTTTTTATTTCTAGGGCATAGCTTCTGCTGTTTTTAAAAAACTAAAACCCTTGTTATCTTCTACAAGAATTGTGCAGTAAGGAGAGTCTAGTTTATGCATCACATAAAGATACATATTATGAGGACGTTTTTGTAAAGATTCAACTCTTTTGTGACCTTAAAACAATTCATTCTTTGTTATTCTTTGAAAAACATTGAGAAATTAAGTATTGTTAAGTACAATTGTTCCAGGTGTGGAAAATGAACATAGAGAGCAAGGACATTTCATATAACCCTCAGATGTAATGTGATCTACAATGTTCTTCAGTGTTTTAGCCTGAATAACTGTAAGAGTTCTTCTTTCTATTATTTACCATCATGGCAGTTTAAACTAACAAGAATGGCATTACTGTAAGAAGGAAGAGGTACATTCAAGCAAGAAAAACCTTAATACATCTCATTGGTCACAAGAAAATTTTGCCATAACAGAAACATACATATAGAGTTGGAAAAGAGCTTAAAAATCAGTGTAGTCCATGCTTTCATTTTACAAATGAACAAACTGAGACCCATTATAGATTCAATGACATTGCCAAGGTCACACAAGTAATAGGTGACAGAATAGGAATTCATTATTAGCTTTTCGGTCATGCACTAAAAATGTGTTTTTTCTGTTACATAAGGGTCCACATGTTCATTTAAGGATTCCGTTTCAGATGTGACCTCAATTTGTCTTAAAGCTAGAGAGCAAGTCATCTGAATTTTTTGTTCCATCTGTAAAATGGAACTTTCATGCTTTGGGGCTTTTTCTTAGGGCAGGGAAGAAATAACATTTCATTGAATTAACATTTCCTTCTTTGCTTTATCTAAACTCATATGAAGTTGAAGATAAACATATGAAGAATGATTGACATTAAAGTGTTTATTAACTAGCACCTGGATTTATGTTCTAATTCTTAGTAATTTTGCATTACCTATAGTATAATATAAATGAAGCCATTTAAAATTATATTAGCTAACTATAAGACAAAATTATATGAATTGATGTTTGTGTATTATCATCTACCTCCACCTCAAACATTAAATGCTTACTATGTGCAGGGTAGTTAGGTGGCACAGTGGCCTGGAATCAGGAAAATTTGAGTTCAAATCTGGCTTCAGTCACTTACTAGCTGTGTGATCCTTGGCAAGTCACTTAGCCTTGTTGACCTCAGTTTCCTCATCTGTAAAATGAGATGAAGAAGCAAATGGCAAACTACTCCAGTGTCTTTGCCAAGAAAATCCCAAATGGGATCATAAAGAGCCAGACACGACTAAAACAGCTGAACTCCAACAAAAATGTACAGGGCAGTGCACTTGCTTCTACAAAAGACATTACAGGGATCTGATGGCCTACATTCTAGTATGGAAAAAGATGTCTACCTCTTTCCAGTTTACCACATCAACTGAAAAAGCAACAATAATGCCAACAACAAAAATTTGGAGATTTTCTTTCCTTTGATCTCATGAGGGTTTCTTCATTAAAATACTAAGGGAGTGGAAATAAGGGTTTTGTTGAAGCATACCTTTCGCTCCTGTTACTAGTAATCTATATTTGGCAATACTATTTGTTTCTTAGAATACTGCCTTTAAGGATGAGGAGTTTCTTCACTGCAGCGGAGTACTATATCTAGGAAGACTGGTTGCTTAGGGGATCCCTGATGAAGAGACTAGATTTTGCTAGAAGCACCATTTCCCAGCACTCCTTTCTGGTGGAAGCTGGGAGCCTAGTGGAAATGATGCTGCTATTAGAATGATCTGAAGTACTCTGGAGAGAGACCTTCTGCTCAGTTCCTACTCAAGTCAGAGCCTATGACAGTTGTCAACAGTGCCCTTTCTGATGTCTCCCAGTTGTGTTCCATTTAGAATAAGCATTTAAAGCGACACCTGCTAGGAAAGCCAGAATAGAAGAGCTACATGATTCTGGCAAACATATGTAGGCAATAATATCCTTTCCCTACCCTGGGCAATAACTTAATAAAGCCTTTAAGACAACAGAATCTTAAATAGCCATTCTTTTTGTTGTTGATGAGAGGGAGGGGCATGGAGACCAAGAAATGGAAAAAAAAAACAAACTTTCTTTGTGTGCCTACAGCTGTGATCTGGGCACTGTCATGTTATCCTGCTGCTAGGACTCTCTCACCATATGCTGCCTTTACAGAAATGATTCAGGCTGCAACACTTGTGAAATTGGTATATAGGTTGTCATCACTTTACTCTAAACACCCTGAAAACCAGTATTTTTTTCTCATGAAATTGAGACAGAATCCAAAAAAGTCTCTAGTCTTAGATGAGATAGATTGTAAAGCTATAAAGAGAGAAGGACCGTGAAGATCCATCAAACATTATTTATTAAACATTACCTAGGGGGAAATGTCAAGATCTCAAAAACCCTTTAGTAGAATGACAAGTAAAATGACTAAAACAAAACCTGTAATAGGTTTTAAGTGAATATGGGGAAAATTATGGTCCTGACATGTCATTTGGAAATGGCAAATGTCTTTCAATAGTTTGAACAATGGCTTTGATGTCCTCTTTCTCAGAATTAGGATAGAGAGTAAAGAAAAAAAGTGAGAGCAAGAAGAGCAGTCTAACAGCAGTAAATTGCATTTATCTCTGGTTTTGTTCTTAAAGATTATAGAATTGAGGCATCATAATGGAGATGGTACTCAAGAGTGAATGGAGAATATAAGGTAAAAATAAAACTTTTGCTTCTCCCCCAATCCCACATCTGTTTTTCATCACATTTGACTACAAGTAAAATATACATAGTTTATGAAGTAGAGAATTATGTGAAAGCAAAACAGGGCTGTCCTTAGAAAGTGACATAATCAATTGCCTTAGATGTACCGTGGTTTCAAATGGCAACATTTTCCCTTTTAACAACCAATCAAAGTATGCATAGAATTCCACAACAGGAAAGTTGTTGTGCGTATATGTATGTGTTTTCCTTTCTGTTGTTAAAGTTTGGAATTTTGTAGGTGATGGAAGGTGGCTAGGGGGACTCTTGATGTAGGGGGTATTCCTAAGAATAAGAACAAGACAAAATGAAGTGGTAATTATATCAAAGGAAAATTCATTTCATAACTTTTCCTAGGGATTTTCCCTTGTCCCATATTGGAATGGTTCCTAATTCCCTAGCAATCTGTGTTCCTTCATCCCAAATACTTTCCTGAAATCCAACTAGAAGTAAGTCTTGTCAGAACTCTAATGTCAGTTTCACCCTTTCCTGTGAGTTGATCATACTCTAATTTAAATAAAGACGTTTAAATGCTGAGCATCTCGCTTTCTTGATTAGAAATTTGTGAGGGTAGACTCTCTTGTCTTATTTATTTTTGAATCCCAGGGCCTAGCTCAATATTCTATGAACATAGTAGATGTTTGATAAATATGTTCTGGGCTGAATTCTCAGTGGCAACAAAGATATCTTTATTAATATCATGCTAATCACAGAGTAGATACTCAATACATAGTTACTGACTGCTTAACAATAGCATTCCCACAGACAAGCAGATGCACCTTATTCATAAGCCCAGCATAAAATTTGTTAGATACATTTGACATTTATTAGAAATTAGTGCCTTTTATCTTTAAAGTTATGTCAGTTTTAGTAGCAGCCCTAGAAACTTGAGAAAACTTTACTATATAGAGGATAGTTATGCTCAGTCTATTTCGGTAACTAGAGGTGATTTATATTTCTATTTTTTGAAACATGTAGTATCACTGTCTCTTTAGTTTATTATAATAAGATTCCACTAGAGAAGACAGTGAATAGTTTATATTCATTCATCATTCCTAGTTCATAGTGAAGATAAGAATTTGAAAAATGGAATTTTTAAACCCACATCTCTCCTTTGTTAGTTTAGTTCAATGATTAGTGTTCTCAAAATAAACAAAGGAGAAAAAGGAACGGGAATCTCCAGTATTAGACAGGCTTTTATTAGTGTCATATCAAAAGTCATTTCACTCTAATGTGGTTAAAGTGGTACATTATTTAGACCAGGTTGTGTCATAACACTGCTGTGGATAAGGTGAGCAGTTCATATTTCAAGACTTGTACAGTCATTCACAATTATATTACACAAAGTAAAATGTTACCTTATAGAACTTCAGCCTATTAATTGCTGTAAGACCTAAAGAACTGTATAAAGGCAAAGTTTCTTAGTAAATTGATTGCTTGGAACTGAGAAGAGAGTTTCCCACAGAAATGGTATTGCACATGGTGATTTGGTTTCCAAACAAACCACCTAAGCCTACATAACCTATAATGTACATGAAGTATAGGACTATAGAATTTAATTGCCAAGGATGCTGATCTTTCTATGGAAAAATGCATTCCAAATTCCAATTTGGGGGTGCTAGAAATGCAATTATACCTCACCTCCCTCAACAGGACTTCCTTTGCTTCCCAGCTATCTTCTACCCCTATCTAAGACGCATTTCTGAAATGCTTACACTGTGCTAGGCATCAGGGATGAGAAGAGAAATTTGAAAACCATGTCACTTTTAAAAGAGTATACATTCCCTCTTCTCCCTATTTGAAGATCAGTGAATTCATTCAACTCTTCAAGACAGAATAAGTAGTCACTACCAATTGGATACAAAAGGACTTTTAGCATGATGGACACTGGTGGGGAGAAGAGCAGGAACAATATTTAATTCCCTTGAATCTTCTGCATCCTCCTGCATTTCAGGGTATCACCAGGAGGTCGGTACAGCCAATAAACCAACATACTTACTAGTTCCTTGTAGGCAGCTGACTTTCTCCAAGGCTCCTCCTACACATTGCTGCCTGTGGTGAGCGGTCTAATAGATTCTGGACACTCACTACGGAGTATCTGGGGTATATGATATTACAGCTGTAGACATTCTCTCTGTGCTGCCCATTTTCTAGCTTTTAGTCATCTCCTCAATATGTTCAGCCATGTCTAAATACCAGGGCCAATTCTACCACTCTCTTGTTATTTTGCTTGTGATTTTCCTCAGCATTCTTTGCAGAACTCACTGAGTGTAGAGAGAGAATCTCATGCTACATCAACACAGTCCCTTGGGATTGGCAACATAGGACCTCTCCTAATTAACAAGCTACAAAGCATAGTAGACTTTTTACACTGTGTAGTAGACAGTTTTACATAGTGGATATTGACGATAGTTGCATTTTCAGAGGAAACTAATGAAGACAGTAATTGGACAGATAATCATGCTATATGATGATAGTTTGAAGATACTAGAAATGAATGACTTGTAAAAGAAGAAAACATAGAAAGAAGATAGCTATTATATATAATATAAAAAAACATACAGGTTGAAGAAAAATGAATGTATATGTGTGAATGTGGCTTTGTGTGTGTAATTGAGACAGAATTCATCCCATAAGAAATAATTTTAGGGTTAGATATATACAGATTCTCTTATTGGAGATATTTAATCAAAGCCCAAGCTGCTAGCTTATTAGGTAAGTTGTTTTAATTGGTAATAATTTCATAGATTTTAAGCTGGAAAGGAACTTAGAGGTCATCTAGTCTAATACCATTTTAAATTAGTTTAAAAATTACTTTTTTAAATTAAAAAGCATTTCTTTTCTCTCATTACCAAAAAACAAAACTTTCACAACAAATCTGTATAGTCAAACAAAACAAATTCCCACAATGGTCATTTGCAAAAATATGTGTCACATTCTCCACCTTGAAACTATCACCTCTCTGTCAGCAGGTAAGTATCATGCTTCACCTGTCCTCTGGAATTCTGATTGATCTTTGCATTAATTATAATCTTTAACTTTTTCAAAGTGTTTTTGCAGTATTGCTGTTATTATACATTGTCTTCCTTTTTTCTATTTTTTTTTTTGCTCTATATCAATATATATGTCTCCTCAAGTTTTTCTGAAACCATTGCTTTCATTATTTCTTACAGTACAATACTATTCCATTACATTCATACACAGTAATCTGTTAAGCCATTCCACAGCTGATGGACACTTCTTTAGTGTCCAGTTCATTACAGTGCAAAAAAAAATCTGCTATAAATATTTTTGTGCATATGGGTCCCTTTCCTCATTTTTTGATTTTTTGGGGAGCATAAGCCTAGAATTGTTACCACTGAGTCAAAAAGTAGGCACAATGTAGAGAGTTGTAGAGCATAGTTCCAAATTGCCTTCAAGAATGACTACATCAGCTTCCATTTCGACCAGGAGGGTATTAATGGGCATGTTTTCCATGGTTACTTGGAAATTTTTCTTTTTTCCTTTGTTTTCACCTTTGCTAATATGATGGGTGTGAGGAAAAATCAGAGCTGCTAGAATTTTCATATCTAATTATTAGCTATTTGGATCATTTCTTCAGATGACCACTAGTACTTTTATTTTTTTTCTTTGAAAATTCCATATTCTTATCGTTTGATCATCAATAAGAACATGACTCTTTCCTTTATAAATTTGAATCAATTCTTTATGTATTTTTTAAAAAGAGATCTTTATCAGAGACATTGGCTGCAAATAGTAAGTTAACTATTTCCCTTATAATTTTAGTCTCATTGGTTTTGTTTTTGTAAAATTGCTTTTAAATAGTCAAAATTTCATCTTCTGTGTTCCTATCTATCCCCTGTTTGATTATGAATTCTTTCCCTATATGTTAATCTGTCTTTTTGTATTCTAATTTATGGCATGGCCTTTTATATTTAAGTTATATATTTATTCAGAATTATTCCTTTTTGTGATGCAAAGTGTTAGTCTGAACTTAATTTCTGATAGACTGCTTTCTAGTTCTCTCAGTGTTGTTGTTTACCTTTCATTCTTGAAAAGTACCATGACATCAGGAAGGTGATGCCATGAGTTGCAAGTGAATCAGATTTTAGTGAGGCAGGACTACAAAGTCACCAGCCTCACTTCCTCCTCTGGAGCTCTCTGGGTCCAGTGGCAAGATGTAAATTGGGGGAACTGGAGATGTCCCTGGATGCAGTGGGAGGCCTTGGCCTTTTTAAGACTAAGGTCTTATTAACAGGTCTCAGTTTAACTGAGTCAATGCCCATTCATTTATTAAGGCTAGGTAAGAAATGAGGCAAAGAATGGCCTCTTTTACCTAGTTAAAAAAAAAAATCAGTCTGGGCTGGGAAGACCCTTAGAGATTTCTGGTCAAAACAGAAACAGTTGCTCTTTGCATTCACTCTGAGCCATCGTGGCCTAAACAATGACCAAGGAGATATGGGCTAGGACCTATTTTTGGCCAATCACTGAGAGCAAGAGTGATGTGGGTTTAAGATATGATTATTAAGAAAGAAACCTAGCCCCCAAACACCAAGATTTCTTGTGAGGTTTCAACCATCAAAATTTATATTCCTTTGAGTAGAGCACCTGCAGGTAAGGGTATGATACCCCTATGTAGACTAGGGGAAAAGAAAAAAAGAAAAGGGGAGGGGAAAATAGGGGAGAGGAGAGGAGAGAAAGGGAAAGAAAGTTCTCCCAATATTTTTTGTTGTTGTTGAATGACAAAAATGATTCCTTATTCCAGTAACTGAGGTCTTGGGGTTTATTAAAAACTCAGCTACTAGGCTCATTTGTGTTTGTATATTGTTTATCTAAGCTTTTCTACTGATCTATCTCTGTTTTTGAACCAGAACCAAATTGTTTTAGTAATTATTCCTTTGTAGCATAGTTTGAAATTGGTACTAGCAGGCCCCCTGCTTCTTCCCACTATTTTCATTATTTCCCTGGATAATCTTAACCATTTTTCTTCTATATGAATTTTGTTATTTTCTTCTATCTTTACAATATAATCTTTTAATAGTTTAGTGAATGGAATGATGTTAGTGAAGACTTCTCAGTGCTTAACAAAAGGTTTTTAGTAAATGGTTAGGCCTAAGTTTTGGTTTCCCAGAAATCATGTGACTTTTGGGAATACAAAACTTAAACCACGCCCCTTGGATTGCCATATCAGCATAACATTATCCCTCCCCCCCCCCTCCCAGTTGCCACATCAACATCTACATCAACATAATGTGTATTGGTTATGCCACTGCTACCTTGCCCCCTGTTCACCAGGTAGACTGTCGAGTTTAGATTGTGAGCCTGCCTCCCAGCCGATGGGAGTAAAAGGCCGGCGGGGGGCAGGGGGAATCTGTGTTAGGGCTATATAATCTCTATTTTTGCCTTCTCTAATTGCCTCACTCTCCTGACCACCTGTCAGAGAGGAGATGCCATTTCTCGCAAGATCGTAATAAAATCTTGCTGCTTTGTATCTACCTTGAGAAGTCTCTGATTTTTATTTGAGTTGGTGTTCTCAGATCCACACGTTAGTATGCTACTGAATCAATAAATTTAGGTAGTATTATTTTTCTTATATTGAATCAGCACACCTATGACCAGTTACTATCTTTTTTAATTATTTAGGTTTGTCTTTGGTTCTCTAAAGTGTTTTGTAGTTATCTTAACAGAGTTCCTATGTGTTTCTTGGCAGGTAAACTGTCAAGGATTTTATATATTCTGTTGTTATTCTAAATAGAATTAAAGTTCTTCCTAACTGCTAGCCTTTTTTATATATTAGAAACCTGAGGCCAGAAGAGGCAACATGACTTCCTCTAAATCACAAAGTAGGAAGTTATAGAACTGGGTCTCCAAATTCAAGGCTCTTTTCTATACTTTCTTGTATAAGGAATACCTATATTTAACCCTGGGAAGCTGGTGGCTTGAATGCAGTGGCTACCTTTCAGGACCTGGTGTCAGGAAGACCTGAATTCAAATTTGACCTCAAACACTAGCTTTGTGACCTTGGGTAAGTCACTTAACACTGTTTGCTCAGTTTTCACATCCATAAAATGAGCTAGAAAAGGAAATGGCAAATCACTCCAGTCTCTTTGCCAAGAAAATCCAAAGTAGGGTCATGAAGAGTTGGATATGACTAAATAACTAAATAAGTTTTAGAGACTGAGCATTACCTAGAGATCATCTAGTCTTAGCCCAGTTCAGTGGAATGAATACTAGCTCTAGGATGAGAGAATATGGTGTTCTAGCAGTGCCTCTAATGTTTTGTTTTGTTTTTCCTTATATGATTTGGATGAGTTACTTAAGCCCACTAGTTTTCAGGATCTTTCATCTGTAAAGTAAGGAAGTTGAACTAGGTGTCTTCTAGCTCTCAATCTATGATCCTATAAAACACTTCTTATTAGACGCAGCTAGGTGGCTCAGTGAATTGAGAATTGGACCTGAAATCAGGATGACCTGAGTTCAGATATGGCCTCAAACTCTTCATTTCTGAGTGATCTTGGGCAAGTCATCTGACCTCTGTCTGCCTTAGTTTCCTCATCTTTAAAACAGTGCTAATAACAGCACATGCTTCCAGAACTGTTGTTAGGATTTAATAAGATGATATCCCTTTAAAGCACTTTGCAGACCTTAAAATAGTATATCAATGACAGCTTATTATTTTGCATATATCCAGATGCAGGTTCTTAAATGTTAAGTGATTTGTTCGAGGTCTTGGACTTAGGAACTAGATTCAAACCCATGTCTCCTGATACCAGTCTTCTGCTCTTTCTGCAATGTTATGGATTCTTCATCCCTTCCATTTGTATTTGTGACCATCTCCCTTTTTGTAACACCACTTACTAAAAAGGAAAGTGAATGAGCTGGATATGTGAGTGTTTCTGCTTGTTCACTTAATAGAAAAAAACAACAAACAGATATAATCACTCTCTGACACATAAAGTTGAAATCAGGATTGGATATCTTTTTAGCAATGCCATTCTTGTCTCTACATGGGAATAAATTTCCTTTTTTCTGAGCCTCTGCATTGGGGAGGTGCATCCATGGTTTTAATAGCTTTTGCATTCTGGTGTTGCACTCCCAAATCAGTGCTGAATAGAATAAGTCTGATGAACAGATCACAGCTGCAGTAGCGTAAATCTTCGTTTTTCACCTTGATTTTGCGTATATTTCTGTATAACCGGCATTATCCACTGAAAATGAAATTAGCTGACTGTGCCAAGATAATATGTAATGAACAGATATTGTGTATTAACATAGTACGCCAACACTCTGGCATTGCCTGAAGCCTGTACGTTGTGAGATAGATTAGAATGAGCCATTGTGAACATCTGAAATGACATAGGACTTTACAGACTTCCTCCTTTGACTTGGAAATCTTCTGTGTCTTCACATTCTCTTAGATACAGGAATGCTGCCTTTTCCTTGTGTCATTTTTCTTCTTTGGTTTCTAATAGGCATCCAGATATATACACGTTCAAGGGCAGATCTGAAGGTTGGAATTTATGTTCTGCTTGTTCCAATGTGCATTAGGTTTGCAGTCACTGAATAGATTAGTTTAAGCAATTAAAACAGACACCATATAAACCTTACACAAGCGTATAATGATGCCAGAATGCATTAATGGCCCAGTGATGACATAAATCAAATAATCAGAATAAAACTTTATTATCTTCTCTTTTCAAAAACCTAAGACATAAGCGTATAAGTACCTAAGCTTTGCTTTGATTTTCTTTCATTTTTCTCTAAGAATGGGAAAAAATTAAAGTGGTTAAAAGACAAGAATTCATAACTGACGGATCAGCTAATGTTATTCTGGAGGTTTGTGCTTTGTTTTTGTTTGTATTTATTTGCATATTGTAGACTACTGTTTGCATAATAAGACCACTGTTAATTTCCATTCACTCCATGGATGATTACGCACATGAATATCACAATCGTGTAGCCTTCTTTGTGTACCCCATTGTAACCTAGTAAAATATCCAAATCATTCTCTGTATTGGAGCAAAGACCAGTGAATCATTACACCATGTTATGGATAGCTGTTCCTCCTTTTATGCTGTGCTTTGGAAAGTGGAAGAAAGAAGGAGGTCATTGAAAGGTGTATATACAATTAGTCCAAATGTCTTCAAAATGTGCTTTACCGTGTTTAGATTGCTGTGCCCTAGCACAGACATCAATTCAGACATCTTGGCCACTTTGATCGATACAAATGACTAAAGTGATCACTCAGGGATGTGCATTGATAAGACAGGGTCAAAGGGATCCGACTGATAATGCTGCAGTCTGGTCACTGTGCCCTTTATAGACAAAGAACAGTTTCACAGTACAGACAAGGGCTCTCAGAGAACTCTTGCTGCCGTTATAGAGAATGAGGGTAGAGTAAGTAAAGAAACCACTATTACTAACACAGCTCCCTTCTGACAGCCTTTGGTGTCATGTAGAATAATCAAGGAGGCTTTAGGGAGCCTATAATGAAAGGCCAAGAGAAGAAATCTGACCTTCAGAATCAGTGAGCCCCAGGGGAAGGAAACTGGTATAATTTTAGGAGATGGGCAATTCATGCTGAGCCTTCCACTTAGAGCAACTTACCACAGGGTCTATAGAATGGTATTATGGACTCATGGGTTGGGAGCTGGAAAAGACCTTTGATGTCATTGGCTACATATATTTAATAGCTTGAGAACCATAACCCAAAAAGGTTAAGTGATTTGTCCAAGGTCATATGGATAAGTGGCAGACCCAGAATTCGAACGCAGAAATTCTGACTCCAGTTCCAATGCTCACTCCACTCCCTAATGATGCCTCTCAAAGGTTATTGTTAAAAACTGGAATCTTTTCTGGTAAAAACCTACAAAAAATGTTTATTTAACATGCAACAATACTAGTGCATTAGAAACAATAGGTATTGTTCAGTGGCAACCTCATGGTACATCAATATACTTTTCAGTGAGTTCAGTGCATAAAATTTCTGTATTGCCTCATCGCTGTGGAAAGTGGATTTTCAGGCTGAGGAAGTGCAGGTCCGCCCTACCTCTGATAAGCTCTTGTGCTCCTTCCTTGTAGTTAATGAATTCACTTAGACCTCTGGGAAGCAGCGTGTGTGTTCATCCTTTATTGCTGAAGAAGACCATGCCATCAGAGAAATGATGACATGATTTGCACTTGACTTTGTTTTGAGTGAGGGAGGGCTGTGCAGGTCACCAGCCTCACTTCTCCTCCAGAGTCATCTGAATCCAGTGACCAGATATTCATCAGGATGACTGGAGATGACCCAGGATGAGGCAACTGGGGTTGTGACTTATCCAAGATCACACAACTAGTGAGTGTCAAGTGTCTGAGATGAGATTTGAACTCATATCTTCCTGACTCCTGCACTGGTGCTCTATCCACTGGACCACCTAGCTGCCATTTTTGGAAGCAGTGATGTCTACTCTGTAAATAGGGAAGTAGTAGCTAAGGTAAGCTTTAATGTTCATTGGATAAGAATTGAAGGCATGCAAAAGGAACATTCCTATTGCTACACTTTTCCTTGAATAACAATCTCTGAACTTCTAATCCTTTGGGAGAGATCTCCCAAATGTCTTTCTCCCAACCTTTCTAAGGTTTATATGTTCATAATTTCTGAACAATGTTGCAAGGCAACTATAAAACCTCCCCTCCATGGGATAAATCAAGTTTAAATAAATCAGGTTTTAAATAAAGAGGCCCTCTTTCACTTACCCCTCTTCCCAAATAAGTATCTATTTAAACTAATATCTTATTCTATCCCTTCAATACAAAGAATTGCAGGAAGGTAGGTTTATCAAGGGCCCAAAAGATGAAAAACTTTTCATTTTAAAAAAGAATTATAAAAATGTTTTAGTTTTTATGACCCTTATCTCAAGAAGCACAAAGATCTTCATCAGAGTTTAGATAAAAGTTCATATTTTCTAAAACCTCTGAGAGGGAGAAGCAATTTTATCCATGTTACAAGTGGAATAACTCAGAGAAAATGCCACAATTCTCTGAGCCACCACTCTTTCCACTTTACAGCGGTCACACCAATTTAATATTTTGAACAAAAGGTTCTATAAAAAAGCATGTACAGCTCACTAGACTGAAACAGGTAAAGTTAGACAGTATGATCAAAGCTTGGATTGAACCTGCATACAGACACCAGTGCATCTTATTCCTCAGAGCCCCTGAAGAGATTTAGATGGTTGTGGTTGCTCAAAAATCTGTGATTTTTCTTGATGGGGGTACTCTGTTATGAATGCTGATTCCAGTGCTTCAGAAACATAACAGGAAATGTTTAGGAGATGCTGTCACCTTCCCACCCTCCCATCCCCACCAGTCACCTAATGACCAAACATCTGAAGATGGACCCTTAAGAATATAGCTGAGCTGGTTCTCAAACTGCAGACATACAGTCTTTAATAAAAGAAATCTTTTCAGCTTGATAGGACTCATCAGAACTTGGAATATATTGACTTTTTAGTTAACATTGTCTTTGCCTCTATAACATAATGAAGACTCAGAATGAAACTAACGGATTTTTATTCTTATTCAAATACCATCCCCTATTTTTATCAATGTACAGAAGTGTCATTTCATGATTTTTTTGTTTAATATCCTAAAGGAGATTAAAAAGTCATTTATTTATAAATAATTGTCTGAATTTGTGTTGTCAAATTGTGACATCAGTGATAGAAAATAGAACAGGGACAGTTACTTTTCTAATTCCCTTTTTCTTTGTTCCCTTCTTTTCATTTCGGTATATATTTGTATTGTATATATTATATATTTATATTTTTGCGTATATTGTCTATTTGTATATATTATATATTTGTATTTGTATATAATATATTTACATGTGTTATATATTCATTTTTGTATATCAGTTACAGAAACACGTAAAACTATATTTGTATGAACATCAGTGGTTTGGTAAAGGGATGATCCATTAATTCCATAGGATCAGTGTGTATTTCCTAGTATTTGGATAGAATTCCAGGCCTGGATTCAAGATAACCCGAGTTCAAATCTATCCTCAGATACTTTAGCTCTGTGACCCTGGCAAGTGACTTAACTTCTGTTTGCCTGTTTCCTTACCTGTAAAATGGGGATAAAATAGCACCCACTTCCCAAGGTTGTTGTGCGGATTAAATGAGTTAATAATTGTAAAGCCTTTAACACAGTTATTAACACATGGCACATTCTGTGTAAATCTTAGTTATCATTCTCATCATCATCCATTGAAAAGAGAGAATGATTGAACACCAGAGACTTAATTGCATTGTAGACAATGGACACATGCTTTTATTGTTTTCTCTTACAGTGAATTGGGGCAGCTAGGTGGTGCAGTGGATAGAGCAGGAGTCAGGAGGACCTGAGTTCAAATTTCACCTCAGACACTTGACACTCACTAGCTGTGTGACCTTGGGCAAGTCACTGAACCCCAGTTGCCTCATCCTGGGTCATTTCCAATCATCCTGATGAATATCTGGTCACTGGATTCAGATGACTCTGGGGGAGAAGTGAAGCTGGTGACCTGCACAGCCCTCCCTCACTCAAACCAAAGTCAATTGCAAGTCATGTCATTATTTCTCTGATGGCATGGTCTTCTTCAGCAACGAAGGACAAACATACTTATAGTGAATAAAGACTGGCTCTCTACTTAGATTCAGTCCTTCAATATCCCCAACATGTGCTTTTTGCTGATTAATAAAGGTGTATTTTAAATGAGTAAAAACCCATTTAAAATGGGCTCTTTAATTAGCTCCTTGCAAGGAATATATCATGTAAGCTTCATAGCATTAAACTGTACTTCATAATTATTCATTTAGATTCTTCAACCTTTGAAGCAAAGGTATGGGGTAGCAAAAACCTGTGGAAGTTTACCCAGACATATGAAATAAAACAATTTCTGTTTACATCAGAAGCAAGTGGAGAATTGTCTTTTCTACTGTCTACAGTAGAAACGTTCATTTCAGAGGCCATCACTCCTGTAGAGACAGAGAAAAATAGCTCTGAATATGACTTAAAATCTTTTATTAAGCAAATACACACATGTTCTCACAGGTACACTTTTATATATGTTTAGAACTTGTGACTTAACTTGCATACTATATTTCTATTATTTTAGTTATTTAGAAATTTTCTAGTAACTATTTTTGATATTAAAAAACTCTCACCCCAAATAATAGATATTGACACTTGAATTAGTTAATTGGGCATCAATAGTAAATCAGAGCCTCAGGCTTACTGCCATCTTGCAGAAATTAAGGTCAGTAGTCAATACGCAGAACAGAGCCCACTTCTACAATTGGTTATGGATTAGTTTTGTGAAGAGCAGCAGTGCAATTATAATGCAGTTCCTGGTTGCTCTTGTACAAAGAAAAATTGGTCAGAGCTTCACTGAAAAGCCCTTTGCAGTGACTCCATGCTTATGCAGTCTGGAAGAGGATGGTTGGAAAAGGAGGCTCTCCAAATGATATCCGAACCATATTTAGTATGTGTTCAGTGCTGGGCAAAAGAGGTGATGTTAGATTATAAGACACAAGTATGAAAGTCAAGAGACTAGTATTGCTTCACCTCAATGACTATTCACAGTTAATATGATTGGAGTTGCTAGATAGGAACGATTTGATTTTATTATTAATTCATAAAGCACCATCTAAGCAAGGAAACTTTAGAGTGGTAAAATGGAAATTCCCTAAGTATGCCATTCACATAATTGCCTTGGTTTTCACGAAGGAGACAGGGTAAATTCTGGAAACTGGAGAACTGTGTACTAGTGATCCTTCCTCAGCAAAATGTAAGACTGGATAATTAAGCAGAAGGCTTGTGAGAACTTTAAATGAGAGGTCCAGCTGCCTAAATAAACCTACAGAGATGTACCCCTATGTGTGAGAGAACTCACTTCTGTGCAAGAAGAGCTGATGGACAGTTTTTTCATCTAAAATTTCCTCTTTCCAGAGCTTGTGTTTTAAATGTCTGTGCTTTAATCTGATAAGTTTCTCCTGGTATGAGATTCCAGGAAGACTTCCTGGAGAAGATGTCTGAGTAGGAGTTTAAAGTTTGAGTAGGAATTCAGAAGTGGAAAAGAGGGCCTCCCAAATGAGGAGAACAGGGATGTCTTCACAGAATGGTTAGATTTTTTTGTATTTTTCTTTCAAAATATCAGTAGCTAGTATTTATTTAGTGGTTTAATGTTGCAAAATGTTTACATATGTTATATCACTCGGTCTTCTACAATTCTATAGGATACAGGCTATTATCCTCATTTTACAGATGATGAAACTGATGCGGAAAGAAGTTAAATGACTTGCTTGGTTCACACAACTAATGAGTGCCTGAGGTAGGATTTGAACTCAGGTCTTCCTGACTGAAGTGCCCTGGTCTATTGCACCCCTACCTACCTCATCAGTTTCACAAGCACACAGTAAGGAAGGCAACTTATGCAGTTCCCATGGACCCTACGTATTTTAATCAGTTAAACAGCATTACCAATCAACAGTACAATGTGGTTCCCAATAAAGCTAATGCCATCTTAGGCTGCATTATTAGAAACAAAAGAAATTATAGTTCTACTATCTTCTGCATCAGTCAGATGACAAATGATGTAATGATTGTGGTCCAAGGCAGTGCATTTCAAAAGAGGCATTGACAGACTGAAAGATGTTCAGAGAAAAGCAACCGGAATGGAAACCATGTAATCAGATGACACAGTGGATATGCCAGTACACCTAGATTCAGGAAGAAAGGTGTTCAAGTCCACCTTCCCCTAACTCTACTTCAGTTTCCTCATCTGGAGGATAACAGCCCTTACCTTACAGGGATGTTGTGAGGGTCAAATATTTGGAAAGTGCCTTGCTATCTAAGTGTTATTTAACTGCTAGGTATTATTAATGAAGGAACTGAAAATGGCTAAAGTGGAGAAAAGAAGGGAGGAGAGGCCCTGGAGGGCAGTGCAAGTGGGATGTGTGTGTTTTGTGGGGGTTGGAAGTTGACAACTACCGTGTTGAAGGCTGTCATATGGGAAAAAATTCTTAGATTATGTGGTTCAAAATAAATGCTTTCTAAGAATCTGAACTCTTCTGAAATGGAAAACTAAAAGTTTTCAAGTAAAGACATCACCTGAGAGTGATTAGACTGATAGAATTCTAGACTTAAAGAAGGCTTTAGAGGTCATCTAGCCAAACCTTCTCATTTTGCACAAGAGGAACTGGAAACTTGGAGGGGTGATGTGAGTTGACAAATGTTCATGCATCGGTCATGGGACAGAAACAGTACTCGAAGTTAAGCCTTCATAAATCTCAAAGCGGTGCACTTTCTAGTAGATGACAACTTTTTAAAGGATAATTCCCATATTTAGCAGAAGGTTGGACTAAGCAGCATCTAAGGGCCCTTTCTGTTCAAATATTCCATGGTTCTACTTTAACTGGTAAGGATTAATAAATGACAATGAAAAGTAAATTAAAAAAAAACTTCCATTTTCTGTAAAAGAGATATTTTGCTCAAGATGTTTGACCCAAATTCAGAATTTGTGCCAATTTTAAAATACTCAACATTTTTTTCATTCTCCATGCTTTCATTGGGTTGCTTTTAAATATAATGACCTATTGTGATGGTAGTACAAGTAGAATAAGTCTTCTGTTTCAAGAATGAAATAATCAGAGAGAGGTCATTTTCAAAATACAATATTAATTTGATAGCCACAAAAATGGTATTTTCAAACCTGTATTCACATGTGGAATCACATAGAGAATTATTTTGCTCTCTTTTGTGTCTTAAAATGCAAAACGGTTTATAGATACTGATTTTTTTTTTCTCTGATTCAGTGATTATGGTTTAATGTGGTAGTACTAGCTTTATGGACAGAGGGCTTGGGTTTGAATACTCTCTGAGAGATTTTGCTATGTCTTTGACTCCTTTGTCCGCTCATTTCACTTTCTGTGGATTTCAGTTTCCACATCTGTAAATACAAGAAGCTGGAATAAATCATCTCTGGGGTTTCTAAACTCTCCAATTAGGGATAAATCTTTATGTCTTCAGTTCTCTTACTGTCAAAACACACTTCCCTTGGCTTTTACCCTATCTAGTATCTTAAAATTTTTCTCAAGGATGCAACCTTCTTTCCATCTTACGAGTATGTATTCTACAGGTGGAGTGGCCCTTCAAGGTCTGTAGTCTATTATCAGTTCTATACTGATGATTTTCCAAATGATTTTTCCTCTTCTCTATTTTACCTCTGTTTCTCTACTAAGAGATAATGAGAAGGAGGCTCACATAGGTTAAATAACTTTTAGAAGGTCACAGAAATAGTAGTGATAGAGAAGGACCTGGAACTTGGGTTGGCAAATTGACTAGAATTCTAATTAATACCTTCTTATACTAAACCAAGATGCTTACCAGAATCAAAAGCCATGACAACAATATTTGCTGACTAACATCAAAGTTATTTATTTAGAAGCATTTTCTTCCACATTCTTTCCTCCATTATTTTTGAAAATCACATAATATTAAAATTCTGATTAGGAATAAAGTATTTTTGTGACTTAAAGGAAGTTGCTTCATTTTGTTTCAATTTCTTATTTCTAAAACAGAAATACCCTTCCTTATATGAATGTGGTAAGAACTGTTTTTTGTCAAAAGAAACATCCCTAAATTTACATGAGCTTCTGAGAGCAGGGTCTATGTATGCACATATATACTGTATTTCTTAGCGCATCTTGTTTACATTTAGAAAATTCATTAACACAATCTGTAAATATTCTTAGAATGACCACCTCTACCACCTTCTACCTTCTTTGGATTTCTGGACATAATAGATTTCTGCAGAATTGTTTTAAAGTGCTCGTTCATGCGGCTCTCCAAAGAATCATCTAAGCAATCTCATTCAAATATTAACAGAAAAGCAAAATGTCTGATCCTAGGTGCCTTGGCCCACTGATTAAAGCCAAGAGTTGAGTATAATACAAACAGAAGGAGCACAGATTTGTAAAAGGTTGCAGTTGGAATTCTTGACTGAGCAGGTTGATTTTTCAGGGGTATGTGGAGGAGGCAGTGAGAGCTTGAACAAAATCTGGAAGCCTTCCTAAGCATATGGATTGGTGTGAAAAATGGAACAAGGAAACTAGTGAGGAAATATGAAAATTGGATGAATCAAAGTTTGAGGATGAAGAGCAGGTGATGAGACAGTCATTGTGTGCATTGTGTGCTCAGAGTACTAAAGAAAAGCATTAATATAATTTTTATAAGAAAATATTACCAGAAAAATGGTAGAAGGGACAAAAATGGGAAGGCTCGGAAGATGCTTTAGAAAGACTTGAATCAGGTACTTTTGGAGAAAAAATAAGTTGGGATATGGAGAATATAAAAATTGAAATAACAAAATATAGGAAAGAGGAAGCAATCATAATAAAAATGGGAGAAATTAGCCTTTCTGCATGTGTACTATAAGAGACAGTATGATGTACTGGGTACAGAATTGGCTTTCAAATCAGAATGACTATGTTCAGATTCCATCACTGACAGATACTGGCTATGGAACCCTTGACAGGCCATTTCATTTCCTTTGCTCTAAGCAAGAAGCTATGATTTAAAAAAATTCCAAAGTGTGCATTAATTAAAAGCATTTCCTCAACTTGAAATTCTCTCCATCAAAACAGAATGTAGGTTGAGTTCATAACCCCCTAGATTTTAGCCTAAAAATATTAGATTTAAAACTGAAGAAGACCTTGGAGATATCAAATCCAACCCCCCCTTTCTAACTCCCAAGTCCTGTTTTAAGGATGAAAAAAATGAGGTTCAGAGTTGAAGTAACTTGATCACAGTCGCACAAGATAGAGGTTTTCACATACAGTTATCTTGACCTACCTGATATCTGAAGAGAGAAACAAACTGTAAAATACAGGACATTAGGAGACTTTTGAAAGAAAAATGAATGATATATTAAATTATGCTAATCTAGTAAACTTTTTCAATAATGTTATCAAAATGTTTTATTTCATTCATATGATTCACCATTTGCTTTATAGAGATGTCATATGAAATAATTACAATTATTGTAAACTACTTTGAAATATTTTTAATGTGATAATATGTACTAGTATTGAAAATAACAACCTCTTGAATAGTAGAGGTTATCTGAGTTCAATCCGTGGCTTTCTCCACTGGACTATATGACATTTTGATTTTCTACTCAAGTTGAAGAAAGGTTAGATACACATAATTTATAACGTTTTATCATTAAACATTTATTTATATGAGATATGGAATACACACACATTTATGTATACATGTATGTAGATACATATTTATGGACTGTTTTTATATGTACACAATGTACTATATACTCTTTATATATACGCACACATGTTCTATACATACATGTATATGTTTCCATTTACACATGCCTACATGTATTGTATACAGGTACACATATATGTGTACACCTGCAGAGGGTATTCCAAAAAGTCTTACTGCAGTTTTAATCTTTTGCACCTTAAAGAAATTTACACTAAGACTTTTGAGATACTATTGAGATATACTTTTGTATATATTGTGAAGTTATGTGTATGTTCCATAATATATATATATATATATATATGTACATATACATATATATATATGTGTGTGTGTATACATGCATGGAAATACATATTTTTGTGTGTATCTTTTTAAGTGCTGTCTCCAATTATTCAAACTCAGTTTCTTCTGCCTACCTCCCACCTTCTTACCTGTCCACTCATTTGCCTTTTTTTCACGCAACCCAAGATTTTTACCATTGACTCAGAAGACATCTGTTTAATGTACAGATAGATATACTTTTTGAACAAACTTTTTAAATAATCAGAATTTCTCCATGTGGCTTAATGGCCATAAGGAAGTTATAAGCTATATATAATAAGCAAAAAAAATCTAATAAATTTCTGTCTGTATAATCCTTAGTATGCTTCTAATAAAGACAGACACTTTAACTTAAGATTTTCCAGATGTAAGCAATTATGAACTGGTTTATTCCATACAGCCTATTGGAAAAAGTGGATAACAAATTATTGATTCTTTTTTTGATTGCAAATAATATTGTTATTTTCATTATTAGTACAGATTATCACATTAAAATTTATCAAAATAGTTTATAATAATTGTAATTATTTCATATATCATCTCCACAAAGCAAATGGTGATTCATATGAAAAGAAAACCCTTTTATCATTCATTTTTCTTTCAGAAGTCTTTTAAGGTCCTGTATTTTATAGGTTATTTTCTGTCTTCAAATATTAGATAGTTCAAGATAAATGCCTATATGTGAAAAAATCGTTATCAAGCTAGTCAGAGGCATTGTGATTGTGTCCCTTATGCAGATGCAGCACAGAGTTATTTCTGCTACTTGGAAAACTTTTCTGAATCAACTCACGATTTGTTGATATTCACTGAGCAAAAAAATTGGGAACTTCCCATTTGGATCACTTGGTTTCTTTTCTATGAAAATGGTTGTGTTATGTGACACATGATCACAAGATCCTAATAGATCAAGACTTATTATTGTTATATTATAACATATAATATAATAATAACGTACAATATAATATATTATATTAGGGACCTCAGAAGCCCCACCCCAATGTATAGATGAGGAAATGGAAGTCCAGCATCAGTAATGAGATTTGTCCTGTCCAAAAATACCTGTTAAAATATAGTCATTTTAAGTTTTAAGATTTAAGTAATCAACAGGTAAAAAGCTCACGCATATTCAAATGATATGCAGATAATTCTTTTTTAAAAAGTAAAATTAAGTTTTAGTAGATTCTCTGAAGACTTTATAAGGCAACCACTTCTCATAAAGAAGCCAGAAAACTAAATCATGTATAAAGTCTTTGTGACGATCAATTTTACCCCTTCATAGTAAAACTTTGTTCACTTAAGGAAATGCTGTGCCCTTCCATTAAAGTAACTAAGCAGTTGGCAAAAGTATTTTGGTGAAGTTTAGATCTTAACTTATGCTGAGCATTTTAAGAATTTTTATAAATCCTTCCTTGGAGTTTTAAACATTTAAAGATACTTTTTAATAGTCATACTACATTATTTGTCCCTCCTCCCCCCAAAAATATCAGCTATCTTCTGTAAATTACATGAGTTCACTTCCCTTACTCTTCAGCATCTAATTTGAAGATCTATAGTAGTAATCGCAGCATTAATTCATAGCATGTTATATCTTCTAAAGCAATATCCTTCATAATCATAACTGTTACCCAATGTAAAAATCCCAAGAAGTAAATAATACTGTAAATGACCTTCATTTATTTCTTCTGCAGAATTTAATTAACAGAATCCCAGCTCGTTCCTTGAACCCACCATAGTCCTTTGAAATTCATTGCAGTGATTGAATTCCTATCATAAATTCTTTATGGGATTTTCAAAAATACTGGAGGAGAGAATGTGGAAGAAAATTCATCTAGATGAATAACTTTGATGGTAGTCAGCAAAGCACTTTGAATCATATGGGGTCCAAATTATGACACTCCTTGGGAATATTTATTTATACAGCTGTCAATTTTTAAAATTGCATACAGTCATCTTTTGTGATTATTTTCTTTTAAACCCTTTCTGCAAGCTGTTTGTAGTTTAATAGTGTACTGACATCTAATTTGGGTTGACAACCAGAAGTGAGTTTGAAATTAAACTATAAGTGAATATGAGGTCAGCATTAATGTTTTGATTTCAATTCAGTAAAATAAATAAATTAGAGGAAGTTTGGCATAG
The DNA here is from genome assembly GCF_028372415.1 of Notamacropus eugenii. Taxonomy (NCBI): domain Eukaryota; kingdom Metazoa; phylum Chordata; class Mammalia; order Diprotodontia; family Macropodidae; genus Notamacropus; species Notamacropus eugenii. Next base: position 273,122,206 of record NC_092877.1, read on the forward strand.
TAGGGAACTGGCACTAAAACCAGGAAGAATGTGTTCAGGTACTGCTTCTGACAGGTTCTGGTTGTATGACCCTAGGAAAGTTATTTAACTTTAAAATTTCTAAGACTAAGTTGAAGAGAAGATCTTGACTTGAGCTAGTCAGGAAGGAAATTCCTTATTCAGAATGGTCTATACCAATGACAGGTCCACCCCCATTCCTTAATCAAAGTACCATCATTATTATAAGTTGTAAGGCAATTCATTGCTACATCTTTCAGATACTTCTCTAAGATTTTGGGTTATAGGATCTGGCAGCCGCTCAAATTACCCTCAGATAATTCTCTCTGGTAATCTAGACATAAATTTATCACCAATTTAGTGAGGAGATTAGAGACTGCAGGGCACCTTGGTACCTGAAAAAATTCTTGCATCTTCCTGACAACTTAACTGTCATTTTGTTTAGTCGCTGGAAAAGAAATTAATTTTGTTCCACAATTTAATGATCAAGTATAATTTCGATAAATATAATCTAGTATATATCATAGGATTATGTTTAGAACTGGAAGGGACCTTCTAGGCCACCTATTTTAATTCTCTCATTTTATAAAAGATGAAATTGAAGTCAGGGAGACAAAGTCTTGGGTAGATCTTGTGATTTACCCAGAGTCACAGAGATTGAGATTGGATTGGTCATATCTTCTAACTCAAGAACTGGTATCCCACTGCCTCTCACTATATTAGAACAGAGAATGTTGCTAATTAAGAGTATTTTCTATCAGTACATTTTCTGACAGAGATGGATCCCTGTTATATAGTTCCCAACCTGGTCTGAATGGTAGAAAATCAGCTGTTTGTGAAAGCTGAGTCTTTTGTTAGAATCATTAAATGTAGGATGTTGATACAAATATTTTGCTCTGGACAATCATTCCAGTTCTTTCTCCTAATATTTGTACAATACTGATTTAACCCCTTTGTTTTGCTTTAAATGACAATTTTCATGAATGTCTGTTGATATTTTGGGAATGTGAATGAATATTTTCTACTCTGTTTCTTTCTCAGTTAAAGCTTTGATTGGTTGTATTGATTTTCCTCCATAAAATCTTTCAGAATGTCTGTAAGTTTTGAGAAAGTCAAAGTAGAAAGTTAAGAATATAAAATAAAAATGTTTTAAGGGGAGGAAAAGCAGCAATTTGGCAAATGAATCTTCAAAACATTTTTTCAGATGACAATAACAGTTCAATAGTTTGAGACAACCATTTTAAACTCCAGAAAATTCTGAGCAATTTGTCTGCCTCTCACTTGCCTTAACTCTCAATTAGAAGTTTTGTTGAGATAATGTTATTCTTCTGCTGGATTGGTGGATTTGGAATCTACATAATAAGAATGCTGATTTTTCACTGCTTTTTCCCACCATTCACTCCGCCTCCAGTTTTCAGTGCATCGCATGTTGGATAGAAACCAAAACAGTCAAGGAGTGTATTGATAAAGGTTTAATCACTGAATTTCTGAAAAAAATATACACATGACACTTTGGAGTTTAAGCTGTATTATTGATATGTTTTTCACTACTTTGTTGAGCCTAGACAATGAACAAAGCAATAGATCAAGCCCTAAAATGTAGCATTTTCCAATTTCTGGGGTGCAAATACTTATGCTGAAAATGTAACAGTTGGTTCTCATGAGCTGATTGGAATTTGTTCCACTACACTCCTGACATTCGGTCTTGTGTGCTGTGAATTATTGTCTGTTCAAACCAGAAGCTCTGATTTCCAGTTTTCTGAGGACTTCAAATGTTGATATCCATACCCTTCTCTTTAAATTCTTTTAAAAACATTTTATACTTTTTGGAATAAAATACATAATCTTCCACCTCACTAACAACTACATGGTCATCATCTGAATGTGCCATCATTCTCCATTTCATCTTGCATGGCTCATCATTTGAATGTATCATCGTTCTCCATTTCATCTCTAACTTCATGTTCAGTAGGACCCTTATGTTTGTCCCTCCAGTGTTTTAGGGGAAATGAAGAAACAGTTTTACTCCAGTTCATGTATTTGGGAGGAAGAGGAAATCTGTCAGTATCTTAGAGATAAGTCAAAAAGCAAGTCATCAACAAACATTTATTAAGTGCCTCTTATGTGCCCAGCACTGTGCCAAACCATGACAGATAGAAAGGCCAAAAGATGTCCCTGCTCTCAGCCTTCAGTCTAATGGAGGTGATACAACATGTTGAGCACTAAAGAGAGCTCTCATCTTTCTTGCTGGTGATTTGGGAATAGCCTGATGTTTTTTACAATTCAGGTTCCATTTTCTTCTGGTTTGGAGCATTCACTTTCTTCTCTACAATATCTTCATTTGGGGGCGATGAAGCACAAAGGTTGACTCGATGTAGTTTTGATTAACCAAATGTAGCAATAGTCTGGATTCTAATGGGTTTTCTGTTAGTTTTACTTTCAGAACCACTATCACGTCTACTTCCATGCTGTTGAGTTAACTTGCAAGTGTTTTGGTATCCACTTGTTTTATTATCCAATCATGAACCAAACGGTTTAAGGCAGCTGTCTGTGACAAGCACTGGCAGTGCAGGCTTTTTCGTAGGCTGTCACCATTGGTCTTGGGATTGCCAACCTTTTTGTCAGGCAAAGAGGATGCAGGGCCATTTGTTGCGACAGAGACAAATGTTACCCTTGTTTCTCTAGTTGCCTTTGCAGAAGTAAAGGTGGCTGCACTAGATATGCTTATTTTATTGAATAGGCTTTCTGAAGGTTTTATTTGAGTACCATTATCAAATGTAGCAAACTTTCCTCTTCCAAGAAAGTATAAGAAAATGTAAAAACCTTTAAAATCCCTCCACTCTCAAATTCAAATTCTGCATTCATATGCTTTTTCATAGCTCTATTTTTCAAGAATATTCCCACCTTTTCTGTTTCATCCTCTTGATCTGTCAGCTCCTTCTCTGAGTTGCTTTTGGCAGTTTGGAATAAGGAGTGGGATGGACAGTGCAATTTCTCAGTCTGTCTATGGTAGCATGGCCAATTAGCTGTTTTTGTCTCAGAATCACAGAGTTGGAATGAACCTCAGAGACCCTGTAGTCCAAAGTGTATCTTAGCAGGAATCACCTTAAATTCTCCATGAAAGGTGTTCCCCTGAGCCATTGCTGGAAGACTTGTACTGAAGGGGAACCAACAGCTGGAAAAGTAGCTCCTTTCTTTTTTTTAAGGAGCTGTAATTATTAGTAAGTTTTCCTTAAATCCACTCCTCCTGGTTCTGTCCTCTTTGGTCAAGAAGAGTACCTGTAAGCTCACTTCCACATGACAAATTAAAAGTCGTATTCTAAAAACAAGAGAAAAAAACTCTACTTCTTTTAAAAAAAATTTTGATTTCCTTACTTATAGCTCCAAGTGTAAGTGCAGTGTAGGCATTCCATGGAAAATATTCAAAGGAAGTGGGGACCTCCTACTTTTATTTAAGAAAACTAATAAGCTATAAAATGTCTCAAAATTGAAATGCCCTAGGGGAAATATAGATATAGGTAGTTATATATAAGTATATATATATATATGCATATATACATGTTGTAGGAAGATATAAATATATGTGTGTGTGTGTGTGTGTGTGTGTGTGTGTGTGTATAGAGACAGAGAGAGAGAGGGAAGGAGAAAGAGGGGAGGAGGATCAGCCATTTGCTATGATGAAGCACTTCAGAGAAGATAACACTTTTTTTATATGAAATATCAACTGTTCTGGAATAATCCTAATAATTCCAAGGTTTACAATATGCTGCCTTCATAATAATATTGGACTAGGTATTGCCCATGTATTTTAATTTTATGTAAGAGGAAACTAAGGATCAAAGAAAGAAGTTAAGTGATTTGTCTGTGATCACAAAATTACTGTCAAAGACAGAATTACAACTCAGGTTATCTAGTTCCATTGTTGAAGTTTGGAGAAATAAAATGAGTGGAATCTAAGCATGCTAATAAAATGAAATCTCTTACTATTCTATGATGTTATTGACTTGATATTCTTCCATATTCCTCTATAATTATGCCCTAATATAATCATACCCTAGATCTCATCATTACAAGATGGGAACTACCTCTGTTAACCCATACTTGGCACAATCTTTTTCACATTATATCTCCTTATTTGCTGTATCTCCAACTGAACCTTTTAGTCTAGACCATTTGTTCCTTCATATGAGTTCTGTTATTTCATTGAATTCTCTGAAATATAACACATCTTTGATAATTTGTTTGGGATCATATTGAAATTGTAAATTCACTTTGGTAGTGGCACCATCTTTTATTATATAAATATGTCCCATCCATGACCACTAGTTAAGTTGTATTTGTTCTGACTGTGAGATAAAGACTTTGCCACAATAGTTTGTTGTTGCGATTATTTTTGATATAGCCTAAATTTCTCCCTCTCCTAGAGGACTATTCTGTTTTAGAAAGCATATTTTTTAAAAAAACAGAAAAAATAAAAAAAATAGGAAAATCTTCAAAATTTTCCTGATTTTCCATTATGTAAGCAGAGCTTCTTAAACTTTTTTTCCACTTGAGACCCCTATTAGCACTTATGGGATTACAATCTACAGTTTAAGAAGCACTGATCTAAAGGGTAATTGACTTTACACAAGTACTAAATGTGCTTTGGTAGACTGGCTTCCAAATATTTTATGCATTTGTAGTTTTTTTTAATTATTTTTATATTTTATAAATAAACTAAGGCTCAGAGAGTCATTTATGTCACAGCTATTGAATGTCAGACTTGGGCTGCAAATCCAGCCCTTCTTGTGCTGCATAAATTTAAAAATATCATTCTACTACTTCTGGAGTGGTTCAGTAATTAGTAACAATTTCTTTCATGGCTACTCACATATTGTTTATAATTTTTTTTTTCTGTTCTTTGTCTCAAGGACAAAATGTGGTTATATTGTTGGTGATAAAATCTATCCGACAGGTAATTGATAGAAAATATTTGTTGAGTGTTGATCACTGTATAATATAATAAGGACATGATTTGGAATAGTTTTAGCAGGAAAAAAGAAACTATTAATATAAAGATATTTTATACTGATTTTAATTTAATTTATATTTGGTTTATATTTCATTTTTATTAATTTGTGAACTCAAAGCAAAATCAATAGAAAAAAATACCTGTTTTGCTTAGCTACTACCCTGGTTTAAGTCACATTTTCTAGGCTCATCATGAAGTAAATAAAAGGAATGTTTTGGGGCAGCATTTCCCAAAGGGTCATTCAGAGTTCTATTCCACTTTGAAGTTCTTTGAGTTCATTTCAAAGTTATGATATTTCCCCATCTAACATATGAAATAAGAAATTATATAGGGATCAAAATAGTTATTACTTCCATCAATTTCTGATATGAAACTATGCAGAAGTTCTTCTATTTTGTTCCCAAATTTATCATACTCCTCTTTATTTTAAGGTTTTTCCATCCCTCCTAGACAAGTGTTTATTGCTTCTGTCAAGATATTTGTTGTTGTTCAGTTGTTTCAGTCATGTCTGCCTCTTCATGACCCCATTTGGGGTTTTCTTGGCAAAGATACTGATATGATTTGCCATTTTCTTCTCCAACTTCATCATATTGCAAACTCCCAAATGTTATGTGACCAACTTTGTTTAGGAAACAATGGTTCAAGTTGTGGATATAGGCCCCATTATGTTAGATGAGAGGCTTCCAGAAAGCTTTTGATGTGAACTTTCCAGTGGGTACATAAGATGGGTACTGAGAAATTAATTACCTTAGAGTCACCACTATGGAAGGGAAGCATGCCATGTTGGAAAGAGCTTTGGATGTCATGTCTGAGAAACTGGGATTAACTCTCTGCACTTCAATTTAATACATGTGTGAACTTAACCAAGTTATTCATCTCTCTGAATTTTCCTTCACTCTAAACTGGGAGTATTAACCCTGACATTGTCCACCTTACAGTTATTATTATGAGGTAAGTACTTTGCAAACCTTAAAGTACTATTCAAATAGGAATGACTAAAATACTTCTTTTAAGGCCCAAAACTACTCGTGATTCTTCCAGGAACACAAACCTAGTCACTTCTTGGCACATGTCCAAGTATGACATGGCTGCCAGCTTTAGCCAAAGCATTCTCCCATTCTGTGTTATGTAAACCTGACTGAAGGAGAATAGATATACATTTTTAAAGCATTCAGTAACAACCGAGAGAATACATCTGGTTTAATCATCTCATTGTACAATGATAATCTTCTGGAAGATGAAAAGAAAGAAAGAAAAAAGAAAATGGTAAACAGAATATTGTCATTTAATTATTAGTGTAACATTTTCCTCTTAGGGTAATTTTTTTTTTGGCTTGGTGTGTTTGTTATTTCAGCTGGGATTTTTATGAGAACAGGTTACTTCAAGAGAGGAAATTGCTCCTCCAAAAGTAGATTTTCACCCATTTGGTAACTCAGTTTTAAAGAGTTGCTTAGGGTACATTTGTCCAGAGTCACCCAGGCATTATATGACAGAAGCAGGACTTAAACCCAGGTCACCCTCTGAGGCTCACCTTATCAACCTGACCACATACCCTCTCACAGTAAAGGTTATTGCCTGTCAGATCACACTATGACAGTTAGAAATTTCAGTGCTTAACATCAGAAGCAATTATTCCGATGAGAAATCATGAGAGGAACATAAGTTTATGCAGGAGGAGGAGGTGGTGATGCTGATTCACTGTGTGATATCTTTAGATAGTCATGAGGATGATCTCATTATTAAGATGTCTCTAATCTGTTCAAGAGAGTGATACAGTGATGATCCATTGTACACCAGGGGTCACTGAGGCACAAAAACTCAAACCTAAATACTTCCGTAGGTCATAGATTTCAAATCTGGAGTGGAACACAGACCAGGAGGCAGAGAATAACAGGGGCAATGATGTGGCATTTGTGACTGTCTCCTGCGAATCCATAATTCTGCCATTTTTGCCCCCAAAACTGTTTTCTCCACCACTGTTTAATCTATAGGGTTCTCAGAAAGCAAACAAACAAAAAACAAATTTAGAGGCATAGTTCTATCAGCAACCTACCATAGTACCTAGGGTTGACAGGAGGCATTAGTGGAAACATCACTGCTTTAGAAGTCCTGAAACCCTTGATACCTACTTGTGTCTCATATTCATCTTCCTCTAAGGCAGCAGCACCCTTTCCTAATGCTGGGTTATAATCTTTTCAAGTCAAATGTAAAGAGACAGTCAACTTCATGAATCACTTGAAATTCAGAGAACTTTAATGAATTCCTGAAAGAATAACTGAAGTTAATAAGGAGTCTTCAAATGGAAGTTATCAAGAAGTCATCTTAGAATTTCCAAAGAACTAAAATTTCTGAGTAGCACTCAGAAAGTGTGGAAAAACACGTAGTAGAATCAGAGTGAAGGCTGTCATTAAAGACATGAATGATTTTTAAAAAACTGCTAGGTTGATCCTGAGGTTGAGTATTCTAATCCTATGAATGGAAAGCAAGGAAAATCCTTAAAATACTGAGTATACTCTAATATGGTGATGCAATCAGAGATTAACAAAAACCATAGGCTCACAGATCTAGAGCTGGAGGAAATTAAGGCACAGGGAGGTTGTATCTTGCCCAAGGTCACACAGGTAGTTAGCATCAAAGGTGATATTTAAACCAAGGTTCATAAATTTAGAGCTATCAGCAGCCCCAGAAACTCCCCAGATTCACAGCCAGTGCTCTTCCCACTGTTGCATTGGAATATATGCCTCCTGAATGAAGGAATGATCTCATTTGGGGGGATCTTTTTATCTATCTAACATTTATTTATCTAACATTTAATAAAATACAAGAACTGCTACATAAGGGACATTTAGTTAATGGTTGGGCATTGGTTGATTGGTTGATTGAGTGGGCAATCATGAATGGGTTTTGATCTGCATTGTTGGATAGAATATTCATACTGATAAGAACACTGATCCATTTGAGAAGTTGAATATAGAGGAAGAGAAGAGATTATACACACATGCAAATGAATATGTATGCACACACATATGTATATAAACATACATATATACATAGATACGAAAAATTAAGTAGAACTTACTATTTCCTTTTTTTCAGTTTTCACTACTTTAATACAATTACGTTCAACATAAACAAATTCACTGAGATTATAAATTTTTGCTGCTAAGCAGTTACTCCCTCATATTATTATAAATGAAGGCAAATCTCAAATTTAGAGTGTATCACATGAAGAATAATGAATCAGCAACTAAAAACATGGAATTAGACAACGTTCACCCTCCATATCTTCATTCAGGTTTATGTATGTGAGTAGGGGGAGGTGGTAAAGAAGGAAATAGGTGTGTGGATACAAAAAGTGAGAAAAGAAGTCACTTCTATAATTATATCACAGAGACTTACACATTCTTCCAGACATAATACTTCAATGAACTTTGATCTTTAGCTATGTGGAATAGGGGAAAGAATGTCAAAACTTGGATTTGGAAAACCTATGTTCAAATTTGGGTTCTTCCGCTTACTAGCTGTGCGACCTTGAATGAATCAGTTAACTCCTCTCAGCCATTTTCATCTTTAAAATGGGAATAAAAATAATACGGACCTATTTGCTTTATTCTGATGAAGATTATAAGATTGTAAGAATCAAGTGAGTGTATATAGAAACATTTTGTAAACAAAGTGCCACAAAATAATAATGGTAACATTAGGGCATAGAAACTGGATCAATGATGTAATTGACAAATGGAACTCCCTGCTGAAGAAACTTACCAGAACAGGTCAAACATCCCTTTGACTTCTAGTCTTACCTAGATTACTGAGAGATTAAGTGACTTTTGTCTGAAGTAGACTTAAACCCAGGTATTCCTATCTTCAAGGTTTGCTCTCAATTCACTATGCAACACTGCCTCTCAAATAGTCATAAAAGTTAACACTGTATAGAACTTCAAGATTTTCAAACTCTTGTTTGCTATGTATATATATATGTGTATATATATATACATATATAATGTAATTTAATCCTCATAATAATTTTATGAGGTATTTCCTTTTAGAGATGAGAATACTGATGCCAAAAGATTATTTGACTTACTCAAGGTCACTTAGTAAGTATTTTAGGGTTTATATTCAAGTCTTCTTGACTCCCCAGTCCAGGTCTCCATTCATTAAACTAACTAGGTATATGCCTCTAGGGTCTAGGATAAGTGTAACCAGTTATTGATATGAATATATATATATAATATTATATGTATGTATATATATAATGTATGCATATGTATATGTATATTGATATATATGCATATGTAGATGTTGTATAAAGTCTAAGATTTAAAAGAATAAGCAAATTATTAGAGCATTGCTAGTAGATCTTTTGACAGTTAGTTTCCACTGTGCAAATTGTGATTGGACACTATAAAGTAGGAGATGTATTTTATAATACTGTGTTTGTATTCCCCAAAACAAGCATGGTGCCTAATATAGTAGATATTTAACAAATGTTTGCTGAAGTGGCTTGAATTCAGTGATTATGCTGTTATTAATTGCAGATACTGAACAATCGTACGTGCTTATCATATTGTATATTCAAGTAGGGACAGGGCTCCCTCTTCTAGACTATAAGCTTACTAGATATAGGGTCATATTTCAATTACTCTTGTATATTTCTATGACTTTACCCACAGTATGTACATAAATCATTTTGAATGAAACAATGAATCTTTAAACCATCTCACATGTGATTTATACTAACTAGCTAACATATGTGTGTGTGTGTTGTGTGTTTGCCTTTTACAACCACAATGATTTTCTAAGGCTTATCTGGTGGCATATATACTTCTTGTTGTTATCATTTTTCCTTATTATTCATATGTTTGGAAGAGCTAGATATAGCCTAATTTGGGATTTCTTAACTCCAGGCACAACTGACTAGGCACTGGAAAAGGGACTAACTTAGAAGTGATAGAGGGTATGGAGATAATTTTTTTCACTCCTATTAATAGAATGTTGAGCTTATGTTTAGTACTTTGGATTACCAATGTTGTTTTCTTCATTCCACTCTTTTTTTCTTTTAAGTAAACTCTGACTCATTAATAAGGAAAAGATTGCATGTGGGTTGAGGAGAAGAAAGGGTGAGAAAAAGCTCTAGGAATAGACTGAGGTTCTTACACTAATTATGAGGCCAAGCTCACTTTTAGCTTTGTGCGTTTTTCTGTCAAATACCTTGTAATAGAAAATGTCAAGTTTAATCATTAGATGGGGGTGTTGTAGATGCAGCAGGTTGAACATCATTCAGTAAAGCCTGGATTTGTATCAATTACTTCCCAATGTGCAAACCACAATGTATTCTACTCTGCTGGAGAATAGTTTGTACCCTACAGTGAGCTGTCAGCACCCTGCTATTTAATGAAAGAACAGCTAGTCTGTGCAAAACCATAAGAGATGTTCATATATAGGAAATTATGTTGAGATAATGCTCCTGCACTGAACAGAATTGATTTTTAAAAAATGGACCTTTAGAGTTCAGGCTGAAAATTGTTAGCCCTTCAGTAAAGCCATTTTGTGTATAATAGAATGGATGTTTGTCTTGGGAAGCCTAAGTTCTAGGTTCCAACCTCATCTCTGCCATTTATTAGCTTTGTAACATGGGAGAAGGAACATCACCCCTCTAGCTGGATTCATTAATAAAATGACATAGCTGGAATAGATAATCCCTAAGGCATCTTCCATGTCTCATATACTAGGAGACTATAAAATGTTTACTTCTATTTCTACTAGGTTTTCCTGATAATAGATAATAGAATCATTGAATCTCAGAGCTGAAAGCCCATCAGATCATCTAATTAATTGTTTGTTTTGTTTTACAATATCCACAATGACTTTTAAGATATATATTGAATATCTCCAATAATGGGGAACTCACTGCCTTAAAAACAACAAGGAGGGGTTGGACTAGGGCTTTGGTAATCTCTAGTTGGTTAGGTCCCTTCCAGAACTTAAATCTGTGACCCTGTGATCCCATGGCTACAGGATAAACATAATCAATTCAAGTAATGAAAAGAATAATTACCATATATCCCATGTTCTTCATCTCATTTTGAATTTTGAATAAAATCACTAGATTTTTTGAAGGGCTCTTAAGAGATATAGATGGAACCTACTTAGATACAGTACACTTTAAAATCTATGTAATCAGCAGGACACTTTAATCACCAAAGTATACTCCCTCTCCATCATGATATTTGGCTAGTCAGTGTAAAGGTGTCTTTCGACCTGAAATGTCCTTATTTCCCCTTTTTACTTTGTGTGGGTAGATTCAGCCATAGTATTTTGACATCAGTGTCGTTACTGACACTAACTCTGTTAGAAAGTGACTGATGCCACAGAGAACATTTTACAGAGAAATACTTATCTGTCTTACTCTTGATTTTCACTCCCCAACATATAAAAATGATTACTTAGATTGATTGTATGAAAGCAGAAATTTTGACTTCATTTGTTCCTACGGTTTATTTCTCATTTGGAATGATGACTTCAATCACATGGCAGCTCAGAGATCTGATTAGAAAGAACTCCCTATTGTTCAGTAAAATATATACCACTTTACTCAATTTTTCCCTTGTCTTCCCCAGAAGTCTCTTAATCTGCCTACTTCACTTGCAGACCCAAATCTACTTCTGTGCATCTTCATCCCATGTATCATCTTGTCTCCACTACTGTCAACTTCAGTGGGAAGTATATGTCAAAAATTTGATGTACTCAAAGGAAGAATAAAGTGGAGGATTAAACTGATACATAAAATCCTTGATCATTATATGGCATGTATTAATGGTTTATGAATATGGAGCATTACATTTATAAGGTACAAGCATGATGTTCACCAAAAAAAACCCCCAAAAAAACCCAAGCAAACCCAAGAACATAGTTGAAAATTGACTAAAAATTGATGAAAACAATATTTTCATTGCCTAAAAGTCTAGGGTTAATTGTATATAATAAAAATGTACTTCTGGCCAAATGTCTTCAATAATGACCTCCCCCAAAAAACACAATGGGAAGAACTGTTCATTGAACTATATTTATGTGGATGGATACATAACTTGCCTAAGTAGCTCTTTCACTATGTACAAAATCTTTTAGAGGGGTGCAATATTAGGTGTACTGGCTACTAAGTCAGAAGACCAAAATTCATATGCTGCCCATGAAATTGGGCAACTCACTTAACTTTTCTGGACCTCCTTTTCACCATATGTAAAGCAAATAGACTGGGCAAGATGGCCTCTGATGTCCTTTGTAGATCTATGACCCTAAGTTTCCAAAATAATATTATGTGATTTTTAAATAATGCCGATCCCACACTTAAAATTATGGTTTTTTTAATCTTTAAAAAGTGGTGAGAGTTTCAAGTTGATATATTGTAAGAATACTAATTTCCTTTTAAGATTTCTACATTAGTACTTCAGATAGAATATTAATTTTTCAGCATTTTAATTGTTTAAATCTCACCAGATTTATTTAGAATTGTTAGACAGTTATTTTATAGGTTATAATCATTGAAGTAGTTCATCATGAAAAAAAGAATTCTCTTAATTTGAATTAGATATAATGTCAATAAGTTAGGTGCCAGTGTTACCATATTTAGGAGTGGAACCACTCCAACCGTAATCTTCTTGAGCTCAGAGACCATCTTCTGAACTCCATTTTGTATGCTGTCCAGAGCCTGGTACAGTGTCCTGTGTAGGAGGTGTTTAATAAATGCATTTGTGTGATTAGCAGGACCAAGCCAGAAAATTTAATACAATACAGCTATTTCTTTCTTTCAGCCTGTTCTCTCATTGCTTCCTACATAGGTCAGTGTCAAATATGCCATTGTAGCCAAATTGTCATTTCATTTTGATGAACTACATCAACAAAGCCTTGATATGTTCCACTATACTGATGGGGGAGAAAACCTCATAGAAACGTGAGTAGAAGATTAACCAAACCATTGACTATCCATACTCAGGAAGCATTTTGAGGATACCTGTTATGCCTAGAAGAATGTTGGATGTTATTTCCTCACAGGTTCTCTGAAATCTCAGAATCTAACTATGTTAAGTACATTGATTAAGATCACATTTTATTCTGTTTGATAAAAGAACCACCACTGGGTCATCATGAATGTTGCAAATTAATTTCAGATTACCTAGAATAATTGTCAATTATGGTTTGATTTTATTAGCAATATATCTAGCAAAACTCTTCATTGATATCCTTGTGGGTATTAGAGAATTATCTCAACCCAGAAAAATGGGATCTTTTGGGAGAGGCATACTGGCCAGCCAGAGTCCAGTAACTGTTGGGCCAAGATAAGAGGCCAGACTTAAAGCAAGAAATATTTCAGTATGCTAAGAAAGATTGTTTGCTGATATCAGTCAAAAAATTGCCTACTCTCTCAAGTACATTCAGTCACCCATAAAGTTCAATTGATATTATTGTGTCTCCTCATGTTTGATACCATATCCCCCTACCCTTAAACAGAACATTTTGAATCAGTTATTGAAATTGTTATATTATGCAGCTCCATTCTACTGTACTACCCCTATTCCTACATCACAGGGCTTCTTTGACAATTAAAGGAGATAATATGTATAAAACATTTTCTAAATTCTAAAGCACTGCTGCTTTTGGTTTTGGTTTTATTTTGAATTGGACCTGTGATTTCACTGGCATAGTTTTTCCTTTTGATGTTTACTAAGTCTGTGTAATTCATTTTTCCAATTTAGATTTCCTCTGAGATGACTATGCTTCTAGTAACTCTATGTATGTGGATGTTAAGAAATCTTTAGTTGTGTATTACCTTGAACAGATGGAAATTTATGAGCCATTAGTATATTTGATGGAATGATTTTGATTTTTCTGAAATTAAATACTTATTTGGAAACGTTATTTACCTCTCTTAGGCAGTGCTTTGCTATTTAAGGGGGAAACACCAAGTTGGATAGATGCCAGAGTGCCCCAATGACAAAAAAAAATCTGAATGTGAATACATAATGAAAATAATCTAGCATATCTTCATTAGGTCAATGACAATTTCCATTTCAACATTGATTTAGCATTTTGTGAATCAGACTAGTTGTTCTAAATTAATATGTTAGACAAAACATATAATCTAGTGGGTTGGTTTCCAGCATGAACTACATGAATATTTCAGTGTATCTCTGATGTCATTGATGTATTCCCTGCACTGACACAAATTATAACCTATCTTTATCTTCTGATCCTATATTATCATAACTGTGTCCTAAACCATCCTATTGGAAGGTCTTCCTTTTGTAACTTGCACTGTTCATCTGTTACTCCTTGACCTTGCCATATGACCAGCCTACTGCCTTTATTGACCACACCTTTGCCTTCAACAACATATCTTTCAAGAATTTTTAGTAACTAACCATGTTTAAACATCAGTATTTTAAATAATTTGTTAATTTGTCATTGTGGATACTATCTTCTATGATTTCCATTAGACAATTTCTCCATACCTTAATAGATTGTTTTAAAAATAATCTAAGAAGAACAAAAAAGGCGTTATCTGGTGACCAGCTTTCTAATGAGGAGTTTTATTATCAAATAGCCACCTATCACAAATCCATTCTACACTAGAATCTTTTTCAACTTCTTAGGACCTGCTAGAGCAGAGATTCTTATCTTGAAGCCCAATGAGTCCTTGAGTACATTTTTTTGGGACGGCTCTGAACATAAATTAGAAAGTTTTTTTCTGAATATTGATTTCCTTTGAACTCCTTTTCATTTTATTTTATGCATTTCTATAGGATTCCATAGGATTCACTAGATTAACAAAGGGGCCCTTGATGGGGGGTGGGAATAGCCAGAGCTGTTTGCCCACTGGCATAGCCATTGAAATCCCTGTGTCACTATCAAAGTATGATGAGGAACCACATTGCCACTTGAATAGGAGTTTATAAAATTGTCTTAAAAAATATTTAAAATACGGAATGGATTCTGGAAACATTTGTAGGGAATTTTTTTATCCTTTTCATCAGAAATAGATCAGCATATATAATATTGGTCAATTAATTATTTCCCTACCCTTTGTCTGGCATACCATTTCTTCTGGCAAAGTATATGATTTGTGGCTCATTTCAATATTTGCATAAAAATTATCTAAGCTTCTAGATATTTGCTGTTTTACATTTCTCATTTTCCTAAAGTTCTGAGGAGGCTTTGTATCGTGGAGCCTGCTGGCATGATGCCTACAATTAAAGATAAGCTGTTCCTTGTCGTACTTTCTCTGCATCACTGTACATACTCATGAGTGAAGTAAAAAGAATGTGGCACATAAACTGAGACCTTGAATACAAAATTGCATGCTATGCCTTTTTTTCCCCAAGAGCAGCCATGACTAATTTTGTATAGTCAAAAAATATGACTCGAACATGCAGTGTAGTAACAGTGTCTCTGAGGAAGATTCTGTTCATGTGTGTATATTTTTCCTAGTTTTATTCAGTTTCATTGATTTTTTGTACAATTTATATTTTTTCTAATACCACAGTATTTAGAAACAGACCACTGGTGAAAGAATGTCATATTTTAAATATCCTGTAAGGAATTTTCAAGTTACTGCATATTTTTAAAAATCCATTTATAAAATGGCAACTGTTATAAGGTTAAGTAAGAGCAGTTAGATGGTGCAGTGCATAGAGTGCCCAGGCATGGAGTTAGGAAGACTCCAGTGTTCAGATCTGACCTCAGACAATAGCTATGTCAACCTGGGCAAGTAGTCACTTGACCATGTTTGCCTCACTTTCTTCATCTGTAAAATGAGATGGAGAAGGAAATGGCAAACTATTACAGTATCTTTGCTGAGAAAACCGCAAATGGGGTCACAAAGAGTTGGATGCAACTAAAATAACCATAAAACAGCAACAAAATATATTGTGTAAATGTACTTAAGAAGGTTGTATAGTATAAGGAGCAGGGAAAATAAACTTTCAAAAAACCAAAGAATTCTATTGCATTTTCTACTGTGATCATATGCCCAGCTAATCTGGCATATTCAGAAGGAAAGAAGGAAACAAAAAACCAATATTTGCTAAGTATCTATTATGTGCCATGGTGCTGAGAGCTTTATGATTACCTCACTGGGTCCTCAGAACAGCACTGGCAAGTGGTTACTATTACTATCCCCATGCTATGGTTGAGGAAACCTAGGTAGACAGAGGTTCAATGACTTGCCTAGTCACACAACAAATAACGTATCTGAGGCTGGATTTGAACTCATGCCTTCCTTGGAATTCGTGTTCTCTATCTACTAACTACTTACCTTGGTTTTTCAAGGCCAAGACATAGGTCTCTTCTTTTGTATATCCTGTAATGATATAGGATACTCTCCTATGATCATGGTTGGATTTTAATATATTTATTTATTGAGTGAATAAATAAATCTGGAAAATGCTAAAAATTTAATTTATACTAACATTTTGTGATTTTGTGTTTTATTTATAAAATCTATTTTCAAGGGGACTGAACTCTAGATTTCTGTGGAAATATCATGAATTATATTCATCATGTACCTCCACTTTGCAAGTCACTGTCAGATACTTATATAGAGGCTATTTCAAGGGAATTGTCCCATGCTACAAAGAAACAAACAAAAACCATGATTTACCCAGATCCTTGACTTCATGCCCCAGGTGTTAATTGTGGCATTAAAAGGGAAAGCAGACCTTTCAAAGAAAATTATAATTAAAAAAAGATAGTTAAAAATCTAATGGTGACAAGGTGTTGGTTTTCTGTGAAAGTATTATTAAGAATTTTAACTCCTATTGAATGGGGAGAGAATGTCACAGTGAGGGGTGGGTATCATGCTATCTGAACAGTTCAAAGGAGTAGTGTCTGACCTTGAACCTGTTTTTCATTGCGCTCTCCCAGGCTGCTATGCCAACCAGCTGCCTTCCGAAAGATCAGCTTCATAGCTTGACCAGCTTGCAATTACACAGACTTGAATAATATGCACTAAAAGTAATGGGGCTTATTATACCCTTCGGACAGCTAAAATTCCTTACAGGAAATTATTCTGAAAAAGGGAAATGATGCCAAGGTCAGGATCAGAAAAAGAGTTATATATACCATAAAAGCTGCGTTGCCAATCCCCATAACTTTGAGAAATCCAAGGAGTTTCCATTCACTTATTTCCACCCATTGTTATTGTTTGGGTTTTTAAAGATTTAAGACTCTCCTAAATTCACTTCAACCATTTTTATTCATGGAAATGAATAGTGTTGACCTTTCTTATGACCTCTCTGAGTTTATATTCTACGAAGATATGCTAGGACTTGGCCTCACATTTTTTTTTTTATATTTTCTATTCAAACTAAATATTGAATGCCTACTGTTATCTGTCTTGACATCAAGTTGGTTATACTGACCTTCAAGAAAACATATTCAAAAACTAAAATGGATTTGTGATGTCAATAATGCATGTCACAGTTCATTTATGACTATCCATCTTGTATAACCATCATTCATATCCTCCCATAAGTTTGCCACAGTTGGTCTGCCCAGTTTTCTGGAGGTCTTTCTTTCTCCTGAAGTAGAGAGGATGTCAACAGAATACTCGAGCTCTCCTCTTACATTTTCTCATCTGAATGATCCCAGGTAATGAACTTACAGAATATAAGCTTGTAGCATGGATTAATAAATTTAGTAAAAAGTAAGCTTTTTGAAGGTAGGGTTTGTTACTTTTCCTTCTTTACCTTTTTTTTTCCTTTTCTGTCTTTCTCCCCCACAATCAAAGGAGTACTTTTTATATGGTAGGCATTTAATAAATGTTTGATACGTTTGTTTTATTGACTCTGTGGCTAGTAGATTGTTGCCTAATACACTAGGAAATTAAGCCAATGGGTTATCAGATGTTATTAATAATAATCCTTATCATCAAGTGTATCACAATTAGATGTAATAATAAATCACTTTTATATAGTTTTGGACAGTATGCAAATATCTATAAATTAGGTAAATAGAAACATTGCGGAATTTGAGGTCATCTCTATTTTGATCTGACCTGTTAGTTTTTCTTAATACATTGTCTTCTGGTGGTGTTTATTGATTTTTACACCAGAATTGCCCTGACTCATTCAGGGAGAATTACATAACAAGTGTTAATGTCTATTCATATACATATATATGTATGTGTATGTATATATTTGTGTGTGTATAAAACTAGTGCCTTTTGATTATTTCCAGTCAGGGAGACATGTATGACCTATAACATTTAAGCAGGTAGTATTTGTCTGTTAGAAAAATGAGAACATTTCTCATCTTGTATAATAGGTATCACAAAATTAAAACATGTTGCTTCCTCCAATTCAAAATATCCTCCTGATCCCAATGCATCTCCAGTGTATTTTTATTTCTCAACACAGAGCTTTTTCAACAATAAAACTCTTTGATTTCCTTCTAATAAACACATCATCTTTGAATCTTAACACCTGAGAATGAAGAACAAACAACAGTAATAGTAATCTCAACTCTCAGAACTGAAAGTGACCTCCCTTGTGGTATAGTGTGCATAAAGTGCTTGCAGTCACCAAGACCTGTGTTCGAATCCTACCTTCCTTTTTGGTTGTGTGACTTAGTCTCTCTTTTTCCTTTTCTCTCAAATGAGGAGGCTGGATCTGATGATCTCTAAGGACCTTTCTCACTCCCAATATATACTTCTATGATTATAAGATCTATATATGAAAAAGAACTCCTTTTACATCTTTCCCAAAAGCTAAATGTTTGTCCACTCTGTGCTGGAAGACCTCCTATGAAGAGGGAACTACTCACAACCCTGGGAAAAAGATGATTCTCTTTCTTGAGTAGCTTTAATTGTTAGGGAGTTTGCCCTTAAATTGGGTAGAGATCTCCCTGTCCTTTAATTTTTAATAGAAACTCCTCACTACATTAGAATGCAGGGCTGTTTTCTCAAAGTACTGAAACTTTCATTAGAACATTTGCTTAGTTCTTAACTCAGTGGATACATTTGCCTTTTACAACATTAACAAAAGGTTAAAAGATTTACCATCACAACCTGACATGATTATGGTAATGACTGTCTCATTACAATTTGGATAGTGCTTCTTATTTGGGAAAACTATATATACACACAATTTTAGAATGTCAAACTTTTCTAAAACAGACTATAATATTGGCCACAGATTCTTTTTTTTGAATCTTATAAAAAAGGTCAGATGCACCTTGTAGTCGGAGATCACAACTGCTGGAAAATTGCAAAAACTTGTCTTAGAATTGAATCACTTGAATCGAGTGACTGTTGTATGGTTCTTATAAATAACTGAAGATTTTATTTTGTAGGGATTTTTTTCCTTCATTTTTGGCAGGTAAAGTACATCTTCTCAGACTATATTCCCTCAGGGCTACTGTCTGAGAATTCAATTGATCATTTTTCCCTACAAGGTCAATTTGCTCCCTGGAGGTTTTGACCCTGAGGCATAGGGGGAAAAATTTTGTAATTCCATCTCCTCTCTGCCTTTTACTTTTAAAGAGCATTGTTCTTTAATGTTAAACAGGTATTGAGAAACTACTAATTCATCTTAGTCAAATTTCAATATAGCTATAATTTTGTTTGTGAGATTCTACATCATCCTATCTTTTTTTTTTCTTCCTAGGTCTTAGTTTACTTGGAATTTATGTCCCCTTGGGAATTTATATCATATTCAATTTTTGTTCAGAGCCTAAAATTGGATTTGTGGATGTCTATAGAGGGGTTTAGATATTCAGCAGTTTGACAACCCAGTCCAGCCATTCATTATATCCTAAACTTGAGCATCAGATATCATCCCCAGCTAGACACTGCTGAAATCTGATCTAATGATGCTCTCTTATTAAATGATCAGAATGAATGAGAAAAATGGGAAGTCTATTTTGGTTTTATCTTCAGTTTATTATCACCTCAAACATATTGTGCTCAGAAGAGAACTTTTAGTTGGTTTCCTAAGATACAGCACATTATATTTTAGAATTAAAAACAATGCTGTGTATAGTTGATAGTGACCAGAAATGTAACTGATTCACTGGACTGTCATGATGAATTTTGAACCTGACCGTTAAAAAGCCTTTTGAAACAACAGCTTCAATTAATCTAGTTTGTAAAAGAACTTCGAGGCCATCAAATCATCAAAAAATAATTACAATAGTATGTCAGATTTAAAAAAAGAAATTGAAATGTTTATGCAGTAGATTTAAATTTTACATAAATTGGAGCATGGAATAAACTTTGATTATGCTATTTTTTTTTATTAAGAAGGTTACTCATTTTGGCTTTCCTTACTAGCTTACTTTTTTCCTCTTCTTTATCAATTGGGTCAAATATGTTTTTAAAAATCCTAATTTAAATTCCATATATTGCATTTAGTATTCCTTTTTAAGAAATGGTGTAACCTTTCAAAGACCTTCACCCCAAAGACTGGGGAGGGGGAAATGGCTAAGAATGACAGCAGACCTAAAGACTACCCTGTAGATGTATATTTTCATTATCATAGATTCTGGTCATTTTTAGTCTAGATAAGATATGAACCTGGGGGAGGGAATGAGAATATGAGTATAGGCTTTGAACTCTGAATTTCAAGTTACCATTATTCTAGTGTTTCAGTCTGAGAAGGGAGGAATGGATACAGAAAATAACACGAACAGTAGCTACCCCTCAAATGGAAAAGTTGTGCTTTAGAATGTAACTATGGATGCTTTCATTATGTTTTCCCTTTTTTGCCTCTTAAAATTGAGATCTTTGTCTTAAAAAAAGAAAAAAAAATTCGAGTCTCATATATCAGACTTACACTGTATGATCCCTTCCCACAATTAATGTGTTTGAAGTTGTGCTTCGGCACATCTTTAAAATACTTAGTATACTCCTAAGTCGAAAACATTACTTACTATTGATGCTATTTTAAACTGCTATTGATGCTATTTTAAACTGGTTTAACTTGAAAGGGAGAAATCCCAATACTGCAGTATTCATACTATGGTCCTGAACAGTCGTTTGGTTTTTTCTTCTAAAACAACTACGATCAACATAGACAAATTGACCTGACACTTTTAGCTTTCCCTTTCTTAATGTCTATTGATTAAGGTTCTATAACATTGCAAGACCTTTGATATAACAATCATTATTCTTTGATAGGAAAGGAAGATGGGTGTGTAATTCATTTACTGCTATAAAATCCAGGGCTTTATTCATGTTGAATCTCTGGTCAAAAAGTTTTATCAAAAAGAGCTGATCCAAAGTGGAGTGGGTTGCCTGTTGATGTTAACAACTTCCTTATCACTTCAGGACTTCCAGAAATAACAGGATGACTGCTGGACTTATTGCAACCAAGAATTACTTTTCAAATAGGGAGTGGCCTAGAGATCCCTTCCAGCTCCAATATGTGGCAGTATTCTATAAAATGTTATTATCAGCCAAAGGAAAGAAAAGATCTTCTTTGTAATTTTAGGGGAGCCACAACTGCTGCTACAAATGACCTAATGCTGTATTCTCCCTCCAAACTGGAAGTAAAGATGATTTTTGTCAATAGACCCAACCACTGATAACTCTCATCTCTCCAGTCCAGTACTCAGACCAATAATAAAAGATGTCAAAGCATAAATTAACATTTCATTTTGATCTAAGGGCTAATACAACCCTTCTGTGCAACTGTCCCCAATTCTATATTAAAAAGGAGAGGGTTTGTTTGGAGACAGCATGATAGAATGTTGGACCTAGAGTCAGAGAACTTTAATTCTAATTCTGACTCTGTTTCTTATTACCTGTGTGACTTTGAGAAGAAGACGAAGATGAGGATGGTGATACTTATATAATACTTGAAGGGAAGCAAACCTTAAACATGGATTATCTTTTTTGGTCCTCACAGCAACCCTACACAATAGGTGCTATTATACTCATTTTACAGAGAAGGAAACTGAGCCTAAAAGAGGTTAAGTGACTTAGATAAGGTTACGTAAGCAGATTTGAATTCAGCCCTTCTTAACTCTAAAGGCAGCTAGGTGGCACAGTGGATAGAGGACTGAGCCTAGAGTTAGGAATACTCATATTACTGAGTTCAAATCTGGCCTCAGATACTTGCTAGCTATGTGACCCTGGGCAAAATAACTGAGTCCTGTTTGCCTCATTTTCCTCATCCATAAAATGAGCTGGAGAAAGAAATGACAAACCACTCCAGTACCTTTGCCAAGAAAACCCGAATCTGGATTATGAAGTGTAGGACATTACAGAACAGCAATAAAGCCACAGTATTTATAAAGGTTCCTACCATCTACCCTGATAAAATGCAAGCTCCCTGCCAATGGAAACTTTCACCTTTGTCTTTGTGTCACTAGCATTTAGGACAGTGTCTGACCCATGATAGAAACTTAATATGTGTATATTGATTAAAGGACACAGTAAGACATTCTCCAAATTTAAATATTTCAATGTGTATTATGTTTTTGTTTTGTTGGTTTTTATACCTGTATCTCAATAAAATGTCATTTTTTCTAAGCCTTTTATTTTCTACCTAGAGTTATCTTGTAATCACAGTGAAATTCTCAGGAGAGAGGCCATTGTTTATGGTTACATTCAATGAAGAGTTTTACCTTGCATCATTACCTTGTAGTAAATAGTGCCTCACCTTGAAAGGTCTTCTCATTGAATTTGTAGCAGTTAGTCATCATGTATGCTGCCACCACTGTATCCCCATTTTATTGTAGTATGAGTTAGGAAGCTTGGAAAACAACCACCAAAGCTAATAGTTATCCAGAATACCTGAGCATTTCACTCAAAATGGATCCTCAGTAAAGATATATGGATTGAATGGATGAACTTCAAAGAGAGCTGATGAAAAGTGAGGTATATATCTCCAAAGAGAATAGTTGTCTAAATAACATGTCACATATCAAAATGACAAGAAAGTCACTTAGGAGTGTAGTTATTACATACCCCTTTTCTGCTTCTTGTCCATGTCTTTCCAAACTTTTCTAATTCTTCTGGGGGGGGGGGGTCTAGATTGTTGAGCACAACAGTATAATAATAAGCTAACTCTAAAAACTGTCAAATGCCAAACTGCCAATCACTTGTCTGTCACCCTAGCATGAGTATCACTGTGTCAATGTTAAATTTAATTATAGGTATAATAATTTTCCGGTCTGTTAGTAGGAGAGGAGCAGAAGGGCCTCACTATAAAAAAGGACACTGTAAAACCCATTAATGCCTTTTGTTTCTTTACGTATCCATCTAAAATGTATTTATGCAAATATGATTTTTGAAATGGATTTTTTTAAAAGAGGATTTCTTTTGGGAGAGGGAGATGATATATACACAGACATATGTATACATCCCTATACGTGAGCTTTGTAACCTAATTTTGCTGTTTTATTAGTCAGGGACATCTACTATGTATGATGATTTTCTGAAAATTAATGTATTTTGAAATGCTTCACCTAAAAACAAATGGTATGACTTAAGCTATTTCGAGCTGAGCCAAATTCATGCCAGTTCTCTAATGAATATTTACAAAATCTGAGATACTTTATAAGTTTTGAAAATTTGATTGATGACATTTTGTTTGTCTGATTATTAAATTAATATACATCAAAAACAGAAATGACATTTTTTTGTCTGAAGAAAAAAACAACTGGAAATGCCTTTTCTCTTTAGACTTTTGCTAACCAACCAGGGCCCTCTAATTCCCTACTAGGAAAGTAGGTCTAGTAAATCTACTGTGCTGTTACAGCAATGCTAAATCTTCAGTGTTTTTCACTGTGGATGCCAAATTCTGCTGTGTTACTTGAGTTATGTATGATAACATAATATGATACCACAATATGATAACATGCAATGTGGACAAGTCATCTTATCCTTTTTCTGTAGCATTTTTAAAATAGGCCCCTATATTGTCCCATCTGGGAAACAAACTTGTTTTCTCTTGATCTCTTTGATACTCTGATTCCATTCATATTGTGAAAATATATTGATATCAGAGAGAAGGGACACAGTAGATCACAGAATTCCCCAGGCAAAACTCATTTGTTTGTGTAGAGAGGGCATTAGATTCTGAGGAAAGATAATAAAGAAGAATCCATATTGAAGAAGAAAATTTTATGAAAAATCTCTAGCTTCTATGGGCTATTTCTAGGAAGGTGATAAAACAATAACGATTGTTATGAATGACCATAATTCTCTGAGAGATCGAGAATCATAAGAATTAGCCATCAGTACGTGAAAGTTTTTGATGTTCTGTCATTTCGATGAATAACTATAATATTTAATAACATGTACATACTATTCTATTGTTTCTAATTAGCTAGCAAAATTTTTATTGTTTTTCTCCTGATATATTATAGTATATTACCAGAGTTCATGCCTACCGCATGTTCGTCCATTTTGATGATGTACATCTTGGTGTATATATCAACTGTAGTAGCAACGTTCTATTATGACTTGATCATATTTGCTTAAGTTGTATGTTATATATTAAAGTTGAATTTTACACCTTTCCTTGTTATTGTTAAATTTCAGAGCATATTATGCTCCATGAGATCTAGTTTCATAGTTTTCTGTTTTTAAAAGATGAGTCCCAGCTGTAGTTTGAGTATGGAACTCTGTTAAATATTAGCCCCTTAAATGCTCTCACTGGAAAGTACTATTTATCAAGAATTACCTTGAATTGAGCTATATCCTAAAGAGTAGCAAAGAGCTGGAAACTGAAGGGGTACCCATCATCATGTTAAGATATATGAATGTGGAAAATTATTGTGCTGTAAGAAATGATGAAATGGACAGTTTCAGAGAAATCTGTGGAGATCTGTATAAAGTGATGCAGAGTGGAATGGACAATATCATTGCAACAGTTTGTTCAATAACAATATTATGAAGAAAACCAACTTTGAATGACTTAAGAATGCTGATTGAAGCAGTGGTCAACCAAATATCAGAAGCTTGATAATGAAACTTGCTACCCATCTCTTGACAGAAAAGTGATGGATTCACCATGCAAATAACATGTATTTTCTGAAATACATAGCAACTGTTTTGCTTAAACATGTCTTTTTTGCCTGATTACACATACTTCTCTTTTTTTCTCCAATCTGAAGTTGTGGTAGAAAGAATAATGTGGATAGAGTAAGAAGGAAAGAAACAAATTATTGAGGCATTTTTTTTAATAGAGAGAAAAGAGCAGAGCCCAGACAAGAAAAACCAAGAAAGCAGGATGCTTTTGAAATCTACAAGGCAAATCTTTATATTTTTAAGGAAAGTAAGATGAACATAATAGATTTGCAGTCTTTTTTTAAAAAATTTGGTACTTGTACGCAAATGCCTATGCTGTTTGATGTTTAAGTTCAAAATAAAAATTAATGAAAGAAAAAAAACATAAAGAAAATTCTGAAAGATGGCAACTAATCATATAGAAAGATACTCAGCAGTCCATTGCATAATGTCACATTTTTCTTTCAGGAATGCTTCAAATGTTTTTCTTTTATTGAACATCTATTCTTTTTTTTCTTTGATGGTTAGGCTCCCATTTTCATGGAATGCCATGAGCTCATATCTTGAACTCCATTGCTTTTCAGAATACATTATTCCATTCCTTTCTATGTTTTCTAGTGGATAAAGAATAATCTTGAATTATTTCCTTTCTTTTACATGTGAAGCATGCCAGCTCCTGGCAGAATTTTTTTTTATAGATAGTTAAATTTAACCACTTTACATATGAAATTTGGAGTATGGGCTTTCTTTCTGTAGACAATCTGAGGATTCCTTGGACTGGTGCTTTATTACCTACCTGTATTCAGAATTTCTGCACACTTTTCTTATATTTCTTCCTGCATTATGGTGTTGAAGTTTTGTCAACTTATTATGCTTTTATGGGATTCCTATGATGCTAAGCCTGCCTGCACATCCTGCTATCAGTGTCCATGGTCGTCACTTGGTAGAGATCGTTCATTTCTTCAGTTATACTCTTTTTGCTTCTTACTTTCCAGATTGTGCTTTACTTCAATATATTTGTCTTAGAAATCTATTATTCTCACTTTCATTTCTTTCAAGAAACTTGCCACAGCAGATTTAAGTCTTTCTATTCTATTATTTATTTCTCCTGTGAAGGTCATTAATTCTGACATTTGCTCCCTTCTAACTTCTCTTAAAGTATTTAATTTCTCTTTTGAGTCACTCTGGAATATTTTACTATTGTACAGTGCTCTCTTGGGATTTTGAGTATCATCAATCATGAATTCAATTGTCTTTGGTAATATTTCTTTAGAGTAGGTTGTAATCTTTTAAATGTTTTTGTACTCATCCATCCTTAGAATTTTAGTATTGTCTGTATTAGTTTATCTGCCTATACTCTAGATTTTTTAATTGAATGGCTTTCTTCTTGAAATCTTTAGTGATTATTTTACACACACATACCCCTTCCCTTGTATTCCCATGATTCAGTTTCTGACTTCTCCCCTCTTTAATAGAGAATAATCCCTTGATTCTGGACCACAACACTCTCTAAGTCTCTCCTTTGTTAGGGAATTTACTTTTCACTTTCCTTTGTCCCTGCCACAAAAAGGTTCTGGGAGACCAGAACTAGCCCTAACCCAATTTCAATGTGTTTTTCTTCAAGCCTGACCTTCTGTGCCACCTTCATCTTTTATTTCTTCCACTGGGTTGTATTTGATTCTAATGTCTTTTGCTGTGTCGAGAGAGGGTGGCGTGGATGTTTCCAGCCCAATAGGTCACCTTGGTAGTCTCTAACCTAGGACCTGCCCCAGGCAAAGGGAAGGCTACCCAGGACTCCACCGTCATCCTCACTTTGCTTCCCAAAGCCAAATTTTACTTCTTACTGTAGGGTAGAACCTGTGCACTGACAGGGTATCATCAGCAGTAAGGAAATCACAGATTATACCCTCAAGTGACTATCCATGAGTGCGGGTTCCCTTCCCTAGCTAGGAGACTGGTAAGGAAGGGGTGATGTTCCACACTGTTAGCTCATAAGGCTGTTACTTTGATGACCTTTTTTTTTTTGGCCTATGGATTCAACTGCAATTGCCTTTTCTCTGCAGTATAATACCTTTCTTTTTTTTTTTTTTTTTTCTTTTTATTTAGCTTTTAACATTCATTTTCACAAAATTTTGGGTTACAAATTTTTCCCCTTTTCTCCCCTCCCCCCCCCAAACGCCAAGCATTCTAATTGCCCCTATGACCAATCTGCTCTCTCTTCTATCATCCCTCTCTGCCCTTGTCTCTGTCTTCTCTTTTGTCCTGTAGGGCCAGATAGCTTTCTATACCCCTTTACCTGTATTTCTTATTTCCTAGTGGTAAGAACATTACAGTTGATCCTAACACTTTGAGTTCCAACTTCTTTAGCTCCCTCCCTCTCCACCCCTTCCCTTTGGAAGGCAAGCAATTCAATATAGGCCAAATCTGTGTAGTTTTGCAAATGACTTCCATAATAGTTGTGTTGTATAGGACTAACTATATTTCCCTCCATCCTATCCTGCCCCCCATTACTTCTATTCTCTTTTGATCCTATCCCTCCCCATGAGTGTTGACCTCAAATTGCACTCTCCTCCCCATGCCCTCCCTTCTATTATCCCCCCCCACTCTGCTTATCCCCTTATCCTCCACTTTCCTGTATTGTAAGATAGGTTTTCATACCAAGATGAGTAGGCATTTTATTCTTTCCTTTAGTGGAATGTGATGAGAGTAGACTTCATGTTTTTCTCTCACCTCCCCTCTTTATCCCTCCACTAATGAGTCTTTTGCTTGCCTCTTTTATGAGAGATAATTTGCCCCATTCAATTCTCCCTTTCTCCTCCCAATATCTTTCTCTCTCACTGCTTGATTTCATTTTTTTTTAAAGATATGATCCCATCCTCTTCAATTCACTCTGTGCACTCTGTCTCTATGTGTGTGTGCGTGTGTGCATGTGTGTGTGTGTAATCCCACCCAGTACCCAGATACTGAAATGTTTCAAGAGTTACAAATATTGTCTTTCCATGTAGGAATGTAAACAGTTCAACTTTAGTAAGTCCCTTATGACTTCTCTTTGCTGTTCACCTTTTCATGGTTCTCTTCATTCTTGTGTTTGGAAGTCAAATTTTCTTTTCAGCTCTGGTCTTTTCATCAAGAATGCTTGAAAATCCTCTATTTCATTGAAAGACCAATTTTTCGCCTGAAGTATTATACTCAGTTTTGCTGGGTAGGTGATTCTTGGTTTTAGTCCTAGTTCCTTTGACTTCTGGAATATCCTATTCCATGCCCTTTGATCCCTTAATGTAGAAGCTGCTAGATCTTGTGTTATCCTGATTGTATTTCCACAATACTTGAATTGTTTCTTTCTAGCTGCTTGCAATATTTTCTCTTTCACCTGGGAGTTCTGGAATTTGGCCAC
Source organism: Notamacropus eugenii (assembly GCF_028372415.1). Taxonomy (NCBI): domain Eukaryota; kingdom Metazoa; phylum Chordata; class Mammalia; order Diprotodontia; family Macropodidae; genus Notamacropus; species Notamacropus eugenii. The sequence goes on from NC_092877.1 coordinate 273,150,622, forward strand.
AATGTTCCTAGGAGTTTCTCTTTTTGGATCTCTTTCATGCGGTGTTCTGTGGATTCCTTGAATATTTATTTTGCCCTCTGGTTCTAGAATCTCAGGGCAGTTTTCATTGATAATTTCATGAAAGATGATGTCTAGGCTCTTTTTCTGATCATGGCTTTCAGGTAGGCCCATAATTTTTAAATTGTCTCTCCTGGCTCTATTTTCCAGGTCAGTTGTTTTTCCAATGAGATATTTCACATTATCTTCCATTTTTTCATTCTTTTGGTTTTGTTTTGTGATTTCTTGGTTTCTCATAAAGTCATTAGCCTCCATCTGTTCCATTCTAATTTTGAAAGAACTATTTTCTTCAGTGAGCTTTTGAATCTCCTTTTCCATTTGGCTAATTCTGCTTTTGAAAGCATTCTTCTCCTCATTGGCTTTTTGAACCTCTTTTGCCAATTGAGTTAGGCTAGTTTTCAAGGTGTTATTTTCTTCAACATTTTTTTGGGTCTCCTTTAGCAGGGAGCTGATTTGCTGTTCATGCTTTGACTTCATGTCTCTCATTTCTCTTCCCAGCTTTTCCTCCACCTCTCTAACTTGATTTTCAAAATTCTTTTTGAGCTCTTCCATGGCCTGAGCCCATTGAGTGGGCTGAGACACAGAAGCCTTGATTTCTGTGTCTTTGCCTGATGGTAAGCATTGTTCTTCCTCATCAGAAAGGAAGGGAGGAAATGCCTGTTCACCAAGAAAGTAACCTTCTATAGTCTTATTTCTTTTCCCTTTTCTGGGCATTTTCCCAGCCAGTGACTTGACCTCTGAATATTTTCCTCACACCCACCTCACCTCCTGATCCTCCCAGCCAGTGTTTGGGGTCTGAGATTCAAATGTTGCTTCCAGCCTCAGGGCTTTGGGCGGGCGCAGGGCTGCTATTCAGTGTGAGATTAAATTCAGATGCTCAGGTGAGGGCAGGGCTGCCTCTCAGGCTCAGTTCCCTCAGGGAGTTTATGCACAGACCTTCAACAATGGATCCAGGCTCCTGCCTGCTTGGGGAGCCCTGGTCTGCCGCTGCCCCTCAGCTTCTGTCTCCCGAGGGGGCCCGAGCCATGGGGGCACCCCACTCCCCCCTCGACCCGCCAAAGGGACTCTCTCACAGACCCCCGTCACCTGTGGGTGGAGGTACTTGCGCGGCCGCTGGAGATCCCGTCCCTGAAGCCCGCTCGGATCTTTTCCTCTCTGTGCTGCGGCCGGGCTGTACTCAGCTCCCAGTCCCGGCGCCCAGTCCGCAGCACGAAGGACCTTTTACGAGAGGTTTGCAGGTCTCTCCGGAACAGAAATCTCCCTCGCTCCAATGTTCTGTGGCCTCTGGGTGCAGAATTCGCCGTGAGTTACTTCTTTGTAGTTGTTCTATGGGTTGTGGGTTCGGAGCTATGTGTATGTGCGTCTTTCTACTACGCCATCTTGGCTCCGCCCCAGTATAATACCTTTCTAAAAAATTTGAGAGAGAATATTTGCTCCTTCATCCTACTGATTACATAATGTAAGAGTACTCCTTTGAATAATATGACAAAATTGTAAAAATTCTTTGGGGATGTTCTTGTGACAAACACAGATCTCTAACTCTTTATACCTTAGTAGATGATTTTGTGAGTAACTATGGAAAAAAAACAACCACAAAACAGAAACCTTAGCTAGAATAATCTGAAAACAATAGTTATAAAGATCTGGTGTCTATTTAAGAGGGGTAATATAAGCAGAAGGGTGTTGGGCAAACAGTTATTAGTGGAGTTAAAGAAAAATGTCTCTTTCAAATATTTTACCTCCCACAGTACCAAGCACTGCTTTTGTAGTCCAAAAGGTGATGAAGATCTTGAATTGATTTTTCCTTTGTAAATCTATAAATTTCTCAACATATGAAGTGTGTACTATCACTTAATATATTATCCAGGTATTTCTAGCACACCTACTTTTTATAAGAATCCTAAAATGATCTTCAGAGATATTTTAATAATTTTCTCACATCATATGTAAGCTTCTTGTGTGCTTATATAGTCACAAAAATGACATTCTTCCAGAATGACATTGTAGTGTTCCATGCTTATACTTCTTCAGGGACTGTAATATCCCATATTCTCTGTTTACAGATCAAAGGTCACAAGAAATGCAAAAATGAACTCAGAAACTAAAAAGATCAAGCTGTGCTCTTTCCAACACACAGTTACTACCTGTAAATATTCTTCAAGTAGAATTTTAGCTACCACTGTCCAGAATGGTGCACAAGAAAGTATTTAATCAAAATTACTCTTCAAGAAATACTATTTATAACATGAATAATAGGAGATAATTTAGGTCATTTCAAGAAAAATACTGAAAATGGTTAGATATGTAACATTTAAGATCATGAATGGTGTCTTTTTTGAGTGAATTTCCCTTTGGGATGAAATAGGAATACCAAATAACCTTCCTCAGAGGAACTTTAGCTGTACCCCTCACCATTTTTTTTAAACTGGTAGGACTGGCTAAACAGATTTTTATACAAGTCCTAGTTATAGCAACAGACCAGGTACAAAGATTCTCTTACCGGAGTACAAAATGAAATTGGAAAATGGATGAAGGCAGGCAACTAGTTTTATTTGTTAGTATATTTGTTAGGTTAACCAGATACCTACCAAATATGTATCAACAATGTAGACATAGACCAGATTATACAGAGGATCCCATGACATGCTCGGATAGCACTACCATTTAGCAACTTGCTAGGCAGCTAATCCATTTACCACATAGACTCTTACACTCCATTGGGTCAAGTAGGTGGTACAGTGGATAGAGCACAGGTCTGGAGACAAGAAGATCTGAGTTCAAATCCAACCTCAGACACTTACTAGGTATATGAACCTGGACAAGACACTTAACCCCTATTCCCCTCCTTTCTTCACCTATAAAATGGGGACCCACTGGAGAAGGAAATGGCCAATCACTCCAGTATCTTTCCCAAGAAAGTCCCAAAGACAGGTTCTTGGGGTCAGAGAGATTCAACACAAAGAACAATGATATTACCTCAGTTTTGGGATAGGAACTAGACCCATGATTTATATATTTAAGTTCCAGATGGTGAAACTATAGTCCTAGAGAGTGCAGACTGTGAGCGTAAATAACTTGCTTAGGTTCCTATACCCAGTAGGTATGTTTGGACTTGGACCCAGCTTCTTTCAAGCTTTGAGGTCAGCTCTCTGTCTGCTGCAACTCATTGGGTCTCTTTTATCTCCAATTTACACCTAAGAAAAAACATCTACCTATTAAGTTTCTGTGACAGGGTTGGAAAAGTATAGCGCACTATTCACTCAGTCATTCAGTCATCTCAGACATGATGACAGGTCTAATCTTTCAAGAGAGTTTAGTTCTATACCAAGTTTGCCAGTTACTTAAAAGCTACCCTTTGGGAAACTTTTTTTTTCCTTTACTTCTTTTGTCTTGAGAATTTTTCTCTGAAGTCATGGCCAAAAAACTTTGAGTCCTCTTTGCTGAAAGAGGGAGAAGCAGCAGCCTTCCAGAGGATTACAGGAGAATGAGCTGTTCAACCTGATCTCATTCACCTCTAGCAAAGAAGAAGCTAGCAAAAAAGAGCAGTATTCTAAGAGAGTGATCACAGAGAAGACAAGTGTGCCTGGCTCCTGAGGAAGCAATGAGTGGTTTTTCTTTGATTGGTGGTTGGCCACTGCAGTGGTAGATTTAGGACTGTAGCTCTTAAGAGTAGATATTTCTGGGAAAGGATTAGCTCCAGGCAAAAATGGGCTATATGCCTTGGGACATAATAGAATCTGGGAGCACCCCATTAAAACTCTTAATGAATATTCACTTCCTCTTAGTGAAATCTTTCTAGTAGAATATTTTTGGTCCTCTTACTGAGTACTAAACTTTATGCAACTTGGCATCTTTTGGAATACCTTAAAAGTGAAATTTCCTTGTAATAAGTTTTGTGCTCTAGTCTAAATTCGTAGAAGTGGAACCATAGGATCATAGGTTTAGTTCCAGAGGGGACCTTAAAGGCCATTGAGACCACTTCCAGCCCCTCATTTTATAGATGAGAAAACTGCCACACAGATATTAGGTGACCTTCATGAATACACAGAGCTAGTAAATGTTTAAATGGCATTTGAATACAGGTCTCCCAGGACAAATGCTGTGATAGCCTGTCAGTGTTACTGAGTTCTGACTTGGCCAGACCATGTGTGGAATATTATGTTCTGTTCTGGGCATTGCTTTTTAAATCAGGCTATATAAAGATCAGTTTGTATCAAGGACTTTTACAAAAGACTTTGGGTTATAGGATAATTGTTCATATACAGAGTAACCCAGAGGTCTTAGTGAAGTTTTAAGCTTTGATAACTTTACAAATATAAGTGCTACAAACTTAAAACAACATTATTCAAAAATGTAATTGCTTTAATTTCTTTTTAATTAATACAGTTTTGTGAATTTTCAATACTAACATTTAAATTTTGTAACAAGATTTGGTATTCTTTCATTATGCATTGCTAATATAAGAGTTGCGAGATGACAGTTTCTCAGAACAGTGGATGTGTAGAGGCAGTCCTCTTGCTTGGCCTCCTCCATCACTAAATTTATTTTTATTAGTATTTTTTCTGCTAAGGATGCATCAAAACTATTATGTATACACCAAAACTTCATAAATTATATAATCTTAAACTATGATTATAAATTCAATCCTTTTATTCACTGAGTAACAGCTGATCAAAATTTTTCAAAAATTGGCACAACAGTAGTTATGCTAAAATATAAAAAGAAATATTAATATTTTCAAATTTTATTTTTTCTTAAATATTTTGTAAGTGTAGTATTTATATTTCTAAAGTTATTAAGGCATAAAATTATACTAAAACTTTTAAGACATTTGTTGTAAAGGGTGCTAATGTAAAAAGGGTATTAGATTTGTTCTGTTTCATTCTGAAAAAAAAGAATTGGAAATATTGGGTAGATGTTTCAGGGAGGCACATCTTGCAAGACATTGGTCTTATCATCATTAGTTAAGTCGCTTAATCTTTTAGTGCTCCAGAAAACTTACTGTATACGCTGATGTATAATTGTGAGGGAACTAGGTTGCAAAATGGATAGAGCACTGGACCTGGAGTCATGAAGACTCATGTTCAAATGTGATTTTAGACACTTTTTGACTGTGTGACCCTTGTCAAATCATTTATCCTCTGTCTGCCTCAGTTTCTTCATCCATAAAATTGGTGTAATAATAGCACCTAACTTCCAGGATTGTTGTGAAGATAAAAGGAGATAATGTTTAATAAATGTATTACAAACCTTAAAGAATTATATAAATGCTAATTATCATCACCATTATAGCTACTGTACTACATTGGTGAATGGATGGAGTTTTCTCACTGGAGACTGCCCTTCCTGATGAAATCATAATGTCTGACCAGCTTTTCCTTTAAGAAAAATGTCCTAATAATTAAAATTGTTCAAAAATTAAAGAGGCCACCTCATGTACTCAAATGTTTCATATCACTAGACATTGTCAAGCAGAAAACTGTAGGATCATGAGCTGAGAGATGAGATCATCACGTCCAATTCTAACATTTTGTGAGGAAATTAGGAACCCAAAGGTTTAAAGTGGTTTTTGGTTTGTTTTTTTTTTTACTCAGAATTACACAGCCAGATTTGAACCATGGCTGATGCTGAGCTGTGTTTTGTTTTTCATTATATCACAATTCCTTTTCTTCCATGGCTAGATAATTTCTTGCCCAGGAATATTGAAAGTAGGGTCATGTTTTGGCTGGTAGTTGGACACTTGCTGATTTCTAAGTTCTTTTACAATTTTGGAATTTATGATTCCAACTTTTCATAAATAATGTTTAAAAATCCCCTAGGATGTGTTCTGAGAAAAAAAACAAAACCTCTCTAGGCTGATTACTATTGCACTGTGAATAATGTGGCATTTCATACTAGTGTTAGAATTACATCAGCACATCAATAACAAGTTGTTTCTTGAAATCCATTATAGGTGGATGCCTCCTAAATCTTATTTTCTGGTCCTGATTAGTCTTATGTCTTTTACCTTTCTTTGTATACCCTGTGCTTAGCAAATGTATTTGGCACATAATCAGAGATTAAGAACTGCCTATTGATTAAGAGGCCCAGGCTCCAATTAATCCAATTTCTCCTATTGCCTACTGATTTCTCTTTAGATATGGTGCCAACACCTTTAACCCACCATGACATGAAACTAAACTTTTATTTCCTTCAATGTTAATCTCTCTCATTCTAAAATTGGTACCATAAAAGATCTATAGCTGGAAAAGCCCTTAGAGAACATCTTATGTAATCGCCTTATATTACAGTTGAGGAAACTGAAATTCAGGGAAATTTTACAGTTTCAGTTTCAGAAATTTTCACTTTCCTCAAGGTCACACAAATACAAATGGTCAGAGGTAAGGTCATTGTCTCTATTTCATAGGTTTGAAAAACTGGAATAATTTTTGACTATTTCCTGTTCATTTTCCATTCATGCCCAGGCAACTGTTACAAGGCAATTCATATTTTTTACATTTGAAATGCTTTTCCAATTGTTATTACTCTAATTTATACCTTCATTAATGAGAGAATTAATGAGAGAAACAGTATTGTGCAATAGAAAGAATTCTAGATTTAAAGTCAGAGAACTGGATTTTAAATTTTTGCTCTGCTGCTTATTACCTTGTTGAATCTGGGCAACTCACTTAGACTTTCTGGGCTTTGGTTTCCTTAATTACAAAATAATGGTATGGGATTTAATGTCTTTGAAGGTCCATCCTCATCCAACTCCAAATCTATGACCCTGTGCTCTTTAGTTACGTTAACCCCAGCCTATTCAAATGAGAAATCCATTGATAATAGTTCGATACTATTACAGTTGGAAATGAATGAAAAGTTATTGATGATGCAGGTTGAATGTCAGCACAAAAAATCCTGCCCATCCAGGTCTTGATGAATTGTGCAAATGTCCGCCTATTTCACAAGGATATCATAAAGATTATTTTGATATTGTTTTAAAACTCTTTGATTTATTTACTCCAAAGAAAGTTAACCTGAAATAAAAGCTGCTGGTGCATTATCCTTTCTCAGATATTACAGTAGGTGAAAACAAGAACGGGAAATTACCTTCATTTGTAATCACTTAAAGACTGCCTGGTCCTCCTACTGCTTTGATTCCTTCAGAAGCACTAAAAATTGTTCTTAACTGATGAGAGGTAACGGATTTCCTGCAGGAAAACAATATGTTTAGGTTAATAACTTTACTATGGGTCAAATATGAAAGTTATGTAGGAGGAAGATATGAAAGTGAATGGAGAATGAGAGAAAATTTACCTGAACTTGTATCCTTTGAACAATATACTTAAATTTGAGTATTAAATGTGGAAAGATCAAATTGCTGTATAAGTCTTGGAGGTAAGTAGTTACTATATAAAGGATTAATATAACTATTGATAGTGGTTAAAATGACTAACAGAAAAGGATAGGTAGAAGAACCAATCCAATTTAAAGATTTTTTATTTTTCCATAACAAATCCATGTGTGATGGAAGTACCAATAGCTGTTACTTTTTAAATTATATTTTAGACTCAAATGCCAGAACACAAATGTAGAATAGAGAAAAGAACCAAAAAACGTATCATAAACTTAAATATTGGAACTTAAATACGACGTTAAAAAGAAAAAAAGCATGGCATGTCATAGCCGAACATATGAGAGGATTTAAATTATATAGCTATAAATTTTCATTTCAAGAAAGCCTGTGTATAAATAATACTTGGGTTGAAAATTGTCCATCTTTTCTTTGCTTCCTTGCATTTTGTTCTCTGCTGTGTACTTTTTTACTTTGCTCTTTTTTCCCCTACCTCCCACCTCCCAGAAGGCTACAATAAAATTTAGATGTGTTTCTTATAGCTATAGATATATACATACACACACATATATATAGACATATACTTTCCCAAACATATTCTACTCCTGATCTTTGTTTTTTATGTTTGTTCATATCTCATTTCCTATCCCTCCTACCTCCTCTACCTTACTTCTACCCTACTACCTTACCCTCCTATTACTTACCTACCCCCTCCAAGGATCCCTCTCTTATCCTCCCATTTCCATAAATCTAGATACCCTTCTATACGCCTTTTTTTACCCATTCCCTCCTCCTCCCCTCTAAAAGATCCCTCCCTTGTCCTCTCCCCTCTCACTATGCCCCTAGCATTTTATTTCTTCTGAATTTAGAAGACTTTTATACTCTTCTAAATATATATGTATTGTTCCCTCTTCAGCCTATTCCCAATGAAAGTAGGTTATCAGAATTACCTCCTTCTCCATCTAATTCCTTTATATCAAATCTTTCTCTTGTACCTCATTTGTTTAAAATACTCTTTTTAGCTGTTCCTAAATGATTTTACTTTTAAAATTCATATCCTACTCAGGTTTTCCCCATCCTTACTTATCAGTTACCCAATTATTAATAAGAATCTTAGAATACATTTTACATTATATATATATATATATGTATATATCAGAAGTAAAAAGTAAATAATCTGTCCTTATAAATCCTTTATAATCAGTCTTGGTTCTTGTATGTCAAATCTTCCATTAAGTTCAGGAAGTTTTTTAAACAAAGTCTTGAAAAAATATCCATTTTTTTCATTCAGAATAATACTTAACATTGCAGAGTATGATAGTTTCAGCTGGAGCTCCAGTTATTTTGCTCTTCGATATATTATGTTCCAAGACCTCTGGTCCTTTAATGTCTCTGCTGCTATGTCTTGTATGAGTCTAATTGTGGCATTACCATGTGTAAATTGTTTTAATCTTGATGCTTTTAATATGTCTGTTACTTTTAAGGCAGTGTTTTATTATGTCTCAGTCATCACATCTTTATGACAAATAATATAGCTATGCTTAGAACAAACCCAGGCTAGCAAACTGATGTGGAGAAGTAGAGAAACTGCTCTTCAGACAGTTCAGGCTAAAAATTGTTTCTCTTGAAATAATGGATGAATCAAAGCAAGTGTATGCATATATGTGCATGAGTGCATGTGTTTTTCTGTCTATTTTTAAAAATTATTTGAGTAATTACCTTGAATTTCTGCTTCAGTTTGCTAATGCAGGCTAGTCTGTTGTAAATTCAAATTAAGTTTTCTTCAATCGAAAATGAAATAGTATTCTCAGTTCAGGAAACTGGCTCTTAATATGAAACAAGTGAACAATTAACTACCTAAGAAATATGAAAATGCAAACACTCAAAGGTCAAAAGTGTAGTTCCAAATGCCTCACGCTAATTAAATAATCGGAGTTCTTAAAAAACACCAAAGGAATATCAGGAAAAAATGCATTTATTTCTTAGAATTGACTGAGCTCTTGCACTTTGGAAAAGTAACTAAAAAGATTCGAAGAATGAATCAGACCAATCTGCCATTCAACCATGGCCTGAAAATCATCAAGAGGAGTACCATAGCAACCATGTTCGGAAAAATGTTGCTTAACATTCTTATTAATGATGTGCAAGAAGGAGTAAACACAGCATTAATAAAATTGGCAGAAGATTCTATACCGTAGGAGGTGTTAGAAACACTAGTGAGGATAGAAAAGAGAGCATACAAAATAGGCTTAATGAGGTTAAATATATGGTCAGAAGAAATGTAATTGACAATTGACTCAGACACTTACAAAATTCAGTAAATGAATACAGAATTTCTGAATGTGGGCTTTCTAGTGACTAAGGCTATGGCAAGGGCACAGTAGTTGGTGCTTTGCCACAGGATGCCAGATTCAGAGGCTGCTGACAACACTTTTAGTCCTTCAGCAGCATAGAAATGACAGAACTTAGCACCTAGTTAGCAATACTAATTAGTTCAAGTAGAAAGCTACCAGATGGTAGGCTGGGGTGACCTCCTCCCTTGCCTCCCACCTCTCCTCTCCTTTCCTTGCCAGCCTCTTACAAGGGTTCCAAAATGTCTATCTCTTCCTCTTGTAGTGGGGTTCAGTGCCCCTTGCTGAGTAAGTTCTTCATGCCATTTGCCCTCTGTATAGTTTACTTGTCCCATATACAGAATTTCCCAGTTTTGCCTATCCTAACAAGTAAGGAAAACTGAATTTGAAAAATAGCTCCAAACAGCCAACAAAAGGTCACAATATGTATCAAATAAAATTTGAGGTTTCATTTAGACTTAGAAATATTTAGCCAATGCTGTTTTGGCTTCAGCACCTCAAATCCAAGACTGAAACAAAAGGAAGCAGCATGTGAATTTCAAGAGGTCAAAAATAAAATATTATATGTGGAAATGCTAATTTAGAGATATATAGGGATAGATAATAACTTTGAATTCATGGGCAACACTTGGGTAAGGGAGCTTTTTCTACCAGTGTAGTTTGGTACTTTATGTGTAACTCATACTCGTAAAGAGTTGCCTAGAGCACTGATAGGTCAAGTGAGTTGCCTAGGGCCACATACAAACAACGTGTGTCAGAGGTAGGACTCAAACCCAGCTCTCCAAGGCCATTTCTCAGATTATTATGCAAAACTACTTCTACGTTATAGATATACAAATAATCTAAAATGCCAAGGAAGAACTATGTAGTGACAACCTTTCTTTAAAAAAAAAAGTCCAAGTGAAGGATGGGAGTAGAGGGTATGGTATATTAATGTTTAATCTTGAGGTCAGAGATCAGAATTAGAAAAAGAATATATCTTGACAAAAATTTAATATGATTGTTAAAAACTCTTAGATGAAAAAACTGTGGCATTACAAAAGGTGCGTTATTGAGAGCTGAATTGAAAGTGTAAAGGAATAACATCTTATTAGTGTGAACTATGTGCAAAGAATTGGGGGTGGGTGGGAGGGGAGTGAGATTGGTCAATGAGAGCTCAGTCTTGAGACAATGCCTAACAGCTTCTGTGATGGCCACCCACATAGGGGTTTGGTGACCTATCCTCTGGAAATGGGTGATGGCACTCCCAATGAGGAAAATCTTGATTTGGCTGTTTAGTGCCTTTCGTGTACATATTCAGTTTTGATTCAACAGCCAAATAAAAACATTTCCCTTCATAACATGGGATTTCAAGAGGAAATAGTCCTGAAATACCTGTGCATGCTCTGAAGTTCAAGGTGGGGCTGTGTGTTGCTCACCATGACAGACTTGCAGGAACAGGTCCACCAAACCCTAAGGCAGGATTACAGCAGAGAAAGCCCGTTGCTTAGAGGACTTGGCTCTGGTTGGTCAGTCCCACCAATACATATTATCTTTCACTTCTATGCTTCTTAATTTGGTTTGTCTTTACTTAACCATTAGAGACCATTTATTGAAAACTGACATGGATTTAGAGAAAATTAATGTGTGTGTTTTTCCCACTCTTTCACAGATGCTTTATTACTCTGTATATTTAAAAAAATAAGGATTAAAGGTTGTAGGCTGTATTCCAATGTGACAGTTTGCACTGTGGGATATTGCCTTCTACTAATCCAAATCCCTACAGATTTAAAAAATAATATAAGTAAAGCAGCCAACTGTATTTCTTTTTTTAAAAGCCATGTAAGTTTTACTTGTGCGTTGCTTCTAAAGTTTAGTGTAGCATTACCCTCCCTCTTTTCTCTTCCCATTTCCCATATACATGTAACTAATTTTAAGATACTTGATTTTAAAATACAAATGTATAAACCAGACAAAATAGGGAGAGATTATTCATAATGAATAATCTCTTTTCAGCAGAAAAGCATCAACTTTGAGATGAATACTTTTAGGAGCGAGCTTCCCCAGTGCATTTGAAATGTTGGTAAACTCTCAGCTGGGCAATCTTGATGGAACATCAACATTCTTAACTTGTACTCTGTCCTCATTAAGATAGGAATGAATTGTAAAAATATACAGAGGGGATGCAAAGTATTGCTTATTTTACTTTTTATTTGTAAAGCAAATGTTTAGTATGCCACGTGTTTGAAAACAGTAATAAAATGGGAACACTGTTATTGCTGAATTAAAATGAATTGAACGAAGGGCAGTCTTTTGTGGCTATTAGAACAAACAACCTAGGAGACTTGCTGGGCTGTGGGCTGTTTTGGTGGTTTAAATTCCAAAGGCAATTTTCAGTTCCCAGAAAAAATTTCCAATCATTTCTTTCTTTTTTTCCACTATTTAAAAAGATGACTTGCTCTTTCTTTCTTTCTTTCTTTCTTTCTTTCTTTCTTTCTTTCTTTCTTTCTTTCTTTTTTTGTTTCTCTCTCTCTCTCTCTCTCTCTCTCTCTCTCTCTCTCTCTCTCTCTCTCTCTCTCTCTCTTTCTTTCTTTTTTCTTTCCTATTCTTCCTCCTGAGTGTTCTTCCTTTTCTCTTCTCCCAGGTCCTTTGGGAAATGCAATGTAGTTTCACAGCTTCTCTCTCAACCCTCCAGTCTTTTCTAGAAAGGTATCTCTTGCTAGGATTCCCTTCAGTTTTTACTGAGTTGTGTTGTCCAGTTACGGCATAGAGGTTGAGTTTAAAAGAAATCGTATAAAATCTGACAATAGTAGTATTTGTAGGAAAATAGATCTAATTTACTTTCTCTTTTAATTCTTTTAGTAACTCCAAAAAAATTTTTTTCTGTTTATTGAAACAGATGGTTTCCCATCTCCTATGTTCCTCCACCCCTGTGCCTCTTCTTATGGTCTATGTAGCATTGAATAATGGTGAGACTAAGTGTTTTGGTAGGTTAAATCCATTTACACCAAGGCTTCACATATCAGAGGAAAGCCCAGATTGACTGATTGTCTTATCTTGAACATCTTGTTTCATTGCTATAGTGATGATAGTAGTAGCTGATGTCTATCTAGCATTTGAAGGTATGTAAAGCACTTTGCATAGGATTTTTCCTTTGACCCTCAGAAAAAAGGCATTATTGAGTGCTATCATTCTCATTTTACAAAAGTGGAACCTGAGGCCTATAGAGATTGCGACTTGTCTGTGAACAAAGAAATAGTAAACATTTGAGGTAGAATTTGAATTAGGTCTCTTGACGCTAAATTCTATGGATTTTCCTCCATTATAATGCATTGCTATGAAGCTAAATTAAAAATAGTCTTCTCTCCCAAGAACCAATAAATAGAACAATAAGACAAAATTTAAAAATGAAATACAACGAGGACTTAATTTACTAGAGGTCACCCCCATTTGGGGGAAATCTGCCTAAATGAGAAAGCTGGAATTTGAAGTGAGCCCTGTAGTGTTGGTAGGATTTGGGAGGCATAGATATGAAAGGAGAGGAACAGAAGAGTATTCCAGGTGGAGAGAATGTCATGAGTCAAAGTGAACATAAACAGCATATATTCAGGACACAGTGAGCAATTAAATTTGGTTGGGTAGAGTATTTGTAGGTGAGTGGTTGGAGATGAAGCTAATTATTTACCTTTTCTTTGAATCCATTTCCTCATTATAAGATGATGGAGATAATAGTACTTGTACTACCTTTTTGTGAGAATCAGATTATGTTAAAATGCTATATTAACCATTAAATGCTAAATAAAGTATTGTCATTATTATTCAAATAGGTTGTAGCCAGGTTGCTTATAGGACTTGAATGACAGTCTCAGTTTGAATTCTATTACATAGGAAATGGGAATCCATTGATAATATTTGAGCAAGAAAGTGGAAACACATCTGTAGCATATGACATGGGATTTCTCTGCTGAAATAAAATAGTAGACAGCAGCACTAAACATAACACCATAATGCTAAGTTTAGAATTCAGTGATCCGATCCAATTTCACTATTGTACAGATATTGAGATTGGAAAGGCTGTGACTTAAGGTCACACACCCACTTACTAAAAACAGAACCAGTGCTTCCATCCAGGTCTTCAGACTTCTGTCTAATGTCCTTCATGCTGCTTTCTCATTTATGTTGAACAATGGTGCACTTCTTTCCAATTTCCAAATATTCATTAGTAATCTACACATAACCAGTCAGTCAGAATCTATTTCCTCAATGCTTACTATGTGCCAAGCACTGTGTAATTAGTTCTATGTGCCAAGCACTGTGTAATTAGTTACAGAATGAGAACAAAATGATATATCAATGTATGTTATAAGCATGTACAAATGTTATACTAGATACAATTGCACCACATATGAAGTATGTACAAAGATGGTTCTCATTGCTATATCTCGTTGTGCTAGAGTTATTTTCGAGTTAATTGTATATAACTCGAAACATGCACAGTAAATACAGATCCACATTCTATTGTCAATTTATTATTTTAGGTTAGATGTATTAGTCTATTGAATGTTCTCAGAACTTTCAGAGAACCAGAAAAGCTATTAGAGAAAATATAGAAAAAGCTGGGCACTGTGAATGAGATACAATGGAGAAAGATTTCTTACTATATTTTATTATGGAAAGTTAATGTAGCTAGATGTAGCCTGTAATCACTCCTACTAGGGAGGCTGAGGCTGGTGGAACCTCTTGAGTTTGGGAATTCTGAGCTGTAGTAGGGCTAAAGCCAATAAATAGTGTGTCCATGCTAAGTTGACACCAACATGAGTAACTTCCAGAAACAGGGGAGGCAAGTGTCCAGCTTGGTCAAACCAACCCAGTTCGTAAACAAGGTAAAAACTTCCTTGTTCATCAGTAATGCAATGAGGTCTGCAAATGCCTGTTGGCTACTATACTTCCAGACTAAGTAATCAGACTCCTCCCAAAATCCCGCAAAAAAAATAAAAAAATAAAAAAGTTAATGTAATAGTGCTGCTCTTAAGAAATCTAGTTGTTGGTTTATTGCTAATTGAAAACATTTGCTGATTAAAATAACATACCAGTATAACTATAACTATTCCAAAAAGCTTTATTATTTGATCTAAGGTGAACAGGAAGGAAATGCATTCTGATCGGGTATTGTACCTGAATGTGAGCCAAACTGAAAAATTGAGAATGATTGTCAAGTTCATCATATCTAATACAATAGTGGCAAATTAGAGTTATCTGCAGCAGCAGAAATAGGACCTGATTGCATTATAAATCATCATATCACTGACAGACAATTACATTCAAAACTTTTCATGCATAAGATACTTCAGTGTTTGTCCACTAACAAACTGGTTCAAACCAGAATGAACCTTGAGTTTGTGACTATAAGGAAGTTATTTCTGGGTGAATTGCCAAAATTAATTCTTTTTATTACCTTTTTTTCTGCCACACATTTCTTATAGCATCATACAAATTAGAAATGGAAAATACCTATTAGTTCATTGAGTCCATTTTCTTTCCAGTTCAGAAGCAATTAAATTCAGCTATCTCTTCCTAGGGAAAAAGAGAATGTATAAAAACAAGATAGAAAGCAAGATCACTTTGAATTGGGGAAGAAATAACTAGCTATTTCATCTCTGATTCTACATTTTTTATGGCCTTATACATTTATAGAAATAGGAATCCATCTTCTTTTTTTGACTGAGATATTTATCCATTTCATCACCCAACTTCCAAGTTGTAGATTTACTCAGTATAAAGTAGGGCACATTTGTTGTATTTAAATGTAGCGATAAAAGCACAATAACTAATAATGATGAATGTTGGAGGTACTATTTATATCAAAGCTCTTTAAACTGAGGTCTGATTTTGATTTGGGGAACAAAATGAGGTGCAATCAAATCATTAAACCATTACCAAAGGAGATTTACCTTACCGTAACACATCAAGAGTATGTAAGAGGGAAACAATGGCATTTATGTTGCTGGTAGATGCAGCCTCTCTTTTCTCCATCTGGAAATGCACTCGGTCATCATGGCAGGGTATGGTGAAGTGCATACTAACTCATGTGGTCTCAGAAATGCACCAAGTCAGAGGGATTAACACTCCATGTGTCTGGGCCTTTTTATGCTTTTAGATGACTAAGAAGCTTCATTAAGACAGCTAAGGTCAGTCAGATCTGGAGGGCAGCTTTTTCTTCTTTTAGGTAAAGACTCTCCATTTTATCAGTAAGAGGAAAGAGGCCAAAAATAACAGGGAAATTCTATCAGTGTTTGTGACATCTGAATGAAAATGCCTGAATGAAAGAAAATGAGCGGACAAGTTTGTTCCTTTTCCATATTATAAAAATAATACTAGATATTTCTACTTAATCCTTTTATTGAAGAATTCATCTGAAGAGAAATTGTTATAGATATATACTTAGGAGTAAAATGACGGTACACCATGTCATGACATAGATTTTAGCCAGTTTATTGTATTCTGCTACATGGGTTGCCATGTGAAAAACAAACTTTTAAATCAAAGAATGAACACCCCTTTGAAGAATAATTTTCTTATTAAATGTTTAAACTTAGCTTTAAGAGATTTTTACAAGTTTCAGTCTGCCCTATATGGGGTCTAGCTTTTTTGACTTGATATGTTACTGATGAAATTAGGATTCTAACCTCTGTCTATACAACAACAAAATGTGTATTTGGAAAAGGAATATTTTAGGAGTTGTAAGCCTATGCAGAGCAAATAAGGTTTTTAGATTATATTTAATTTTATTTTCTTTTTAAACTCACCCTACTCAAGGACCTTTTATAAAAGACCACCTTATTCAATGCAATGAGCTTTTAAAATTGTAGGGCTTTTTTAACTTTTATCTTTGTCAAAATAAAGGCTTCTAGATTGTCTACTAAGATCCCACATAGGTGTATGGCTTATGTAAGAATGTAATGTCTTGTTTGAACTTATTTCTTTTAAAAAGGAGACTTGATGTCTTGGCATGGTCATAAATGAAGGAAAAGTTCAACACTATAATAACCAAAGACCAAAAATTGAGCATAAACTCATTTAAATGACATTCTTTTATAAAAACAACAGCAATTCAACATTTTTTCCAAGTTAGCATTTAGCATTTAGTCACAAGTTTCAGGAATACTAGGGAAAAAAAATATGAAAGAGGGATTGGGGTTTATTCCTTATTTTGTGCAATGTCTGACATGTTATTGGTGATCAATTTTTATTACATAAGGCCAAAAGAAATAACCTGATTCCATCAGATTTGACTAGCTTATGAATGGCTAAAAAGCAGAACTATTCAGTCTTGAAAAGTCAAAGACCAGCCTTTCCTTTCACAACTGTTTT
The DNA here is from genome assembly GCF_028372415.1 of Notamacropus eugenii. Classification (NCBI taxonomy): domain Eukaryota; kingdom Metazoa; phylum Chordata; class Mammalia; order Diprotodontia; family Macropodidae; genus Notamacropus; species Notamacropus eugenii. The sequence goes on from NC_092877.1 coordinate 273,167,713, forward strand.
GTAAGCAGAATCTATTTTTATGACTGAAATAACAAAAATACTGCTCTCAACTAGACATGTCACATGTGTATTTTAATGCAAATCTAGTTACACATTGACATCACTTTACTTTCAGAAATAGCTTTTATATAGGTAACAACTGCTTTTCAACACAACACATTTATCTATGCATCATTTTAACCACTTAAAATCAATCTCTCTTACTTTTCTCATCTCCCCAACCCCACACCCCAGATGATAAAGAGTAATTTTGGAAATATTATATTATTAAATGGACTGTGGTGGAAAAAAGCAAAGAAAAAAAAGAATAACTGAAATAAGTTATGACTGCAACAAGTCAATAGTCTCTTTCTTCATATTTGCATAAAATGGCAAATATTTAAATATTAGAAAGGAAGTATTTAATTATTATTTCATGCTTTTCGACTTTTGTGTGATTTTCATGCTTGCTTTTTTGTGGTTCCAGTGAACAGCTGTCAGAGTTCTATTTAGTACTAAATGTAGCAGTGCTTTCATGCAGATGTTCTCTTCTCTTCCACCCAGATTTTGACAAATTAGCCAGACCTGGAAGCGTGTTAACAACCTTGGCTGATGAGAGTAGTTGTGTCACTAAATATGTTTATTAATTTCCTCTGTTTTAAAAATGTTGCTTATTCTTATGTAAATAAATTTTCATGTTTACTTTAACTCATACAAAAGGTATAGGAATGTGTTTTAAACTATTCAATATTCATGTTCTAGTCTTATTGAAATTATGCCAAGTATAATCAAAAACTTTGGTTGACTTTATTGTTAGAAAGACACACCCTTAGATCATTGTGATTATTTTTTGGATTTTAGATGTTAAAAGTATTTTGTGTATTTTTTAAAATCTCTCTCTCTCTCTCTCATCCTAAATATTTATTTTCATGGCTTATCACCTAATTCCCAACTAGTGAGGATAATTTGTCTCCCATTACTTACCAACTCTTATCCTTAGCAGCTTCAGATGGTAATCAGGATGAAACTTAAAGCCTTCATTCTGTATACTTACACTTGCCTGGCATATATGGTCTTTGAGATCTGTGGGTTATCTCCATATCAAGATGAGGAATCAAGAGAGAATCTTGTAATTATTCCTATATATTTTAATGGAACCATGATGTCATTTATGTTGGTACTTCATTCAGTGGTGCAGCTCATAATTCCTCCATCCCTATGTAATACTAGATCATGTTCTCCTATCATTAGAAACTTACTCTAGATTTTTAAATATTATCAGGGTACTGTTACAGCATTTCAAATATCTACCTGACATTCTTTATTCTCATTGGCTGATGTACCTAGTTTATCTTCTGATTGTTATTTTTTTCATGATACCTATTATGTCACTTCCCATGTATAGTTAGTAATGAACTACAAGTCATTAACAATCACCATGCATTTCTCATAAACCTCTGGGTCACCTGAAATTTTATTTTATCCTCTTTCTTATCGTTCTGTTTTCATCTCTTGATATATACTCAGTCATTCACTACAATTCACTAAACTTCTTATAAGTACCTACCATGTGCTGGTCATTGTGCAAGGTACTATGGATAACCTATTTTGTCATCATGTTAACTCTATACAAATTTTTCTTCCATCTCTTGCTTTTGAATTTTTGCAGAGACTATCTGAAATAAATGAGTGAATCCAGTTTTTCTACTCTCTAGCTTTTCACAAACCAAAGCTATAAACCTATTACATTTTGCCACTTTTTCTGCTTTTGTTCTCATTTGCAAATATAGTGCTCAGCCATACTTAACTTGTCATTTTTGGATTCATTTGAATATATTTGGATTTTTATTCCTCTTTTGACCCATCAAATTTAAACTACTTTGCAGGCAGGATCCATAACAATTATTTGCTATTAGACTGTCCTCTAAGTCCTTGTGCTTTGCTGGTATTCAGCCATGTCTGACTCTTTATGATACCATTTGGAGTTTTCTTGGCAAAGATACTAGCATGGTTTGCCATTTCCTTCTCCAGCTTATTTTACAGATGAGGAAACTGAAGTAAACAGAGTTAAGTGACTTGTGTACGGTCACACAACTAGTAAGTGTCTGAGGCCATAATGGAACACAGGAAGATGAATCTTCCTGACCCTAGGTCCAGCACTTTTATTTACTGCACCACCTACCTGCTCCAAGTACTTGGAAACTTCAGGTGTTTATTAAATACATTGGAACTTGTGCATGTGGTTTAATGGGATTTAATATGATTTATGGTCAGGATTATTCTTCAGGCAAGAAAGTTCATGGACGGCAGGGACCGTTTCATTTTTTTTTTCTTTGTTTTCCCTGGTCTAGCATCATGCTTAGCAAAAGAGTATATGCTAAAGCAATAGTTCTTGATTGATTTATTTATTGAGATCTTATTATGAGAAAGTTTTTCCTCCAAGGTGACCCCAAGACATAGATTCCTAAGAAGATCAAAGCTCTTCTGTGTTCTAATAAGTTAATAAGTAGCATACTTTTAAAAATGATACAAACATTTTGAAGAGATTATTTGGGAGGTACTTCTGGTTTGGTAAAAAAAATTGCTATTTTTGCTCAGAAAATTGTGGCTCTTTGAGAAGAAACGTATTGGAAAGTCCCAATTTAGAACACAAGATGGTATATGATTTTGAAGAGATCCCTGTTATATAAACGACATATTTTTACATTATTTGGATTAAGGATTAGGGATTTGAGTTTTGTTTCTATTTGATGAACTCTTATTAAGAAAAGATGATGGATTGTCAAGGTTATGATATTTGCTTTAATTTTTTGATTGAATAAAGTATTTATATTTATAGATCACTCAGTTCCCATGGGGAAGGTTATTAATACAAGAAATTATATGCTGAGGTAAACCACCTCAGACAGTGAAATTCATCATTCAAGACTTGTTTAGGCACATGTAAAATATGCTATAAATACATTGAGCCTTCATCTCAAGGGGTTTCGTGTTAGAGCAGAGGTATTTTAAAGTTACCCTGAAAAGAGTCCTAAGGACTGTTGACAGTGAGAATGCAGTTAATTTCCCCTTTACTTCCCCAATACTTGGATCCACTTTCATTTGTTTTCCCTTAGCTTCCAAGTGTTTGCCCTTAGCAGCATAAGAAAGGAAGATTTCTATCTCTATCTTTTGTGATTAGAAGCTTTAAAAAAAACCCACCTTATTCTCTATGCCCAAATGGACTCAACTTATCAGTCAGATATCTTTAGATAAAGTATATTTCTATGAACTATTTCGAGAGGTACAAAATATTTCTCTTCTGTGGGGTAATTTACAAAATGAGTGGGTTGGAAGAGAGGGGTTGAGGTCTTTCTGGAATTAGATCTATGATTGTGTTTTGTAGTACCCATGTTTGGCACAAGCTTAAAAGGATAATTGTCTAAGGAGTTTTTTAAAAGTCAGGCTGTTCTAAAGGATGCATAAGATAATTTATACAAACAGTACATTTCTTTGAAACATTGAAGTTTTGATCACCAATTCTGTTGTACTATGTAAAGAAAGTATTGAGCTCATTATCTTGTTGTAAAAAGGAGGGATGGTGGATAAATGATATGCCCATCTGACATAGTGAGTCAGTATTATAGGTGATTCTAGTAGTCAAGTACTCAGACATCTCACTTTAGTACTCTTTGTATCCTATCAAGCTAAAGATTGGATTTTGCATGTGCCCTGGCTGATTAAGACCAACCATGGTTTGGTGAGTGCAGTTAGCCACAGCTGGTCTATATAGCTCTGTGATTAAATCTGAAAGTACCTCATTAGAATTTATAAGTCATGGTGCTGATACACTGGCAGTCTCTCTAGTTCATTTTGTTGTGGTCATATATACTTAGTACAAGTTGTATATTTCAAATGTAATATGAATGTATTTTCAGTGTCCTTTAGTACAAAGAGTGCTAGACTAGGAATCAATAAATCTCTTATAAGCACCTACTATGTTCCAGCCACTGCTTCTGCTACTAGCTATGTTTACTTGGACAACACAGGATTTATTTTTATGAATTTGCTATTTCTTAACTTGTAAAATAAATGAATTGTACCAGAGAATCCCTAATGTTTTTTTCTAGTTAAAATAACAGATATTTTAGAATTGAAAAAGAGAAAGGTCTTAAAAAGAGAAAGATAAGCTTTTTTTCCCCCCAAAATGGTTTAAGGCATGATGGCATTTTGGTCATGAATAAGAGCAACTGTTATCCAAGATTTCTATTTCTGTCTTTCTTTTTGTGAAGAAATTACCTATATTTTGCTCTAAGCTTTGAGTGGATAGAGAATTCCTCTGTTGATACAGTCTGTCCTTCATGGATTTTTTTTTCTTTTATATTAGGTTAGCATGTAAACTATTTACCATTTCTTGTTGGTGAGAGTATTCTACTTTGAATAATGATGAACTACCATCACAATAACAAATAACTTGTCAACACATTTATTGGACCACAGCACTCTTGGGAGAGTCTCTGAATTTTCATCAAGGTTGCAATGATTAGTGTTTCTGATTATGATAATCAAATAACTAATTAACTATCATGTTTCAGAAAAGACATAAAATATTTCTAGAATAGTACAAGATTGTAGAGCATGCTAGTCATTTGCTTCAGACTATTCCAGGAATGAGATACTTGAAAAAATATTCATGAGTGAGTCGAATGCACATGATTCAGGGAGTATTTCCTTTTTGCCCACAATGCATTTCTGGACACTACGGTTTAGGGTGATTCTTTTTTAGACAAAATTTTATTTGTACCATATTCTGATAGAGCAAATTCCTTGAAAAAAAGAGAATGTCTTATACTTGTACATAGCGAGGTATGTAATAAATGCTTGCTGATCTAGTGATTCATCTATTACCGTTTTCTGTATGAACATTACATAACCTAGTAAATGAGCAGGTAAAGAGTAAGAAAACAAAATTCTCATTTTGCTAAACAGTGCTATGTGAGCAGAAAAAACAGTGGGATTTGGCAAAGGCAGAACTTACTCAAGTGTTATATTATTGAAGAAGGATTATTAGGCTAGATAAGAATATGAAATTGGTTATCTTTTGTGTTTTTTATAGCTAGTAAATGACAAAAATACTTGCTGAATGACAAAGTTTTCTCATTTTTGTTTTTTCAAAGGACTTGACTTTTCGGCTTTTGTTGAATGAATAATTGAAATAGTGGAAAAGTTTTGGGGTTTTTTTAACTTCCTGGTAAACTCTTAGGATTGTTAGCAACGGGGGAGGAAAGTTATGAAGGACAGGTCTAGATTTTGAGGAACTGTGTAAAATCTTAATAAGCATAAAGTTAAGTTGCATCATTCACAGAACTAACTGCTATGAGGTCATTAATAAACAAAGGGCTCAAGTCTAAGGTATGAAAGTATGATATATATGTATATATACATACATATGTACATGTTTATATATATGTAGACTGATACTTTGATTATCGCTAATTGCATGGTTTCCATCAAAAATTCCTCATTTTATTAAGGAGAATTTGATTTTAAACAAAAATATACCTTTGTTTACCTTATTTTGCCCTAAAATCAAGTCGCTAGTGGCCCTCATAGATGGAAATGGGGCTGAAACAGTATTGAACATAGAAACAAGGTGTTCCTGCTGCTTCTCCTTTTAGATAATGAATTAACCAGGCAATTGTCATTTGTGGTCCCAACATGAACCATGATTGGATGTCCACTTCTCAAGATGTGCTTTGCTCATTCCAGGAATGAATGTTGTTGTTTTTTGGGTTTTTTTGGTAAAACTGGAAAATCATTATGATTGAATGTAGCTACAAGCCATGAATCGCAACACAGGAATTATTCTTTTTGCCATTCATATTTTTTACAATGAGCTATTGTAGGTGGGCCCAGAGTGTGGCCTTAAGGAAAACACTGAATTTTTGTTTACCTCAATTCTCTCAAAGGAAATTAAGAAAATACAACCTACCTTTTACCTCTGGGAAAGGGAAAAAGAAAACCAAACAGCAACAAGACAAACTTTGTGAATTTGCCTAGTCATTACAAGATTGTGTTGCTAAGTGATTAATTTCATAGAATCATGAAATCATATATTTAGAGCTGTAAGGGACTTAAGAAGCAATTGAGCATAACCCTCTCATTTTACAGATGAGTCAGCTGTAGCCCAGAGAAGTTAATTGGTTTACCTAAAGTCACATAGGGAGGAAATAGCAGATGGTATTCCAACCCAGATACATTTCTGTTGTCTACCACCCAGTCAGGTGACTTTCATCAAGCTTTTTTTCCCCACCTAAACATCAGTTTCCTCACTTGTAAATTTTTTCCCTTAGAATGTAAGCTTCTTCAGAGTAGGGTTTTGCCTATCCCTTGTCTATGTATCTATCATTGAACATAGTGCCTGGCATAAATTAAGTGCTAAGTAAATTCTTCTTGACTGATATAAAGGATATAGTAAGGGTGAGAGTGAGGCAGCATGGGAGAGAATAATGCTTCAGTTAAAGGTTAGATTGGATGACTTTCAATGTTCCTCCCAATTCTAGGTTTCCAGAGGGTACTCATAAACCATGTACTAATCTTATATTTCATTTCATTTTAGGGTACCTAGATAATTAAAATGGGTGGGAGAAAGACATCTTGTCTTGTGAATGGATATGTTTACCTTAAGTAAATCTATAAACTCATGATTTTAATTTATGTTTAAAACACTTTTGAAATAAGTTGATATTGGGGACTTAGTGGAAATTTTTATAACCACCTTCAAGAGACAGAAAATTCGTTTAGAACCAGTCTCCCTGAGTTATGTTTGTGTATATGTCTCTATTTCTTGTTATGTTTATATAGATAAGCAGTTGTTATAAATGTTATAAATGGGGTCCACCAAACCTCCCTCCCCAGTAGCATAAGACTCACACCCAGGCCCGATGAAGAAACTAAAGTCCAGAGTGAACAAAGAATTGTTTATTATGGTTCTTGCAAGAAGCAGGCACGTTCCCTACAATGAGAGAAATGCACTGATACAGAAGTGAGAGCAAGCTTTATACTCTTATTCTATGGCAGCCCCTCCTTTTGGAGTCCGGATTTGTCCTGAGCCCCTTCCAGTTACAGTCTTCCTGAACCATCCACCATGTTGCTCTTTGATATGTTTCCCCATCCTCATCATGTATCCCATGTTCCAAAATGGCAGCTATTTCTACCCTTGGGGTGTGTCAGATAATATACAATGAACATATTAAGCAAGCACAATGAAGAAAAACTTTCTCCTGGTCATTGATCCCAGCTGGCTTGACCCCCTTTATCAGGAACTTTGCCCTTTAGCTAGCTTCTTTCCCAGAGAGCTGATTGGTCAATGATGCTTGTTATCTTATACCACCCGAAAACTTAAACATCTTGTGGAAACCTAACTTTTTAGTGTTCATCATACAGTTTATCTGCCTAATTCACTACATAGTATTGACAGATCAGAATGAGGCCTGAATTACACCTCCCTAGCTAGAGTTAATTGAAAAATTGTGTAACTCTCCACTTAGCTTTATCTGAGACTTTTATATTAGTTATAGTACTTGAATGAACCTAAGGAAAAATTGTTTTTTCCTAACTTATTTTACAGTTTTGGTCTTTGTCCTTGAATAAGTAATAAAATTTGTCTCACTTTATTCTCTGTAAGAAAGAAACCTACTATGGGATCATGGTGAAGTAGAAAGGACTGGATTTAGAGTCTTGGTTCAACTGTCAGTTCTCCCACAGTAGATCTTGGTAACCTTAGGCAAATCCCTTCACTTTTCTGGTCCTCAGCATTCTCTAAGATCCTTTCCTTCTCTAAATCTGTGATCCAATGTTGTCACATTGAAAAGTAATCTGAAATCAATAAAAGACAATTCATACCCATAAAATTGTCAAGCACTGAGTGTTTCCTTACCTTTCTAGATAAAATGTTTTGATTATATGACAATATGAAATTATGGTTAGATTCCTAGTCTGAAACTGGGACCGTACTATGCTTCTGACAGTACTATGTGACTATAGGCACTCTACTCAACCTCTTGAACCTCAGTTTGCTCACTGCAAAAAGGATAATAATACTTGTAGAACTTTAGTCTGTTGGTTGTGAGAGTTAAATAAGATAAATCTACCTAAAGCACCATATAACTGTCAGCTATCGATATGAATTATTTTACCTCCTTATTACCTCTCTGCCTCTAACCTAAAATTCCTTATTTTCCCAGGGAACTCTTTTAATTAATACAAATAGAATTGTATTCCTTAAATAGACTATATTTTTTTCTAAAAAGCATACCAAAAGACATAGCTAGTAAGATAATAATGGGGTGTGAACTGCAAATAATTTTCATATCAGATTGTGTTATAACTGTACTGCATATTCCTTTGTGTTTCCCCCTCCTTCCCTATAGAGTTGAAATTTTACCTGGGGGTTCAAAGACAAACAGTAAAGTTTTTATGTCTTAAGTTCTCTCAGTTTGGTGCCTGAAAACAAAAAAAGTAATACAAAGAATAGATTCTGTTAGCAACGACTGAGTCCACAGATGCTATAGAAGAGCATGTCCCTTCAGGGATTTTCCACACAAATCCATAAGAAGATAAGTTTTTAGTGATCTTGAAAGAGAACGTTTCCCATATGTGCTTAGGATCTGTTCTTTAAGAGATATAGTGCTTTAATATAGGAAATAGATTTTTTTTTTTAAGAGAAAAAGGTTGTCTCAGCAACCTTGCTTTTTTAGAATTCTCAGTTAGAAAGGTTCAGAATCTGGATGGAGATCTTACATCAAAGGGCAGTGTGGTTTGTTTCTCCTTGAGTTTAAATACTAAAAAAAGACCAAAAAAATCTCTCCCCACACACACATCCAAAGCATCAGTTCCATTTTTAAAATAAAAATCTTGGTAATGCCAACCCCCATCAAATATCTCATAATATGAAAGTTTCTCTTTTCTTAGAAAAGAAAAAGTAATAAATATAGACATCATAAGAATAACAAATCACTACTTGAACTTTGTTGTGGGATATGGATAAGAAATATGAGTTGAACCAATGATCAAGTGTCAGTCCTCCTGCCATACACTCAGACTAGATAAGGGTTGATTCACTCTGAGAAAAGGCAGTGTGTAGAATCTTGCATTTTGAAAAGTTATCAAAAATAAACAAACCAATCAAAACTTCAGCCTTCCCAAAGCTTGGCTATCCTGGTGGGTGTTGTTTATTTGCTATTTATTTTACTTTGAGAGTTGAACCAGTGCAGATCTCTCCTATGATATATAATCATGGAGAGTTTTTGAGAAAGAGTGAAACATTAAGTGATCTGCTTCGGGCCACATTTGCATTGTTTTTCCGAGGGTAAAACTTGAACCTGCACCTTGATTCTAAATCTGCTACCCTACTCATTACAATTTCCTGCTTTCCCGGGGTTGAGAATAATTATTTAACAAAGACTTCTTCAGCTGAAGTTAAGGAAACTGCAGAATTTTAGAAATGAAATGGATCTTAGAGGATCTTTCGTCCCTTACCTTTTTTCTGTAGCCCAGAAAGGTAGAAGGAGTGTTCCAAGTTCAGATATATAATCAGTGATAAAACCAGGAGTAGAGATCAGACACCTAATTCCCATTGCTTCCCATTATACCCTACTGTTCCCATTTCAGTTTCTCACTTAGAGTGAGGTAATGCCCATGCAGTGAATAAGCCTCTTTAGGAAGTGAGTCAAGGGATAGCCCCTTTAAGGGGAAAAAAATCAAACTGGGAAGGCAAAACCCTCAGAGTTACTGACCAAAAGAGAAACAGTTACTATTTACATTCACTCGGAGCCAGGAGGGTCCAAAAAATAGCCATTAAGTGGTGCTTGGGCAGGGACCTATTGTTGTCCAAACTATGAGCTCCAGAGTGAAATGGGTTCAAGGCTTGGTCTTTGAGGAAGAGATGGAGCCAGTAAACCCTGAGTTAACTAGGCAGCTGTCTGGCTCTGGAGGGGAAAGGGAGGCTGGTGACCTTTCACATCCCTTCTTCACTCAAATCAAAGTCAACTGCAAGTCATGTCATTGTCTCCCAGATATCATGGTTCACTTCGAGAACGAATGACAAAACACAACTGTTCCCATTTAGAAGAAAGGGAAGGGGAAAAGCATTTATTAAATGTCTACTATGTGCTAGACCCTACCCTAAACATTTTACAAATATTTCATTTGATCCTCACAGCAGTCCTGTGAGATACTATTGTTTTCTCCATTTTATAGATGAGGAAATTGAGGCAAACAGATTAAAAAGACTTGCCCAGGGTCACACAGCTAATAAGTGTCTGAGATCACATTTGAATTCAGGTTTCCCTGCATCCACATGACCCAGGGTAATAGAGTCTGAAGCCAGATTCGATCTCCTATCTTCCCTGACTTCAAGTCTGTAACTTTATCCACTGCGCCATCTAATTTCCTCTTTTAACAAAGCATCGTCTATTTGAAACTAAACTCAAAGTTTCATCTAGTTAAATTTTAAGGAAGAATTAACTGAAATTTCAAACATGGAGTGCCAATTTATAACTTGACTTTAAAATATATTTCCTAATGTTTCACAATATATATTATTTAGATATATTTTCCACATATATATATGTATACACACATCTTCCTTTTCAAAGTTATTACTAGACAAAATGTATTAGTGCTAAGACATATTTAGTGCCCATAATACTTTTCCCCCTATAGTGTCTAAGATTTATCTTTGAGTTCTTGGAAAACTAGACTTTAGGGTCTCTTTCAAGGTGGCTGGTGGGAAAGTGAGTCCTATGTCACTAAATCTTTCCTTGAACTTGCCTCAAAAAATCAGTATTCAAGCAACTGATATAGCCTTAAAACTCTAACTCATTTTCAAACATTCTGAGCCTTTGTAGTTATTGTCTGATTTGTTTTGTTAGAGATTAATTGATTTACTTTCGCTTGCAATTTTTTTTTCCCTTAAAAATTGAAATGGAGGATGACTGTGGGAGTAAGTAGTTAAAAGTTATTCTAAAGAGCTCCCAGTTTGTGGTACCTACCCTTGCAATCTTAAATACTATTCTGTTGCTTGGCGTTGATGGTTATTCTCAATTCAGTTAGTCTTTAAATTTTCAAATCTCAGAAATTTAAAAAAAAATCATTATTGATCATTGCTTTTTTTGGAGGGAAAGGAAGGGGGAGTCTGTGGAAGGGTTCCCTTCTCTCATGCACAGCGGAAACTGATTTGTACTTCATAGATTCAGAGAGTTTCCTGGCTGTACTGAGATGGTAAGTGCGTCAAACAGGTAAATTGTGTCAAGCCTCCATCCATTAGGAGAAGCCAATCTGAAATAGTTCTTTCCTTAAAACAACCACTACACTTTCTTTGTTGCTTCCTCAAGGAAGAAATTCCAGGAATTAGTGAAGCATCTCTATTCTAACTGTACACTGAGCCATGGGGAGAGTGATGCTGTAGACACAGGCAACAGTCAATATCCATACATGAATCCATGAAAATATGTATCCACATCTTTGTTCTGTCTTATGCATCTTTTCTAGTCTCTTGCCTGCCCTTGTAGTAGTAAATGTATCCATATTAAGTTTAGAACTCTATCTCCCAGCCCACCTCCCACCCTGCTTATACCATTTTCCTCCTCTCTTTTAGGACTCCCTATCAATCCATGACCTTGTTTTTCCTCTTAAACTAGTTTTACTCCCTGAGAACCCTCTGGAAACAATCTATTGAGAGAATATATGATCTTGTCTGTTGCTAAGCTTTATTTACCCTGAGGGCAGATGAGAAACAATTGGAGAAGCAACAAAGACAATTGATCATTTAACTTATCCCCAATCATTTCAAATCAATGAGAAAATACTTTCCCCTAATGAGAGCACTACCCAGGCACATAACTCAGATGCTCCAGTTATCTATATTACGGTCAGTTGCTTTAGTCAATTTAATAGAAAGATATTGGTTCAGAATTGTTTGGGGGGAAATTGTGGTTTTCAGTGCTCAGTCCCCTCTAGGATGTAAAGGAAGTTGATTTTTGGTTATTAAAGTTTGCGTGTGTCTCTGTGTGTGTGTGTGAGTGTGCCTTAGCTAACACACCATCACACACCCCCTCACACACATAAGCACAGCATGAATACTCTTGATGCGCTCTCTTAATGAAAAGTATCTGCTCTTTTATCTTGGCGAGAATGGCATCAAAGTTAGTATTTGTGTTTAACTGCTTGGGAAGTTCCAAATGCCTCTGTTTCCTGTGTCCATTTATTTAAAATGCAACATTAAGGTTCAGGCTAGAAAGCACATTGGCCTTTAATATAGCCTTGCCCAAGCAATACAATAGGTTATCCTTTTGTAATTTAAAACCTTTCAGTGCATTTTTTGCTCTTGTGAAATGGATTTACAGTAAGGTAATAATACAGGGAAAGGACCAATGAAGAAAGAGCAAGGTATATGCCATTAGTGTTTGAGGGATACTTTGAAAGGAGTTTTATTTCAATGCATGCCCATAGCAACTAGGTCAAAGGAGGTGAATAAAATTCGAATATAGCAGCCATGAACCATTTAAAGGGGAGTGTAGTAATGTGCACAGAAGCTGCTAAAATTTGTGGTCCTCATAAAAGTGGTTTTGCATTGCTTTTGCTTGGTGAGTAATGACTTGAAATTGCATCCGGCATGGCTATATTAAGATAGAAAGCTGGGTAGTAATTGAATGTGAATGACTTTAGCAGTTGGACTTGGGAGAATACACTGATATTTTTTTTTTCCTTAAGCAAGGTTGCATCACTCACCCATTGCTTCTATAAGGTTCTTTTGGTACGCTTAATGTGTTCTCCATTCATGCAGCTCTGTTCTATCTTGTATTATCACTGCACATCCAGAGGGAACCTGCTGAGTTACTTTCACATAGGGTGCTGTTGTCCAATTCTTAATTGGATTACCAAGAATTCTACAGAAATGCAAGAGACTGTTTTCTCTCTCTTCTTTTTCCATGGTGCTGATAAACATTTACCTCAGTGAAAAGACTGAAGTCAACTCTGTCTAAATCTGAAAGCTTTATTTCATGATGAGGTCTCTTCTGAATAGATTTAGGGGTTTTGAGGCATGCGCTTGTAAGGTTTCTTTTGAAAAGCCTGAAGGGAATTGAACTGAAGAAGGTCCTATGCAAAATGGACAAGTGTATAGAATTTCAAGACCTTTATAGCTACTAAAACATTTTTGGGGGCACAGAATGCTCCAAAATATAATTTAGGCCATGGCAAACACATAGAAAACTATTTATTGGTTACCCTAGATGGCAGCTGCGCTTTTAATTAAATTGTAGAAATAGGGAAATATTGAGAACCTCATTTGGTTTAGGATATAGAACATTAAAAAATTGGGAAAGAAGAATGGAATTCTTTTAAAAAAAGAATAAACCAAAATGTCTAGATTGCATATCACCATTTTTCTTTTCTTCTGTATGAGCTGCCTTTTAAATTGATAAAAGCTTAGGTTAGTATTTGTGGATTTATTTAGCCTGATCTGTGTTTAGTTATTTGACTAAATCCTTCTAGTTTGAAATTTTTTTTTCCTTCTGAGGATACAGTGATATAATTTTGTATTCTCTAAGGCAGAAAATTACTCTGAATAGTACTCTGATTCTCTGAAACTCCCTTATAATGCTTCACTTACAGAAATATGAAGTAAGGAAAAATGAATCATTTCATCTATTTAATTTAGCCTTATTCAATTTTATTGGAAGATTATGAACTGATCTTTATAATGCTCTGTTTCCACATTGGGCATCTAAATAAAAACAGCTTCTACTTCTATCAAATCCCACATGGAGCATTTTCTGATTCATATCCACAAGTTATACCATATGCCCAGAATAGGCCCATTGTAAGTCTTTGAGATAGTATTTTTAAAATACAGAGTAACTGACACATAGTAGGTTCTTGATAAATGTTTATCTCCTCCTCATATCCTGTTCCTTCTACTTCCATGCTGTTAGTGCACAGAGAATGTGAATGGAGAGAGTGTCCTGGTTCATCACTACCAATGGAAGACAACTTCAAGAATATTCTCTACTAATGCTTAGTTAAGCAACATCAATAATCTCAACTTAATATTAAGAGGCAGAGAATTAGAGTTCTCATGGAGTCAGGAGAACTGGATCAACTTTGGCTCTGGCTTGTGTGTATAAATGGAAATGCCCCTTAATTTCTCTAAACCTCAGTTTCCTTATTTGTAAAAAAGTTTCCTTGTCTGTGTCAATAATTCCTTACCTACAAAAGTTCATCATGAAAAGTATTTTTTGGAAAGAATTTTTTTATTAGTAGTAACTTGAATCATTGATCCTACAGCTCTCATTTTATACAGGAGTGATTAATTCAGTAAGCATTTTTAAAACATTGTTTCTTATGTGACAAAGTACCATCTTCAATGAATATGTGGAAGAAAGCCCTTGTCTTACAGGCTGATAGAGGAGACAGTATATAGAGGAGTACAATATATAGAGGAGGCAGGTATAGACCAGGGTTTCTATTAGGGAAATTAGAGGAGAAGGAAATTCAAAGAATTGGTATATAGCATGACTGGTTCTCTATCAGGTATTTTTTACCTTAGGGATAATGTAAGGCTTGGGCAAATAGTTTTGATCTTAATGGGTTGGGAAAGGAGGAGATTGCACTAAGATAGGATCTGAAGTCCCTAAGATTTGAGCCAAAGGAATGTCTAACCTGGCTCTCCCTATCTAGTGTAGAGCCATCTATCATGTATTGTTCCAGACTTCAAAATTTAGGAAGGATGTTGACAAGCTGAGGAACAAGGATCACTTAAAAAAATTAAGTGTATTTAGTTGGAAAGAGAGAAAACTTGGATAAATAAGACAGATTTCTTCTAGTGTTTCAAGAGTTGTCACATGGAAGAGGAATTAGACTTTCCCTAAATGGCCCCAAAGGGCAGAACTACGGTCAGTGGAAGTTCACAGAGCTGATTTCAACTTTATACAAGGAAAAGATTCAAAATAATCAGAGTTGTTCAAAAGTTAAATGTAATTGGCTAATTTGGGGTTCATAAAATTATAGATTTAGATTTGGAAGGGACCTTTGGGGTAATTTGGTTCAAATTCCTCATTTTACGGATGAAGAAACTGAAACCTCGGAGAGGTTAAATAACTTTCCCAAATTCATGGACCAAGTAAAAGAGCACTGGAGTTAGAACTTGGGTCTTTGACTGCAAATCCACCACTATTTTAACTTAGTTCATTACCAATTGCTGGGGGTCTTCAAGCAGAGGCTTGTTTAGGGTGATATAGACAGAATCTCTGCACGTCGGAGGCAATGTCCAGTGCTTAGAGTCAATGAACTAAATGAACCTGGAGTGAAACCAATTGGAATGAGGAGCAGTGTGTGCCATGCAAAGTTAATTTGTTGACTAAGATGGAGGCCAATATTTTTACATACCTATATTTTATACTGGTCTTGCATGTAGAATTTTTTTGAGTCAAAGAAGCCCCATAAATCTGGAAAGTGGTAAGATGTAAGGGAGGGGTATCACTTCCTCCCCCACCTTCTACCAATACCACTGCCTAACTTGGTTGTCAGTCGCTATCAGGCCAGTCATCAGTGATTTTAACTGGTTGCTTTATTAAGTCTGGATGGACTGATGTTGATTGATTATTCAGTCAAAAAAGAAGCATAATGCAGAAATGTTGGAGCAATCTGATATGTCTTTCTCTTCTCTCCCCTCCACTGATTCAGCCAAGGAAGATAATGTGATGTAGTGGATTTTGTTATACGCTTTGTGAAAATCTAGATAAATTCTATCTGCAACATTTCCCTGATCCACTAGCCTATGAAACCTGTCAAAAATGGAAATTAGTTTAATCTAATATGATGTGTTCTTGAAGCTATGCTGGTTCTTTAAGATCAATGTTTCCTTTGTTTTAATTTTTAAATGTTTGCTAATATTTAATATCCTCTAGAATTTTGTCAGGAATTAAAACCAAGCTCCCTGGCTGTCGAGTCCAGGTTTCCTTCTCTTCCTATCTCCTCTGCCCACCAAGCCTTTTTGGAAAATCATGTTTGTTCTTTTTATAGCCCTGTAACACTTCTTTTTGTACAGTCTTTCAGAGATTACTGATAGTAGTAGCTCAATAGTATCTAACATTTTTTTTTTTAGTTCTGTAAGATAAAGATCATCTGGCCCTGATGGCTTGAACTCATCAAGGGCAGATAGATTTCCAATGGCTATTTTTTCCATTTTCCTAATTATCTTTTACTTGATCAACCCATTAGCCCTTTCCATCTAGATTCTTTCAAGTACAGAGATCATTTTCTTTGGTTAGTAAAACAGAAAAATATAAGAATTTGCTACTCTTATTTTGACTCAACATTATCAAGAATGTCCCTCACAGGTCTTAATCATATATGATAAGGTAAAAGGTAGCAGATTAAGGGCGGATGAAAATAACACAGTTTTCCAAAACAAGTAAAAAAAAAAAACCCAGCAAATGTTATTTGTAAAAGGAAATAAAAATAAAGACACAAAATGGGTACTGATTAAATGAATAAAGCACTAATTCATTTGATGAGTTTAACTATAGAGGAAGAAAAGAGAAAACTGGCTAAAAGGACCAACTTATTCAGTTGAATCATTCCCTCGTGTCATTAAAAAAAAATGTTGCATATGAAGGACACAGGTATGGGAAACTGACTCATCATCACAGCTCCATTTAAGCTGAGAAAAGATCAAATCAAGAATGTATGATAAGAGAATAGTTTCAGAAAAGGCAAGGGCTTGTTTTATGAACTTTAAAGAAAAGAGACACAAGTGTTTTGTTAATGTTGTCTCTAAGAATTTAATCATTGTATAGTTTCTTTGAGGCTAGTATAACCTCAAGAGCCATGGAAGACTTTTTCCTATTCCATTTTAATTGTTTATGTGGCTCATAGTGAAATGGAATGAGAATAAACATGTGGTTTGTGTGGGTTTAGATGTATTCCAGATAAAATACCTTAGGCTAGATTCTTTACAGGGAATAATTCTAGCCAATGGCTTTAAAATGGAAACATATTAAGATACATTTCATTTCACAAAACAAATGTAATTGAATTTACAAATAATTTGGAGGAAATACATTTATTTTGCACAACAAGGTAGACCTGTATACCACAGCATAGTTTGTATGTGGCAATTTAGTGAAAAGTAGAATGGAATCCAGAGACTTGGAGCCAGACAACCTGGGATATATGTAATCTTTGCTCTGCTACTCATTGCCTGTGTGACTTTGGGCAAGTCATTTCACCACTCCAATCTTCCCTTGCCTAATGTGTAGAAGAGACATAACTTAGATACTTATATAACTTGCCTTATAGAAAAGTACTTTGCAAGCCTCAATGTGGTTTTACTCAGACGCTCAAATTGGGTTGTGACCATATCTACTTGGGTATTCTCTAACAGTGCAAATCACAAACCATACATGCCTGGTCATCGTATGAGACTCTATCAGTTCTTTCTAGGAAGCTAACCACAGGGAGTGCATCCAACATGCTGAACATCTGTCTTGTTTTTCCTAAACTTATCAAGTAAAAAATCTTTTTCAGAAAACTTATTTTGGGTATCTATATTAATGAATCGTATTTGATAAGAGTTTTTTCATGTCCTTGAGAACACATACATACATCTTTAAATATTGTATATTTGGAATAGGGATTGTCTTGGTCATGTATGTATATTCTCATTTTTATTAGTGCTCTAGAAGAAGGAAATTTAAATTTCTGGCAAATCTTGGTGATAGGGATATCCCTAGCTTTTTGAAATGGATAAGAATAGCTTGTTCTGTGGGAGTTTTAACAAAAGCATTCTTAAAAAAAATGAGACCTACTCACATGCGTGTAGTAGAGAGAATACACAATTAGCTCCAGAACTTGCTTGTCTCTTAATATGGCCTAGTGCACAAAAATAAAAGACTCCTACCTCCTTAATTATAACAAACAAATTTTATAATGGCTGTATTGATCTTTTGCAAATAACCTCGATTTTGTGGGAAGGTAGGAGGAGGAAAAGAATAATAGTGTACATCGCTCCTGCATTCTGCCTTGGGAAAAGTGGCAAGAAACAGCACTCAAGCATTTTTCTTGAAATAAAGAAAACTACAATATGTGTTATCGATGCTGAATATGTTTTTGTTAATAATTTTTATCACTTGCTTTTTCCCTCCCTTGTGGTATAATGGCTACAAAGGATTTTCATTAGCTTCAATTCACATGAAAATGTGCCCCTAAACTTTAAAAGATAATATACCTGCTTCTGAAAGCTCCTCTGAGTAGTAATTTCTATGTGGGTTGTGCCTATTGTACCAGGCAACTAGATTGGGCTATGCTGATGGTCTTTGTCTATCCTTTATAAATACTAACTATCTTTTGCTGTTAAGGAAAAATATCACATAGGCTGAACCAGAGAAAATAAACAGCTTTTCAGTGAATTCCATGTAATATGGTTATTATTGAGCAATATTTGAAGTCTCAAGTGTAATTTATGGACATGTACCCTTTAATATTAAACTCAAGTTATGGACTCATCTTGACTATATTTTATTATATACTTACTCTTATCAAATATCATAAATGATTAATTTTGTTGTGATATATAAAGCCTTGAGACATTATTAATATATTATCTTTAATGAGGCTCTAACTCTTCATTAGAGAAAATAAAAATATTTGAAACAAAATATGAATATATATGTATGTACAGATATATTCATATAAATAATATATGTGAACATATAAATATGCACATATGTGTCAGGCACATATGTATAAATTACCCCATAAGCAAATCAGAATGATAGTACTGAAAAAAATCACTGAGGAAATAGATACTTGGTTTGAATATATTTATTTTCAATATTTAAAAAATTAAGTGAATTATATATGTAAATATGATACATAGATGTATCAATATTTACATCTATATGCAATTATATAAACTTCTATTCTGCGTCTTACCCAAAGAACTCTGCTAATTCTCATGTTCTTCTCTGTCACTTAGATTAAAGAATATTTGGGGAAGAAAGGCTAGAGAAATTAACTGGGAAGTAATTGAGAAGACCTCAGTCATGTTGAGTTGACTCCTTCCTTTGCATCCTTTAAAAATTTAAGGATATAGCTACATATCTAGGAACTAGACAAGTTCTAAGAAGAAAGGAACTGAAAACAATTCCTATGAATCAGATAGGGACTAAATCTTCCTGAGATGGAAAACAATTTTGTTCCTGTAATGTCCTGATTTAGCATGGGAATTTCCAAAACCAAGGAAAAAGCAAGCAGATCAGGGAATACTGAAGAATACAGAATATTCTTATAAGGAGACCTAAGAGAATTATAGGGGGCAGAAAGATAGGGATGCTCTCAGCCTCTACTGAGATGCAAATTTTTATGGGATGTACACAATTTATGGAGTTTGAAGAACAAGAAAAATAATAGGCTCAGATGGTGGTAAAACCAAGTAGTTTTTAAAAATAGTATCAGAAGTCTAAGTCTCCCTTTAATAAATTTTTAGTTCGTATTTCTTCAGCTACTTCTATATGATATTATTTCTAGGGCATCATTGGTTTCTATTCCTTCAATTGCTTCTTATATGATATTTTTCTAGGACCCCTCAGCAGCTCAACTTCTCCTTAATATTAAACTGTAGCATGTTGGTATCCTTAAAAATATGGTACATCAAATTTAAGAAGACATTTCAAATTGTTATTTCTTGTGATCTGGCTACTCTAGTTCCATTTATAGGGCTAAAAAATTATTTTAGTTTGTTTAACAACGATATAATGTAATTGGCTTACATTACACTTCTGGTCATCTAAAACGCTGAGATTTTTTTTTTTCCATATGAATTACTTCTAAGCTAGATTTCCTTCATCCTATTTTTTTTTGAAAAAATAGTTTAAAGGCAAAAACTTACATGCATTCTTGCTAAATTCCATCGCATTGATTTCTCCTTCATATTCTAGACTGTCCAGCTAACTTTTTACATAAACGTATCATCTGCATTTTGATAAGAATAATTTTAGAGTAACATAAAATTGTGAGATCTTAGAATTAGATTACAGAAGCCACTTTTTCCAACTCTGCCATTTTACAAATGAAGAAGGTAAATGATCTCCAGAAAGGTTTAAATCATTTATTTAAAAATGTTTATAAATAGAATAAAGCTCTGAGTCCTGTGACCGTCAATCAAATAATATTTATTAAGTACCTTTTATGTGCTAGATGTTTTGCTAAACACAAGGGATACAAAGAAAGGCAAAAGACAGTTTCTGGTGTCAAGAAACTCAGAGTCTAACAAGGAAAATCTCATGCAAACTACACACACACAAGATAAAGCTAGGCTAAATTCAAGATAGCCAGCAGAGGAAAAATACTAAAATTAAGGGGAATCAGGAAAAGCTTCTGGAGTCAAGCTATGCATTACAATACCCTGTTCATCATTTAAACTAACATAATTACTTTTATACAGATTTCATATTATTTCAAGTAAGCACGCCTTCAGTGAGAGTCAGTATAGTGTAGTGGCTAGCTGGACTTAGAGTCAGGAAGATCTGGATTTCTTTACATCAGTGAAATCACCAATCAAGCAAACAAACAAATGAATCAAATAATTTAAAATGTCTTTGGCACTATATGTCAGGTATTGTAGCTTCTACTTTTTTTGGATCCCCATGGAACACAATAAATAGACTCATAAGTATTTATGTGACATGTCTCTTAGGCCAGATTCCTTCTTCAGGTGCTTTGTTCTTATAACATGCTTGTGTCATTTAAAAAGATACGCATGCATAATTTTCATCATTTCATGTCATATCTCCAACTCAGTATATACATTTGCCCTGTGCTTTTTTTCAACACCATGGCAGGAGTTTATAACTTTATTTTTTTTTTATCATGGACTCCTTTGGTAGTTTAATGAGAACTCTAGACCACCTTTTCAGAATATTATTTTAAATGCATAAAATAAAATGGGAAAGGTTATAATGAAAACAAATTATACTGTAGTACAGTTAAGAATACGTATTTTAAATGTTCATGAACTTGACTCCATTTATATGCTTACTATGTACAAATGCTTGACTAGGTGCTAATAATACTTAAACTCATTACATTTCCCATCAATATGGGCATTCTCTTCAGTACTTCAGATGGCAGACCATCTATGCTTGCCTATTCATTCCATGTAATTCTTATTCTCCCTCATTAATTGTGTCCTCACAGGATCCTACCTAGATGCTTTGATCCTTCGAGTAATAAAAATTATGACAATTTCAATAGCTAGAATTTACATAGTGCTTTAAGTTTTGCAAAACACTTTATAAATATATCATTTTACACTTTTCTCTTGGTATTAGAAGGATAACTGTGGAACACTTGAGCTATCCCAATGATTATTCTTTATTTTTGCTGTAAGACTAGCTATAGTTTTGGCTAATATATTTATCTAATGGATCCTTCATACACATGCAAGAGGTCATGCTGAAGATAGAAAAATGAAATAAAACAGACTGTTCCCTCAAGGAACTTAAAACTAAAAGGAGGAAGAAGGAATAAACTATATATGCAGATAGCTACAATATAAAGAACAAAGGAATTACAAACAAGAAAAGAGTCCTTGAGAAAATTAAAGGGATTGCTTTCATTCGGCATGGATCAAGGAAGGCTTCATGGGATGATGGATTTTGAATTTGACATTGGAGGAAGGACCAACTTTGATAGCAAATCATAGGAGAATCCATTCCAGCATATGAGACAATACTAGCAAGAGAGAAATGGTATATGGCTGAGTAATAATAGGAAAGGTGATTAGTCCATTTTGACTGTAACAGAAAACAGCTTTCGTCTCCCTTTGCCCATTTAATTAATTATTCCAATCAAAAGGTGTGTTTTTATCTAGGAAAAGATTAAGATATTAATTTAAATGTATGTTACTCCATGTGTGTGTTTTTAAATATATAGTATTTATATTGTTAATAATCTACACCCATAATTATGTATCATTTCCCCCCATGTAGCAAAAGCTGTCCCCCACGTGCAGCATGAGAGTGTTATTGTGTGAGTCAGAGAGACAGACATGACCTCTCTAGCCTATTTTCCCTCAACTTCTCTAACATTTTTAGTTCATGCTAGAAGGGGAAGAAGAAGGTTGGGGTTAGACTTCACTCTGTTGTCATCAGAGAGAGGGTGTACCTCACTAGAAATAGATCTGTCTGCTTCCTCAAATATTGTTAATTTAGTGAATTTCTAGGGTACTCTCTCAAAGCCAAAAACACAAAGCAGTAACAGAGCTCCAAGTGATTCAATGAAAACCAAGAGAATGAAGAGATGAAGGTCTCTCCCACTTTTGTCAACTCAACCTCCTCCCCTTCTACTGCCACAGGGTGTTAATCTTCACCAGTGAGGATAGAGTTCTGAAACAATGTGTTGAGATTGGAGTTACATATTTATACATAAACATTTGTGCATAAATACACACATATATATGTGTGTATACATACAGAAACAAATCCACATATACATACTATAATTGTATATTTACACAATTTAGACATAAGTTGTTGTTAAGGCACTGGGGATGAGTTTATTCCAAGCACTTTTGGTAGATTTAAGAGGCTGTTGTCTATCCTTGATACCAACTGATAAGAACCTACCCTCAAGAAACTTACAATGTTTTCTCTGTTCTCTAGAAATCATCACAAAGCTAAGATATTAAAATTATGCAAGTAATATTTAAGGAGGCATATTCAGTTTTCTAGAATTTTAAAATCTGAAGTAGTGATATATCAAACAAATGCCTACTAAATGGTGACCATGTGCAAGGTGGTGCACTGTGTATGGTGAGGATACAGACCAGTTAAGACACAGACTCTGTCCCCTAAGCACTTTACAGCCTTCCTGAGAAGGTAATACATCTATCAGTTAATTAAAAACAGAAAGTAGTATGTGAACAATGCCAAATGAAGGGAATATACACTTAGTGTTTAGAGAAGAAGGAGATACTTTGGAATGGTATTGGTAAAGCAAATGAAATTTTGGGTTAACTTTGAGTGACTACAATTTAACTGGATGGAGGTGAAAGTGGATGATATTTCAGGCATAGGGCCATTTGTACAAGCAGTGTGCAGAAGTGAAAAGTTAAAAGGCATGTTAAAGGAACTTTAAATAGGCTAAAGCAGACAGCTTGTATAATTGAATAATGAAAAATCAGATGATCAGAGAGATGAACTGGGGTGGGATTATGATAAACCTCTAATGCTAGGATATGGACTTGGAGATTTCACCTATAGGCTTGGGTGTGGGGGAGCAAGTGACAGATTTCATAATCTTTCATCTGTAAAGATAATATTTTTAGAGATATTCTAAAGCACTGCCTCTGGAAAATTAAAATTGGTAAGGTAAAGTTGGATCAGAGATTGGATATAGTTGAGGCAGAAATCAGGTAGGTACTGTATGCCATGAGACCTGACTGAGAAAGGAATAAAACTAAAAGTCAATCAATTTCTTTTGAATATGTGCTTTCTGCTGATCATTCTACCAGTTGATGTGAGGAGACAGAAAAGACAACAGAGTTTTTGCCTTTATAGCTTCATTTGTAATTGATGAGATATAATGCACACACATAAAAACAGACTTGATGCTTGCAAAAAAAAATGACTAAGTACAAATGAAAATAGGGTAAATGTATCTGTAGGTCAAAGGAAGAATACAGGAATGATTAAACTCATCTAGAGTAGCCAGAGAAATTTATTGGAAAAGAAGTTTTTTTCAACAGGAGGTTGAAGTATTTAGGTTACCAAACATTTGGGTAGGAAGATCATGGCTTTTATGATGCCCACAATGCATGAAAATGTTATTTCAAATAAAGTACTATGAAAATAAAGCATTTCCAAGCACCATACATGTGGAGTTGAAAGAGATCTAAGAGACCATCAATCTCATCTTTCTATGCTGAAGTGAG
The DNA here is from genome assembly GCF_028372415.1 of Notamacropus eugenii. NCBI lineage: Eukaryota > Metazoa > Chordata > Mammalia > Diprotodontia > Macropodidae > Notamacropus > Notamacropus eugenii. The sequence continues at coordinate 273,191,669 of NC_092877.1, forward strand.
AATCTCCTATCCAAGTTGATGATGAGATGTCATCCAGCCTTTGTTGAAAAACTAAGGGAAATCACTTGTTTCTTAAGTAGTCCATTTCATTTGGATAGCTCTATTTGCTGGGAAGTGTCCTCTTGTTTTTTGTAAACATTTCCACATGGAAAGCTTCCTTTTGTTGCTCCTAGTTCTGTTCTGTGAAATTAAGCCCAATAAGTAATCCCTTGTCCATATGCTAGCCATTCAGATCTTTGAAGATGGTTACTATGACCTCTGAGTCTTCTCTTTTCAAGGGTCAACTGCTATTCATATGATACAATCTCGGAGCTGTTTGTGTGCCACAACATTGCTCTGATAATGTACTCTGCCATTTCGTGTCTTTTGACCACTCAAAGAAGACTTAAATGGTTTCACTTGCATTTTCAAAAAAATGTGTTAGGTGTGATATTTGATTATTCTGTAGGACATAGTAGATTTGTGTGTGTGTGTGTGTGTGTGTGTATATGTTATAACATATATACACATATATAAACAAACAGACATGTGCACGTATATATGTATATATGATTTATATACTTACTAATTATGTTTTTATTAGAAAAGTGAACAGAAAAGTGTTGACATTAGACTAAATAGACAAATGAACAGGGAATAAAACTGAGAAAAATGCTAGGGAGATTGAATTCATATTAGGGTCATTCTGTCCTCTCCCAATGGGGATGTAAATTGGCAGTGTATTATGTACATTTGAATAAATAAAGTATATTTATGTACCATATGCAGGGATTGAAAGATAAATATATCCGACATATGTTGTCCAGACAAAATTTATTTTGTAATGCATAAATATATTTAAATCAAACCCCACTTTAACGTTTCCAAATCCCGCTGTAACATCCTTTCACTCAATGGCAATTTATAATACTCTGTCAGTGGGATAACTTCCCCTTGAAATAGCTCTCCACCTAAAAGATTGTTTTCCTGGAAACAAGTAGTGGTATTGGCTGGGATATACCTATACCTTCAGATAAGCAAAGTTATTAAAAATGTTGAATTCATTATGCTATCAAAATCAGCATAAACCTATTTTGTTAATAAATGAGAGTTGGTGTGTTTAAGTTTGTTTCTCCCCTCCCCAAGGAGAGACTTGTTTCCATGTTAGAAAGCCGTTGGAGGCAGTCAGTTAGCAAATATTTTGTAAGCATATGCTATGTTTTAGGTACTAGGTATATAAAAGCAAAAATGAAGAAGCCCCTGCCTTCAGAAGGTTATATTCTATTATTACAGTAAGTGCATGCTAATGGAATATAAAGGGAAATATTTTAAATGAAAAAATATCAGATAAGAATTACATTCTTATATTGTTTTCATATATTGATATATTGTTGTATTTCATATATTCCTGTATGGTTTTAATTACATTTTTGATGTAAAATGATTTGTTTAGGCTTTTAAGATAATGCTCAAGCATTCAATGTAGAAAAAAAGTTAATGCTCTGAGACTTTGAACTTGATTATTTTTAATCATATCCTTTTTAATGTATAGATCTGACATTATTTAACTTGTATTAAGTATAACTTTAAACTCAATATCCAAAGCTAATGTAAAAGGGAAAGAATATGAAAGAACAACTTTTTAGTTTCCTTACTTTCTATGCCAAATGATAAATATAATTTTGTGTCCCCAAGGGTGTTATTTAATACAAGAAACTTTTTTTTGGCATCTTCTAAAGCCAGTGTTATATGATTGTTAATGCATGTACCTGTCTTATATACCCTCATTAGCTCAAGTAGAATTCCTTTAATAGGATCATAACAAATAATGATTTCTCTCAGTAGACACCCTAAAAGTGGAGTAGTTTGTCACCATTATTTGGTAATCTCTTGCAGTGTAATACACACAGCAAAGGTGACAGTATTCCTGTCACTCCTCAGAAATGTCCCGGCTCTGCGGGTTTCCACATTCAGGAGAATGAAGAAAGCCATTATGAGGTATGCCAAATCTCTATAGAAACCACATTAGTGCTGACCGTTTTTCATGCTCTTTATTTTAAATACTCTCTTGTTGTATATTAGAAGGTAGTGTTGCATTGTGGGTAGAGTGCTGGGCTCAGAGTCAGGAATACCTGGGCTCACATCCTGCCTCTGACACTTACTACCAATGTGACCATGGGCAAGTCACTTAATGACTCTGAGTCGCAGGCAACTCTCCAAGATTTATCTATTGAGTAGAGATTGGGTTGCAGTCTGTGTTGGTGGGGAGAATTTCTACACCAACGAAATCACAGATTATTGATATAACTTGATATGTGTTCTGCATTTTGAATAATCTCTATGAAACCATTTTGTATTCCCAATTATGTATTGTTGTTTTTAGGGAAAAAATGTGCATGTAACACAGGTACAGAACAAGCAACCAATTTGAATTTTAGTCTTTGACTCAGTTATCTACATATATAGTGATAATGCTCTTGTCTGTGAATTTTAAGAGCCAATTTTTGTCTGCTCTTGCAATGTATATACTTGGTCCAAGTTTTTGCCTTTTCAGAATGTCATTGTGTTGGTTTGTGTTTCATTACTATCTAATTTAAGGGATAAATGTAATCATCCTATTGATAGATTAATTTACTTCATTAATTTACTTCCAGAAAAGATTGTGCTATTTAATTCTGTCAACCTCAGAAAATACTTGAAATTGGAATTTTCACTAACCTTTTTAGGATTCTCTTTTCTGTCGTCCCTACATCCCTTCTTAACTTGAAGGAGAAATAGTCCTTGCCCTTTATTTCTCTTTTGGTTTCATATTATAATCTAATGAAATTGCTTTATTTTATTTCTTTTTAATGAATTCAGCAGTTATAAAAAGTATATGATCCTCTTTTTTAGCCACAGGTTTAATCTGTTCTAACATTCTGTGGGATTGTGTCAGTGTTGCCTATTTTCTGCCTTAAGGGCCTCCAGAGACCTTTCCTATATGTGTTAGGAGAGAGTACCATTTCAGATTCTAATTTTTTTTCTATGAATGTTAAAAAATATATTGTTCATAATTAGTAGCACCTATGGGAACGGATTTTGTGAAGCTGGTTATACTAACTGAATAAGAAGAAAGATCTGATAGGCCTAGGTCTCCTGTCAGGTGGTACTGAGAAACTCCATCAATTTGGGGAGAATTGATCACAGATACCCACACCTACTCATACATACCAGCCTCCCTCACACTCACAAAAATATCCCCAAAACAACAACCAGAAAACGCCCAGTACTTATACCAAGTCTGTTTGTTCAGGGTAGAAACCAGGAGAACTTAGTGATAGTGTTAGTGGTTTTTATGAGTGAATACAAGAGGTTGGTATTTCAATGCAAATAGGTAATGTGATGCTGCAAAATTTGGGGGTGATATATTGGCTTTCTTCTCCTCATTATTTTCTCTAACTTATTTATTATGTAATTATGTATTATATTACAAATAATATATCATATATAATATGTATATTAAATATTAATTTCTCCATTTAACAATAGAGACTAAAATCAGTGTGAAAATGTTCAACATTTATGTTTTGTGGTCCATTTTCTTGGTATTCCTGCATGTAAGTACAAATATACCCATGTAGATTTTAGGAATACAGAGCTCTAGATTTGAAATCAGAAGTCCTGGGTTCAAAATCTGGACCTTTTTATTTCTTTGCGAGTCACTTAATCTCTCAATGGTGAAATTTCCTTATCTTTTTATGAGAGATGTTCTAGCTGATGGCTAAAGTTCTTTTCAGCACTAAAACCTATGTTCCTATGACACTGCATTCCATGAAGTAATGGGATTTACATAAAGAACATATTAGCTATTTAAGTTTCTGTTTTTGCTTGTTCTATACTTGATATAATCAAGTTATATTTAACCAGATCCCCTTAACCCAGTTTTTAAAAAACTAGACTTCAAAACAGAGAACAAGAAAATAAGTTATATCTAGGATTTATTAAAGGGGAAAAAAAAACTCTCCTAGGACTTTTATACTGATATTCAAAATTTATAGTCGGAAGCACTACAAGTTCTTTATTCATAAAAGAATGATTAAATTGGCTCCATTATGCTAATGGGGGCAAGGAAGGCAGGGGCGGATCTGTTAGTTCATCAGGTTAGGGAACTTCTGGTGAGGAAAATCCATTTGCCAATGAAGAGTATTAATTCATCTGTAATGTTTAGCCTTGTGGTGTCCCCTGAGTCTCTAGAGGTTGTGTCTTTTCTCAGGTCATAGTGTCAGACTGTAGGACTTTAACTCATGTCTTCCTGGCTAAAGATGTCTCCCTTTTCTCTACTATACCTGTTGCGTCTCCTATTGTATGACTAATACTGTTCTTATTAGGGTAACAAGGGTATGGTATTACATTTTGGAAAAAGCTTTCACAACAAAGGTTAAAACCCCAAAGGTTTTTTATTTCAATTAACCAGAACAGTTTATAATGTGGAGACATTTTATGCCTTTGCCCAGAACAATTAAATCACCTATGAGGCCATAAAGCTTCTCCACTTGGCCCTCCTTTCTCAGAAATCTTAGTTGAACATTTCCATTGTTTTCTGTGAAATAAACCTTAAAGAACAGTCAAAAGTGCTAATGAGAGCTTAGAGACTGTAGCTCTGGAAAGTAACCTTAGAGCCTGGGGGCCACTCTATAAGGTGGTAATAAGTGTTTAACACCTTTAGATATACCCTCTGGGCTCCTGGGAGACTAATCTTAAGGAGGAAACTTTAATAATCAGCCCCTTGAGAATATTCGCTCAGTCTTAGATGTCTCTTGACAATCTAAAAGGGAAGTCCATAACAACCCGTGCTTGCATTTTGATTTACTATTGTTTATTTACTAAAATGGAGTGATCCTATCTAATTTTATGTTTCCCTCATTTTCTACTGTCTATATAATTTGCAAAATCCCTCCTTTAGTTCGCTCTCCGATATATCACTACTAACCCAAGCTCCATGGAATTTTCCATATTACAAAAACCTCTGCCTACAGTGTTGTTAAATAGAATGACAGACTGAATACAACTGAACACAGCTAACTTATGCAGTTGCTTAAGTAAGTATCACTATAGAAGAAAGGCAATGGTCTCCAGATTTGAAATGACTTAAAACAATCCTTAGTCACTGTGCTGAAAAGTATTACATCACAACAATGACTAGTTGGAATCTAATGAAAGAAGTTATTACATATTTGAAAGACATTTGTATATGTATATACAAGCCTATGCATTGTATATGTATATACAAGACTACACATTGTAGACTCTCAGACTTACAGGTGACTTCAAGGACCATATATTCCAACTTATTTATTTTACACATTTGGAAACTGAGACCTTTAAGTTTATTTACTTTGTTGCAGGCCACACAGGTAAGGAGTAGTAGAACAGGTTTCTAGATTCATAAAGTAACTTTTTTTTTTCTGCTTGTGGGACCATATCTAACTCTTGGGAAGCAAATGTCACAGAAATCATTTGCTATTTGAAATTGGTGTTTTCTAGGCTCGTGTTTGGAATGAGGTGTAGAGTTTTAGCTGAAATTCATATTTAAGCTTTCTCTTCCCTGGCACAGTTTCTGTCACTGGCTATATCATGTGCAATCATTTTAAAATAGAAGCACAGAGATGGAGAAACTCTGACTGGAATTTGATTCTTGAATACTAAATATGGCAGCGTAGGCTTTTGCTGTATGTCTTTAACCTACAGGTTTTATTGTGGTTTTTCTTTCTATGTGCATTAATAGCCTTGTACCCATGAGACACCACAGAGAGGAAGCCAGTACAACTCTCAGTGTCTATATTATGGGGTCTGCAGGAAAATGCCTCATAGTTATTGGAATTCACACCAGACTGCATCTCAGTATGAGTGGCTGTCCCCCGTCACTGTTTTTGATGCTGGAGCTAAAGTAGTTTAACAAAGTGGTCTAGTGTATACTGTATGAAGTTTTGAGATAAGACTCCTTCCTTGTAGGGATGAAATCCGAAAATCAATGTCAGATGGGAATCTTAATTCTCAAAGTTTGGGAGATTGGTGGAAGGGTTTAAAAATAAGTGTGAATTTTAGCCTCTAGACTCTGGAAATTTGGCCGACATAGCAAGCGTGAAATTCCTGGGTGCAGATGGCCGATTAAGATATCCCAAGATGTGCTGCTATAAAGCTCCAAATCAAAATTGGGCAAATCCATTTCAAGAGAGTAAATATTTTCGACTTTTTACTGACGTCCATATCTGTGGCTTTGCTAGGATTAAAAAATTCACAGAAGTTAAGTTCTCATCTGAATCCTCATAAAGTAGATGTTAACTTCAGTTCCAGTTGTCTTCATGTAAATCTTATACTTGGTAGAAAACAAATATGCTTTAGATTATTCCTTGTATGTGTACACATATGAACAAAGATTTATGACTATGATTAATAAGCATATGTTTATATTCCATGTATTAACCAAAATGATAGCAAGGTAAATTAAAATAGTCTATTTAAACTGTACCACTTTGAAAGGGGAAGATACAGATTGAGTGAACGGAGGTACATTTAGCCACTTAAAAGGAGGCAGAATTAGAGACAGAAATAAGGTTGTTTTGTGATGTTTGAGGGATTTTGTGACTGTTCTATGGATAATTGCAAAATAGTCTTTAGCCAAGTTTGCCATCTGGTAAAGATGGGTCTATGGTCCATCTAGAATTTTACATAGTTTGTCTTCCTGAATACTATGCCACCTCACATTTGTGTACACATCCACATGCATACAATCCTACACTCATTATGTTCTTCCACTTAGAAATGTGATTTTTAAAAATCATGGTGCTCAGCTCTAATCAAAATCTAACTGAAAAGAATGAAGAAAATTTTATCTGTCTGAATGCTGGGGTGGGGAAGTATTTGAACAGTTTGTATACAAGACTAAAAAAAGACCATGTTTGAACAATTTGACTACATTTATGAATTGCTCCTTTGATATTCAAGAAGTAGTTTTTACTTGGATTTATAAAAAGAAAGACTAACTCTACATGGCAACAGTACATCAGTTATGAAATCTAGAGGCTGTAAAAAACTTTTAGTTGTTCGCCTACAGCATTGGAGGATGCCTCCAACTTTCCTTTAATTTCTTAAAAACCTATTCTCTACCTCTTTCTTCACCACAAAGTAAGTGGCCTTGATTTCTTTTTTTATTACAAAGAGCCATATTTGACAGCTCAGTTGATGGTGTCAGCACTGGCCACACACTTGAAGGACAGCGCCAAACCTTGCTGTGGCCTGGCTCCTGCTAATTAGCTGTTTGAAGGAACTCTGGGTGCCACAGGAAGAGACTTATCAGCAAAGGACATCTTTGCCATTCACAGTGACAGCTGTGATGCAGCTGTTTGTGAAAAGAATCTAGTGTTGAGAAAGAGGAACAAGAGGATTTTAAACTAGTCACGTCTATGTTGTCATGCGTTAAAGGAGGCTTAAGCCATAAACAAAACAAAACAAATTCAAAAATCAAAAGAATCAGGGAATAAAACAAGGTGAGAAATACAATATATTGGATAAGATTATATTGACCAGGCACTAAAAAAGTACATGAGATAATACTAAAGTGGGAAATTGACGAAGGAAAAAAACTCATAGTAGTCCTATAAGAACTTCACAAAACAGATGAAGTTGTGTGCGTTTCTGATTAATGCAGGCCTTGGGATTTGCTTATGGGTTTCATGTACAGATGTGCACGGTTTTCTGTAGGTTGTGCATATGTCCGTGGATATTAATGGGGAAGCATGCCAGGAAGTCCCACATCTAAGCACAGTGTGGAGTGCCGTGGTCATGAATAATTTATTGAGGTGCCAAAGATCTGATTACTTTGGAGACAGAGTAGAAGAGAAAAAAAAGAAAGAGAAAAAAAATTAAAAAAGGAAGACAAAGAGAGATAACTTGCTTTTGTATTGAGGGATAGGATGAATATAATGATAATGATCACTGTCATCATCTCTATAAGTAGCATTTATTTATGCTTCAAGGTTTACCAAGCTTTTTATATGTTATCTCCTTTAAGCCTCATAGCAACTTTGTGATATAGGAGATATATTACCCAATTTTTACAGATAGGGAAACTAAATTTGAGAGAAATAAAGTAACTTGCCCAGGATTACACAACTTCTAAGTGACCTGGAGCAGGATATTGAACTCGGGGCTTCCTGAGTCCAAGTCTAATATTCTGTCATGTCACCTAGCTGCCTCACCCAGAAGGAAAAGAAAGAGGGCTCTGATATGGTCTATCAAAGGAGATTGCAATTTGGAACATTAATTTTGAAAGATAAGAAAGCATTATTAGCATAGAAAACTCCAATGCAAATGTCCTATAAGTCTAAAAGATCAAAATATCTATTAATTGCAGTAAATTTATACATTGTAGTATAGAAACATATAAAAATATACAAATAGATGTTCTTTATATGCATATAAAGAACCACATACACACGTATACACATACATATAAAGTGAATTATGTGTGTGTATATATTTTGAAGTAGGATGGGAATAGGATATTTCATCGGATAGACTTGTGATTTCATTTGTTTAGGGAATTTGTGGTGAGAAAGCTCTCTCTCTCTCACTCTCTCTCACTCTCTCTCTTCCCTCTCATTTCCCCTCCCCCTTTCCCCACCGAACTTGTTCCACATGTTTCAGATGTGGAACTTGTAATATTACTAAAAGAAGTTAATAAGGAACGCTTACATGAGAGGTTAAGAAACTTGCCTAGGATCACAGGGCTAGTCGATGAAAGAGATTGACTAGGTACCTCTCATATAATAAATAAAGTTATTATACATTGCACTCTTTCTGGGTGATTTATTTGGAAATGGATCCACGATCATACAGATAAAAGCTATCATGATCTTAAATAGGTCATCATTTAGAGTTGCTGAAGTGAAAAATTAATCACACTACAAACATCTGTCTGGTGTTGATCCTCTTCCAATGTAGTTTGCCTTGTCCTTGGACATAGTAACTACCATTTGTCCCATACTGCACTCACATCTTGTCAACCTGCCAAAGTTTGTGCTCCATTCTTATAGCCTTTGAGGGAAAGATAATCTATATACATACTACTATTAAGGATCAAAGTAGGATGCTAGTGCATTCTATTTTATAGAATGAAATATGGGTACATGATGCATAAATCCTAATACAGTTTGTTTTTTAATGCATTACTTGAGGGGGTTCTATCTGTATTTTTAAAGTAGGTTTACTTTACTTTGCCAAAGATTAAAATGACCCAATAAGGAGGCGCATAGAAGAAAATTCAGCATACTTGCTTGACAGAGAATTATTGATCTGAGATTAAATTATGGTGGAGATAAAAAAATTTCCATATATGGATATAAGCATGTGTTTGGCTGAACAAATTCATGTATATATGTGGATTATGCCTTAAAGATAGATTTCTAGTTCTCTCTGAGCCTAGAAAGAATCATTTATCAATTTCCCGTTCTTTACACTTCCATTATTAAAGATATCATGAGTGCCACCAATTAGCAACTGATTTCTTGGTATGCAATGCAAGACATTTAGAATGTATGTATGTATATATATATATATATATATATATATATATATATATATATATATATATATATATATATATATATATATATAGTTTTATTGCTTAATTCCATAAAATTTCAGTTCAATAATTTTTATTGACTAATATTTATTGTTTAAAGCACTAAGTTATGAAGGGTAATAATTGTTAGCTTTATATTTGATTTTGTTATTTGGGAAATCCTTCATAGCTAAAAAACATTGAGACAGCCATGGTAAGAACACTGACTCTGGAATTAGAAGACTTTGGTCTCAATCATGTTCTTTTGTTTATTATCCTGGGGAGGTCGCTGGCATTCTGAAATTTAGTTTCTCATCCTTAAAACTAGAGAGTGAATTGGATGATTTATTTCTCTGGTCCCTTTTTGCTCTTAAGTCTTATGAGTTGTCAAGGGCAATATTAAATGACATTTACCTAAAATATAATCTACATCGTTATCATTCCCCCCACCTCCAGAATAACACAAATCTGTAAACCAATTTTGAGTTTCTCTTTTTAAGACCAAAAATGTATCATGTTTTTATACTTTCACGTGTTTTATATTTTATTTTTTCACAGCATTGTTACATATTATTGAATTTTATCCTTACCATAGGAGTAAGGTAGGTATTACTCCAATTTTATATGTAAGAAAGCCAGACTACAGAAAGGTTATGGATGTTCAGCACCACAAGGTGCAAAGATGAGTGAAACAGGAGTAAACAACTTCTCTGAGTCAGTTGTTTCATTGGTAAACACTGGGAGTCCTCTAGGTGATTACTGAGTTTCTTCTAGCTCTTGCAGATAATGATTTTATAAATTTTTCTGAGTTCATGAGACATTGAAACAGGATCTGGAAGCAAGGCCTATCCCTAGGGTCTACGTTTCCTAGCTTCTGGTCCATGGTATACACTCTTGCATAAATTTAAGTCAGTCCCTTCGTACATTAAGACTAGATCATAGGATCATTGATTTAGATCTGAAGGATAATGCGAGGGTCATCTGATCCAATCTTTTTAGCTAACAAATGAGGAAATAGCCCCAGGGAGAAGGGATTTACTCACACACGTAACTAGTAGGACACTTGACATTCAGACCTAGGTCCTCTGACTCTCATTTGATTAACTTAATATGAAATTTTTCCATTTATGTAAAAATCATCTTTTCTTTTGTAATACAAATAACTCACTATGAAATGTGATGTACATTTACACCTTTTAGAAGGGTCTTTGGTATTTACTTAGACAAAATATCTCATAATACTAAATTTAAAATTGTGCCCTACAGCTCTGCTTTATGTTGTGATTCTCTTTATAATGTTTTATTTGTCCATCTATTACATAGCACATATTAGATGTGAAGAGACATGTATTGCCTTCTGGTGACATCTTGTTTAATCACCTCTATAACTTCTGGAATAATACTGGAAGTTCCTAGATCTTTTTCATGCACTTTGAATCTGAACCTACGATCTCATGCTAATCTTTCTGTTTCCAAGGGAATATAATTATACCTGTAAGAATGATGAATTAAAAAAAGTGCTTAAGGCATGAGAAAAATTCTAAGATAGGAAGGTAGTTACTTACCAGATATAAAAGTCCAAGGATTTATGTCTACAGTAGACGATTTCATCCATTTTGTAATTCTTATTCCAAGAAGTGCTTGTTACCTATTTATCCATCACCAAATAAAGAATCTTCAACATTCTAAGGGCCTAAAACTCTTTTAGTTTCACCCATATCGCCATATCTCAAGGGATTGAAGTGAAACTCAAAGGCCAAGATTAATAAATTGTCCTAAGTCCTGGTTTAAAATCTCATACTGCGGTTCTCTGGCAGATAAGTTCCATAGAATCAGAATCTGCCACCAAGATATGCAGTACCTCAAAATGATGTTAGAGATGGTGCAAATAAATTTGAAAGAGGGCAAACTAGGGAGCACTGTCATGATAATATTGTTCAGAGGATGTGATATGCTTGATTTTCTCTTAATGCAAAAGTGCACGATGTATAGAGGTCTCAGTATTGTATATTCTGATGAGGAAGTTTGTAGCCATCTTTTCTGCATGCTCATCTTTCCCTACTTAACAAGCAAGTTCCATTCACACTTTAGTAATGTTAGGAGTGATTTCATGCAGAAGGAAATGTCAGACTTCAAAGCAGAATGATATACTGAAGCATCCTCATAAACCCTGCGCAGTGCTATGCACATGGGGCTTTGCAACAACAACAGTGAGGCATAAAGACATCTAAGCAGACGGTGCTGCATCAATGGTGAATTAATGAATCATGCAAATCCCTCAATGCTGAGAAGCTGAGGGAAGAGTATTGATCACAAAATAATACTGAGATTCATTTTGGACCATATATGTGGTTTCTTTGTTTTAGGGAATTACTGGTAAGGAACCTCTATTTACCAATGCAACCTGGAACCTTCCCTACATCTTAAATTGTTAAAGAACTGCCCAGAGAACAGAGAGGTTAATTGACTTACCTCTAGTTGTGGTCACTAGTCTGTTTCAGACAGGGGTCTGGCTTACAGGTTAGCACCCTACGCACTTCTCCAGGATGCCTCTTCAGGAACAATGAAACCTCCTAAACTCAGATGAATCCATGTAAGTTTGGAATCAATATCAGATGAATCAGTTACAGAGGATTTCAAATATGAAGTTGTATTACTTTAAAATGCATAAAATATGAAGTATTTTTAAATGGAGGTCTTGCTTTAATGAGGAGGAAAGTCCCCTATAGTTAATGTAATAGTCATTATTATAATTCATGGTAATTGGGTAGTGCCACATGTTAATGTTATAACTTGGTTCTATCTATTTAGGTGAAACATCTCTATTGAAATATTGATTATATTATGAATATTTAAGCAAATTATTCTTAATAAAGTGTTTAAATGTGAACACAGAATGGCATGATCTCACAAATGTATACAACCTAGTCCAACCTACACCTCACCAAGAATACCCTCTAGAGAATACCTTATAAAGACATAGACAACTTTGACTTGCATTTTTCTAAAGAGTGGGAATCCATTACTTCCTACTTGTTCTATTTTGGAATAACTTTAATTGTTTTAATTCTACTTCTTTATACCACACCTCCAAGATCTGCCTCTCAAGAATTTCTACCCATTGCATCTAGTTGAACCATCTACAAACAAGCAAAACCTAATCTGTCTTCTGTGCAGTAGCCTTTCAATTAATCAAAGAGAGCCATCATGACCCTCCCAAGTTTTTGCTTTTCCAGAACAAACATTCCATGTTGCATTCGTGGATTATCACATTGTAAGATTTTGAAGCGTTTTGTCATCCTCATCAACTTCTTCTTCATGCTCCCTAGCTTACTAATTTCCTACTAAAATACAGTTTCTGCAAATGAACAAAATTCTACCTCTGTGGTCTTGACCATGGAAGAGTACAAAAGAATTATAATATCCATTATCGCACTACTTCTCTCTTAATGGACCAGAGATCATGTTGACTTTCTGGTTGTCATGGTACAGTGTCAGCACGTTTCTGAGCTTGAAATCCACTAAGACCTCTCAGATCTTTTTCACATAAAGTTCATTCTTATCATGCCTCCCTCATCTTGTACTTGTAGATGTTGGAACCTAAATATGCAGGTTTGAAATTTGTCCCTATTAAATGTCATGGTATTCAATCCAACCATAGCAGTCTAACCTGTAGAGTTGAATCTTGACTATCATTAGTTTTTGAGATCATTACATCACCTGCAAATTCAGGCTTGTATCCAAATTTTTATTGGATTGAATTATCATGAATTTTAAATCAGTGGGAGTCAACTAAATGAGAATTTAGGAATTAAAAAAAGCAGTCTGAAACAAATGTATTTACTGAATGTCAAAGGTCACCTGTTGTCTTTGAAACTCTGCCATTCTGTTATACTGTCCTATGGATATTACAATGTTGGATAAATCTGATTCCAACCTTTTAATCTTTGGAATCTTATGAACACAAATCTAGTCAGAACTATACAGATTAAAGCCTTAGTTTTTAAATGATTGGTTTATTTATTCATGCATTTATAAACTTAGATAGGAATGCAGTTTTTTATTGACAAGTTGATAAGGTATAGAGAGAGAGGAAAGAAGACACAGATTTAGATTAGGAAAAGAAAGATCATCTCACTGTCTGGAAGAGGTAAAAGTGGTAATCATGTTTCTACTTAACTCACTCTCTAATAGATGATTTGAAAAATGACACCCCCAGTTAATATTTGGATTTTAAATAGTACCTTTTGGAATAAGTTTAACTTTGATTCAAACTGTATCAATGAAAGCTCATTTTTATCCCAGCATAAAGTACTGGACAGCTTTAAACTGCTCAGTTTTTTAAACCTTCCCAGGTTTACCCCTCCTTAAAACGGCAACCCAGTGTTCCCTCACACCTCTACCATGGAGTCCCCATATTGGTGCCAGACTTGATGAGGAAAGCCCATTGTTGCTTAGGACTCCTGAACTCAAGTGACCCATCCATCTCACCTTCCCCATCAGCAGCGACTATCAAGGCATGGGTGTACATGTGGCTGATCCAACTCTACAATCTTATTTCACCCTGCTTCCTTTCACATATTATATGTTCCAGGCAACACTAGCAGTATCCCCTACTTAATACTTTATCTCCTGTCTCTGTTGTGTCTCCCAAATTATCCCCTGTTCCTAAAATGAACTTCCTCCACCTCTCCGTCTTCCCTTTCAAAGCCCAGTTCAGGTACTACTTCCTTCAGGAAATGTTCCTACATCTTTCTGATTTTTGCTGTCCTTTACCTTCCCAGATGTCTTTGTTTCCATGTTGCATTGTACTGCTCCAAAAGAATGTAATCTCCTCATGGGCAGGAAAAGTTTTATTTTTGTCTTTAGAGTCTCAGGAACCAGCACAGTCCCTTACACCTGAAAAGTAATTGCATGTTTATTGAACTAAATTGAAAACATTTATATATATGTATATTTGCAGAGTCAATATTTAGCACATAAATGTTATGTTAGGAAATAATTACTAAAGAATTGAACTGATAAAGTTTAACTAGACTACAGTGTCATTACAATGTCAGAATGGGCATAGGAGATGCAAAGTTGAAGACCCCTTTACCATGGGGTGTCCGGAAATTGCCTTTTCTTCTCCTCCATAGAGTGTCTAAAATCTTTCATTAGTGTCATTATGATAATTCACCAATCCATTGCAGTGACAAGCTATCGTCCTTCACTCCTAAATTTAAAATTGTGCCTCTGGCTGCTATAGATAATAGAATCTGTTTGCCTGCCTATCTCTCTGTTTATTGAATTGGTAAGAAAAAGCAGGAAGCACTTAGCCAGAGGAACACAGTTTGTTAATCTAAAGAACCTGATGTATTCAGACATACTCCTGGACTTGCTTGGGAGGGAAACATTAGTGCTAGTCTTTCCCATACTGGCTTAGGTAAAAAGCTTCCCAGCAGGAATGAACTTGGGGTTGTGTCATATGCTGTTCCTTCAGAGTACATTACTGAAATAAAAGCATGACAATAAAAGTCTTTTTTCCCAAGGCAATGTGTGCGTGTGAACACACACTCACACACACACGCACACACAAACGCAGTTTTCTTTTTTATACACAAAAGGTCAGAATATGGGATTCTTGTGCTATGCATTACATCCCATATTTCAGGTCTTTTCCCCCCACTTAATTTTAGACACGGAATCTACTCTCCTTGTAATAACTATTGGAGGGCAGGGTTCTCATTGCTCGTACTCAGTAAGTGACAAGAGGGCAGTGATGCAAGTCACCAGGATCTCCCGGGAAGAGCTGGCTTTATGAATCCTGTTAACAGGATTCACAACTTTTTTTTCCTCTTCAGTCACTCCACTGCTTAAAAAAAAGGAAGAAAAAAAGAAAAAAAGCTTATTTAGCAGCACCAGTAGGCCTAGGCATCACAAAACCAATCAATCAACACAAATACTTCCCCACTGAGCTCCCTTGTGACCTTGAGAACTGTGACAAATGACTTAGAGGATAGAACAGACAGAATTTTTGTGATAAACCAAAAAATTATGCTCTGCAGGGTGATGAAGCAAAAATAAAAACGAAGAAGGAGAGTTAGAGATATGTTTGGTTTAAATAAGACTTGATAAATTTGGCAACCGCTTTGTGCTGCTGCCTTGGCCTTGGATCAGAGGGACTCCACTTGCACTATAATCAAGCCTTCCCTGCTAAACTGGGCCTTGCTTCCTTCACTTTTTCAGAACCCTAGTGCTTTACAGATGTCTTCGTCATTATGTATAGCTGGAAGTCCCAGCAGTTATTAATATCTAAACCATAGACTCCAAATCTTGACTGCCACTGACTGGAGAAGGGCAATCAGCAAAGTGAATCTTTTCACTTGTCCTTATTGACTATTTCTATATTCTCCCACCCACATGGTACTCAATTAGAGAAGCTTGTGGTTCTTACTATAGTAGAGCTTTTTGAAGTACTCCTTTCCAAAATTAGAGCAAATGATTACATCCGACTCTCAGCGCTTGAGAAGAGAGATGTTCTAATGGTCCCATGAATGGGGAAATGCTCCGTTACTTAACAAATGTGCGTATCTTTTTTTTTCTTTTTTCTTTCTTTTTTCTTTAGTACTCAATAAGACAAGGATTGGATACCAAAATCCTGGTTTGAGGAGGTTACCTTGGATTAAAGAAGACCAAGAAGATGGGGCTAAATTAACAGATTAAGTTTGCAGTGTATTTTTTTTTCAATCTTATTATCTCAGGGACCAACTCACTGGCTATCTCTCAAAGCCTAAGCAAAACTGCCACAAGGGTAAAATTTCTGGTCACACTTTCTGAGGTGCTTCCCTTTCTGGTCTTCTCTCCTTTTGCTTTCCTCTTTTTCCTTGATCTCCCATGCCCTCATGTTATCCTGGTATGATTTTCCTTACCTAAGTTAGGTCTATCATTCTACTCCAAAGAATCCCTACCCCATTCTTTCTTCTTAAATCAGAAAGTTCTTTCTCAGATTGTTAGCACCACTTAGCTATGTGTTCATCTGATGAAAAATGTATTTTGGAACCAAGCTGAGAAAAACCCTAATCCCTTAAGTCCGTCAAAGAGTAAAATACATGAAATCAGTATAGTAGCTGAGTACCATCCACCACCATCCTGTCACTTTTGCAAGAAGCCATGGCACTCAGAAGAGACAAAAAGCCATTGTTTTGGGTAGAAAACATGGGTTACAATAGTATGAATTGTATTTCAAGCAGGAATACTTAAATGTGGAATGATTCCTGTATCATGGTAAATGTCTCACTACTACATAGATGTGCATACATATAATGTATTTTCCAAATACTTAAAATATCAGTTGTTTTTTTTTTTTAATCTGTGAGGTTGGAATAGAGGTTGGAATTACCTCCTATTAATAATGTTCAGTGATATAATAGACAACAAGAAAGATTTTTTATCAGGAACAATACTTAATATTCACCAAAAGCAACTATCTTTAGGTATAAGAATATCTTTCAAGTAATACTGCTTTGTAAATGTGTCATTATAGTAAAAAATATATAGAATTATCAACAATATTTCTCATATTCAACTTGTTAGATTTATAAGTAACACACATATATACATATACACATACATACATATATGTGTGTGTATAAACATCTACTCCTTACTCCCCACTCTGTGTGAAGGAAAATGTCATAAAAGATCGATATATTTTCACATATAAAGTAGAAGACTGGAGAAAGGATGGAGGATTAAGACTACCTTGGTTCAAATACTATCTCTGATACATGCTACGTGTGTGATCCTGGGAAACTCACTTAGCTCCTCAGTGCTCTAGGCAGCTCACTAAGGTTGTGAGTTGCAGGGAAGATCTAGCCTACATTGGTATGGGCAGTTTAGAAAAGAGGGAGAGGGAGAGAAGACTCACTAGGGAGACATGTAAGAGAGAGAGAGAGAGAGAGAGAGAGAGAGAGAGAAATAGACAAATCTCTCTCTCCCTAGACCCTCTTCCCCCTGCCCTTTTTTGGATTAGTTGTTATTAGATAATTGTTATGAGATAGTTGAGAATTTTATACTACTCATTACAAAAAACCCAATAAACATTTGTAACCGTTTCTCAGCTTTTAGAGGAGAGATTCTCTGAAAGACCCACAAATGGGGAAAACTATACCATTACCTAAAAAATGTGCTTTTTTTTCTTCTATTGCTTTCCTCTTATCTATGTATATACTTATGTGGATAGAATTTGGAACTGTGATTTCATAGATATAGGAAATTTATATGTGAGGCATTTTCCTCTAACAATATTAAGTTGATAGCTTATCTACAACTTACAGTCTTACTGACTTCTCAAAAGCCCTTGAGAGATTAAGTGACTTGCCCAGGGTCATGTAGCCAGTACCTGTCAGTTTCATTGGTTGAACCTGGATCTTCCTAATGCTGAGCTTGATGTTTCACTATGCTATTCTATTAGTCTATCAATTTATTGAGTTATCTATCTATAATTAGGTCTGAAATTTTAATTTCATTGGTATAGTTAGCTTCTGGTGAGAAGCTGTATTCCACAGTTGCCATTCTCTGTAATGTATAGTCTTTGAAAGTCACCTAGAGCAGTGAGAGGTTAATTGATTTTTTCCATGGTCATAGTATAATTCAAAGTCAGGTTTTAAGCCTCATTCTTCTGGACTCCAAGACAAGCTTTCTATCCACTCTCCCATACTGTTTCTAATAACTAGTTAAGAAACACAAAAGCCCCTGAAAATTTTAAAGAAGAAAAAGTCAGTTACTGTATAAAATGGTGATCCTTTTTGGTTACTTACGAATCTACTTGGTGGTAAGCAAAAGTAACAGTATTGTAGATAATCACATATCATTGCTACCCTGAACAATGCGTAGAATGCTGCATATTTGCAAAGCACTTTATTAGTTATTCAACAGCTTCATAATGTTTTATCTAACATAGCAACATTATGCAAACATTCCCATGCTTCCTTCTCTTCTTATGTTTGCTAAAAGTCTGTTCTGCAGCAAACCGAATATAAGATTTTTCTCATGCCAGAGTGCACCTTCCAGTTTTTAATACATGAACGGGTGTTTTGGTTCATTAAGCTCAGTAACTCTGCTACTAAACTAAAGGGGGAATGAAAGGAGGAGGCACTGAAATACCATCATCCCACTAATGATATTGAAACTGGTCAGCCTTATTGGGAGACTGCCCAGACATCCACTAATAGTGGGCGCAGTCCAGGATGTGAACTTACTGTTAGAGTGCCAAAATTGCAAATCCAGAATTTGGATTGCCTAACACAGTGTCTGAAGTAATTTAGGGAAATCTAATCCAGTATTGGGGGAGGGTGGGAGAGGGGAAATTTGATAATTGATACAAATAAAGTAATATTTTCCAAAAGATCTCTGTTCAATTTTCCAACAAGGACATTGTACCTATGGGTACATTTTGTTGCTGTTTATTTCATTTTTAGTTATATCTGACTCTATATGACATTTTTGAGGGGGTTTCTTGGCAGAAATACTGGAGGGTTTTCATTTCCATCTTATTTTACAGATGAGTAAACTGAGGCAAACAAGGTTAAGTGACTTGCTCAGGGTCACACAGCTAGTAAGTATCTGAGCCTAGATTTGAACACAGTTCTTCCTGACTCCAGGACTGGCACTCTATCTACTGTGCCACATAGCTGTCCCTGTGAATGCTTAGACATCAATAAATGAGAGGAAGAGATAAGAAATCCAGATATTTGTTATTCAGTGTTTTATTGAATTCAGTAACTCAGTCCTACAAGGCAAGTTCTGTTCAGTGTATATCAGTTTAAGGGCTACAGCATACGCTGCTGCTCAGTTTCAATCCTTCCTCTTCGAGCTACTAGCTCTGTGATCCTGGGTAAGGTCACAAAGATTGATTGGCATATTTTAATCTGAAATTATTATAATTCCTATGAAGATGTTTTTATTAGCTAGTATTACTGTACCTAGCTCTCCCCTATGTATTAGGAAACATGCAGCAATGTACTCTTTGAAACTGGAGAAAAAAAAACAAATTCCCTGTTCAAACTGGGCATATGCCCAGTTTAAAAAGAGAATCACTCAGCTGGGGATGGCAGCCTTCATGGCCTCTGGCTAACACAAACTCCTAAGTGGCTTTTCAGAGATACTCAGAATCAAGTCACAGCAGCGCCATAGTGGAAGTAGCAGCTGCAATTCATTGAGGAACAATTATGTGGTCCTAGCCACATACCCTGAAGATACTCTTTTGGATAATAATTCTGCATGTGTTTGGTGAAAGAGGAAAGAAGGGTGGGAGAGGAAGGAGGGAGCATACTTCCTATGGGACACCTTCCCTTCCATTCCTTCACACTGCCTCTCCCAAAACAAGCCTTTTTTTTATATTTGCCCAATCTTGCTTTACAATCTACAGGTTAAGGGATCTGTGGTCAACTAGGTAACAGTCATTTTTCAAAAGTCTTATTAAAAATCAGAAAAGTGTCGCACCTAAAGTCAGGAAAACTTGAGTTAAAATTTTGCCATAGTTACATACCAGCTGTATGAACCTGGGCAAGTCACTTAATCTCTCCCATCATCAGTTGCCTCATATATAAAATGAGGATAAGAACAGCACCCAGAATAGGATTGTTGTCAAGATCGTAATACGCATAATGTTCTTTGCAAATCTTTAAGTGTAATATGCTGGCTATTGTTATTATTATTATTGTTTGGTATTAATATTAGCTAATAATAGCTGGTGTTTGATTTATTATAATTATGTAATAATTATTATTAACTGCTATAACTATTATAAGGTCATTGGCCTCATTCTCTTGCATAAAGGGATAATTAGACAATTTCATCCCCGATTCATATATAACTTGAATAGGAAAAGAAAAAAACAAATTAGTGAAACAGAAATAGCAATGAGGTCAGAACTTATAAGTTCTTAAGTGAATTTTGGAATTACTACTTGGAGCTTAATGTTTTTTTTTTTTTTTAATTTTTGTTTTTTTTTTTGCTTTTAAACTAATATTGTGGTTGAATCTTCTCTTGAGAAGGGAACGAGCTTGTTGGATAAGTGGTGACAAAGTGTTCTAAGGATATGACATAAAGGGAAGAAAGCAAAATGGTCTTCATGAGAGGGAAAGTGTCAATTAGAAAAATGAAAGACAACAAAGAGGAGAGACTCTGTCCAAGGACACAATTCAAATTTCCATGTATGTTCAATGGCCTTTCCTTCGTAGGTGTAAAATGATAATAGTTCACATTTATAGTCCCTTACAATTCACAGTCTTCCTTTCTACCAACAATACTGCAAGCCAAGTAGTATATATGGTATGCAAAGCTGGGAATAGACAGTACCATCTGGTGACTGCCTCCTACCCCACCAGTGACCTTGACCCAGAATGACTTCTGTCTTACTTCCTTAGAAGTTTAGATGGTATAGATAGCTTTTGCACCTCTTCCTCCTTTTCTAACTATTCTATCTTGCTCAGCCCCCACAGCAGAGGCACAGAAAGAACCATGTGATCTCCCAGGAAATTTCCCCTTATAACTGCCCACCTCCACTGACATCTGTGCCCCTGATAAGCATCATCCCCAGTCCAAGATTTGCCAGAGGAGCAAACATTTTGAATTACAGTTCTTAATAAAGATATCTTTGCTCCCATCTTATACATAAGAAAATTTTGGTTTAGAGGGGTTCAATTCAGTTATTTTCAATTATGTCTGACTCTTTGTGGCCCCATTTGGGATGGTAGAGATGCTGGCCTGGTTTGCCATTTCTTTCTACTGCTTATTTTATAGATGAGGAATCTGAGGCAAACATGGTTAAGTGACTTTTCCAAGGCCACATAGCTAGTAAGTGTCTGAGCCTAGATTTGAACTCAAGTTAGAGAAAGTTGACAACTCTAAAGTTGCACAACTATTAAATGTTGAAGTAGGAACCAATGATCTTTCCATCATTTCTACATAAAAAATACTGTCCCCTTCAGATTTATATATGAAAACTAAATTAAGTTCCACTAGGAGAGAGCTTAGAAATTCTAACTCTTATAAATGATTAGAGAACACCTGAGAGACCATTAACAGTAAGCAACTGAAGAAAATGTATGTACTGATTTGGTCTTATCAAGTTTTGTATAAAGGTACCTCTCTTTTTATGGATAAAATCATCTCAGTTCTATCCAATCTGAGGTTAAGATCCAAAACAAATTCATTTAACACAAAGTCCTAGATTCTGATAATGCTATGTTCTTGGGTTCTAATAGATTCATACTCATGAAAGGTATATAATGCCTATGAAATACAACATCACCAATCCTCGGCCCCAGGCTGAGCCTTTGACTCTGTAAATCTGCATTTAATAAATATGCTTCTTTTATATGGTAGATCATAAAAGTTGACTTTTTTAAAATAATGCCAGTTTTCAAGGCAAGAGGGAATGAGTTATTTATTATCATCATTTTCATTCTCCTCTTTTTACTTTCTTTTTCATAGTCAACATAGATATGGAACAGTAAAAATGAGAGGAATGTCCAGTTTAGGGTCCTGGCAAAGAATGATGAGAAGAGAATAGTTTCAAAGAGTATTTGGGAGCTAGAGGATGGTCAATTGGTCATTCTGTGAGACTCACAAGATATATCAGAAAAAGAGACCTTCCTTTTAAAAAGGCAGAAAAACCAAGGCAAAAACCTTTGGATCAGTGCTCAAAGCTTGCTAATTTCTACCTGGGAGGACTTTTAGTCTCTTTCTGGCAGTTGAAAAATATGGCTTGGGAGAAAAAATCAAGAATCATGTGTGGGTTGTTGATCTGTATGTCCCTGAACCTGTGGGAATCGGGAGGGGTACAGGAAGAGAAGCCTTGAACTATAATAAAATGAATTTTATTTTTCAGGCACAGAGCCCATGCTACATCATTTCATTAGTAGGACACACAGAAGAAGCCAGAATCAACCAGTACTCCAGGCAATACAAGCAAATGATAAGCATTTCATCATAGCTTTAAGCATATTACATTTTTAACTAAACATTTTATCAGTAGCATTTATGCAGAATGATAACATTCTTTTTTAAACATTTTGTTATTCTCTCTCTTTCTTTAGTTTCATCCTTTTCTTTTATGCTCTGTACAGCTATTGTTCACTTGACCAGTCTGCAAAGTAGACTTATTGGAAGACCCTTTTATCTATTCTACTGTTCTTAGAGGAAAAAGGCTAAGTGAATATTGTAGCATCAGTAACTATAACAGAGAAAGATTTTGTTTGGTGGACATTTTCTTATATGTCTTTGCATTTTCTCTCTTTTCATGACGCAAACATTTCTTTAGTATGAATACTCCTTTATATGTGCTATTACCCCAATTATCATTTAGGGGAACAACTCCTCTATTAGTCATATCACGCTGACACATTCCTTCATCCAAACCATCATTACCAGAGGTAAAAATGACGTAGGTTGTCTCAAGATATTTTCTACAACTACAAATGAGGAAAGGTTATAACCTGAAAATCATTAGTACTGAATAAAATGTGCTCCTGTGCCCAAAAATGTGAGATATGTGCCTAGAAGGCATGGGATGGGTGGAGACATTAAGAGAAGAATACAACTTGGAGGGAAGACTTGTGTTAGGTAGGACAAGTTTCAGGTTGTAGAGGAAACTTTCTTAATTTCTAGTCTGTCATTTGACGTGGAACAGCTAGGTGCTGCAGTGGATAGAGCACCAGGTGCAGGAGTCAGGAGGACCTGAGTTCAAATCTCACCTCAGACACTTGACACTCACTAGCTGTGTGACCTTGGGCAAGTCACTGAACCCCAATTGCTTCATCCTGGGTCATCTCCAGTTATCCTGATGAATATCTGGTCACTGGATTCAGACAGCTCTGGAGCATAAGTGAGACTGGTGACCTGCACAGCCCTCCCTCACTCAGAACAAAGTCAAGTGCAAGTCATGTCATCATTTCTCTGATGGCATGGTCTTCTTTGGCAACGAAGGACGAACACACACATTTGACATATGCAAAGGGAAATAAGAAAAATGAGATATATAGTGATAGGAAAAGCTTGCTTTTAGAAAAAAAAAAGATTGCCGTATTTTATATATTTTAAAATGTTATCTGAAAGATCTTAAGCCTAGTGGCTTTGTGGATGTAGCTGGAAATTTTACAAGATCAGGCTTCCCTCAAGAGGATTTCTGAGAAATCAATGTTCTGTTAAGATAGAAAAGTCTTTCTTATTGAATTTGGCCATTTGGCCTTGCAGCCCCAACTGGGTAATGCAGAGGTAAATAAAGTATTTAAAGAAGTCTAATTTGTTTGAAAGAGTGGGTTGAGGTACGTATTGATTAAGGAGCTGATGCATGAGAGCCTAGCCTCACTGAATTAAGTATGGGATATAGCTCTGTTTTGAAAGAACTGATGCTTTAGATAAATGTGTTAACTGACTCCTAGCTATCCAGAGTGCTTGTATTTAGCATTTTCTGATTTCAACATGTTTAACAGTATTTGAGATTTGGAGAGACCTCAGTGCCCATCCAAACCAAATACTTTCATTTCATTTCTCTTAACTCTTCACTTACCATCCAGTTTTCATGCATATTAATTCAGGAAAGAAAAAAAAAACATTTGAAAGTCACTGGAAATTATTTTATCATTTTAGGGCTGTGACCAAACACGGTTCCACATGCCTATGATTCTAGCTACTAGAGAGGCTAAGGCTAGAGTACCTCTGGAGTTTGAAAGTTCTAAACTCAAGTGAGCTAAACTGATCAGTGTTGACACTGAGTGAGGCATTAAGGTGGTGATGTAGTGGGCTTCCTGGTTGCTCATGGGAGGAGAGAACCAGCCCAGGTCAGAAACAGAACAAATATAACTTTCATATCGATCAGAGTGGAAGTTAGGCTCATGAGTAGTAGATCTTCTACTTTCAGCCTAAGACAAGATAGGGAAATGAAGTCTTTAAAGAAAAAAAAAAAAGGGAGAAATTACATTTTAGGTCTGGACTTTAGTTTCTGGCAGTGTGAGATGGTAGAAAGAGCCTATGATTTAAAGTTAAAAAACCTACCTGGGTTGCAAACCTGCAACTTACTATCTGTGTAACCATGAGCAATACACTCAACTTGTCTGGGCTTATTTCGTCATTTGTAAAATGAGTGGCTAGGATGTAACTTCTGAGGTCCCTTCCAGACTCAGATCTATAAGCTTGTGAAAAACCAGATGTAAATTCATCATTTTTCTACCAATTAATCAATATCCAGTGATCATTTATATTTAAAAAGTTCCAAAGAAGTAGACCAGATGCTTTATATACCCTGTTATTGTAAATTAGGTGCACTCATAATTAGAAGGAGCAGTTACCCATTTTTCATACAGTATCCTCAGTATTGTTAATTTCATGTAGTGTAAGATGCTGTCTAGTTATTACCAAGAGTTTATGAACAATCACATTAATTTTCATGCATTAATAATTTATAACTGAATAAAAATTGTACAACATAGAGTCTCAAGTGTTTTGCTTATAATCAAAAATATCTGGGTTCACATTCTCCTTCTGACCTTAACCATATAACCAGGAAAGTCTATCTCTATCTGCCTCAGGAAGCTACCTAGAACTTATTTACTAAACCATGGAGGAATTTCCCTGTTTTATTTGCTTATAACTTAACTTCATTTTAACTGAGCAATTGTAGACCAAACTGTAAATGTCATCAGAACCCAAGAAAAAAAAAATCCCTCTCCTTTTCCTCTGTGTGTGTGTGTGTGTGTGTTTGTGTGTGTGTACACACACACTTGCTAAAGAATGGGGACTAGGCTTGTGATGTCATGGGTATAGCAAACTCTCAGATGAGGACCCTAACGGTACAGGTCAGCACCATCTCTGCAACTTAGAGAGCTGTCCAATGTACTCATCAATGACTTACCAAGGGACAAATTGCTGGTATTTGTCAGAGATAGGACTTGAATCCAAGACTTCCTGCCTTCCGGGTCAGCTCTCTAGCCTCTACACTGTACTGCCTTTTGGTTAAGGAACTTTCAACTGTTCTTTAATTGGGAAAAGAATTCTGGATGAAGATCTATATCTATCTAGATCTATATATGTATTTACATATAATTTCCATTCAGCTTAAGATCATGCTATTTTAGCATGACCTTTTAAGCTCTTCCTCTAATTTTCTGTGCCAGTTTCTTCTAAAAAATCAAAAACAAAATTAAAAATAAGAAGTTGGTGAGGTTTATCTTTGCTTATCATTGCCACAATTTTCAGTTATAAGAATATACCTCATAAAAATTGAAAAATTCTGTTCTCTAATCAATTCTTTGCACATTTCTGGCTTTATGCTGTCACAATTCATGTTGCTTGAAATTTGACCTTCATCAGGTAACAGCATCCAGGGTCCTTTATAGACAATTGTGTTGGTTGCCTCATGGTCTCTAAAATCAATGCCGTCGCCAGACCTTGCTAGCAACAGGACTAGTTATGTAGTAAGTACCAGGAATTGAAATCACTGTTTCATCATTATTCTATTTTCTTTGATTTATGTTTTCATGCTTCAAAAGTACAATATAAGCCATCTCCTTGTTTGCCCTGTTCACTGCAGCTGTGGTTTGGGTTGAGGGCTTTAGGGCTATTTTTCTGCAATAGCAACTCTCAAACCTCTTTTCTCATCTCATATCCTAGAGCCCTTTTTTGATTCGTACATATTCCTTCTGTTTGGCCTTTGGTTCCAGAATATGTTTGCATTCATTTGTACTGAACTGTATTTTTTTGTCTTCAAGCCAAACCATGTAAATTATATAAATTTGTTAGTACTGTCTAAAGGAGAATATATCATTTCTTGTTCTGCCTTTCAATTTTTATATTAGTGAATTGTGTGTCCCATTTTAGATCTACATAAGTAATATTTTTCAATTAGAGTTCTGATATGTTGTCAAGAAGAATGAATTTCTGAAGTTTCTTTTTATTTCACTCCTGTCTTTTGTTTAGGCCTAAAATAAATGTAATAGCATTTTGTCATAAATATCTTTTTTTGTAAATTTTTATGAATAAGTTCTGTGACAAAAGAATCTTTTGACACGGTCATGTTTTTTCGCCAAAGACTAATATTAAACTGGCATTTGGTAGTTGTCTCTACTTTTTACTTTTCAGTGCTATATGCCATCTGTAGATATTTTTTTTCTTCTGTCTTTCTTCTAACATTATGACATTCATTTAGTCTACATATATATACATATATATATATATATATAATAGAGTGGTACAAAGTCAGTTCATCCAGATGTTGACCTAGCACAGTATTTTGTTGACCTCATTGAACTCTTGACGTTAATATCACCGTTCACTCCCAATGAGTGGACACTTTAAAGAGCAAAAGTTGATCTGTGACCAGTTCCCAAGTGATGACACTGCTAGCACTAGAAATCTTCTAAGTAAACCCACCACTGAACAGATTTTCAACAGTGGACCAAAGTAAAAGTATTCCTAATATTCATCTTTACAAAAGTCAACTCAGGAAATGCTGTACTGTCAAATTTACATTACAAATGCTTTTAATTTAACCTAAGAGCAAGTGACTGTCTGGTTCTATTTGATCCCTTAAATTCACTCAGCATCTCTGGTAACTGTCACCATCACCATCCTCATCCTTTGCTCTAATGGCCTCTGCTGTTCAGTCATTTTAGTCATGTCCAACTCTTTATGATCCCATTTAGGGTTCCTTGGCAAAGATAGTGGAGTGGTTTGCCATTTCCTTCTCCAGCTCATTTTAAAGATGAGGAGACTGAGACAAACAGGGTTAAATGACTTGCCCTTGATCACTTAGTTAGCTGGATTTGAACTCAGGTCTTCCTGATTCCAGGCCCAGTGCTCTATCCATTGCATTACATTCTTCCTAAAAGGTTTTCTCTTTCTCTCTTGATTTTAGCTTCTTCCTTCTCTTAGTGATTGTTCATATCCCAATTACACTATATGCTTTCCTACCCTTACTTTTTTTAAAATCTCCTCCCAAACAATCTGTGCAAAGCGGACACCATTTAAAAAAAAGAAATGGAAGTAAAGCTATGTTTCAAATATTCTTTCTTCCTTCTGCTTTCCATTTTTATTCAATATTTTTATTTATTAAATTCTAGTTTCCCCCTGAATCTCAACTTCCAAGCGCTCTTTCTACCTCTTGACATTGTGCGTCCTTTGAAAGGTCCTATCTTTATGATTTATCAAGGTCCTTCACCATTTACCTTCTGTGCCAGTGATAAAAATTTATCTTTCTTCACAGTTGCCTCATTATAGTGACTAATTACAAATAAAATTTAAAAACGAAATTCATTGACAGGTCTTTATGCCATTGAAACAACAAGCCCAGTCCTGTATATTCTGGTCCTATGTAGGCTTTACAAATACGTTTTTGACAATGAGTAACTTTCTTACTTTTCTCCTTTTTCTTTCTTTCTTTTTTTTTTTAATTCCTAGACTCACATATGTATCTCTCTACCATAGTATAGATGACAGTACCAAAGTTAGAGTCAGAAAGAGTTAAGTTCAAATTCCACCAATGATATTTATTAGTTTAGTAGATCAGTTAACGAACATGAATTTCAGATTCCTTCTAAAGGGAAAATAATGGGGAAAATAATAGCACCTAAAATATAGAGTTATTGTGAGGATCAAGTATAGTAATCCATATCAAGCACTTTGAAAAACCTTAAAGCCTTATGTAAATGTGAGTTATTTGATCTGCCCCCACCTCTCCCCTTGGAAAAACATTATCTGTTTTCAAACCCCTTTTGATATTCATTGGAGAGCTTTTTTATTTTTCTATTCTGTATATCCGGAGCTGTGTTTTAAAAGTTCACAAGGGCAAAGTATGTTAAGACCCTTTGAAAGCTTCTTGGTGATTAAAATAAAAATGCTAAAATTCCACAGCTGACAGAAGTTAGATTTATTCAGTATGAATTAAAGCATTCCCTAGAAAGGAGGAACTACTGGGCAGCACCTTAAGTGAGAAAGTCCTCTGTGGTCTTCACCAAGGCTGGAAAATGAAATTCCAGGTACCGAATTATAAAGGTCAGTTTATGGAGAAAAGGTGTGTGGAAAAAAGAAGTTCTCCTTATTTCAAATGATACCAAAAGTTATAAGTGGACAAAAGTCTGAGGAAGGTACTCAATAATTACCTAATTAAAGTCTTGATGTTAGTATTTTAAGACATAAGCTTTCAGTCAGTTTAGAGGGAGGGATAGGCAATAAGCCAGTTTTAAAAAAAGATTAAAATAATAATTTTAGATTATTATTTTATATATTCTATATTATTGTAATAAATAATCCAAACATCTAACAACCTTCTCAACCTAAAGCTGCCATCTATAATACCTGTTTGACCCTTAGATATTCTAGCACTAGAACTTCCTGATTCGGGGGCGGGGGAAATGGTCTAAGTTAAAGGTTAAATTTCAGCGAAGTTTGGAGAACTCTCAAAATTTAAGGAAGAGGGAGTCTGACGTAATGGATATTTAGGTGTAGTTCAAACTATACATCTACTTACTCAATGAAATTATTTAACTAATTTGAACCTCATTTTCTTCATCTGGAAAATGAAGAGTTGAGCTAGATATACTCATAATTTACTTATAGTTGTAATTCTATGGCAAAGAACAATTATAAACATTAATAAAATAGTAAAGTATATGATGTCTATGTTCATATTTTATTGAAATCTTGCTCTCTTTATATTACCAAATTGCATTTCTTCCCATAATATACAATTGACTAATTTATTGGTTATTTTAAGTAAACGATTCTCCTTTGAGACTTTTATTTTTTGAAGATAGCATAGTAGTGTAGAAAGAATAATGTGTTGGTAGATTCTAGCCTAAATTATCTCCCTTAACTAGATGTGTGATGTTAAGAAAATAACATCTCTTCTCTGGGTCTTATTTTCCTCTCTAGTAATTATATTATATTAAATTATATTCTCCAAAAGTTAATACTAATTTCAGCTAGTAGATACTACTTCAATTGAGGACCAGAAAATACAATTTTAGTAATATATAGTCTTGAAAATCTACCTCTGTTTCATTGTCAAATGACAATGAACATATAGGAGGTTCGTTATGGTAGTAATCCAGTGTTCTTATGCTGATTTCTTGCTTAAGAATCATCCTAGCATCTTTGTCTTTAAACAAAGTTTCTATTGACTTGATAATCAACATCTTTACTTTTTGCTCTTGTCTTTTTCTATTTATCCCTCATTTTGGCTAAGCAGATAAAGGTGCCAAAATTTAAAGTTTTATCTGTATTTTCTTGTTATTTGTCTTAATAGTTTTTTCTTATATGCACCAAGCAAATTTAAATTTATAAATAAACCTATTCCATGGAATGGGGATTTATTCTCTCTTTTTTGATGTCCAGACAAACAGGAACAATACGTATACAAATTAAGTATTTGATATGTGCTTTTCTTTCTAAGCAGCTATGTCTGGGAATAGATCCATGGCCCCACCTCTGATCAAAGCAGAATTTTATTTGTTAAATGACAAATATGGATGCACACTAATTTTATAATATATCTCTAATTTTCCTAACATACTTGAATTCCTCAGGAATAGTAGTCACAATAATCCATCAAAAAAGATGGAGACTGTTCTGCTTTTTGTTTTGAGACCCACCTGTTGTTTAATGAAGTATACTTCCAACTCCTAAATAATCAATAACTCACTGAAAACTTTAATCAATTGATTATGCTAGATGACAAGTCAGTAAAACATAGTTTACAGTGAAGTCATTTAATGACTGAATGAATTTTCTGGTGGTCAGAAATATCTAATTGAAAATTACAGGTTAGAATCTTTTATAACAAATATTATTGTAGTATAACTCCTAAATGTAATGTAAAATTCGAGGTCCCAAACAATGGAAATAAGTCTGTTGCAAAAAAATTTTTAAGTGATCTTAGTTAGAATCCAATGTAATAAATAAGTGTGAATTGGCATGTCTTCCTGTAACTCTTTCATAGAGGATGTATTAGATAAACTGGAGGCCTTCCTCTGCCTTTAAAAATATTTTTTATACCAGTGCAGTGCTTACACTTTATTTGTTATATCCCTGAATCTCATTAAATAATCAACCCTTCTTCTTTTATGTTTATACATCTTCTTGCTAATACTTTTTGTGACTCTTCTCACATACAGATCATCATTTTACAACAAATTACTTTAACCCAATATACATTTTTTTCCATTGCCCATTACCTGCAATTTTTTTTTGCCATAAGGGCATTTTATTTATTTTCAATCTTATAGTATTCTTATGAGAATAATGCTGTTTTATAATAGTCATCACTTTGAATCCTTGGAAATGTGTCATAGTTTTCTAAATACGACAAGCCATCTTCTTTTTCCTACTTAATTCTTGGTCTAGCTCATTATTTATCTGTAGCACATATCCAAGATATAGATATTGGTGTTGAATATTTAGGATTCTTTTAATAGGGAGAAGTAAATAAGTGAATTGATATAGATTATATTAGAATTTGAATAAGTATTTTAAGAATAAAAGTCCCAGCACATACAACTGTTGGCATTTCTGGGTGTTTGAATTATACTTCACATCTTTTCATCGTTTTGTCAGGTAGAAATAGGTCCATTTCAAGAAAACTGTCATAATAGTTGCCCAAAAAGGATCCCAAGTTCATATCAAACTTTTTTTAGATAGCGATAGAGGTTTTGGAATACAGATTGCATTTGATAAACATCACTTGACTGATTAATGTGTTGAAATCTATCACCTTGTTTTTTATACTACCACACGGCCTACTAAATTCAACATGAACAAGAGAAATTTGATTGTCTGAAAAATGATCGTCACATCCAAGCTCAGTATGCCATTGACATGTCTGATTATCATTAAGGGTTATAAGAATATCTCTGACATAGAGATATCATATGAGTATGTGAAAACATCCCTGTAGTGTTGTGTAACAACAGTCAAGGTAAAGTGTACTGTCTTTCAGAAGAGGAACGTCTAATACTTTGATACCTGTGACAAATTGCCATATAGACATAAATCATACACATTATATATCTATACAATTTATATACCATATAAGTAATATGCAAAAGTAGTAAAGTATACAATATATGCATATAATCAAAATATGTTTTTTGGCAAGGGGAGACAGTGGGATGGCACAAGTTCATATTCATCGGATATAAGCATAACATATGTTTTTTATTGTATTCTATTTGTTAGGTTATATATCTAATATGAAATTAATTTTGCCCTTACAGTTTTATAAACAGATTTTTATGCAGTGGGGCTATGATATTATAATCCCTCATCCATGAGCCATGTGTTGGAATTATGCTTTGAAATATCAATCATCATACTATTTGAATGCTTCTGGCATCATATTTGAGAAAATTTCACAATCAAGTCTAGTTTCTTGAGGGGAGTTATTGGCACCACCTCTGCAGGTGGTCTTTGGGATAATAGCAGCTTGATTTTTTTTTCATTTTTTAATGTATTTATGGCTCATAGATTCTTTTGGAAACCAGTGAGTCCTGCTAAATTCACACATTCTCTTTCTTCTTCCCTTCCCTCCCTCACAAATCTCTGTTTCAAGAATCTCTACTGTTGAAAGTAGATTCTCAAAGTTTTGGAATATTTTATAGCTATGTGGAGGAAAGAATAATCTACAAAGAGGAAATTAGTCTACACTCTTTGAGAATACTGTTCTAAAGTGTATTATAGCAGTTTGATTAATTAATTGATTGATTAATTAAAAATAGCAATAACAAAGAAAGCTAAAATTTATAGCATTGTGCAAACATTTGCAAAGCACTTTACAAATGTTTCATATTATTCTCACACCAATCATAGAATGTAGGTATTATCTTCATTTTTTACAGATAAGGAAACTAAGCTACATGCCCAAGGTCACACAGTTATTCAGTTTCTAAGACCTGATTTGAACTCAGTCTTCCTGACTCTAGGTCAAGCACCTTATCCACTGCGCCATCTAGTTATAAAGATAAGATTCAGAAAGAAGGCTGTTCTGTAGATATTAGAGACAAATTTGAATGGTTACTATATTAGTAGTTCCACCATTTTCATGGCTATAAAAATAAAGATATGCGAAGTTACAATACTTTATCTTAATGTAGAAAAGTGAGTTCTCTGTTCTTTTTCATTGTTTTATCTTGATTGAAATTGATTAGGCATTTATTTAGAAGCACAGCTAACACAAAGGGAGGGAAAAATAATACTGAATGTTAAAAAGATGTATATCTATATAGAAATCCAGAGGCATGAGAGTACGTTCAGAATGGAGATCATTGGGATAAGAATGAAAAAGAGAAAGAAACAAGAGTAAACTTGATTTTCTACACTCTTTCATGAGAAAGGTGATATAAAGAAAGGGCACAGTGGTCATGAAACCTGGGTGTGAATCTCCGTCCTGAGATTTATAAACTGTATAACAGGAGGAAAATCAATTTCTTTCCATGATCATCATTTTGTCACACATAAAATGGGAATAATTATACTACACTAAATAATAGACTTATGAGAAACATATTTTGTAAATGTTTTTTATGTGTTATTAGATGTGAACAGTGAAGATGATGAGGAGTATGATGTTTTCCTAATGCAAATTTCATGGGAGAATAGATCCATGTATAGTTCTACTGTAAGTCTAAATCTGAAAAAAAAAGAGTATATGATAAATTCTTGACTTACTTCACTCTAAATTTAATTGCTAAGAAGGCAAAAAAAATAATTTATACTTTTGCCCGAGGCAGAACTGGAGAAATAAGATAGCTCTTGTTCTTTGTAAATTTACATTATGCAAATTTGACTTAATTTTGAAAGAGATTCTCATTCCAAAACAACTCACCTATATTAAGTTTGCTGTGCAGTGCTGAGATCTCTCTCTCAGCTCCTGCCCCTCTGTTTGGCTCTCTGCAGCCTTCCTACCCTACACCCTCACCAAAACAAAACAAATAAACAAAATCCAAAACCCTTAAAAGAAATTCAAGTGAGAGCAGAGGAAGGAAGGCACAGAGAGACCACAGCCTGGTTCCACATTTAGGGGTGTGCTTGAGACCTCGGACTCAAACAGAGCCTGCTTTCCATGAATCCAGTCTGTCTTCCCTAGATCTGTGCTTGTGTACTGCATGTCTGTCCCCAGCCCCTGCGTGTCCCTCCTTCTGCTGTAATTTCTCTGTTCCTGGCCCTGAAATGTCTTTGAATGGTGTGCTGGCCCCCTCCCTCCACAGGCTCACAGTCCCCTTCTTGATTTCCTATTCTCTCCCTCCTACCTTTCCTATATCCAAAGCCAAATTCACCTTAGGTAAAAATTGCTTTATGTAGAGGTCTGCTGAATGGTCCACTTGCATAAATTGAGAACTGTCTGTAATGGGAATCTTGGGAGAAGATGACAATTATCTTAGAAATATTGTAGAGAGAATGAACTAGCATTTTAACAAAGTAATCTGATATAGTCTTTCATGGTATCCTAGTGGATAAGATGAAGAATTGATTGTTAACTGGTAACCAGTTAAATAGATATCAAAGAGTGAGTGCTAATTAATCATTCTGGAAGGAGGGTCTTTAAAATGCCATTGATATCTGTCTTTTGTTTTGTTGAACATATTAATTATTTGCATGAAGCTATAAAAAGTGATTATCAGATCTTCAGGCATGACACAGTTGATAGAGATATCTGATACACTGGATGACAGTATCTGGATCTCAAAGAGCTTAACAGGTTGCCTTAGTTTCTGAAATGAATAAAATAAAATTTAATGGAAGTATAATTATTAAATATCACACTTAGTTTATAAAAATCAACTTCAAAAATATAGTATAGGACTTAATTCAAGCCCTACACTGTGGGACAGGGGCTAGGGGAATTGAAACTTAGAATGATAATTGACAGCAAATTCTGTATAAGTTAACAGTTTTGTCATAGCTTGCACAAAACATAATATAGTCATATGCTGTATTAATATAAGTATTCTGTTCAGAAAAAGGGAGATACTTTCTATCCTGTTCAGACAATATCTGGAATTCTGTGTCCAATTCTGTGTACTCTGTTTTAATAAAAAAAAATAAAAACTATAACAGATTCAGGAAAGATAATCTTTGGATTATTCCTAGTTTTTAATGCCATGAGAGAATTAATGAATGAAGAAATTCAGAGGGTTTAGCATGGAACTCTGAGAGAATCTCTGGTGGCAGTGGTATGAATATGTGGGCATGTTTGTATGAGCTTGTGACAATAACTATTTTCTAATATTTGAAAGGCTAACTATGGAAATAAGATTAGATTTATTGTAACTCAGGCTATCTTGGACTGGATGCTCAACCACAGTACTTTCTTCTAAAGTCTTTTCCAACTCTAAAATACTATTATGATACTTATACTATAGTATGAAAAAGTTGCAGAATTTTCAAATACCTAACTAATACTTAAATCTTACCTTCTTAAGATGTAGTTTTAAAACTATGGAGTTTTATATAATTTTATTTGTTTTATATAACTGTATATGGTTTTATGTAAAAACTATAGTTTTAAAATGAAAAAGTTACAGAAGATAGTATTTTAGAATTGGAAAGGAACTGAGTAGCCATCTAGTCCAAGTCTGAATTGAAGACAATTCCGACATGATCCAACAAATAGACATCCAACTTTTGCTTGAAGACCTCTGGGGAAGGGCAACTTGCTAAGTCAAGAAGCAGTGAATAGAATGCTGGTCCTGGAGTCAAGAACACTCATTTTTAGTAGTTCAAATCTGGCCTCAGGCAATTACTAGCTGTGTGATCTTGGCAACGCAACCTATTTTCCTCAGTTTCCTCATCTGTGAAATAAAGATAATTATAGGATCTACCTCCTAGGGTTGTTGTGAGGATCAAATGAGATAATTCTAAAGTGTATAGCACAATACCTAGTACATAGTAAGGGCTGTGTAAATGTTAGCTATTATTATTACTATTATTAATATTCATGTATTCTAATTGACACAGGTTAAGACAATAACAAAGTAAAAGCAATTAATTAAAATGAAAAATGTTTACAGTGGCTAAATAAGTATGAAAGCATCAAACTTGTACAAATTAAAAAATAAAATAAAAAAGAGCACTCAAGGGGGAAAAAAGAATATTAGGATATCACTTTATGTCAGATGCAGATGATGGAATTTAATTAAGAAAAGCTATGTGCCTAACACACGTATCAACAGTGTATTTTCTATGTCTCATTCATATTCATTCAAAAGCCATTCATTACTCATATTATGTGCTTAGTGTTCTGAGTAAACATCAACAACAAAAATGGGGAAGGGATAAAACATGGCTTCTTGTAAATTGTCTGGAGCCCAGATTATATACACAGTGCTAGAGTAGGCTTCACTTGTTACTTTACAAATGACTTAGGAAGGAAATCCTTTTGGAAGTTTAGGAAAAACTCTCTTGGTTAACAGAAGCAAACTTGTAGCAGACTCACTCTGGGACTGTTGTCATTTTGTTTAAAAAGAAAAAAAGTCTATATATTTTTGGAGGGATGTAATGGTAGGCAAAAAAGGATCATTTGCTTTTTTTTTATATAATCAAAAAGTATAAGGCTTCTATTTGAATGTGACTGGGGAGGATCTTTCACACCCATTGTGGGGCCTGGGAAGATTTGTAAGAAGGTCCACACTTTTGTTAATAAGGCACGGTTTCTCAAGGGGTGTGATGTTCCCTGGCTCTAAACAGTGAATAAGACTCTGAGGGTGAGGTTTTACTTTAGGGCTTAGTTTTTGTTATAAGGTTTGAGTGCCAGACAGGACTCTGGGAAGCTGCCAAGGGACCCCTTTGGTTTTGAGAACCCAGATATCATGCTTCCCTCTCTGGTAACTGTGGTCAGACAGCTGTACATGTCTGTTGAATTATAGTCAGGCAGCGGAAGCCATGTCTGTTAATTATTTGGGGACTTACTGACTGGAAGTGGTACATTTGATCAGACAAGGACTCTGGGAAGCTGCTAAAGGAGCCCCCCAGCTTTGAGAACCCAGATGTCATGCTTCCCTGTCTGGTAACTGTGGTCAGACAGCTGGGGTCCAATTGTCTGTTGAATTCAGGCAGAGGAGACCATGTCTGTTGATCTTTTGATTTCTCTGCATTCTCTTTGAAGTTCAGGGTGCTGATTCCTCTGAATTAGGTGAATGATATATGTGCTTGGTTAAAGGAATAATACATGTGCTTGATTAAAGTGACTATTAACCCCTCAAAAGTTGCCTTTACTTTTATGAATACCGATCTAAGAACCTGTCATAGCAAGCCCCCCCTTCTATGTTGTGGTGCTCACTGTTACAGGGGACTAGGGGTTAAATACATATGTGACACATGGCCTGACACAGTGGAAGCAATATTGAGTTCAAATTTGGATAATGCTTAACAAAGAAGTCATTGAAACTTTCTCTGCCTCTGTTTGCCCTTAACAGGGATAACAGTAATACCCACTTCACAGAGTTGCTGTGAGGATCAAATGAGATATGTAAAACACTTGCCAAACCTTAATAAGTTACAAATGTCAGATTTCATCATTATCATTATTGTCATCATGACTGGAAAAACATGTGAGATCTCTCCAATACTGCTTCCCAAGAGATCAGCATGTGGCAATATCAGAACAGCAAAGACAACTGACACTTTATGGATAGTGGGGAAGAGATGGAGGACTGTACAGGAGAATGGTATCTATACCACCTATGGGAGGGGGGAAGGCAGGCTGACTGCCCAACAATGCAGATATCATAGGCTAGAGGGCAACACAGAGAACACTTTAATGGATTTCATACATTTAAAAAAAATAAACATCACTTCTCTTCTGATGAAAAGCATATATACAGGCAAGTGTTATCATATAGTTCTATTTTGTGGCTCTCTCTTGAGTCTTCAGCTGCCCATATGAGTTCTGGTTACCTGATACTTCAAGGTGAAACAATTTAGTTCCATCACCCTTGTACTCTGTTCTGTCTTTTGGTGCTCCCATTTGTCCAGGGAACCCTGAATGGTCGTACCATTCATTTAGGAAGGTTCTAATAGAACTCGAGGTCTTTACATAGCACCATAACTTCTGCTTAGAAAATACTGAAGATAAGAAAGCCTGAGTTAAATAAAATAGAACAAACCATTCTGTTGATCAAATCTCCCTATACTCACCCTGCTCTAAAAAACAAAACTTATTTGCTCTATAATACATCCTTCAGTGAAGCAAATCATAATTTATATGTATACACACACACACACACACACACACACATACATGTATATATATATATATATATATATATATGAAGAAAGAGAGAGAGAGAGAGAGAGAACTAGCATCGTAGCCAACTCCTTGTCCTGGCTCTAATTCTCTGGTCACATACTTTTTGCCTTTCTCAACTTTGTTTTTCTTGCTATTACCTCCCACCCACAATTGGGTCCTTTCTTATCTAGCAAAATATAATAAATGGGAAACAGCTGGAGTAGACACTGGCTTTCATTCTATTGTTGTTATTCTTGTCCTCTGTACATCATTAAAAGGATGGGAGTGTTGTTGAATTAAGTAATTCTGCATATTTGAGAAACTAGAATTCTCTCTTTCCTTTGTCACTCCTTAAGGAGGAAACATAGGATTTCAGAAAAAGGACAGAATTAAGAATCTGAAAAGCAGAAAATCTATGCTGTAGTAGTAGTAGTAGTAGTACTAGTAGTAGTAGTAGTAGTAGTAGTAGTAGTAGTAGTAGTAGTAGCTGCTTAGGCATTCTCTTAATTGAAATGCAAATATGAATGACATATAGCAAAACCAAAAAAAAACACCCTAAAATATTGCTATTTAAAAGACAAGTGTATGTTTGTGGACATATTAATAATATCAAATAAGAACTAGTGAAAGTATTTTCTATTAATTGTCTTGAATATTGTATATTATGCTTTGTAAAATCTGATAGTGATTGGGAAATAATTGTCATGATTATAAAAAAATCATTGTAAATAAATATGGTCATAAATGTAATTACAATATAGCATTATAATAAAAATGGCTAATATTGTTAGTGTGGCATTATCTTTACAGGCTAATGTTGAATTTAGCCATGCTAAATGTGTCTTGCATATTATAATTCTGTAGCATTTTCAGAACCCATTATTAACTGTCAGCTGTCACATTATATCAGTAAAATTTTAATCACTTGCCAAATATTTTCATTTGTAATAAGACAATAGCCTAAGAAACCTACATGGATAATAAAATCAACCTTTTTTAATATAATATCCACATCATATTAAATATATTTAAACATGAGTATATTTAAAATTTGAGTACTCTATGGGGAAAAGACATTTATATATCATAAAAACTGAATTAAGGAAAACTAATCAGAAATCTTAGGTAACTAGAAATTTTTTTTTTAGTATTTCACTTTTTGGGGGGAGGATGAATGACAAGAAAGCCACCTTATATAAGAAATATATTAATTTATATAAATCACCTATATGAATTGGTGGGGTTAGAAAATGTCACCAAAATTTATTGCATTTTCTACATTTAATGTGTTATATGACACAATGGTTTGTTTTATTTTATAACTAATGACCCACAACCATAGCAAAGCATTCAATCATCAGCAAAGAGAGGGCTATACTTGGAGTTAGAAGAATCTGAGAACAATTCCTACTCCAGACACAAGCAGTGGGACTCTGAGAATATTCCTTAATCTCTTTGGGCCTTTGGGTCTTCATCTATAAAACAATTCAATGACCTCTAGTATCTTTTTCAGTTTCAAATCTATGATCCTGTCCTTACTATACTTATAATAGAGCATGAAAGTGAACCCATGCATTATAGAAATATTTAACATAGATTGAGCCTTATGACCTAGATATTGGGGCCCTTGATGGTTGAAATGGTCTGTTTGGATGTGTATAAAATTTACAGACAAGAAAGACATTCTGGAGCAAAATAGGTAAGCTAGGGACTTTCAGGTCATGGGCAACAGAAGGAAGACTGGCAATACGTAATGGGTAGCAATCTGGACAGGAAGAGAGTTGACAGTGGTTCGGTACTGTCAACCATCTGATGGCCTCATGGTACCAGAGATCTCTAGTGACAGGCAGGAGTAAATTAGGCAGAGGTATTCACCAATATTCAGTAGCTCCCGTGACTGGGCTCTGAATTCAGGTCTTGGTCAGAACAAAACTGGAAGTGATTGTTGGAGAGAAATGCACACATTGAGGCAAAATTACATGATACAGACCCAACCAAAAACAAATAAATAAGGTACAGGTTAGATCTTTGGTCACGCATATCTAGACAACAGCTTGATTAGAACAAGAGTACAAGGTCAGAGTGAGACAAATAGCAAGACTGACTTAATGCCGATGTACCTAAGCTACTGGTTCATTTATTTCTCCTGTGGGGGCTGGATTGAAGTCAGTATTCAACAAACCTACAGACAGAGGTTAGGTAATTCTAGCTATGGGAACTATAAGATTGTAAGTAAGGAGACAAGAGATGATTACATAAAGATTTTTTGCCTTCATTTTCAATTAACCAGAAAATTCTAATTCCATGTGATTCATATGTGTCTGTTGGTCTTTTGTTGCCGAAGAAGACCATGCCATCAGAGAAATAATGACTTGACTTGCACTTGACTTTTGTTTTCTGAGTGAGGGAGGGCTGTGAAAGGTCACCAACCTCACTTTCTTCTCCTGAACCATCTGGAGTCAGTGGCCTGATATACATCAGGGTGGCTGGAGATGGCCCAGGATGCCATGGGAGACCCTGGCCCTTTCAGGCTAAGATCCTATAGCATATACATTTTACTTTCCCTAAATGTATATATTCAAATTTGGGTGTTAATACATGTGTCCCTACATATGCTTTAAAGATCTGTGCTTGTGTTTTTGTGAGGTCTACCTTTCCCAAAATAGACTTCAAGTCTTGTATACTAAATAGTCTTGCTGAGTGACTGGGGAAAAAAGTGTCATTTCTTTGTGAATAACCTGTGGATAAACCTTTCTGAATGTGTCTGTGCTATACTTCCAGTGAGAAGAAGTTTGTTACTGATTAAGCTGGAATCCTTTCCAGGATGGCAGGACCCGCTAGGGGACCTTGTACTCTGTTGGCATAACCTTCAAGATCCAGAGTAACTTTTATGCCACAAAAATGACTGTTGGGAGAGGATAAACACATATGCATGCACACACACACCTTGATTATTTCAGATTTACATACTTAGTACATACACATTTGTGTATATGCACATCTCACTCTTCATTTTGTTATAGAAATCTTTCAATAAATTATTTCCTATGAATGTACAGTAAGACATATATACCATGCTTATGTAACACTGCATTTTTGTGGGGGTGGGAGAAGTATGGAGAGTCATCTAATTTGCTTGAGTCTCCCTAAGGGGGGAAAAGGAATGTCTTAGAGCAAAGTAGTTATGTATTTTAAATATTTAGAAGTCCAAACATCACTCTGTAATTTTCGTCCCATACATTTATTAAGACAAATTGTTCCCTAGTTATGCATCCATGTGCATCACAAGAGACAGCATTAATAATCATTAAATATATGTCTAAATAGAAACTGGGAACTAGTCTAATGGGGATTTTTGCTTAAAAGAAGCCTGGAAGTGGGTAACACCTACTTTGAAAAGGAATCTCTTCAGGAACTGTGTAACAAACTTTAATAAGGAAATTAATGGTATAGTCTGGTTCTTAGTGTTAATTTCAGATTTGTTACCTAAAAACACACTGAAATGGTACTTCAGCCTATTTACGTTTGGCGAAAATGTAGCAGACCAACCAATTTAGTTGTGTCCATGTTTAGTGTTAAAACATTTCAGTTATGACATAATCACTTTAAATATTAATTATTAATAATGCCATTATGATTCTATATGTGTTCCAGATAGGCTGGATTACAGGTGAATTTGGGCATTTATTACTTCTTGCTGCAGATTGATAGTGGATGAAGAATTAAACCAAATATAGTAGTGTTGACTAGACTTATCAAAAGGAATTTTTGATGTTAAATGTGATATGTGGAAACATACATGTATATATAGGATAGGCATTTTATATCTTTGTAACTGCTACATGTATCCAGATGTTGTATAGCTTAGTGATCTGAGGAATCTGCTTTAGAATCACGTGGTGGGTACCCAGGCTGGGAAGCACTAAATTGATTGTTCTAGAGCACTAGAACTGATTTTTGTGAAACCACTCTCCACAAAGAGAAACATGTAAAACTTTTTAAAAATAGGATGATAGAGAAGGGAAACAGTGGTGACAGTTGAAGTTGCTGAAATTTGGACATCATAAACAAAAAAAATATTTCAAGAAAAAATAATCTACCTAGTTCAAGCAAATTTCCATCTATTCTCTTTTGGTTCCTTTTCTTTGATCGTGAACATGTATCTTTTTTTTTTTTTAATTATTAGTCCAAATGCTTAAGAGTCTTCCTAAATTTCTTTACAGGTAAAATGTACAAAATCAGGTGCTTTACTTTGGAAGCAATGACTGGAAACTATTTTTATAACCTAAATTAATATATCATTATAAATTGCATACTTCCATATACCATTAGGTTAGCAAGAAATGATTACAATTTTCTATTGTATATTACACAAATAGCTCAAATGAACCCATTTTAAACTTCATCACAAAAAGTTCCATTCCCAATTTTTTGAAATAATTGTAATGACACATTTTAAAGAAGTAGATGTTAGTTACTGTCAGTTTCTGTCATTAATATATCAAAAGAATATTCCATGACTAAGGGAACCAAACTTCTAGGAGATGAGAATTCTTACTTAGATTCCTTCAAAGTTTAACTCAAGTGCTGTCTTTTATAACAAATCTATTCTCATACATTTCAGTTCCTAGGACCCTCACCTAAAAGGTATTTTATATATTGTTGTTCACTCATGTCTGACTCTTTATGACTTCATGGACAGTATCATGTCAATACTGTCCAAGGGGTTTTCTTGGCAAAGATACAGGAGGAATTTGACATTTCCTTCTCTAGTGGATTGAGGCAAAAAGAGGTTAACTGACTTGCCTAGGGGAACACAGCTAATAGTTATCTGAGGCCTGATTTGAAATCAAATCTTTCTGACCACTGGTCCAATGATCTATCCACTAAATATCACATAGCTGCATTTTTACATTCATTTCACACTTCGTAGTCAATGAACATATTATTTTGTCCCCAATAGAAAAAAATGTGAGCTCCATGAGGTCTGTAACTTGTTTCCTCCTCGTTGTTCTCTTCTCTCTCCTTTCTTACTGTCTTTCTTTTCTTCTTTCTCCCTTTTTTCTTCTGCTCTCTATAGAATATAGTCACTAATTCATAAACAATTGTTTTAATATCAGGGAAATCCACTTCCTTCATTCATGGTAGGACAGGGTTTCATGATGGTAAATGGAGTAAAGATTCAATTAAATAGATATATCTTAAGTACCAGTTAATACATAAGACACTCCACGAGGTGCCAGAGATACAAAGGTAAAAGAATAATTAAGTACTTGATATCAAGTAGGTTACATTCTTAAAGTCTTATCTTCTTACAAGTTTTGCCAGTTTAATTCAGTTAAAGTAATCAGATATCTAAGATTATGTGGGGAAGCAAAGAGAGTCCATGATGATTCTCAGTGAGGGATAGGTACACTCAAGACTATTCTGTCCACTTGCTGCAATATGATCCCATTACAGTTTTTTTCTGTTTTCAGTGACTCTCATAATTTTCCTACTTCTATTTTGCTATAGTTTTAATATTTGCCAATAATAAATTAATAGGAATTAGATTTGTTCCTGTGATATTCGTGACAATGTTAAAATAGCTTCAGAAAACACCTGCACGTAGTTTTACTTGGAAGGGGAGAAATATGTGATTTTTGGCAATGGATTCTATGGCTCTT
Source organism: Notamacropus eugenii (assembly GCF_028372415.1). NCBI lineage: Eukaryota > Metazoa > Chordata > Mammalia > Diprotodontia > Macropodidae > Notamacropus > Notamacropus eugenii. Next base: position 273,235,176 of record NC_092877.1, read on the forward strand.
GTGCTCTACTTGTTGGAATGTTGGGGTGGTATGCTGATATTGAAACTATTTCACCTTTGCTCCTCCCCTGTGAATGAAAATGAAAAGAACAGGAAGGTAGAGAACAGGAGAATGCCCATAGGCCTCTGTGTGTGTAACAATAAAAAACATAGTAAGTTTATGGATTAGTTCCCTTATTACACACTTAGGATTTTTTGTAAGGCAAATGCATTTAGCCACCTGAGGTGTGCCTTAATGGATCACTATAGGATACTCTAGGGATTTTTAATGTACTTGTAATGTGCCTATGTGTAAATTATTTTAAACTATTTTTAAAAGTCACTTTAAAATTCTTTCAGCAGGTTCTTCCTTCCTGGAAAATAAACTATTGGGGAAAAGATAGAAAGAGAGCAGTGGTTTAAAAAACATACAACGTGTTCTGTTAAAGTTAATTTTGAATTCAGAAAATTTTCGAAAAACTGAATCTTCACTGTCTGACTTCAGGGTTCTGGCCTCTTTTCTTGTAGCAGATTCCATGAAGGAATGTTTGTCCCATTTTCCATCATAACAACATTGTTTAGAATGTGTGCTAGACATTTTATCCCCAGTGCTTTTGTCCAGGAACTCTTCTATCTGGTGCTTTCCGGGCAGCTGGGCAACTGTCAACTTTATTTTTATTTAAAAACACACTTCCACCAAATGAAATACTAAGGAATCTAAATAACGCTTTCAATTTAAGTTCTCAGATACAAGCAAACAAGCAAAGCAGGCGAGTCACTTTCAAATAGTAATGAGGACAATAACTGAGTGTTTGGAAAGACTAGAATCAGGGTACAGGGAAATGGAGGGACTGGGCTGAGGGAAGGGGACACAGGAAATGGTTATGCCCTTACACTCTGGCTAGAGCAAAGAACTTAGAGCGCTGATCCAAATTTTCAAGTGAATATAGACTTTTGTAATGTTAGATTCTAATATTAACACCTACACATTTTTAAACATACCTCTGCACATTTTTAAACATGAGCCTTGATATTATCATAATGAGACATTGAAAATTAATCACCCACAATCAAATATTTTATCAAATGTCATTATTTTAAATGTGACTCAAATTAAGTTCATGAAATTCAATAATTACTTTGAGCTTTTGTCTTAAAGAATTTCTTTCTGGTCCCTTTTTCGATGAGGGAGGATGTAATTGACATAGGATGGAAAGAGAATCACAACAGGGAAAATATTTAGGAAATTGGTCCTTTCCTGGTTTTTAAAGAAGAATGATTATTTACAAAGATATAGTTTAGTCACTAGAAGACTGATCTTCCAATCAAGGAGACGCAAGTTTAAGTCTTGTTTCTAACACACAAACAATCTATGAAAAACAACAAATCACCTTCTCAATCACTTTGACAAGGTTCTAAAATTTGCAGTTCTGAATTAGTGGAAGAAGTTGCCAACACTAATAAAATAACAAATTTGGACTTATATAATAATAATTTTTATGTGAAACAGTTGTGCAGTTAAAACTCAAGCAAAATCACCAAATTAGCTCATATTAATAAATCATCACTTATGCTAGTCTCCAGTGGTGTTTGCCAATTCTTTGGTCAGTTTTATATTGGATTTTAATTTGAGTGTTATCTTGTTCTGAAGGTCCATTGGAAGGTTAAGATGTCATTTAGCTTTATCTAAGATTAAGTACAGTGGAGTTTTGTCACAAAATGTTATGGCAAAAGGTAATTTTCAGACTGTGCTTAACATTACTGTTGCTGAAATGAAATTAAAAGACTTTTGTTTCTCTGAAATTAAACCAAAACCTCTCTTTCTGGAAATGCTTCATCTGCCCCATTCAAAGAAAATTCAACTTGCTTAAAAGTAGCAGCAACTAATATTAGTGGGCCAGTGTTATTTCCATATTCTTGTCAAATTTATATGACTTCTTTGGAATAATGGTACCTGTAAATAATGCATTGTGCTTTCCTATTTTAATTCAATTTTCTTTCCCCCCCGCTCCATTTTTTAGGTGAGATAGCTGAGGCACAGTTAAGTATCCAGTGTCACATGGCAAATCAGTAGCAGAAGTGGGATTAGAATTTAAGTCTTCATTGGCCAAGGTTTTTTGTTTGTTTGTTTGTTTTGTGTGTTTTTTTAACCACTACACAGTGCTTCTTCATATAGCATAGGAAGAAATGGGGAAAATGTCATTGGGAAGCAAAATATTTTTAGAGTCCACTAATAAATAATTGAACCAAACTCTGTTCTCTAGTTGAATGCAGAATTGTTACTTATCAAATCAGTCAGTAAATGCTTAATGTTTGAAAGCATTCTTGGAAGCTTTAGCTTTAAGCCTTAAATCCATAAAAATTTACTAGATGATGTCAGGTACTTAAAAAAATTTACAGTACCACCCACCCTGAAAATTTGATCCAATTTATGGTATAGAACTCTCACTACATGTACTCTAGGATCCCACTTGCTAGTCAAATAGCAGTAATGTATATTTATTTAAAAATAGTTTTCTTCAAGGTGATTAGCTTATGGTTCCCTAGGTGACCTAATTATCTGGGTCTAGAATAACAATGACCATCACATTCTTTACTGATTAATAGTAATGCTTAGATGCACATAGCTTGGTAATTTGTGTTTAATGCTCTAATTGATTCAGGATTGAAGGATTTCACCTGCATCGGTTATATACTCTTCCGTCAAAGTGGCTAATCCTTTTATTGTCTTAATACTAATAATCTGGGACTTCTCAGATCATTCAGATCACTGGTAGAGTTGGCAAAGGATCACCTGCTTAACATTTCTATCCTCAGTTTGTCTGGATCAGCACCAGTGTAGAAGTTGCAGGTGTAGGGCCCAATGCACAGCTAGTAAACTGTTAACATAGATCTTAAATATTAAAGAACAATCCAAAATCCTTTAAGTACAATACCACACACATGGGAAATGACTCACAATCTCATTGTAGCTGAGTACTCCTGTGAGACTTATAGTAAGAGCATTCTCCATTTCTGTCTGTTCTCAGGGAAAAGAAAATGTTCATATTTTTAATTTTATTATTTATTATTATTAATTTTAATTTTTTTGGTGAAAGTCTTTAGGAATCTTCTTTCATAATAGCTGAAAAATCACTTACAGCTTTGGTGTCATTTGATACAGTGCATCACTTGTCATTCTAACTCAAAACCCTTCAATCATAGATGGTTCCCTGTTGTTCTTGGAATAAATTCCATACTATTTGCTTGGCATTTAAGGCCCTTTGCAATCTTGTACCTTGTCCAAACAAACCCTCCACATGTTCCTGCTGTCCCCTAACGTAGCCATCTTTTTCTATGCATTTGTCTTTGATCATCGCAATCCTAATCCCTAGAAGACGTTGAAATCTTACCCATCCTTCAAAACTTCACTAAATTACTGCCAAATCCATGAAGCTTTCCCTATTTCCTCTCTTGCAAATGATCTTTTCTTCCTTCCTTTTCCCTTGGTGTTCTCTTTTTGCTTCTTTGATATACGTTCCATGTTTTATTAGGTATTGTTTATGTGTTTATATCCCCTAATGGATTTTACAATCTTTCAGGACAGAGGCTATGTTTAAATTCCCTCAGTACCAAGAACAGGTACTTAGCAGACATTGAATAAATGTTGATTTTAATTAACACAGTAGAAAACTTTTCACTTGTTCCAAAGAGGTAATTTTATTTCCCTATGTGCCGTGGTGTCTACACAATATTAATAGCTAAGATACCCGATCTAAGCTTCTTACATAAACATATGTTAAAGATATGGTGTAATTGAAAGCTTCATGGACTAGGAATCCAGAGAGTTTATTTATTGACATGTATTAACTGAGCCAGTCACTTCATTTCTCTGAACCTCAGTTAACTTATAAAAAAAGGATGGTCATGATTATCAAACCTACCTTACAGATTTGTTGGTAGGCAAGGGTTTTGTAAAGTTTCAAACAGTATAATAAACATGAGGGTTTGTAGATTAATTATATTTTTCATTATATTATTATCTTTTGTTTTTATCATTATCTTCATTTCCAAATATGTCCCTCCACCTGTTCTAGTCATCCCTTATAATGAATATTTAAGAATAAAAAACAGAGAAAAGTAATTTAGAAGAACTAACCAATATATCATCCCTTTCTGAAATGATATACTGTTCTATATCCATAGCCAGAGCCCTTCCAACTCTGAAAAGAGGAACGTGCATTTTGTGAAGTGTTCTTATAAAGATGGCTTTCTTTTTTAACTTCAAAAATAGCTCCACATTTTCTGGCCACACTGGCTTATGCTGTCAGCAATAGGAAGGAAACCAGGGAGAACCCTTTTTATAAAGTGGCTCATGTGAAAATATTGCCCATCAGAAACATAAAAATGTGCTTTATCATAGGATTCAGGATTGTTTGTGGCTGAATGAGTAAGGGAAATATGTGTTCAGTGAACAGGGAGATTTCTATATAGTCAAAATTCACTGGACATCACAGTACCTCTCACCTGATTCCTACTAACATTAAACAGAGGCGAGTAAAGGGATGTGTTTCTAACCTGTAATCAAGGTTCCTGAGCAGAGCTGCCTTTGTGTATGCACTCCTCTTGAGTGATAGAATACTAACAAGATGTTTTCCAAAGGAAACCTTGTATGAGAAAATTGCTTAGACATGAATAATCCTTTTCAAATGGTTGTCAGGCATTAGTCCTGAGGTTTGAGAACACATTATGAGAATGGTTACTGAACTAATATTAAGGCAAAAAAACAATGTTGTTTATATGTTTACGACAATGTCGTGATCACCAATGATGTCATGTTGCTTTAAAATTGAACTCAGATCTGTTTAGGTTTTAACCTGCTATTCTAGAGTTTTAGCTATTTAGGTTTTAACCTACTGCTTAGAGTTCACCTTTTGCATACTTCCTTTTAAAAAAATGGACTACAAAGAAGAAGGGCTATGAGGGTTTTTTATTGTTTCCTCCTCTCACAGTAGATTTAAATACTTTTAGAGCTTTATGTACTTGTATCTTTTGGTCTGATTTGTAGTATTGTTTATAATTTGGTAGAAAGTGTAGAGTCAGCACTTCTTCATTTATTAAAAGCAAAGTTATTTGATTTATTTATAACTAAAGTTCAGTTCTGAAAATATAGTGGGGGTTTTTTCCTAAGGGTTGGGAATAACGAGTGAATTGTACATAATGGAAACAACATGGTTCATTTGAGGCATTTTAGTGTCCAGGGTGGAACAGCCTTTGACTGATTAAGTGGGCAGACTTTATTGACTAACATTATTAAATATGAAATCTATTAAACTTAAGTACAACCTTCTCCCTTCCCCCACCCCATGTTAACATCAGTGCAAGTGCCAGAGTAAAACTCATGACATTTAGAAAGGAGAAAGAATCAGATGAGATTTACCAGAAGGAGGATATATGAATAATTGAATAGGAACGTCTGTAACAATGCAGCTCCTTTAGATAAAGCTTGACAAAATATTTTTCCATTTTCTGATGGGGATAAGTTGCTGAGGGATGGCTCAATCAGTTTTTCCATAGGCATGGTAATCAGGATAATTTCCGAGGCTTCTTTCTAAGACCCGATTTATTTCACCCACATCCCAAGGGGTCCACCACAAGATTGCTTTAGCCTTTCTGTTTACACTGGAAGAACTAAAAGTGCCACACTCACTTTGGTCTAACTGCAGCCTAGGTCAGAGAAATGGTATCTTTTGGGTATGAAGGTAATTTATTCATTGCCTTACCTCTTCTCACACCAAGGTTTCCTCTTTATGACTTAGAATTCCCATGAGACCCCTATAAGGCATATCCAGAGTGCCTTAGTGAAAATCTCCGTTCCTGTCAGGGATGCCAGCTTAAAGTCGAGCCAGTGCATCAAAGTGGGATAAATTAGTGTACTGACTCATAGAACCATTTTCATAGCTGAATCACGGTTTCCTTTGGGGGAAAGAAAAATGTAGCTTTTCTTGCCTGCTATTCTATTACATTGTGGGTCTCTTCAGAGGTGTAAAGAATTGACCTTTATCCTTAAAATGGCAAACTGTCTCTTTGAGAGAGAGGCTGCTGTTGCTTCTAAAGAGAAAGATTTCTGTTTTACTTTTTTTGAAGAGTCTGCCATTGCTATCATAGGTAAAGCACTTAGCAGAAAGAAGGGAATTCCACAAGTCTCCAAGGTAGGCTCTCTTTCTTATGAGGGCATTAAGGTTTGCCAGGGCTTCTCAGTGTCAGAGCTGCCAGAGGTATTTCTTGCATGCTGATATTTTTAGATAGACAGCAAGTCCTTCACTGTCCTTGTTTACATTCCTAAAGTGAACTATTCCTTATGACAAGGAAAGTTTTCTGATGGACAGCCAAGGAATTTAAATCCCTTTATGTATTTTTATATCTGTTTCAGAAGCAACCAGTACCAGTGTGGCCTCTCCAGATAGCCTCTAGGTTACTATTATCTAGGCTTGTTGAGGTGACAGGGTTAGACTAAATTCTTTTTTTTTAAATGGGCAAAAACTCCTACTAGGCAGTAATCCTAAAGGCAATAGGTTTTCTCCTTTGTTATAAAATTCTCCCAATACATACAAGGCTCCCGATGAATGTTCAGCTACCCTTCAGTTTCATCTAAGTCTGCCTAGAAACAGTTCATGAATAAAGTTAATGCTTGGTTTTAAGGCCATTCCTTTCTTGATATGTGGCCAAGAATGATGCCAGAGAGTACTTGAATTGGTGGAGTATTTTTATAATATAGGCATTGACAGTGATGGGAAATGGAAATTATTTACTCTGGGAACTCTGAATATCTTACTGTTACACCATTTACATAATATTAAATGATTGGCACAGTAGCTGGTTGAGATGCCCCTGAGCTGTTTTTCAGTCTATGCCCCACTCCAACCTGCCACTCTTGACATTTTCTTACATGTAAGACCTGAAAGAAATTAGGTCAGATCTTAATGAAATGAGGCGGAGGTTAAGAAAGAATTTTGATAAAGCTTCAAAAGGTAAGTCATTCTTACAGCCTTGCTCTCCTTCAGGCTTCATTATAGTATAAAATGTGTTATAGATCCATTTCTCAGTAGCTGTGTATGAGGAATGACTATAAAGCAACATGACTGATTTTTTTTAAATAAATGGCCCAGTATGCTTCATCTTCATCAAAAGTAGTTGCCTTAGGAGAATACACACTGATTTCAATGATATGCAATTGCTGGAACCATTTTTGTAACTCTTCCATTAGAACTGACTGCCTTCGGAGGTATGTCCAACTGCTTAGAGACAGCTATTGCCCTAGAGAGTCATGAGGATAGTAATGGCATTCTACCTGAGTTGAATTCAAAGAAAACTAGAAGATGTTGCAGGCTACATATAGCCAATGTAAAAAACAGGCAAAAATACCTGCAGAATGTTAATCATACAATCTTAGTATGAGAAGGGAACTCAGAGTGTAACTAATCTTGACACACCTGGCAGCAGTCACTGATCTTCTCCTTGGAAGACCTCTAGGGACACAGATCATTCCACTATTGGATAACTGTAATTATTAGGAAATTTTTCATTATATCAAGCATAAATTTGCCTTTTTTTACTTCCACCCATTGATTTTAGTTTTTTTCTCTAGTTAGGTAGAATAAACCTTTCTTCCGTGTAAAACCCCTTCAAATACTTGAAGATATCTAACAAACCCAGTCTTTTCTTTTATAAGCTCCATATCTGGTTCTTTCAGTCAGTCCTCATATGATGTAAATCTGAGGCCCTATACCATAACTACAGTGTTTCAGATGTGGTCTGACTAGGTCAAATTTCAGTTCTATTATGATCCCTATAATCCTGGATACTGTTCTTTTCAGTGCAGCTAATGATTACATTCGGATTTTTTGTTAAACAATTGTTTTTGCATGACCTGCAGTCCACTAAGAACCTTACCTCTTTTTTTAAGATTAGATCTACTTTGGACATATCTCCCCAGTTTGGGACTTATGAAATTCATTTTTGAATTTAAGAATAAGACATTATTTATGCCTTAAAATTTCATCTTAAGAGAGCTGACTCAACGTTCTAGTTTGTCAGAATATTTTTGAGTCTTGACTATTCTATTGTCTTCTGTATTAGTCATTCCTTCAATTTTTGTATAATTTGCACTTTTGATAAGTATATCATCTATGTCTTTAAGCCATTCTAGCACAATTCCTGTTATATAATATGTGCTTAATAAATACTTACTGGCTAATAAAATATTTCAGCCTTATTGATTGAGGCACTCTACTGGAGAATTTCTGAGGCACTCTATTGGAGAACTCTTTTCCAAGTTGGTACCTAAACATTTAGGTTTGACCATTCAAATTGTTCTTTGTCTTGATTTATACTATCTTTTTGTCCATGCCTTTTCATCTTCTTGACAAAACTAACATGAGAGACTTTGGTAAATACTTTTAAGTATTTAAGGTAGGTAAACTATACTTACAGTATGCCTATAATCCACAAGGTTAGGAATTATGTATTAAAAGATATGCATCAAGTTTAGACTATGTATTCCTTATAAAGTCATGATGGCTGTTTGTGATACTTCCTAGATGATTGTTCATTATTTCTTTAATATGTTTTAGAATTTTGCCAAGAATCAAGTCAAGGTTACTTGCATATACTTTGTCCCATTCTTTCCTTTGTTAAAAGAAAAAAATGAGACCTTTGAACATTATTAATCCTACAGTATTTCTCCTATCTCTATCATATTTCAAAAATCAGTGGCAGGTACACTTCAGAATGTAGGGACTTGGTCACATTTGAATATTGTCTACATCCTGATCTAAGAACTAAATTCTTGTTGTTCTCCATAGACTTTTAAAATTCTAGTTTTGACCTTACTTATTCCATGAGATATTCTTTTCTGCTCCTGATGCTTTCTCTCCTCTTTCAGTTTGTTAATTGGATATTTATGGTTGCTAACTGAACTCCTTCTTCACTGGGCATCATAGAAACTTCAGACTACATAAAAAGACAGTTCCCTGCCAAAGAATTGGTATTTAACTCAACAGAGAAAATATCTTATGAACTGTTAAGGATTTGATAAGTTTCTTCCATATCCCCAAATCAGGAAAGCTTTAATCAACACCATCCCTAGCATCAGTCTATGACGAGTCTAAAGACTGACAGTAGCACAATAACACATTTATGAGCTATCAAGAAAATCAGTTTCATTACTTTATGGTCACTATGCATCTTCTTCTTCTGCAAAACAACAACACCATTCAGAGAAACAATATTACCCAGCTTCGTCACCCATCTTATTGTCATCTTGCTTGGCTACAAATGACTTGTGGCTGTTTCCAAAAATCAAATCAGCCTTAAAAAGATGGAGATTTGCCACTGTTGAGGATATTTAAAATAATATGCCCCAGGCTTTGAAAGCTTGTATGCAGTTACATCTCAAATATATTAGATAGGAAGCATGGAATCTATCTATTTTAGGTAAGGTGAGAAGATTTTGTAAATATCTCTGGGCAAAACAAAAAATTATTAAGAAACTAGTTGTGGGAAAAATAATATCTGAATTAATCTGGAGCAAACTTCAATTCATTTAGGGAAATAACGGGCATATTTCACAAGCATGACTTTGGAAAGCTGTATCTTACCCAAAGAAATATATAGCTGTGAAATGCGACTACTTTAAAGTGTAATAAAACACAGGGACATTTTTCAACTTCAGATTACCAAATACTTCTATATGTGAGGAATACATTTAAATCAGTCCCATGCATTTCAAGTGTAACATCTCTTCTGTAGGATCAATCATCACTCCCTGAGCTGTAGCTACTTTGTAAGATAACAGGTATGTCTGGCCCTCCTGTGGCCAATGTCAGTGTTTGGTCATTCTTCAAAAAGGAAATCCAACGTAGGAAGGAAATTTTGAGGTTGTCTTTGAGTATTTTAACATTTTCCAATAACATGCTAGAGAAAAAGACTTAGCCTATCTTTTTCTTATCCCTAGGTATAATGGAGAAAATATTATTTATCAGTATGACTTTTAAATTATTATGAAAATTTTGTAGCGTTAACAGAACTGATTTCAGGCTTATAGGTTCTGTTTTAGGGGGAAAAGCTCTACCTTAATATCAACCACCTTTTGACTTCTGAAAGGTCAACGTTAAAGTTTTGTTTCTTTAACTTAAATATGGCAGAATCAAGATTTAGACTTGGAAGTAATTTTAATACCAATTGTACTAATAACCTCATTTTATTTCTGTTTCACACTCAAAGATAAGAGCTTTGAATGTTATTTTAAAGGAAAGGTTCATTAAGTCTCACCAGTCATCAGACATCAGTTTTGAATGAGTTTATCAGATCATAGAAAATCTCAAACTGAATGTCCCTTAGACAGCATAATCTTAGCATATCTCAGTTTAGTTTTAAACTTCAAGTCTCTCCATCAGATGTCAAATTGATCTTCCTAAAGTGTAAAGTCTGACCACAGCACCCCCATGTTCAATAATCTCATATTCAGTAAGGCTCCTCTTCATATCCAATATGAAGGGTAAAATCCTGTAGCATTCAAAGCCCTACATAACCTGGCTCCTTATTATTGTCCCAGTCTTCAGGGAAGAAAACTTAGCTTATGCCCTACCATGTACTCTATGATCCATTTATACTGACCACCTTGTTGTCCTTCACATAATACATTACATCTCTTGACTCAGGATATTCTCACTAATCCTTCCCCATGTCTGAAATTTTCATCTTCCTTATCTCTGTCCCCTGAATTCCTTCAAGTTTCAAATAAAAATTCTACCCCTGTACAAGAAGCCTTTCCTTATCCCCATTAATGTTAATGACTTCACCCTGGTGATTATTTCCAATTTATCTTATATTTATGTAACAGACTTTTGAGGCATCCCCAGATCACCTAAGATGAAAACATCCCTGTGGGAGATGCCAGGGACCTGCTCCTGGTAGAAAACATTCTACATTGTTCTCTGTCTTTTTTTCTGGTGGCATCCAGAGGGGTGTAATCCAGCTTCCTCTCTCCCTATGTCCACAGTCTATGGGGAGGGGAAGGTGATGAGGTTCATAGTTTAATTCAGTTCAGTTCAGTAGAATGGGGGGAGCCTGAATTCCAGGACAGAGGTCTCTTTGGGCTTCCTTGTTAAGCTGGCAGCAATAACTAGTCTGAAATCCTGACTCCAAATTGGCCATGGGTTAAGCTCCAGAGTTTCTTATACCTAGAACTGAAAAGAATAAGGAAAGCAAAGCAAAACCCAAGCCAGGGGGTTCTCAGGACCACAGAGCTTAGAGAGAAAGGGAAGGTAACTCTTTCCCCACCTAGCTTCATGCATGGTGCTTAAGCTGTAGATGAACAATACCTTCATTTCTGGACTGAACTGAAAAGAAAAAAATGACTATTTTTGGTGATTTTAAAGATATATCCAGTTTGGGATATGTAGCCATGTATCCAAGTGGTAGGGGAGTGCAGAATGTCTGGAAACAGTTCCTTTACATCTCCCAAACGTGTGCCTCCATCTTAGGTGATGTGGGCATGTGTCAGAGAACTCTATTAAATACAGTTTCTTTGTTCATAGTTGTTTGCATGTTGTCTCACCCATTAGACTATGAGCTCTTTGAGAGCAGGGAACTACTGTTGGTTTTTTCTACCTTTCTTTGATTTTCCAGGGCTTAGCATAATATGTGTGGCACATAGTAGGTGCTTAATAAATGCTTGTTGACTGATTGACTGCTCTGTGGGAATGTAGATTTCATAAGGAGGGATAAAAACTGTTGTACAGATATAGATGATGCAAATATGTATATCAATAGCAAGCTAGAAATGAGGGAAGACATACTGACATAAAAGGTTAAATAAATAAATTGTCAAAGTCTTTAATTGTGTCTAAAATAGACAGAGGTCATCATTATATTCTAACCTCCAGTGGGCGTAGGGCTTGATACATTCTGCGAGTATTGTTCTTTGTGGGAAATAAAACGTTAGATTTCAGCCGAAATGATCCAAACAGTAAATTTGATCATTATTGTTTCCCCTTTGCCTGTTTTGTCATTACCTCTTGACATAGTCATTCTAATAATTAGTGGTTATATAGCTTTCCCTTACGGGTTTGTGAACTGTGCCCAACACTGGGGCACTAACATGTCAAAACTGTTTACTAAATAAGATTCAGCACACTTTTTCATGTTCCCTTTGCTACAGATTGTGTTTATAGAGTCCATTCAGTCTCAAGTAGCCATACAAAGTAAGTCAAGTTTAAGCAGAGTTATTAAAGAGTGCTAAACAAAAAATTAAAAGTAATTTTATGTACTTTTATGGGATATAGGGTTTTGTTTTGTTTTTTACATTCAACTTGACGACTTCAATAACTGTGAAGACCCAGCTTAGGAAAAATTAGAAATGTGCTCCTTGTAACCCCCTAGTTGTCATGAGGAAAGGCAGCTTAGTTAATGGAATGAGCATTGACTTCAATGTCAGGAGAATGGCATTTGCCTTAAAGCTTGACAACTAATTATGATAGTGAATTCTTAAAGTGCATTTGATAACGTATTTTCACTTGATCAGCGGGAGTAATTAATACTCATCTCCATGATTGTTTTCTAAGGCTCAGTTTGTTAAACATGTGGGAACTCCCAGTGCTTTTCTAAGTAAAGTGAAGGGAGATTTTCTTTAATTGCAGCAGCATTTATTGGGCATTTATCATAGTCTACCATGGAGTTCTTAGTCTATTTGCCACCTACTAAACTGGAGGCATTATAAGTTTCTTGCCTATCTCAGCACCTACTATAGTGTTTGGTGCAGAGTGAAGGCCAAATAAATACTGTTGAATGAATGAAGAATTGGAAGCATCAAGATGCTTATTATAGAGAAAATAAAGCATCTAAATTATTGGATTATTTTTTTCATTTTTCACTAGAATGTTTTGCATTGTATCAATATGATTACTGTAGAAATTAAATTATTCTGCTTATGTTGCTTTAAGAAATGCAGAACAGGACTAAGAGATGATTTTAGGTAAAAAAAAAAAGAACAAAACTGAACACAACATAATTTTAATGTTTAATAATAATGGCCCATCAAGACTCAGAGATTAGCACATTGTCAGCACTAATGAAATATTAAGGAAGCAATCAATCAAAGCCTTGTTACAACCTAACAGTCACTTGATATATGATTTTTTTCAGAAAAACTGACTGTAAGTCAATGTTCTGTATATTGACCCAGTTTTTGTCATAGAGTCCCATTATAAAACTCATGCCATCTTCTAGTAATAGGCTTCAAGGAATGATATTTAGAATTTGAAGTAAGAAAGAGAAATGTTTGAAGAAGTAGGATCTTAGGTAGGAAGGAATGATGTTTGGGAGGGTGATCATAGAGATATGAAGGAAGTTGAGGTAGAGGAAGGAAATGGCTTCTCATTCCCATTGTAAGGCTCAACCGCAAATGTTGCTGTCTAGTCTTCCATATCTGTGCATCTTCCTAAATGGCACAGGGCTAACATAGTTTCAAAAGTGCTATCCCAGGAGACAGAATTCAGTTTGATGCAACAAACATGTGTTGAGTGTGTGTGTGTGTGTGTGTGTGTGTTTATTTACTTATTTGTGGATTATCATTCTAGATCCTGAGGGAAACAGAGTTTAGGGATCCCTTGGTCCTTGGCCTCATAGAGTTTATACATAGTCTAATAAAAGAAAGCAATACATAGCCAGAGCACTATAATGCCAAATAATATCTGCAGCGTAGATTTCTAATACAAAGTATTTTGTGACATTCCTTAGGAAAAGGCCATTATTGATTGTGGAGGTAGAATTTAGAGAAGGGTTTTGATGTTTTAGTTGATCGTTAAAAATAGATAGGATTTTCAGAGATGGGAACACTAGAAGCATAGTCTAGGGATAGTGAGCTGGGAATATGCAGGCCATGTGTGGAGTAGAAAATATTCTCTTTGGGCTCCAGATCTAATATGTGAAGGAAAGTAGCATGAGACAGGATTGGACAGGTAGAGTGACACTAGTTTGGGAAAAATCTTGAATGCCATACAAAACACTTTGAATTGTATTCAGAATGCATTAGAACTGTCACTCAACTCTCAACTGTGGCTCCAAGAAGTTGTAGCATGCACATTGGCCACACCCCCATGAAATCATCTTGCCAGATGGGCTAAACTAAGGTAACAGAGAGGCTTCAAACCTGTCAGTGAGTTAGGAGGATGTCTACCCTAACCATGTAAAGACTTCCCTCTGGTGGAATGAGAGGAAGAGAACAAAGGACATTAAAACTGAAGCAGGTGCTGTGGAACATGTAGAGCTTGGTCAGATACTGAAGATGTTAAGGTCATCCACTGAATCCTGGGCCATCACCAGTCATCGTTTCTTTTACTTTGCCATTAGACTTTGATGACTGGAAGAAAGAATGAAGTTGAAGACTTTGTACAACTCTTCTTCAGCTAAATCCAGTTCATATACATGTTAAGACATCACCCCCTCAATGTAATAAAAAATGAAGAAGAAAGAACAGTAATTTGTTTGGGAAAATATATTGCACTTATAGAGATATACAAGTTTAAGAGAGTGGAGGGGCGGGAGACTTTTCAGGGGGCTATAAAATAGTCCAGGTGGTTTATATAGAGAAGCTGTAGGAAGATAGTGACAATGGGAATCAAGGAAACTGATATGAGATTTTGCATAGGCTGAATCAACAGAATTTGATGATCAGTTGTATATGACAAGTGAGGGAAAAGGAAGAGTCGAAATCTAACAGCCAGTGTTTGAATATGGGAAGCTCAGTGGAGCTACTGACAGAAATAATGAAGTCTGAAGAAGGGGTAGAATGAGAAGAAAAAATAGTAAACTCACTTTGGGATCCATTGAGGTTTAGTAACAAAAATGTAATCTTGAGCTTTTCAAGAGAAAAGGGGACTATAGAGATCCTCTAGGCCAATACTCTTCTTTTACAGAAGTGCATACTTAGAGTCATAGAAGTTAATTAATACCTTTATCATTGTTACACTGGCAGTAAGTAGCTGATCCAGAATTCAGTATTTTCACTGAATCCCACTATAGGAACACACCTTTGTGAACATTCACATATGTCCAAATGGCCAGATTACAGCATGATGGTTATTTCACCTTTATGGTAACTATCTGTGTTCAATTTGAGAATGCCATTCTGAGAAGTAATCACCCAAGAAGTAATCATCCCAAAGAGGGAACTATATTTAGTTTCTTATTTATCCATTTTTTTAGTGCAAAGCTCCATATAGTTGGTATCCATATAAAAATGAAAAAAGACCCTTTTCATACATGGTGTTTGAATATCCTATGCAATGGTTACTGGTAGCATAACAATTATCCATTTTCCATATAGTGATCTATTATATGAAATTGGAAAAAAAAAGTTAAATTCTGCAGCTCAATTCAGTAAGCATTCCTTGCTGGAAGGTGTAACCTAGTCACCAATGCCCTTAGGATAATAGTATGTTTACTATCTAAATGGGAGACTATGTAGTAGAGGTGGAAAAACCACTGACTTTGGAGACAGAGAACCCAGGTTCAAAAAATTGACTCTGATTCTTACTACTCAAGTGACTGTGGATAACAATCTCTCTGATCCTTGATTTTCTTATCTGTAAAAGGATAAATTTGGAACAGTTATCTCTGAGGTCCCATCTAGCTCTACAAGCCAATTATTGATTGTTCCGATGTATGCTCCACTCATGGTGTGGGGATACACTAGGAAAGGCATGCATGGACTACAGAAATTCCAAATAAAACAATATCACTTTTGCTTTTTAGAGGTGATTGTTTTTTAACTTAGGGTCTTAAACAAAAACAAAAAATACAAGGAAGGATTTTAGTAAAGGGAGATTTGAGAGGAAGATATTTCTGGAGCAGAGAACCAAAGGAAAAAAGGCAAGGTGGGGCTTATTCATTAGACAGGGAAAGTCACAAAAAAATATTAATGTCCAGAAAGAACAGTATCTACTGCACTGGAGACCTCTGAGACAATGTCCTAATTGTTGTTTGAAAACATCTCTTTAAAGATTTACTTCTTTTCTGTGAATATTACTAGTTCAGTAGGAAACTGACAGTCTTCTTTTAGTATATTTTGTGCCATCACACCCCATTCTCAATTTAGAAGAGTTCTTTTAAATGCTTTCACATCTCAGTTCCTGTAAGTTTCCATTAAAAATCTATGTATTTTTATATGCTTCCGTCCCTTATATGTAGGTGACTTTTCCCATTTCATTCTTTTAAAGTAATTTCCTGAGTAGTTGAGCAATTTGATATACATCTCCACACAGGGTTATTGTTAGTTGTGAAGTTTTGCTATTTCATTCATTTTTCTATTTTTATATCTTCTGTGTGCTTGATGTCAGGAATTTTGCATACCATTCAGTGTGGTGTTCAGTTTTTAAAATTTTTTAATATTAAAGTGTTTCTAAAAACTGGTGCTTTGGAGCAAAATATCAAAGAAAGGAAATTCCTCTGTTGGTGGTGTACGATTTAGAAACATTCCTCAAATACTTCCTATTCCTTTATTATACTTGTAGTTTTAAGTTTTTTTGAGCAAAGGTGCAGGGCTTCACATCCAAAGGATGATAGAAGTATGAAAACTAGATTTCTGTTGGTTTAATGCAGCAGTTCTTTGAAAATAGCTAGTTGGAAAAGTAGAATTTCTTCAAGTCGATCCAATATTTCAGTTCAGATAAGAAAGGAACATTTTTTTTTTGCTCTGTAGGCATAGTATTTCAAAGCTTTTAAAACTGTGATGTTAACGTTAGAAGAAGCTAAGTGAGAGATTATCTGGTTGTATTTTTTAACAGATCTCTGCTCCTTGTACATGTTTTTAACCTTATAAGAGCTAATATTTTCAGATACTTTCCACTGCTATATTCTAATTCCAGAAAAGGTGATCGGTCCTGAGTAGTATATCAACAAACTTCTTGAATAGAGGAAAAATAGTTTTGCTAATAATTGTGATATAGTGGAATGAGAAAGAAATTACATATGCCTCTCCAACAAGATAATACGATTTCAGTGTATTTTTTGTTATTCATAGTAAATTGGCAACCTGAATGAATCCATAGGTTCTATACAGATTTCCATAGAAGAATAACCAGCATTTCTTGAATTTGTTTTTTTGTTATCAAGTTGATTTTGTTCAACTTTCATACTGTCCTAAGATCCCACCTAGCAGCATGAGTGATAATTGTCATAATCACAGTTTAACTACACTTCTAATTGCATGCTATCGTGTAGGAGGATACAAAGAAGTCACATACATGTCCTTCTGCTACCTTCTCTCTCAACTTGTATGACTGATTGGAATGCATGATACTGCTCAATATATTCAAAATGTTTTAAATATAAGATACTGAGAGACACAGACCCCTTTACAAAAAAATGAAAGAAATTCTTATCATTCAAAAAATCATAACACAAAATAGGAATGATATTCATAATTCACACTTAAATATTATTTTAAAATTTTATGAAATATTTTTCTCAAAACAATTATTTAAGGTAGGTAGTACAGTAAGCTGAGGCTCAGAGAGCTTAATTGAGTGATCACATAGTAAATTGAACTCAAATCTGGGTATCCTGCTTTTCTAGGACATACTGTATTTTCTCTACACCCTACTGGGCCCCTGTGGGGAATTCAAGTTCCCAAATGCTACTTTTATTCATCAGTTAGTGACAGATTAGGAACATCTTTAAATATTCCAAACATACATTATAAGACTGATTAATGGTATACTAATGTAAAATGTTAATACTGCCTTTAAAAACTAATCGTGAGACAGAAATTTCCGTTTGTGATATAGAGCAACAGAAAAAATGAAACCTTAATGTCAGTGGAAGATCTTGTATTGCATGCACAGTGTTGGAGAAGCCTAATGGTTTTGTTTTCAATTTTTAATTTTTTTTAACTTTCTGTGTGTCTGAGAGTTTTTTCCCCCTCTTCAAATGATTGTAATTTCAACTCCCAAATGATACATGTCCATTGAGGAAGCACACATTAGTAATTGTCAATTTAAGTTTTATTCTATTAGCCAGTAAGGGAAAAGACAACTGAAATGTAGCATAAGTGACACATCTTTTTATTAAAATATTACTTGCTTTTTAGGCACTGAATTTTGGAGATATGCCGAACTACTTGTGGGAGATTTGGGTACCTGACAAACCATGGGTGGTAAGATATCAGATCCATTTAAAGAAAACTAAACAAAAAAAAATTTCATAAAAGCAAACAATGTATCTTTTTTAAGTTAGGCAGTCAGGAAAGAATCACCTTCACTTACAAAATATCATAGCCTTGAAATCATGGATAAAACACTGTGAATTTGGTCATGATCCCTGAGAGAGGAGAGATAGAATTTTGAAACTTTCTTTTAAAGTTGAGAAAAATGTGAATTCATTCAAATGTACCTCTAGCAGGGTATTTCAGAAATACCTTCATGCAGATCTTACTTTAAGGAGCCCCTTAATAGCTTTGAAAACATAATTAATAAGTGTTTTCTAGGTCAGATCCCAATCATGTGTGTTTTCTAATAGTTCTTTACCTGTTTAGAGGGAAAGCTGAGATCATCAATTTCAAAATCTGCTTGTAAAAATCATCTCAGTTAGGTAGAATGTATAGACATTCATGTACATATGAATATATCTTTCTTTTGTATGTAGATACAAACTTGAGAACACTTTCAAAGCTTCCTCTTAACAGAAATTGCCAATATATTTTAGTGAGAATGTTTTAATCAGGTCACCCTATTGCTTTCCACAAGATGCTCAGTGAGAAAAATCAAAGTTTCTAACTAGAAGGCAGTATTATCATGTCTGATAATGTCTAGGTCAGCTCATTTTAGTATAAAGTGTTAAAAAAATGCTTCATTTCCTTTCATTGCTTTTTTTCTCGATGATCATGGCAGTATAAATATATGAAACCAAAGGGGAGTCAAGATTTGTCAGTCAATTAGTTCTACAGCCATTTGCCATTTTGTTCAGTGCTTAGAGCATATCCCTTCTGTGCTAGGAATACATACCTCAGGCAGAATCACAACTGAAAAGCTAAACTGATAGAAAAGGAACATTGACCAAACCTACAGCTTATGTTACTCAATCATAGGAACAGTCAATTAGAATTTATTAAGTGCCTACTGTATGCTTGGTATTGTGCAAAAGTGCTCAATTACACGGCAGCTTATTTTTTTTTTAAATAAACATACCAACTCACAACTCATGTTTCAGAACTACTGTCTGAGAATTCTAAAAATAGAGGTAAATCCAAATCCTTACAGATGGCCAGACAACATCCTTTTTAGTATTTTAGCAGTTAAAAAGCATTCAGACTTTAAAAAACAAAACAACCAACCCCATAGGATAAGATCTGATTCACTTTTAACAAAATAGTTGTTTCAAACAGTTACCTTTTTATAAGAATAATGGAAATTTTGGATTCTGAGGAGAAACAAATGCAGATATTGGGAATATGTAATATAGAATAAAAACCTTCATAATTAATAATATTTTTTCATAAGAGATTTCTACAAATCCCGTCCTAAATAAATGCCCAATGAACTGTACTTAGTTCAATGCAAGCTTTTATAGACTGGTGAGAAGCATATTTTTTTGAATTATCTATATGTGTTTACACGATGGACTGTAATAGTCCCAAAGGAAGCATTATGGCCCATCTAGTCAATAATCCATGTTTTAAAGTCCCTAAATACATGAATGCTATTATCAGCTATCATTTCGCTGATCTGCATTTTAAGAAGCATCTAAATACATATTTGCCAGCTTAATTTGAGTCTTGAAAGGTCCCTAAGTGTTTATTTACATGATAGACTATCCTGACATTGCAAAAACTGACCTTTCCTATACTTTTATGATTGCTTTTTATTTCACTGAGAATTCAACACAATGCTACAGGGCACTTTTAAGAGGACACGTGAAGTTGTACACTTTGCATTTTGCTTCTTGGTGAAGGGTAAATGTTCAAAGTATGCCTGAATTTTGTCCTCCTTCATAAGATAATGTTTTTCAAATGACTTTGAACCAAAAATGTTATTAACAACAACTCCACAGTCTGTAAAGCTTAAGACTTCACTAGGACACTTCGCATATATAAACACCTAAGCATACATATGCGTATGAACATGACAATGCGCATATTAATGAAAATATATGTATATATTTACATTGTGCTGCTTATCTACCTATGTTTGTGTATGTGTTTACATGAAATACATGAAAATGTGGGACATAACTTTGAGGCCCAACGCTCTGGGTTGTTCCAATAGCCTTAATACAATGGTGGATACTGAAACCCCAATATGTCATTTATGGTAATATGTTTTCTTAGATATTTTACTCAAGTTGGAAGGAAGATCCATAGCCAATTTTTCCTTTTACAAATCTCCAAAACTTGAACTTGTCATTTGAATTAAGAACCAGATGCTGATAATGTTGTCAGATTGAAGGAATAAAATAAAATAAGATTCAGAAAGGCATAACATGAAATAGAAAAGTAGGAGTTTTGTTGTTGTTTTAAAATTCATTATCACCAAACTTGCCCTAAGGAAACCACAGATTCATAGGAAAAAATCTTCTGACAGATGGACTCTCAGACATAGTTTCTTGAAAGTTTAGAGACGAAAATACGCTATAACTCCTTCACGAAAGTCACCTTGCTTTGGGCTAGAATATAAACATTGGTTCTGTCTTAGATGCCATTTGTTGAACTTTAGTTGTTAAAATATAAATATTGATTAATCCATTTAATAAAGCAGTCCTATGGAATAGATCTGAGGACAGCATTTTAGCAGATTTCCCACAGGTGATCCATATGTCATTCTTCCAATAGAAATTATCTCCTAGATACATTTTAGTCATTCATAATCCAGAAATTTGTCCGTGTGTGTGCTGAAGATTTTTCTTTCTCTGTTCATCTATACATAAGCTGTACAAAATAGGTTCTAAATTTCCAATATGCAATAATTTTAAATCTTAGAGAAAGCAATAAGTTATCCTCTAAACATATTTAATGAAAATACTTGGAAATGTCTCCCCCAGGGCACATAACAAGCACATAACTAAGTCTACCTGAAAGTTATTCATGGACGGTAATTACTTTCCATCCTTCAGTTAGCTTCATATAGAATAAAGTTGAAGTGGCAGCTGGTTAATCACAAAGTTTCCAAAGCTGTATCTTTGCTCTGGCCTACCATATATTTTCTTTCTTGACTCATTCTATCACCAGATTGTGCATATTTCAGTATTTAATTATAATGGAAGACTGAGATAAAGACAGTGTGGGAGAATGGAATGAACACCAAGTTTCCTAGTTCCTATCACTTATTTGTAAAATTGGAAGTATTATAATTCCTTCTTTCCAGAAGTCTGAATTCCTGAAAAGTAAGAAGTAATTAAAAAGAGATTGTTTCCATTAGTATTATCTTGTATAATAATTTAACACTTATGAAGAATTTTATAAAATAAAACTCCAGTGTGTCACCATTATGTAATTTGTATCCAGTATTAATTTTTAAAAGGACATAATGGAATTAATCCTTCCTTTCTTTGCAATATCAAATCATGTACTTTTTGTTTTATATTTTAATTTGCAGTTCTCATTGGTAATATTATTAAAACACCACTAAAAATAGCTGTGGGGGAAATCAGATTACCAGTATTAATTTTATGTAGAGAAAACAAATTTTTCAAGTAATACTACAAACATACAACCTTGGTATCTAAACAGTTATGTTCACAATGTCCATCGCTGAGATTTTTTTTTGTATTTTTGCCTGAAAAAGTACCCAAAGTAGTCTTAAAAACTGGAAACTGGATGCAGACTTTCTGCTTATTTTCCTTTAAAAAAATCTGTTCACATTTTAAGTTAACTTCCTAGATCAGATTCTAATCATCTGTGTTTTCCAATAGTTCTTTACCTGTTTAGAGGGAAAGCTGAGGTCAAAACGTTTATCACTTCAGTTTCAAAACCTGCTTGTAAATATCATCTCAGCTAGGTAGTATTTATAACCATTCATATACATATGAATATATCCTTATTGATATGTAGATGGAATTGGTGAGAACATTTTTCAAGCTTCCACTTAACAGACATTGCCAATATCTTTTAGCGAGAATGGTTTAATCAAGTCACAGTACTGCCTACCACAAGATGCCCAGTGACAAAAATAAGTTTCTGTTTACTAGAAGGCAGTATTGTTGTATCTGATAATGTCTTTAAGTGAAAGAGTTGCCATTTATCTAAACTCAAAGTATAATTTACATAAAAATTTAGGGAGAAGTATGCCTTCCAGGGTGCTGTTCTCTCTACCTAAATAGGATGTATTTTTTTTTACTTGACTTTTTTTCTCCCTAATTAGCACCTCAGAGTGTAGCATTCTTGATGCCTATGTAACCCCCTTGTTTCTTGGATCTGTCCTTGGGGATTTCCCAGCTGTTTTGCTGTCCTGTTGCAATTGAAATCCAACTTCTTCCAGGCTGTAACTGATAGTGAATGCAGCCATTTTATGTTTATCATGAGACAGATATACAGCAGAAATACTCAGAGGCATATGGACCAAATGCCCTATTGGAGCAAAAATCAGATCCATTCCTGTATTGCCTTTCCATGGACTTGAGGCTAATTGTGCTCATAAGCATTTGGTTATTGTACAAGCAAGCTAATATATCTATATCTGCCTATAGATAGAGATATATACATACACATATACATATATTATGATGATTCTTGATGGACTTTTAATTTTTGTTTGTTGTAGTCAGACTATGCAGATATGTGTGAGGATTAGTTTGTATGATATACTAGCATCCATGGGAGGGAAGAATATTTAAATAACTAAGGTTCAGATAAGAATGATGTTGTCTGTCTGGCTAATCCTTTATTTTAAATAAATATTTGTCTTACATAAAAGGATCAGTGTCCATGAGTAACGGCCAGTATATCTGAATTACATAAGTACCTTTCACCTGGGAAAACCTTGGAACATCGTGCATTTCATAACAGGACTCTAGGCTTAGCTACCACTTAATATTATTAAGATTAAAGTGATTTTCCATGATATCAATTTGGCCTCTTAAGGACCTAGGACTTCTGATATATCTTCCATTGCAGAGGTATAAAAGGTTCATTAATTCAACAAATAGGTACTGGATACTTGCTTTGGCCAAAGCCAAAGCTAGCTTTTGCTGGTTATTCAAAGAGGAATTTGTTTTGTTGATTTGTTTTGGTTGTGTCCAACTCTTCATGACCTCATTTGGGGTTTTCTTGGCAAACATACTGGAGTGGTTTGCCATGTCCTCCTCCAGATTATTTTACAGATGAGAAAACTGAGGCAAACAGTGTTAAATGACTTGTCCAGGGTCACATAGCTAGTAAGTGTCTAAGACCAGATTTGATCTTAAGACTGGGCACTGTATCCATTGTACCCACCTAGCTGCTCCTTCTAAGAAGAAAAATATAACCAGTTCTGCCCTCAAGAGTTTTCTTTCTGACAACTGTGGGTATGATATATGTATATATATATATATACACACACATATATATACACATATATATATATATATGGAGGAAGAGGGGGAGGAGAGAGAGAGAGACAATTTGGAATCACAATTTACAGGAAATTCTGAACAAAACCAAAAACTATTTACTACCTTTGAAACAATATTCACATCAAAATAGATTTTAGACATTTTGACAAGCATGTCACTACTACCTTCATTTTACAGTTGATGTAATTGAAGCCAAGGAAATTAATCAACATCCAGAGAGTCAAAGAGCCAAAAGACATTTTATATTACCGGGGTTAAATTTACAATTTCTTACCTTTTTATGTTACCTAAGAGTTTCACTAAATCATTATCAAAATGAAATTTAATTTAAAAATTTGTTATTGGTCAAAAATTTTAAAAGTGTCAGCAAAGACATGGCAGCATCATACTTTCTGTAAAAGACAATGAGAATATGTAGTTGGAAGAAATTAAGAGGTAAGGCCAAAAAAGTTGAAGAAACAGTAGTAAGTTTTAAATTATGTTTTGTTTTGTTCTTAGTGCTTCAGATGAGAGGAGGAGAGGGATTTACTAGCTCTGAATTAAACTTTGGTTAAATTTAGCTTGAAGTTGATCAATTGAAAAGATCCCTTTGGATTTCACTGTCTACGGAAATACATTGTATAGCATATTTTTAAAAAGCTATATTTTTAAAACTATTTTTTAAAAAAATGGTATTTTTGTGGAAGGTAGCATAATTGTTGTATTCTCAACAATGCATTTTATAATTTCCTAGGCCAGAATTTGGTTATTAAGTGGGGGAAGGTAATCTCCTTGAACTTGTTCAAATTTGTGTTTGTTGTGGATTTTTTTGGTTTGCATTATTCAAATAAGAAACATTAATTTGAATGTCATCATTACTCCCCTTTGAATAAAAGTCTGTTGCTAGAGATTAACATACCATACATTATAAATAGCACAGTGAAATGAGCTGCCTGTAAGTTAAATCCTGTACATCATTTTTCTCCTTCAAGTGGAGAATGGATGGAAGCATTTGCATTTATGTTCAAATATATATTTGTAAAATGGCATAACTATAAACTCATACATGTTTACTTTGATAGTAACATTCAAAAACAAACAGGCACATGGGTCTTGATATAATTCTTTTGGGGCCAGCATTCAAAATTGTTCTATTGTTGGCTCAGTTTTAATGAAGTAAAACAAAAGGATTGTAAAATTTATTGAAAGAATTCTAGTTAAGCGTTTTTAATTTCAGAATAATTTTTCAATGGATACACAGTACTGATTTTTACATATTTATACATGACTATAAGTATGCACACATATAGGTGTGGATGTAGATACACATTCACTTTCTTTTATGTTGTCTATAATGAAAATAGCGTGTAAATTTATTTAAATTTTTCACAGATTTTTTTTTTTTAAAGTAAAGGTAAATCCCTTTTCGGTGGTTCCTCTTTTTTTGGGGGACTGCCTTGTGACTTCAGTGGCACAGGGAACCTCCAGTGAAACAATACCAACAATTAAAATAGACTAACCCCTTCTCTGAAACTTATAGCTTTAGAGAGTTGCCAGAGGTACTAAGTGTAGTGCAGATTGACTCGTGCCAGTCTTGACTTCCAAGGATACACAGGGAGTTTAATTTGAGATGCAAACAACAAATTATGTCAGCTGGGGGTGGGGGAAAGGAGTTTCATCCTTGACCCATTCAGAGTTTCCTACCTTTGGGTCCAGTGCTTCTGGGGGACCCCTTAACAATCCTCAATACTCTAACTATTGTCTTGTGGTTTTCCATCTCTTTCTATTGCTGATTTGATAAAGATGTTGCCAAACTCCATAATGACATCAAGATGGTTTATGATAAGTTTTTAAATAAGACATATCTAAATGTAAAGTCTTTGCCTGAATGTTGTAAGGGTACTTTATGGCAGAGCAGAGCTAGAGGTAAGGAAAATAAAGAAACTGAATGAATTATTCACCAATGAAAACCATCTCCATGTTTCTCCCTCCTCTGCTCTGACTGCTGACCGTTACTCTGACTCCTCCGTTTGACTTTAGGAAGGAAGATATATGAGAGACTGGAAAAAAAGAAGAGAGGAGAGAACAGGAAGGGGGGAGAATAAAAGGTGAGGAGAGATTGAAGGATTCTTGCTTGGGGAAGTTTGACATTTGCTCCAAAAGGATAGTAGAAAAGAACGCTAAACTTGAAGTCAGTTGATCTGATTTCTTCTGACTACAAGTGAAAATTTGAGGAAGTAATTGCATCTCTCTGGGCCTATGAAATGGGAGAGTGAGATTAGAATATAAAGGATATGGAAAGTCTCTTCCAGCTCTGTATCTGTGATACTTTGATTTCTGAGAGGCAGCATGATCTAGAGGAAAGAAAATTGAACCCTAAACTTCTGCTTGTTGACCAATTGACTAAACCAGGAATACATAAATTCAACGGTTGCCTTAAGTGTATAATAGCTTTATTACTCTGAAAAAGTCACTTAACCTCTTAACCTTCCTTGCAGTTCTTTAAGTTTCCAAAACTGCTGAGGAGGTGCTGACCTACACTGGTAGAGGAAGTTTCTTCCTTCAGAAAATTAACTAACTGAGTGAAATCACAGGTTTCCCTATTCCCTGATCATTTTCCCATCAGCTCAAACACAGAGGCAGCCAACATTCATCACTTACAGGTAGGCACATCCAAATAAGAAAAGTAACAATGGGAAATTGACATCTCACCCCAGGACTTTTGGATACCCATCCCTATGTTATCTAAACATATTGGGCAATGCTGCCAGTTGGAAGTTTTCCTCATGCAGATGAATATTAATAAGTTAGATGAAGTCTAACCTCCTCTCCATAACTTTTCATTCTATACATTAGTGAAATTGATCTAGCTGTATGGGAGTAGGGATAGGAAAAAAAATTGAATACTATATGGATATTTTAAAATATTGCAATAAAACACTGAGAAAAGCGGAGACAGGCTTTGCATAACTTAAATTATAAAAATCATTTTCCTCAGATTTATCGGATATGTTTGTCCTTTGGCATAAGATCTACCTTAGTTTTTCTTCCTCTTTATCCCTGAAGCAGTTTTGACCAAGTTAAAAAAGGGTCAGGACTGTGAGGAAAATTGCTTTTCAATGTGAATTGAAAATTCGTAGCTCATGATTGCAAAATAACAAATACAAATAAAACACACAGTTCTCTTTCCACTGAGCTATTCCCATGTTGTTGAATTTGTTTCTTGTATTTATATCTATCTCATACACTGCAGTTTTTTTTCCTGTGTCTTATATTTTAACTCATTAAACGTTATGGATTAAATTGGATGTTTATCGCACCTGGAAAATTTACTGCTGGTATTATATGGTCAGTTGTAAGAACTTCCCTCTGATTTGTATAAACTTGAATAAGTCACAGTGTCTTATCCATTAGAAACTCTAAATTCTTCCTATAAAAATATAATTTGAAATGCCAGTAATTGAGATTTCCATATTAAAAATTATAAAATAAGAATATATGAGAGCATTATTTCTGAAATTCAGAATTTTAATATAAAGATTAACTCAGTGCTATATAACTATGATTTAAACTGTTAATGGGGTGAAATATATCCAAATGTATTTTTCTGAAGTTTAAGTAATTTAAAAATTTTAAATTATTTAAGCTTATCAGATATCAACCAGATTATCAAAACTGATTTGCAACTTTTGCAATAATTGAATTAGTGAATTTCAATATTTTAAAAATTCATAGCTTGCAAAATAAAACAAAATGAATCAAAAATAGATCTCATGTTATTCACAATTATATAAAGAGACAATTAAACAGAAACAAACTAAAAAAATAGTTTTATAGTGAGGAAAGAAAAATTCAAGGAAGTAAGGAGCAACACATTTTATTTGTGCCTTTTGGCAGAGATAGAAAAACTAAATGCATGTAATTCTTTTCCAATAGTGGCCCCTCCCCTCCCCCCAAAAGATCCAATACTCTATTATTGGGTGACAGTGAAAGACTCAAATATAAATGTCTTGACTTTGCTGTGTTCTCTTGGCTTCAACATATCACCATTACCACTTTATATTCTATTACCTTGGATACTTTCAAAGATTTAGAAGGTTTTAGCCTAATCTGACTGGCTCCATAGACCACTGGAACTTTTCCAAAAGCAGAACCGAATTATGTCAACAGGAACGTGCCATACTTCGGGGAGCACCAATGGGGTGTGCAGAACTGGGAACTAGTCATGAATTAGTTTTATAAGCTCCAAAAGGCAATTTCCAATAAAAACAAAGCGTCAGAAACTGCCAAAGGAAATTGTTTCTCCCTGGAAGCAATCCCAGGTGATGATTACCTTTAGTAACTGTGTAAGTTGAGTCATCCCTTCATCAATATCTACGAGGCTTAGCTAGTCTGTTGTAATTTTCATGGGAAAGCCACACAAAATAATATGTCAAACTTTTGAATGGTGTGATTTCAATAATATGGAGCTGAAACTTTTCATTCAAGTAATTCTTCATAACATAGCTACACATGTATATATACACAAAATATACAAACATGCATGTACATATGCACATACATATATGAACACAACATATCTCTATGTGTACATGTATGTATGTATGCAAATCTCAGAGCTATATCAGTGGTTCCGATGTAAAATGAGATTGTCCTTCTTATCTCTGCCCTCCCCACATTTTAAGAAATTTTACTCTTTGACCAATTGATTTGATTTTTTAGGTAGAGGTAGAATTCTTAGATCTTCTGTATGGTTATAATCATGTCCATCTATTGAGCCGTCTAATCATTGAACAACATATAAACTCCACATATAAACAATCCAGACTAATGATTGCTTTTTAGAAAATCTAAGTAGAGCTAACTGCTACTACTGCTATTGTGAAAGAATTTCAGTGGTCTTAAGGGCTTTTATCAGGGTCACTAAAATCTAAAAACTAATTTGGCGGGCAGTTTTAATGATGTTTGTATTTTCAGTGGCTTTTCCCATGGTTACAAACAAAACAAAGCATTACGCACAGTTAAATTCTGTTCAGGCCAATATCTTGAGGTAGTATAAAAGCTTAAAGAATATACATTCTTGATATGTGGTTTTATTGGGAGAGACAAAACTAAATGAAGCCACAAGTTTGAAAAATGGGAGGTTCTAAGTAGTCTTCATGTATCTTAGGCACAAATTAAGCATAAAATTCTAACCTCTGATATATGGAAGTTAAGTTTTTTTTTTTCATTTCTAGTTCCATCATCAGCAAAAATGAGAACTGGCATACTTAGTTTTGTCCTCTAATCATCTTTTGTCTACCTCAGACCCACATTGAGAAGAATTTGTTTAAATTACAGTGTTACAGAAAGTATAAGCACCTGTTTCCTACTGGAATATAGCATTTTTTCCCATTAATTTTTTATACTCAAGAAAAGCTAAAGTCTAAAGTAAATAATCTCTTGCTGTATATCTGGCAGCATGATGTGGGTAGGGAGATGTGAATACAAAATAAAACTCTCCTTGCCCTTGAAGAGTAAGTTTAACAAAGTACAGAGTTTTGGTCTGTGTCTGTCTGCCTCTCACTCTTTCTTTTCCTGTAGCTTTAATTTGAAATCCAATGTTTTATACACCCTTGAAGGACCTAATTCTTTCATTCGTACTTTGGATTGCCAGTGATATCAATTCCTCTCTTCCCCTCTCTACCACCTCCTCCTTTTCCCCTCATTCTGTCTATGCATTTATATACATATAACATAGATATATATCTATGTTATATGTATCTCTCTCTCTCTCGCTCGCTCGCTCGCTCTATCTATCTATCTATCTAGTTACTTGATTAGAGGAGGCAGATTTTGTAGGAAGGCAAAGATCTTGCCCCCCATTAATAGAACTCAGGTGGAACCATTAAGGGAAGCTTGATTAGGGGAGGTTTGTTTTGTAAGCAAGCCCACACCTTTTGTTAGAGGCACCAGGTTACAAAGGTCGTGATACCCTCCAGCTCTGAAAAGTATGTGTGTGTGTGTGTGTGTGTGTGTGTGCGCGCGCACGCGCGCGCATGTGTATACACATTCTGAAGGGAGGTTTTCCTTTGGGGCTCACTTGTAAGAAGAATATTTGTTTGATGTGGCCAGATGAGACTCTGGGTAGCTGTTAAGGAGCCCTCTAGCTTTGAAAACTCAGATGTTGGTGCTTCTACCTCTGGCAACTCTGTAGATATGTAATGGTCAGACAGTTGGATCTGTCTGTTGATCTGTGATGTATGTATTGCTTATGGTCAGACAATTAGAAACCCTGTCTGTTGATCTTTATTTCTCTGCTTGTATTTTCTCTGTTGGTATATGTAATTAAAGAAGATGGTTGTCAAGAGTTGCTTTCCTTTTAGGAAAGTGGATCTAAGAACCTGTGCTAGCAGGCCATCCTGGATGTGTTAGGGTGTTTACTACTACAATATACTAAATACACACACACACAAAGACACATAGGGTGATAAATATTGATATACCAATACAGATATAAATACAATCATTTCAGCCATTTGTACTTTAATTATTAAGACTGCATTGTAGTGAGAAGTAGGTAGTATGGCATACATAATAGGTAGACCAGCTTTGGAGCCAGGAAGACTTGCCAGATATACTGACTACATAATCCTAGTTAAGTCACTTGGCCCATCAATGCTCCAGGGAATTTTCTAAGGCTCAAAGCTCCAGATGAGTTGCTAATGATGTTGGCGAATGGAGATTTGTTAAACTGATGTTCTCTACACCAATAAAATCAGAGATCTAGATTCCCTCCCCTTCCCCTCCTAAAAAAGTGGTAATATTTCATAAACCAGTGCAGTCAAGCTAAAGTAGAAATGGAGAAGAGGGATTAAATCAAACCTAAGAAAGCCTTAGAAACCTTAGAAAACCACATGTATTAAAATAAGACAGGAGATACATTTTAATATGGTATGTCCTCATAATTCCTAGATTTAGGGACCCCATACAGCCCATATAAGACATTTCTGCCTTATAATGACATTTGTTTGTGAAATTGTTATTTTTCTTTAATTCTTTGAACACCTAAGAGGCAGGCATATTTTTAGACTACATGCAATAGGGCAAAATCGAGCCAGCTATATGGAAAGATGGGAAAGATATTTTGAAAGCTATTCTGTTGTTCTGTGGTACTCTAGAAAAACAGCATCCTGGAGATTACTTGGCTTTATTGCAAGCTTTTCTTACAACGATGGCCTGCACTTTGTTCATTATACCACTCAATTGTCAACAACACTAAAATCTATTAACAACACAGCCCCAGATGTTCTGTGGGGCATGTCTCCAAACTGGGGCAAAATTGATTTCTGCTTTCTACCCCCACTAAAGCTGCCCCCTAGTCCTGGGACTCACATCAGAAGCTTTGGGTGACTGAAAGCTGCCAAGTGTGTTTGCCAACAATTCATTTGTACATTTTTCAATTTGCAGAACCAGACCTCAGTCTCAGTTTTTAATTTGGTGATTTAGATGAAATCCTATTTGGAAAGATCAATGAGAGGTTAACTGAAGTCTAGGCAGCTGTGGTGGTTAAAAGTCGACAGCTTTGATTTGAGGCCAAACTGATATCTAGGTTGTGTTTTCCCTTTTGCATTGCTTCTGTTTCCCTGCCTGAAGCAGCATCACATAATGACACTGTTCTCAAATACTGGTGTAAAATATTAGTGGGCTTAGCATGATTTCCTTCACAGGAATTCTGATTAGGAAAAAAAATATTTAGTGTAGCAAAATTTCTCGAACAGTGTTAGAAGTCGTCATCGCCTTTGGTGTTCAAGCATACAGGTGTTCAAGTGTTCAATGGCCATTGTTCATGTTTTTGCCCTGCCCCAACTGAAATCAAGTGTATGATTAAAATCCTGCCATTCTTGGAATGTGAAAGAGGCACAGATGTATTTATATAACACAATGTGCTGCATGCAAATAAATAACAATAACAACTTGGACCCTCTGCCAAACTAGCATGCTGGAAATTAATGTGTACCATAGATTCACGGGGCCCAAAGGGGGACCCTTGGTCAGGTCTAGGAGTTCATCTGGGGAAGGTTTGGTCCCTGGAAACTTGGATTCCTTCCTTGGTCTAGAAGCACTTTAGTATTTTTGTTTCTATTTTTCAAGGCAATGGCATAAAACTCTCTCCTTTGGCACGGACTTATCCCTTAGATACTTCCAATTTTTTAAGTGGCTGCTGCTGTTTTATTTTTGTGCATTTTCCAAGAATTTTTTTTAATTTTGGTACTTGTGCCCAGAGGCACAAGTTTTGTGATTTGAAATATTGAAAATTAATAGAAAAAGAATGAAGCCTACTACTGTCAAACCTATTTGTAAACAATGTTATGTTTACTTTAGAGATATCATAAGCAATTAGTGTAGTAGGAAAAAAATGGGAAAAACCATGAAGTTAGAAACCATACAATTTAAGATTATGCATACATCTTACAGTGATGGATAATCTGATTAAAGCAAAGTAGTCTGAACTGATTAAGTTATTAGTTGTCATGAATAAATGAAAATATTTGAAATTCATATATATATTTACATACACATATATGAGAGATAATTTCACAGCAGGAGGGACTAAATACTTTAATGTACTGATACAAATGAATTATTTCTAGGATCGTAGACAAATCATGTCTTTCATAAACTGATCAAACTCAATATATAATAGAGAGACACTTGTATAATCCCCAATGAATCAGGCCTGAAGCTGAGGAGCAGGGAAAGGATTTGGACTGGTTTGTCTTTGGAAATTTGTTTATAATGACCCCAGGTTTCTCCCTGAAACATAGATTTATGTTGTTGACATTAAGGGAGAATTATAGAATAGTGAAAAGAATGTATGATGGGATGTCAAAGTACCTGAGTTTGAATCTCAGTTCAGGAATTTACGACCTGTGTGACCTTGAATGAATCGCAGCCTCTCTATAACACAATTTTACCTTTGGAATGAGATTTGATGACCTTTAATGTGTCTTTCAGCGCTAATCAAGGCTATAAGTTTTCTAATACAAGATTGTGTGTGTCTGTGTGTGTGTGTGTTTGTGTGTGTGTGTTCTGGTGTTGCCATATGACTGAATTATGGAATATTGCAGTCTAAAATGAAAGTTTCATAGTACAGAAGAGGTAGTGGATAAATACATGGTGTGGGTATTAGTGTATATCATGCTTCCAATCAGTCAGTCAATAAGTATTTTTATGTGCCTACTTTTTGTTATGGATTATAGGAGGGTTACAAAGACAAAGTATACCATTCCATGATCTCTTAAAAGACTACAATCAATATGGGAAAAAAAGGTATATATGCATATATACATAAATACATATGTACGCATATACAAATCCTCACAGAAAATATATACAAGGTAATTTTCCAGGTAAGATACTAGATCTAAAGATGGAGTTAGAGCTTAATGTAGAAGGCAGTGATTTAGCTGAGTCTTGAAGGAAACTAAGGGTTCAAAGGGGCTGAAGGGAAAAAGGATTGAATACATACTTAGGGACAGTTAGTATAAAAAT
Organism: Notamacropus eugenii; assembly: GCF_028372415.1. NCBI lineage: Eukaryota > Metazoa > Chordata > Mammalia > Diprotodontia > Macropodidae > Notamacropus > Notamacropus eugenii. The sequence continues at coordinate 273,268,250 of NC_092877.1, forward strand.
CTGGAAAATGAGAGATGAAGTATCATGTGTGAGGGAAAACAAGACTGGTTTGGTTGATCCTAAGTATTTATGAAAGGGGGTAACATGTAATAAGACTGGAAATGTTGGTTGTGGTACAGGAGAAGGAATGAAAAAGAGTATTAGGTCATAGACAAGTGTTTGGAGAAGTTAACTGAAGGTTCAACTAGCCTAGGGATTCTTCACCTCAGATCCACAAACACACTTAGGGTCTATGGATAGATTTCACAGGCTCTGAGCACTCAGATGAGAAAAATAAGTCTTTATTTTCACTAACCTCTTCTGAAATTTAGCATTTCCTTCAATGATTTAAGAACCATTCTTCAGAGATAATGTCTATAGGCTTCACTAGGCTTCTGGCAGAAGGATCTATGACACACAGAAGGTGAAGTGCCATTGGTGTAGAGCAACGCCCTCACTGCACAGGCTTGGATTTACAGTAGTAGAGGGAGGACCCAAAAGGATGAACTTCCATCATCCAATGACTTTGCTAATCAATATCAATGACATTATCTGTGCAAGGAGACTGAATCTAGTCATGCAACTTGAAACTAAGATAAAGTTCTTTGTAGAACTAAACTTAGAAAGACCCATTTTTCCTTTGTGCAGTACTGATAACCATGGAGAGAATGATTATGGGACATAAAAAGAAGGTGATGATCTCCTAGGGACTTTCCTTTCAGGATATCAGGTTTAAAACAACTTCATCCTGTCCTGTATGCTTCTACGATTTCCAACCCAGTGTGTTTATTGTTAACAATAAAGATACATTTATGCACTATAAAGTTCATAACCACATAGTGCCCTGACTACAATTTCTTCTCAATTTGTACTTTTTGTGCTGTCTTCACCTACCTTAATGATTTAATGAAATTTTTAAACGTTCATGGGTTAGAGTGTTGTTCTGTTTTTATTTTGCTTGTTTGGTTTTACTAAAGGACAAAGGGTGCAGTGACAGTGTTAAGATGTTTTCCCTTTTTCTTTTTGGGGGAATCAGTAATGATTTTAAATCTAAATATGAAATCAAACCACTAATGGATTATTTCTGAATTACTAGTGGAATTCTGTGCTTGGGTACCATCAATATTTATCTTAAGTTTAAATGATAGGGAATGCTTTATATTGTTGAGGAAAACTGCAGAACCTCAGAGTAATAAAGCTTAGGGGCCAGGTGGAGTGTATTAGAGTGGATTCCAAGAGATGTCAGCTTATACCTACATAATGACAACTCCAACGCAGGAGCACTGTCTAGGAACCGATTAATTGCAAGATCTAGTTCCATTCTAAACTATAGCAGGTAAATTTCAGTTTGATCTTTTTTAAATCTTCAACTGAAGAAAAAGATTGCTAGTTTCTTCAATCAGAAAACCAAAACATACACTTAACTGAGTATGATATTAAAGGGCAGGAGAATATTTGAATTTGAAGAAGAAACAAATCAAAAGGAAATGAGCATATTTAATACACATATATAACATCTGACCTTTTACATTTTATAATAATGATAATCATTACTAAGATTGATTTAGTCATTTATGGTTTGTGTTACAAATACCCTTCTTACTGAGTCAGGAAATTGGATTAATATATGTCAAATATAGTTTGACAACGGGACTTTCCTGGCTAATCCTTAGTTAACCATAAAGTTCAACTTTTTGATTTTCAGGCCTAACTTAATTTGAATTTACCTTAAGAAGAAGATTCTTTATATTTATATTGGTACATATAATTTTCAAAGCTTTTCCCCTCCATTATGCCATTAGATTCATTTAGTAACCATGTGAGATAAGGAAATGCAGAGTAGGTTATTATTTTTCCTACTTCACAGAAAATGGAACAGCCTCAGGGAGGTTAAATGATTTGCCTCAGGTTAAATAATTAGAAAATCATTGGTGGAATCTAAACTGTGAAAAAGCCTAGAGGCAAGAAAGAAATAACGAAAAGGATTGAACTAAGACTTTTGGTCCTAAGCCTTCAATATATATGTACCAGCACACTCTGCTAGTTGAGAGTTGTCTTTATGGAACTATCCATTTTTCTTTGGAAAAGTAACAGAGTTCTCTCTCACCTCTCTCCTTTGGGCTGGGTATTTGTCATAGCTAATAAAGTTGTGCTGCTGATATTCTTCAAACACCATCACTATAATTTATATTAGTCTCAAAATTATTTGAAATTTAAGGTTTAATATTCAATAATTCAGTTCAAACTGACAAACATCAATTAAGTTTCCACAGTGTACAAGACACAAGGAGACACACCAAAGAACAGAACTGGCTTAATAAGTAAGAAGTTCTGAATTTAAATTCTAGTCTACTGAAAATGCCTTTGTTACCCTTAAGAAATTACTTAACTTCAGGGAACTTATCCTTTTTTGAGTCATAGTGAAGTCTGTGGATACTTTCTCAGAATCATATTTGAAATTCATGAAGTAAAATTCATTATATTACAAAGGAAACAAATTATATTGAAATATTGTTTATGAAAATATATTTTAAAAAGTTCAAAAACCTTAGTTTAAGAAATTGTGCCCTGAGATTTTTCTTGATCTGTATAAAATGGAAGGGATTACTACTCTTGACAATGTTGACCAAAACATATTCAAGACCCAGAAAGTGGTAGCTGAACAGTACTGAAGGAAGATAAGCATTCTGAGAGGTGATGAAGATGAGGATGTTGGACAATATGTGCAAATGAGTGGAAATTTTAGATGCACTACGAATTTCCAGAAGCAACTAACTAGTTGGCCATTTTAACTTGAAAAGAGAATGATGTTATGAATGAAATAAGTATGGGAAGATTGATTGCAGTCAGATTATGAAGGGTTTAAATGTCAGCTGGAAGTGCCAAACAAAATATATAAAAACAAACTAGCACCTAGTTTTCTGAATGCTAATTCAAAAAAGGTTCATTCTCCAATTTTACTTAAAATGAGTAACATGTTTCTATGGTAGATATTTCTACATATGGTTGATACAGCATATTCTCACTTCCTTCTCTTATTAGAATACTATCTCCCATGCATTTTTCTATATAGCCTTACTTATAATGCCTACTCATACTGATTACTATGGAAGACTGAATAAAATTAGAAATTACTTTTCGGCTTGATATCCATAACCAGACAGGTAAGTAGCATACTGTACAAAGCACTGGACCTGGACTCAGGAGCCAGGAAGATCTAAGTTCAAATTAAGGCTCAGACATTTTACTAGCTGTGTGATTCTGGGAAAGTCTTTTAACCTCTGTTTGTCTCAATTTCCTCAACTGTAAAATAGGGATAATAGTAGCTTCTAACTTACAGGGTTCTTAAGACAAAATGATAATATTTATAAAGTGCTTAACATAATGCCTGGTGTACAGTAGGTACTAAATAAATGCTTTCCCCTTCCCTTTCACTATGTGATATTTTAAATACTATTTGTTCCAAGAGATTGTTTACTTCAAAGCTGAGCTTTTCCTGAGTATAAGAATAAAGAAAAAAATGCTCCACTTTCCTTTCTCTGTTGTTGGAAACAGAAAAATACAGTTAATCTTGAAAATGAATCATTTTTTCATTGCGACATATATTTAAGAGTGACTATCCCATTTGGATTTCCAGTTTCTTTTTAAAATAATTATTTATTGTTGTGTCAAGTTATTTTTCCAACCTATACCTTTCTTCATTGTTTTCCCTCTCTCTCTCTCTACTTCTTTCTTACACTTTTAATACACTCAATTGGCATTTGTAAGGATGAGTTCCTGATTTATGGGCATCCAATTTATTTTAGGCTAGCTCTCCAATTTTGTACTTTCTCATGTGTTTTTTTAAACCAGTGTTTTTCATAAAGATGATTTATAATGCATATTATTGTTTAGAGTTGTCCATGGTCTCACCTTGAGAAGTCAATTGACTAACAAAATTAAGACAGACATATGAGTTGGAAGAAGCATATACCTCGATAATTGGGTAGTAACTCAGTATTTGCTTGTGTTGTCAAAGACAGTGGCATTATTATTTTATAGCAATTTTTACTTTGTCAGGATTATAATTTTATATTGTGTCTAAAGTGATTACATCAGCGGAATTTAGAAATTATGGTGCCTTTGGGATCAAGCTGTCTCATAGACTGAACTTTGAGGTCCAAATTAGAGAATGGAAAATGTGGATAGAAGGGAGCTGAAAGAGGATGTTGGTAGGAAGAGACTACTTATCACGTTATTAATAATTTGATAATAATAATAATTGTTTTATATCTTTCTTTTGGGTGCTTAAAAGTCTCAACATATGTTCGTTTATCCTATCACCCAAGTAAAGTAAGAAGTAGATATTATCAGAGTAGACATCATTTTATAGGCATCAGGATTTGTTTTCTTCTTTGTCCACTCTCTTTTTCTGCTTGGCATAGAATTTCTGAGCTTAAAAAAACTTTTAGAGAACACATGTAATTCTAATAACTCAGTTATACAGTTTTAATGTTTACAAAGTACTTTTTCTTAGTGTATATTATCTCATTTTATCTTAACAATATCCCTGTGAGGTAGGTACATTTATTTTCCCAATTTTTATAGATAAAAAAACCTACAGTCAGAAAAGTGACTTGAACATGGTAATGCCAAGGGTCAGCCAACAAGGAAGTCCTCTCTGATGTAGTTTGGAAATCTCGAATTTCCAAACTTAGAATGAAATGCTTTATCACAATGCTATCATCTGCCATCAAACCCCTCATTTTATAGATAGAAAACTGAGGACAAGATTAGGTAACTCACTTGTTTGAATTTAAAATTTCTTAGAATTATGGAAGGGAGAAGGAGAAATTTACAGGGACCAGGGGAAAGGGTAAATGAATAATATAAATATGTGCAATTTATACAACAACACATACACAAACACACAAAGAAATCATCCTTCACACTTTTAAAGAGGGTCATTTTGAGCAAATGGATAAGGAGCTGTCCTTGAAGCCAAGAAGACCTAGGTTGGAGTCTAAACTGTGACACATACTGGCTACGTGACCCAAGGAACACATTATAACTTCTTAGTGTTGTAGGCTTTGAACTTACAGAGACAGTGCTGTCCTACAGTGGTGAAGGGACTTAGGCTCCAGCCTTAATGTCTCTGATAGCAATGAAATTCCCTCTACAGAATTTTGTTAATTTAGGGATGTGAAATGTATTATGAAGAGTGTTAGTTAATTATACAGATATATATGGATATATAGATATATGTGTGCACATAAACATATGTACACATATATTTGCTGTATCAAATATACTGTGTTTGATATGACAGAAAGTAGATTATATACATATATGAACATACATAAATATACACACACACACATATATATATATGCATATATATATATATATACATATATATATACATATATACATTATTTTTGGTATACCAAATTTAAAAGCTTAAAAACACTTTGATAGGAGTCAAGTTCTGAGTTCTAGTGCTAGCTCTGAAATGTGAGAATTTTTTTCGTTCTCTGAAAATACCTATTTTAATACTTTGCATAAGTCACTTTATCCCCTTTTTAGGCTTCACCATTTCTAGTTTCTAAAAGAAAGGGTTGAAACTAAATGATTTCCAAGGTCCTTCCTAGCTCTAATATTCTAGAGTGCTATGGTGCTTTACCCTGTCAATCACTGAATTTGATTTTAAATATTTAATATTTGTGATAGAAATGTAACTAAAATTACTGAACTTTAAGGAACTTAGTTTCTCTTAGTGAATGAAGGAGAAGTGAACAAAAACCTACTAATAGACATTCTCACTGGTGCTATAATGAAGCAAAGAAAGTTACTGTTTATTTTCTGACTCTTCTCTATGCCAAGACTTTAAGCAAGCAAAGCAATAAGTTCCTTAAATCTTATTTCTGCCAGAAAATGAAAGAATGTGATGAGATAGATGTGTAAGGCCAGTTACAAAACAGAGTTGTTTGGGTGTGGGAATCAAGAAGACCAATTAGATTCCATGGAAACCAATTCCATCTTCTGCTGTCACATGCTTTCTCCTCCATCTTCTCGTATTTTTGCAAATCATCCATAGAAAACTAGGTGATATAAGTCATCTACTGTTTTGTAAATGCAATTTATATGGTAAATTTATATGGTATATAGGGTAAATGCAATTACTTAGCATCTCTCAGTTCTGGGAAAAGAAAACCATGAAATCTATTTGTACCCCTCCCAACTTGACTGAAACTCTTTCTTTTCCCTTCCCAACTTGGAAAGCCCCTAATATTTCCTCCAATTAGAAATCTTATTACCTAATTTTGTATCCAGCCTTGTATCCTGGTTAATTGTTTTCTTATAATTAATTGGTTATATTTGATTCTAATACATAAAAACTTATCTCATTTTGTATTCAGGGTCTTTGGATTGACTGGGGAGTCCATTGACCCACTTATCATATCTGATTTGCTAATAAATTGTGTAGCTCAAATTGTTTCCTCTGTTATTATTAATTATCTACCACAGATGTGATTCTTTATTACATGCATTTGGGATCTAGGTAGGGGTAGAGGAAATTTGAGATCAGCTTTGAGATCAAAAGTCAACATAAGAAACCCCATTAAACTCTTTATTCATCATATCTGTCTTCTCTTATTAGCATGGCAATGCCCCAAGTAGGAATGTGTGCATGCATATATATATACATATATATATACACATATATATATGCATACACACACAATATATATATATAGATACATATGTACATATGTGTGTAATATATTTTATAACGTATCTGTAATATAAGTATACTTATTCATATATATATATATATATATATCCAAAAATATATCATTTTTATAAATAGAAATATGTATTAGTTCCAGGGAACAGTGCCATTTTTATAAGAGAAGATACACTTGTCTTCCTTCTTATTTCATTTTTCATCATTTTATAATACAAGTCCTCAAAACTGCTTTTTTTTATAATATTGATGTCATAGTATAAATTTGTTCTTTTGGTTCTGCCCATTTCACTCTGCGTCAGTTGTGATAAGTATCTCCATGGTTCTTTGAAATCTCCTGTTTCCTCAATTCTCACAGCACAATAGTACCACATCATATTCAAATACCTCAACTTATTCAGCTTTTCTTGGAATGATGAACAGTAATAATCTATAAATGTCATGTCCAATGCTTTGGGATTTTCTTGGCAAAGGTGCTGGAATAGTTAGCAAATTCCTCCTGCAGCTCATTTCACAAATGAGGAAACTAGGGGAAACAGGCTTTAGTCACTTGTCATATGTGGCATAGCTGCTAAGTGTCTGAAGACAAATTTGAATCATGAAGGTGAGTCTTCCCAACTCCAGACCCAGCATTCTATCCATTGTGCCACCTAACTACCCCAATGTTTATATTTCCATACTGAAATTGGTGCTCTTTTGGTGTCCTAAAATGAATTATAATAAACTAGTTCTGTTTCTAGTTGTTTAACTATTACTTGTTATTTTATTGTATGGTATATTATATCATGTTACATTGCTTTGTCTATAGTCTCTGTGATTTTGTTTTGGCTGTCTCTCCATACATTGAATACTTTCCCCCTCTTTCAATTATTAGAATCCATGACTTCCTTTAAGACTTTAGTATCCATAAGTTGGAAACCAAGGTAGGGATCCTGTAACTGAAGAATGGCTAAACAAATTGTGGTATTTGAATATTACCATGTCTTTAAAAATGATGACATGAACAATTTCAGAAGAAATTAGACTTTTATGAACAGATGCAAAGAGAAATAAGCAGAACTAGAACAATTTGTCCAAAAACCCTGTGGCAATTTTAAGCTATTAAAACCAAGACTTTTCGAATACACTTTGCAATGGTAACAGTATATAGAAAAAAATGTTTTGAAAGATTTTTGTACTCTGATCTATGTTATGATAAACCAGAGGTCCAAAAGAATGAAGATTAAAAACACAGAGAAAGGATGTACTTAAATGCAGAAAGAGACATAGATTTTCCTACATGGCTAATGTGTGAATTTGTTTTCATGGATTTGTATAGCTCTGTATTTAGAGATTTATTCAATTTTTTTTCTTTTAAATTTTCTTAATTAGGGGCATGAGGGATAGTAGAAGAGAGGAATTTTTTTAATACTTATATTTGTTTTCTTTTCTCCCAGCTACTTAATGATGGTTTGGAAAACAAATTGATAAGCTTCAAAAGCCAGCATGGTTTCTTGTAAATGTAGATCATTTCACAGTTCTCCCATGTAAGGGAAGTAGTGAAGGACTATAGGAGAAAAATGTTATATGTGCACTTGTACATGTTTGTCAGTTTTGCTTAATTTTCTTTATTAGATGCAGTAGAAAGTTCAAATAGGGTGTGACACCATGAGAAATAACTGTAGTGTTAAAAAATAAAACATAGGGGGCGGAGCCAAGATGGCGGAGTAGAAAGACGCACATACACATAGCTCTGAACCCACAACCCATAGAATGGCTACAGGGAAGTAACTCACGGCGAATTCCGCACCCAGAGGCCACAGAACATTGGAGCGTGGGAGATTACTGTTCCAGAGAGACCTGCAAACCTCTTGCGGGGGGGTCCTTCGCGCTGCGGACTGGGCGCCAGGACTGGGAGCTGAGTGCAGCCCTGCCGCGGCCGCGGCACCGAGAGGAAAAGATCCGAGCAGGCTTCACAGACAGGATCTCCAGCGGCCACGCGGGTCCCTCCACCCACAGAGGGATCTGCAAACCTCTCACAAAAGGTCCGTCGCGCTGCAGACACAAAACCCAGCCCAGACCTGCTGCGGCCACAGCTGCGGCACCGAGAGAAACAGATCCGAGCAGGCTTCAGGGACGGGATCTCCAGCGGCCGCACAAGTCCCTCCACCCACAGGTGACAGGGGTGGGTGAGAGAGTCTCTTTGGCGGGTCGAGAGGGGAGTGGGGTGCCCCCATAATTCAGGCCCCCCCCGGGAGGTAGAAGCTGAGAGGCGGCTGCAGACAGGGGCTCCCCAAGCGGGCGGGAGCCTGAATCCATTGCGGAAGGTCTGTGCATAAACCCCCTGAGGGAACTGAGCCTGAGAGGTGGCCCTGCCCCCGACCTCAGCACCAGAACATAATCTCATACTGAATAGCAGCCCTGCCCCCGCCAAAAGCCCTGAGGCTGGAAGCAGCATTTGAATCTCAGACCACAAACACGGGCTGGGAGGATCAGGAGGTGAGGTGGGTGTGAGGAAAATATTCAGAGGTCAAGTCACTGGCTGGGAAAATGCCCAGAAAAGGGAAAAGAAATAAGACTATAGAAGGTTACTTTCTTGGCGAACAGGCATTTCCTCCCTTCCTTTCTGATGAGGAAGAACAATGCTTACCATCAGGCAAAGACACAGAAATCAAGGCTTCTGTGTCCCAGCCCACCCAATGGGCTCAGGCCATGGAAGAGCTCAAAAAGAATTTTGAAAATCAAGTTAGAGAGGTGGAGGAAAAGCTGGGAAGAGAAATGAGAGACATGAAGTCAAAGCATGAACAGCAGATCAGCTCCCTGCTAAGGGAGACCCAAAAAAATGTTGAAGAAATTAACACCTTGAAAACTAGCCTAACTCAATTGGCAAAAGAGGTTCAAAAAGCCAATGAGGAGAAGAATGCTTTCAAAAGCAGAATTAGCCAGATGGAAAAGGAGATTCAAAAGCTCACTGAAGAAAATAGTTCTTTCAAAATTAGAATGGCACAGATGGAGGCTAATGACTTTACGCAAAACCAAGAAATCACAGAACAAAGAGAGAAGAATGGAAAAATGGAAGATAATGTGAAATATCTCATTGGAAAAACAACAGACCTGGAAAATAGATCCAGGAGAGACAATTTAAAAATTATGGGACTACCTGAAAGCCATGATCAAAAGAAGAGCCTAGACACCATCTTTCATGAAATTATCAAGGAAAACTGCCCTGAGATTCTAGAACCAGAGGGCAAAATAAATATTCAAGGAATCCACAGAACACCGCCTGAAAGAGATCCAAAAAGAGAAACTCCTAGGAACATTGTGGCCAAATTCCAGAGTTCCCAGGTCAAGGAGAAAATACTGCAGGCAGCTAGAAAGAAACAATTCAAGTATTGTGGAAATACAATCAGGATAACACAAGATCTAGCAGCCTCTACATTAAGGGATCGAAGGGCATGGAACAGTATATTCCAGAAGTCAAAGGAACTAGGACTAAAACCAAGAATCACCTACCCAGCAAAACTGACTATAATACTTCAGGGGAAAAAATGGTCTTTCAATGAAATAGAGGATTTTCAAGTATTCTTGATGAAAAGACCAGAGCTGAAAAGAAAATTTGACTTTCAAACACAAGAATGAAGAGAACCATGAAAAGGTGAACAGCAAAGTGAAGTCATAAGGGACTTACTAAAGCTGAACTGTTTACATTCCTACATGGAAAGACAATATTTGTAACTCTTGAAACATTTCAGTATCTGGGTACTGGGTGGGATTACACATGCACACACGCTCACATACATAGAGACAGAGTGCACAGAGTGAATTGAATAGGATGGGATCATATCTTTAAAACAAGATGAAATCAAGCAGTGAGAGAGAAATATATTGGGAAGAGAAAGGGAGAAATTGAATGGGGCAAATTATCTCTCATAAAAGAGGCAATCAAAAGACTCATTAGTGGAGGGATAAAGAGGGGAGGTGAGAGAAAAACATGAAGTCTACTCTCATCACATTCCACTAAAGAAAAGAATAAAGTGCACACTCATTTTGGTAGGAAAACCTATCTCACAATACAGGAAAGTGGGGGTTAAGGGGACAAGCAGGGTGGGGGGGATGATAGAAGGGAGGGCATGAGGAGGAGAGTGCAATTCGAGGTCGACACTCATGGGGAGGGATAGGATCAAAAGAGAATAGAAGTAATGGGGGACAGGATAGGATGGAGGGAAATATAGTTAGTCCTATACAACACAACTATTATGGAAGTCATTTGCAAAACTACACAAATAAGGCCTATATTGAATTGCTTGCCTTCCAAAGGGAAGGGGTGGGGAGGGAGGGAGGAAGAGAAGTTGGAACTCAAAGTGTTAGGATCAACTGTCGAGTAATGTTCTTGCCACTAGGAAATAAGAAAAACAGGTAAAGGGGTATAGAAAGCTATCTGCCCCTACAGGACAAAAGAGAAGATGGAGACAAGGGCAGAGAGGGATGATAGAAGAGAGAGCAGATTGGTCATAGGGGCAATTAGAATGCTTGGTGTTTGGGGGGGGAGGGGACAAAAGGGGAGAAAATTTGTAACCCAAAATTTTGTGAAAATGAATGTTAAAAGTTAAATAAATAAATTTAATAAAAAAAAAATAAAATAAAACATAAAAATAAAACTTTAAAAAAACACCCAAGCCCTTCCAGCATATATACTTTTCCTTCTTTAACAGAATTGGTGAATTATGAGAATACTGTAGGTATATAGACTTCAACTAGATTTGAGGAAAATCTTTACAATAACTCTTCATCCTATCCTTGGAGTTAAAATAGAAAGATATTGGCAAGATGATAGTACAGTGATTTGAAATGAGGACTGCTTGAAGGCACATGTGACTTGAAGGGAGTTCCTAGGTGGTATGCTTCAGAATTCTGTCCTTGGTTCTGAACTGTTTCTGTCATTAAGTTGGGTCATATCAGAGAAGACATAAATATAGGAAAAATGTCATATCACATAGTATATGACTGTGTTAAGATCCTAAAACATATCAATAGGTGGGAGAGATGAACTGAATATAATAAGAAGGAATTTGGTAGAGATAAAACAAAGTCTCACCCTTGAATAAAAAAATAAATAAATGTGACAACCATAAGATGGGGGAGGCAGAGCTAGACAACAGTTCCTGTGGGCAGGCAGGAACCCTGAGGTTTTTGGTGGATTTCAAACTCAATTTGAGTGAATAGTTTGACATGGCAGACAAAAATACCTACGGCTATTCTCAGCTATGTTAAGAGAGGCATGGTTCCCAGAATACAGTAGGTGGTGTCCCAATGTAATATGCCCCAGTCAAATCCATCTGGAGCTTTGTTTTACGTCATTTTTAAGGAAGAAAATTAGCAAACTATAGTGTATCCAGAAGAAAACAATCAGGATGGTGAAGGGTCAAGTGTAAAAGTATAGATTAATTAAAAAAAAAAAACTTGGGCTTTTTATTTGGGAGAAGATTTAGGGAAATTATTATAGCTGTTTTCAAATATTTAAAGGGCTAGTATGTGAAGAGAAAATAAACTGAAAAGGAAAAATAGGTAGAAGTTTCAGAGAGCTAAATTTTGAATAGGTATAAGGAAAAACTTATCAACAAGTATATAGTTAGCCCAAAGTAGAATGAATGAGCTACCTCAGGAGATAGCAACTTCACCCTCACTAGAAGTCTGTCTTCCAGTGAAATTTTAAATGACCACGTACAAGGGATGTTTTAGAAGGCATTTCTGGCAAAAGAGTATGTAGGATTACTTCTATTCTAGAATATCTGTGATTCAATGCAATTGCTTTTTCCACATGTTAAAAATCCTTCTAAAAGTAGTGCTTTGAGAGACCTAACTCCACTTTTGTCTTGTCACCTGCTAACTAGAAAGACCTATGTCTAGAGCAGTGCTTTTAAAAAACATTACAATTCAAGAAAAAATTTTCCCAACAGGGAATCTATAGATTCAAAATTCAAACTGGAAAGATTATTTTAAAAAATACTATACTTCCAAGGGTAATTATTTTGATATATTTAAGAGTTTGTGTGTGCATAAATAAATACTGTCATAAAGAATGATTTGCTGATCATGTTTAGAAGTTTTCCTGCATCTCGATTGGTGCTTTACATTTTTTTGTTGCTAGAAAGACTAGGACACTACAATTTTCATGCATATGGTCATTTGCTTCATGATTTTATTTTGGCTCTACTGAGAGGTCAAGCTGTTTTGTCTACTCGCCAAAATTTTGAGTTATTATATTCATGTGAAGCTGGGTGTGTGGGAATTTTATCATCTGAGTTTTATTTTAAATTTTTTAACTTGTTCCTATCTTATCTATCTGATTACTGCTAAAAGCATAGACTTTAAAGACATACTTTAAAAAAAATTGTTTAAATGAATTTATTATTTATTTCCTTTTAACTTTCTTTTTATGTTTATTTATTTTTAGTTTTCAACATTCATTTACACAAAATTTTGAGTTCCAAATTTTCTCTCCATCTCTCCCCTCCCTTCACCCCATAACGCTTTGCATTCTGATTACCCCTTCCCTCAGTATGCCCTCCCTTTTATCACACCCCTGCCTTTCCTTATCCCCATCTTCTCTCTTTTCTTGTAGGGCAAGATAGATTTCTATACCCTATTACCTGTATTTCTTATTTCCCAGTTGTATGCAAAAACAGTTCTCAACATTCATTCCTAATACTTCTCTCCCTTCCTTCCTCCCCACTCATCCCCACTAAGAAAGCAGGCAATTCGCAATTCAATACAGGCTACATATGTGCTGTTTTGCAAAAGACTTCCATAATAGTGATGTTGTGTAAAACTAATAATAAGCCTCCATCTTATCTGGCCCCTCATTTATTCTATTCTCTCCTTTGACCTTGTCCCTCCCCAAAAGTGGTTACTTCTAATTACTCCATTCTCCCATTTGCCCTACCTTCTATCATCCCCCTCATCCCAACTGTCCCCTTCTCCCCTACTTTCCTGTCATGTAAGATAGATTTTCATGCCAAATTGAGTGAGCATGTTATTTCCTCGTTAAGACAAATATGATGAGAGTAAGCTTCAGTTTTCTCCTCTCACCTCCTCCTTTTTCTTCTCCATCGAAAAACCTTTTTCTTGCCTCTTTTTTGACTGATAATTTGCCCCATTCCATTTCTCCCCTTCTCTTCCCAATAAATTCCTCCCTTACCCCTTAATTTTATTTTTTTAAAATATCATCCCTTCTTATTCAACTCACCCTGTGCTCTCTGTCTATGTGTGTGTGTGTGTGTGTGTGTGTGTGTGTGTGTGTGTGTGTGTGTGTATAATCCCTAAAACTACCCAAATACTGAGAAAAATCTCAAGAGTTACAAATATTATCTTTCAATGTAGGAATGTAAACAGTTCAACTTTAAAAAGTCCTTTATGATTTCTCTTTCCTGTTTATCTTTTCATGCTTCTCTTGATTCTTGTGTTTGAAAGTCAAATTTTCTATTCAGTTCTGGTCTTTTCATCAAGAATGCTTAAAATTCCTCTAAATCATTGAATGACCATTTTTTCCCCTGAAGTAGTATACTCAGTTTTCTGGGTAGGTGATTCTTGGTTTTAATCCCAGTTCCTTTGAATTCTGGAATGTCATATTCCAAGCCCTTCAGTCCTTTAATGTAGAAACTGTCATATCCTGTGTTATCCTGATAGTATTTCCACAGTACTCTGTTTCTTTCTAGCTGCTTGCAATATTTTCTCCTTGACCTGGGAACTCTAGAATTTGGTTACAATATTCCTAGGAGTTTCTCTTTTCAGGTCTCTTTCAGGAGGTGATCAGAGGATTCTTTCAATATTTATTCTGCCCTCTGGTTCTAGAATATCAAGGCAGTTTTCCTTGATAATTTCATGAAAGATGATATCTAGGCTCTTTTTTTTGATCATGGCTTTCATGTAGTCCCATAATTTTTTTTTTATTTTTTTTATTATTATTTTTTAATGTTTAACAATCACTGCCATAAAATTGAGATTTTATCCCCCCCACACCTACCCCCCACTATCCCCCTCCCTCCCCACAACTGCATACAATTCTGTATAGGTTCTACATATACTTTCCTATTGAGTATATTTTCACTATAGTCATGCTATGTAGTCAGACTAAAATAAATGAAAGAAATCATATAACAAATCAAAACATGATACACAAACACATACACATACACAAACATGATCTGCTACATTTTGTGAATGACTTCCATATTTCTTTCTCTGAGTGTGGAAGGCATTTTGCCTTGAGAACCACCTTTGGGATTTTTTTTTTTTATAAGAAGTTTTTGCGTTATTACAAAATTCCAAGTCTACCAGAAAAAACTCTCGCACACTGTGGTTGTTGCTGTGCACAAAGTTCTCCTGGTTCTGCTCCTTTCACTCAGCATCAGGTCATATAAGTCCTTCCAGGCCTCTCTGAAGTCTTCTTGTTCATCATTTCTTATGGCACAATAGTACTCCATTACATTCATATACCATAATTTATTCAGCCATTCCCCAATTGATGGACATCCCCTTGACTTCCAGTTTTTGGCAACTACATAGAGTGCTGCTATAAATATTTTTGAACATGTGGGACCCTTTCCCATTTTTATGATCTCTTGGGGATATAGTCCTAGTAGCGATATTGCTGGGTCAAAGGGTATGCACATTTTTGTAGCCCTTTGGGCATAGTTCCAAATTGCTCTCCAGAATGGTTGGATGCACTCGCAGCTCCACCAACAATGAATTAGTGTTCCAACTCTCCCATATCCTCTCCAGCATTTATCATTTTCTTGTTCTGTCATGTTTGCCAATCTTATAGGTGTGATGTGGAACCTCAGAGTTGTTTTGATTTGCATCTCTCTAATCAATAGTGATTTAGAGCATTTTTTCATATGATTATAGATATCTTTAATTTCTTCCTCTGAAAATTGCCTGTTCATATCCTTTGACTATTTATCAATTGGGGAATGACTTGTATGATTATACATATGAGTCAGTTCTCTATATATTCTAGAAATAAGGCCTTTATCCCCAAGCTTAGCTGTAAAAATTCTTTCCCAATTTACTACATCCCTCCGGATTTTGGTTGCATTGGGTTTGGTTGTGCAAAAACTTCTCAGTTTAATGTAATCAAAGTTATCCATTTTGCATTTCATAATGCTTTCTATCTCTCCTTTAGTGAAGAATTCTTCCCTTCTCCATAGATCTGATAAATACACTATTCCTTGCTTCTCCAGTTTATTCATGGTATCAATCTTTATACCTAAATCATGTACCCATTAGTCCCATAATTTTTAAGTTGTCTCTCCTGGATCTACTTTCCAGGTCAGTTGTTTTTCCAATGAGATATTTAAAATTGCCTTTTATTTTTTTCATTCTTTTGGTTTTGTTTTGTAATTTCTTGGTTTCTCATAAAGTCATTACCTTCTATCCCCTCCATTCTAATTTTTTAAGAACTATTTTCTTCAGTGAGCTTTTGAACCTCCTTTTCCATTTGACTAATTCTGCTTTTTAAAGCAATCTTCTCCTCATTGGCTTTTTGGACCTCTTTTGCCAGTTGAGTTAGCCTATCTTTAAAGGGGTTATTTTCTTCAACATTTTTTTGGGTCTCCTTTAACAAGCTGTTGGCTTGTTTTTCATGATTTTCTTGCATTGCTCTCATTTCTTTTCCCAATTTTTCTTCCACCTCTTTTACTTGATTTTCAAAATCCTTTTTGAGCTCTTCCATGGCCTGGGACCATCACATATTTTTTGGAGGTTTTGGATGTAGAAGCCTTGACTTCCTCTGAAGGTAAGCATTGTTCTTCCTCATCCTAAAGGATGGAAGAAAATATCTATTCACCAAGAAAGTAATGTTCTATAGCCTTAGTTTTTTTCTCCCTTTTTGGGGCATTTTCCCAGCCAGTTACTTGGCTTTTGAATCCTTTGTCAAAAGGCGGGGTATACTCTGGGGACCTTTAAGTTCTCAGTTCCTCCAAGGTGGCACAATCAAGGGGGAGGGGTTTACTCCTCTCCTGGCCTGCACACTGGTCTGGGAGCAACAAAAAACTTTTTTGCCCAGAATCTGCAATTAGAATTCCCTCACCACCACTCCCTCCAGCTCCACCACACCAGTGCTCCTCCTTACCTCAGGGCTGAGCTTAGGGCTGAGATTCAGATCAGGTGCTCAATTCCTCCAGGGGCTTTAGGTGGAGGGCTCCAAAAATGGAAGTTGCTGCTGCAGTGGCTGCTGCCAGTGGTCTAGACCAAGTTCCCCTCTCCTGGGTGAAGGAGCCCTCCCATTGACCTTTTGAAGCTGTCAATAGCATTTGTGTTGAGCAATCTGGGAACTGCTGCTGCCAGTAGATCCCTGAAGTCTGTTCCAAGTCCTGTCCCTGCCATGCTGCATGGCTCGCGCTGGGTTGGGCTGTGCTCTACACTGGACTACACTCTGCCAAGACATAATTTTAAAAAGCAATATTTTTTCTTTTAAGTTTTTCTATTTAGCAGTGTTTATATAAGCAAAAATCTTTTCTTTAGTAACATTTTTATCTTTTTGCAAATTGTTTGTATTGTTGCTTTTTGTTTCATCATAATGTTCATCTCCAAATACATCCCTCTCTTCTAGATATTGGTACTAGTAAGAACTGTATATTTGTATTGGAGGCATTTGGTTATCTATGTGGACATAGCTGTCTATCAAGAACCAAGAAAAATTATGCTTATCAGACAATATAACAGATTCTTGGGGTGCAAAGGCAAAAATAAAAACTGTTCCTGCCCTCAAAATGTTTTCATTCTATTCAGAAAATAACAGGTAAAGGAAGAAATAAATAGGTGTGATCAGGAAAGGCTACCTACCTTAGAAATGTTAGAAGAAAGTACTTTGTCAATCTAAAACCATGGTGTTTACCATATGAATTTTGTAGGTACTTGCTAAGTTTGGATATTGAGGCATGGAGATATATATATATATATATACACACATACACATATATATGTATATATAACATATATATTAAATAATAAATAATTTATTAGTATATATAATAACATAATATATATTAATTTTATAAATATAATATATGATATATATAACATAAATATATATAAATATGTGTGTATGTATTTGTGTACGTTTGTATACACCAACACATATATATCCTTGCATATATATCAGGAAGACCTATTTATCTTAAGAGTTTGGATGCAAAGGCAGAAAATGGGTATTTAAAAAAATACATATATGTGCATATATTTATATTATACACACACACACACACACACACAGAGTGCACATATATATGCATATGCAGACATATAGCATAAGTAAAAAGTTATCTCCAAGGAAAGGCATCAACAGTGGGAGAGAATGATAAAGGCCTCCTGCAGAATGTAGAATCTGAATCGAGTCTTGAAGTCTGGATATAGTTTGTGTAGTATCTAAAACCAAATTATTGTTGTGCTGTGGTTTTATTGGTATTACACATATGGCTAAGACAAAGTTACAAATCCCAAATATATTTACCCATCTTTTAGTAAGTCTCGAAAAATGTTTTGTAGCAGAAAGCTAATTGACATAGCACAATTTCAGCAAGTCCATTGAGAAATTTGTGCCAGGGAGGGGGAGGTGTCAAGGATAAAAGTACAGGATGAAAGAATCATCTTCAGGCCAAATTAATATGTTTCTCAACTAAGTTTTCCAAGCATGTTGCTAATTATTTCCAGATATGGAAGTAGGGTACCTTGGGATTTGAATGCACCATAAGAATCTGCACATAAGAATCCCAATTTCATATAGGAACAATTACCAGATGTTTTTATTTTTAAGCTGAGGAATCTGGGCACAGAGTTCTTAGAAGTGCTAGGAAATTAGGATGACTTAATAAAATTCTTGCATGGTTTACCACTGCAAATTCAATTCACAAAGAAAATAAATGATATGACTTGTTCACTTAAGAATGTCATCTAAAATATATGACTTTTTTTTCCCTGTAAAAACTGGTGATAAGGAGCTGGTAGAAGATATGTTGTGCCATTGCAAGTGAAGTATGACTCTTGTGAGTTTGGCTTTCGAGATATTCTCAGAGGGATATAAAATGGTCCGTTTAGCTTATGTTTATATAAACGCTATTACTCTGGGAGGTTCAAAAAAGGAATAGCTGCTATATTTCTATGATTCAATTTTCCTCTTGTTGCCTATTTCTTTTTTGATCCTCCAAAGTATCTTCATTTTTTCCCTAATTCACAGTTCTGAGAAAGGTCTGAGCTATGGAAGTGTGTTTGTGGTTGTTTATCTGTATTGTAAAACAGTACTTTCTAGAGGGGAGCATGGGGTGAGATACACTTCCATTTTATTTAGACGTATTTTCATTAGCTGAGGTCTGAGGTAGGGTCACAAAAGTAACGTTACAGAATAGACTAAAAGCATTGGTTTAGATTTTATTTTATAGGGTATGTTGTACTTGGTATCCTTTCCTAGGATCACAGATTCCTAGGATCAAGCTGAAAAAAGACCTTTTACAACTGAGGAAAGAGTCCCAGAGAGAACTGAATTAAAGATAGGGAATATTAGACATGGACAAAGAAGAGAGAGGTGACATGAAAAATGAAATGTAAGTCTAGAAGAAGGATACCTAAAAGGAAAGGCAAAGAAAGTCTCGAAAGATAAAGATATACAGAATATTCATTGGGAAGAATTTTAAAAATAATTTCATTCAACTGACCCAGTTTTGCAGATGAGGAAGCTAAGGCTCTTTAAAAAAAGAGTAGTCAAGTTGCTTCAGATCAGCCAGCTAGTGAAGGCAAAAATGGAATTGGACCCAGACCTCTTGATTCCAAGTCCTTTCACCCTTTTATCCTTTCACCCTTTCACACTTCCTACTAATAGACTTTTGGCCACTAGCTATATATGAAGGATGCATAGTGAAGACTATTATTAACAAAATCTAAACCCCTTTGATCAAACCTCCTAGGAGTATCTAAAGTTTCTGACTGACTGCTGCCTTCAACTCTTTAATTTATTTAAATCTGTTAAACTGATGAAGGTCCAAAGAAAATAAGATACTGTCAATCCATATGAAAACATTTATTGATAAAATAATTTCAAGTAAAACTCAATTTATATTCTACAAATTGATAATAAAAATCTACTAGTCTGTAAACATTTTAAGAAGCAATAAAAATGTCTTCAGTTTCTTTTGCACTTAGATTTTGTATTGTACATAACGCCGCGAATTGCAATTGGCTAGTTTTCTTTAAGTGCTTTTAAAGTGACTGACTAAATTTTCAGGCATTAAGAAAAGCATGGTGGCTGATGATCTAGAAAAGTGTCCGGTATCTTTTTGGTTCAAATGATAGAGAGTGTAGCTTAATTTCTAAACCCCTTAGAAGAAAAGAACACTGCATAGTAGATGCTTTATTTCTAGTCATTCATTTTATGAGATTTTTTAAAAGTAATATATTGACTTGTTTTTGTCTACTGTAGAAATAAACTAAAATCTAAAATTTTCACGATTTTTTTCAAAAAAACAAGGACAAGCAAAATGAATTGCATACTTATTCTCTTTGACAAGATTTCACCAAAAACTTAGGGGATAGTTATACTTGTACTTTTCTAAAAGCACAATTTTAGAGTTGTCCAAATATGTGTGGAATATATATTCATATATTCAGTTAGAACATGTATATAAAATGCCTGTATATAAACACATACACATGGGAGCAAGAGACAGGATCTGTAATATTATTTACACATACATATACACATGTGCATGCATGGATGGATGTACATATGTATATATTCCAGGATGGGGGAACTCCCTCTACCAATGCAGATCTATATAGTTTCTTTAGAACTTTGAACTCTTAAAAAGAGCTGCCATGGGTGCTAAAAACTTTAAGCGGTTTAGCAGAGTTGCCTAGCCACTTTTTTGGGGTGTGCTTTTTGTTTGTTTGTTGTTTTGTTTTTGTTTTTTTAGAAAAGAGATTTGAGACCATGTCTTCTTAATTATGAGTCATTTCACTATGCTATACTACCTTCTTTATTTTATTAATGTGGTGTTTATTTAAACAATTTGACTTGACTGATATTGGATTTAGGAATATGCAAGAGAATAGGTAATCCAAGATAGTCAAGACTTGACAACACAAATTATTATTTTAATTTGCAAATATTGTTAAAGGAGTAGATGAAAAGGCCACTTGTCCATTTGATAGAAACTTTCCTAAAGACCTACTTTTCCAGTTTATCTATTTGAATAAAGAACACAGTAAAATTTTCATACATTGTTGAAATATTTTATAGTTCTTAATCAGCTTTTAGACAATATTTTTAAAAAAATCTTTGGAGGAAAACAAAAATGAAATATTTCTTTAATTAGCAATCAGACAAAAATTTAAGAGACCTAGATATATCCTTTGAAAAAGTAAATCAGAGGTAGCTTTCTCCATGTTTAAATAACGGAGAATGGTATTCTTCCTTTTTTCTCACGCTCCATATAAGAAGGTGATGAGCTGTAGGATCTCTTGGCTTTGGTTGCCCTAACTAACTCACTTTGCAGGTTATTTACTTGCATTCCCCACCCCCGCCTGCCCACTCCCCCGCATCAACACCTATTTGAAGCTATTTCTTAAGCCCTCAGGATTTCTTTTGAAATAAAGCATCTCTGCTTTATGACAGAGTACAGTAATTCCTCTTGTCTTCTGCTTATTCCTCAGGCTGTGTCAGCACGTGCAGCTTGGACAGAAAGCAGAATGAGTCATTAATCAGAGTATTGATTTAGTATATTCCCAATTTAGTTCTTTTCAGTTTTGGGATTCAGCATGCATTCCAGTCATTCTGTTTACTGTACCTCTAAACAGATGCATTTGGAAACTGAGTCATTCTCACAGGTTTTTCAATGATCACGTGAAATTTCTAATTTGAAAAATAAACTAATTGTAATTCAAACTTTGAAATAATTATTAGCTCTTACAAAAAGAAAAAATAGGGATTACTTTTTATTCTTCAGAAGAAGCTACTTATATGTAGTAGTCTAAATATATGGCATATATTTTCTCTATCCCTTTAGGGGATTTTGCCAAATCTTATTGTTTGATATATCTTTATTAAAATGTATATTTTGTCAATCTCTGAAATCCTATCCGCATGGCTAAGGGAAATAGTAAAAGCTTTACAACTGAATTTGAGAAGAAATATGCTGAGACTACTAAAGAATTCTAAACTTAATAATAAAAATTTGTTCTGAAGCAGAAATGTTATGATAGAGAAAAATAAAATAGAATTCTATATTTTAGAAAATTGTATCTTTATATTTTATACCTAATATATGTGATTTATTCCAATTTGAAGATATTTCTTCCTACTAAAATGATAAAGGTAGGTAAGATTTTACTGAATTAATTCTCTAGCATTATGTCCTTGATGAATGTAACTTGACTAATAGTATAGAATCCTACAGAGGTCATTTATTTATTTGAAAACATAATTTCATTTTAAAAAAAAGATATAATTTACCCAACTTAGAAGATCAGACATTATTGGTAAAAATGTATAATGCCATGCTATTGGTGGAGGTACTGGTGGAGAGATTAACATCAGCCAAATAATTTTCCCAAGAAGATATTGCATATGTTTTAAGATTGAGATAATAATCCTTTTTATCAAGATAATCAAGCTAGTGGAGAGTACTTAATGTACTTAGTTTAGCCTTTGTGGAGCTTTTCTTTATGAAGTTATGATACATAAAGGTAGATATGCAAAAGCAGTTCCTCAGGAGGAATATGAAACAGAAAACTACACATCTTCCTTTAATAGAACTTGAGAGGGATGATGTCATGTAAGGATAAAGCATATACACCAGAATGGTGTTTTTTGATGACTCTTGGTCTTTGGAGAACAACATACCATTATCCACCATAAATCTGAAAGGGTAAAAAAGCAAAATGTGAGATTAATATCAAACATTAAGAAATATTTAATGATTTTCCAAAGTTATCTTCTACTTAATGAGTGCTAACATTGTGTGATTTTTTTCCTCAAGAAAAAGAAAAATTGAAGAGAAAATGAGGCAAAAAACTTGTAGAATAAGAGGACATATTTCTCTTTGATTAATTATAGATTTAGAAATTAAAAATCCATTGTTTGTACCTAAATTTTAGAATTATGAAAGATAAAAGAATTATTCTGTTTATCAAATAATTCATGAGAATTTCAACAAATACAGAGGATAGAATCACAAGACTTCAGCGCAATATCTTTAAAATCTCCCATCTACAAATAAGAGATGAATGCATAGAACTCTCTGATATTTTCTCTTAAAATTAAGGGAGTACTTGAAAACCAATAAAAATTTCACTGTTTTTTGTGGCATAAGTAATACTTGACAGTGTAATCAATAAAGAAGTCAACCCATACATAGTGGAGTACCACCAGCAGTCTGAAATGCAGCAAGGCATATATTTATTTGTGATAGAAAATTGGGCTCTTTTTGCTTATAGGAATTGAAAAGATTAGTAAATATGTACTTGACCTGATAGGATCCCTGCTTGCAAGATTCTTCCACTTTCCCTAGAACATTAAACACACACACACACACACACACACACACACACACACACACACACACCAACAATCTTGAAATACTAGTGACTTTAAATAGAGATACTGAATTCTGGTACAGAAGAGGAAAGCAAATCTATAATTTTGAGTTCTAACTTTGGCTTCATTTCTGGTTTGGTTTGACATAAGCCTGACAGTGCTTTAATGCTACATTATTTGTGTGTGTGTGTAATGTCAATAGTGCTGTATGTGGAATCAGACACTTGCTAGCTCTGTGTCTACAAGCAAGACATTTGATTTCTTTCACAATCAATTTCCTTATCTATAACATGGAAGTGAACCTTCTGCTATATTGCAAAGTTCTTATGATAAAAACCTTTGTAAGGTACTCTTGAAATGTTAACTTTTTTTGGTAGAAGATATTAGTATCTTAAGTTGAAAAATGCTACCTTAAGCAGGTACACTAATTTACTGCTGTTGGAGACATAAATAAATCCAAACTTTTTGCAAAATAACTTTGAATTATGCAAGAAAGGTGATAAAATTGTTATATACCCTTTGAACAGAGATCCTACAATGTAGTTTGAATCCCTTTGGGATAATTGACAGCAAGAAAAAAACTGAGCTATATAAAAATTATTCATTGCAGCAGTATTTTTTCATTTGTTCCTTTAAAAAACCCCAAACACATTTTACATTCATTTGTGGAAAACATATTCCTTACCCAGGGAGCCTTCCCTTGTTACAAAAGATTAAAAAAAGAAAGAAAAATTTCAATAAAACCAACCAATGCCTCATCTGCGCTGAACAACAACATATGGAAATTTTACATCCCCAGAGTTCGCCACCTCTCCATTGTAGGGAAGAAGCTGCATTTTCTCATCATGTTTCTGGAGCTAAAAATTAATTATTATAATCATGCAGAGATTTATTTTTAATTATAAATACCATTCCTTCTCTTATAGATATTTTACTAATTTCTTCATTCTTTTTATACCTAAGCTATGTAAGTCCTCCTTTCTTTGAATTAGTCTAATATCTTGTTTTATGATTCATTAACATTAAATTTTAAATTAATTTACCATATTTCTTTGTCATTTCCCAATTCAAATGCACTTACATTGTTTCCTGGTCTTTTCTACCACAGGAAGAAATGATTTATTTGCTTTAAGTAGAATAGGCTGCCACAAATTGCCTATATGAATTATTTTATCTAAGAATATCCTTTTATGTGTTTGCTGTTTTATTCGCCTAACTTAATTTATGTTTTGACTGGTGTGAAGTGTAATGATTTGTTTGTACTGATGATAAATAGTAATTTTTCAAAATTAGCAGGACATATCTATTTTACTCTTTGGACTCATTTCTCTCACATTCTCATCTCTAACCCCTTTTCATTTTTTTTTAACAGCAGGTGCAATGGTTTGATGGTTTTCATTGCTTTGAAACTAGTTTCATTTCTTTGAAACAGTATGTAGAGAAGGTCAGCTAGGTTCCATTGTACCATGAGCATTGGCCCATGGTACAGCGCTCTTCTCTCTTTTTGACAAGCCAAACGAAATGGGGCAGGGAAGGAAATTCTATTTCAAGATCAATCTCCACATCATCAATTGCCTCCATTCATCATGCTCCTGTCATAAAATGGGAGAGGGAACTGTTTCACGTGAACAACCTACACTTATGGTTTATGGAAATACACAATATATCTATTGTACATGAAACTTCCAATCTATAGCTAGCCTGAGCATTGATCATCGATATACCCTGGTTATTATATTAACTTGATAATGTGGGGATTATGATTCAACACCATCGATAGAAGAAAAGTCACTATTCCATATTTAAGGAAGAGGTAATAAAATTGAAGTAACATGGAGCATATCTGGATTTTAAGGCAAATAAATACTCTGAGTTATTTTCTCAAAGTATAATATTAGATGTTAGAGTTGTTCTATTGTAGTCACTTGACATATGATTTATTCAATTGGTAATTGTTTGAAAAATATGTCCACACTTCAGCACTCTGCACTATGCCTTTTTATGGTATGTGGAAGATTTTTTTTCCCCAAATGCTATTTTAAATCTCCACAGGTCCTATCATTGCCTTAGGCTGTAAAACATGAAATGGAGAATTAGTTGTTCCTAGAAAATGAAGATGGATTTAAATTCAAATAGACCACTTCACCTATATCTGCACATTTTTTTTTTATTTTTGAGTGCTTATGCTGTAAACAGTTGCTGCTTATAATACCCCTTCCTCCCAATACTTTAGGTTTCTAACCTTATTTTATCGTAGGATTCCTTTGTTCAGTCATTTTCAGTTGTATCCATCTCTTCATTACCCCATGTGTGGTTTTTTTGGCAAAGATGCTGGAGTGGTTGACCATTTCCTTCTTTAGCACAATTTACAGAGGAGGAACTGAGGCAAACAGGGTTAAATGACTTGCCCAGGGTCACACAGGTAGTAAGTGTCTGAGCCCAGATTTAAACTGATAAAGATGTCTTCCTAATTCTGCCCTGCACTCTATGTACTGCAACAATTTCAGTTGTTATTGTTTCCCCCTGCTCTTTAACATTTCTTTTAAGTCTCTCTCTCCCCTGTTTTCCCCCCAGATTTTGTGATGTCTGTGATAGAGGAACATTTTATGTTTTTATATTGTGGATACTATTTTTTTTATTGTTTGCTTTTATTCTCTTTTGTGAAATTTCTTTCCAAAATGCTAACTCCCCACCCTACCCCCAAACTCATCAGCATTACATGTAGCTTAGTAATTCTAACCAGAAGGCAGCATTGAAAGAAAGAATAAGGGGACCTTTCATTATGGTGTGTATTTTGTTCTAAGTTTGTAGAAATGTATTTTAACTGTGTCTTATGCTATTAACTCAGTACTTAAAGAAACCAAGGCAGCATAAAATTGCAAAGTTGACTATAATCAAGAGAAAATATTTCTAAACTGTAGCTATTAATTTTTCATAAAATAACCTGATTTTTTTTAAAAAGGAAGGTTATTCATTCATTATTAGGAAGGTTGAACAGGAGATATGCATAAAAATCACTAATCACTATTTCCCTGCAGAGTTTTTTTTAAAGAGGTGAAACAAATGAACTGGGCATGTATAATGTTTCTTAAAACAGTACTACAGGAGCCTCATAAATAGTCATTTCATTGCAATATTTTCCCCCAATGTCATTGAAATCTTATATGACAAAGTGACAGGAATACCTCTTGTATCTCCTCTATTTCAACCCTCATTCCCTCTCCCTTTATGCAAATTAAATACAAGACTAAAACATTTGAGTTGAAATAAAAATTAATGCTATCATGGCTACACTCTCTTTTGATGAGCTTTTGGATCCGTATGCAGTTGAAGAAGAAATATCCTTGTGAAATAGTTTAAAATATAATTTCTGTTTATGGAGGTATGACTCCTTGAGGTCTTAATGAGTCTGTGCTAAAATAAGTTCTGATAAAATTGCCATTGGTTCTCAGAGGATGCCATTGTAAGACCCATTGTTCTCTACAGGAAAAGCCTTGAAGTATTTATACTTAGTAGTTAAGATGAGGACTTATGAACTTGAAAACTGATGACTGGATAGATGAACTCAAAGTAAAAAATGTGTGTGTATATGTATGTCTATATATACATATACTGTGTATATATATATATATATATATGTATATGTACACACACATTTATGTCTTCACTAAAAGTCAAGTAGAATAGGTATCCAATGGATGTTCATGGTTTGAACCTTGAGTGAGACAGCAGTCACCTAAACTGGTAGATGGAAGAGAAATATGGAATGTGATGGAAGAGAAGTTAAAAATTTGCCCTATTCACATTCCTGGAGTAACACCTGTGTAAGCTACCAAGTCTATAGGACAACAGATATGCTTTTGAGAAGAAATGGACAGGTATGTGTGCCTCTGCTGTCTTAAAGGAAATTCTTCAAAAATCTACCTAATTTCCCCCAAGTGGTTATTATGGAGCCATTTCCTTTAATATTGACAAGAAAAAAAGTAGAAAAGGCAGCATGATATGGGAAAAATCATACCTAGTATTTGTATAGCATTTTAAGGTTTACACAGCCTTCTATATAGGTTATCTCATTTGAGTGTCCTGACAATTCTGTGAGGTAGGAACTGCTATTATTTCTATTTTACAGAAAAAGAAACCAAGGTAGAGAATAAGTGACTTGGTAGTACGGATCAAAGGAGGATTTGAACTTGGGTCTTTCTGGCTCTAACACAGAATTCCCTATCCACTTAAAGTCAGAAGGCTTGGGTTCATATCTTAATACTTCTGGTTGATCACAACAGTTCTGGGCCTTGGACTGTGAGTTTTCTTCCAGTTGTGAAACTATCATCCTATGATTTCCCCACTCCTATCTCTTCACTTCACCACACACACACACACACACACGCATGCATGCATACCCACAGATAGACGTGCATACTCTAATATCTTAGACAGGTAAAATCATGTAAAGAAAAATTTTCTCCTTTTAGAGCTGTACTGAAAGTCCATTGGCCTGCCTCAGATCCTAGCTGGTTTTCTATCACTGGATTTCTGCTGCCTAAGGTTGAATGGCCTGTTAGGGATATTCCAGAGGGGATTTTTGTGTAGATATTTTTGGACCACATGACTTATGAAGTCTCTTCTCATTCTCTTGCTTTTTGTTCTTACTTGTCAAAGAGCATCAATGACGTTGAGGGTAATGTTTTGACTTGGATGTGAATTGGATTTAAATGAGTCAGAGCTGCACAAAATCATCAGCCAGAGTCACCAAAGTCCAGTGGCACGACAAGTCAAGATGACTGGCAATGGCCCAGGATGTAATAGGTGACTTTGGTCTTTCTAAATTAAAGTTTTTCCAAGGACTCAGCTTTTACCCCATCTACTCCCTTCTCCTACACCAATTCCTCAAAAATAAATACATTTGTATGAGTGCTGAACAAATACTCCCCTATTTCCTTCAAAACAATATTTTACAATTTATTGTAATTGCATGAAAGATAAACAAAATTATCTAGTCCCTTGTGGTTTGACTTGATCCTTTTTGGTCATTTTTTGTCTCAATATTTACCTAGCCCTTAGTCACTGAAAGGATGCTGCTTCCAGTTCTGAGATGCTAGGAATGAAAGATAGTGATTAAATGTAAGTGGATTAATTTCCATTGTTATCTTATAAAGTATAAACAGCATAGTGTCATTAGATATAAGCCTGTCCAACCTTAATATCCTGTGTAAAAGCCCTTTGAAGGTGACTTCCATGTTGAAAAAGGGAAAGTAAGAAGACAAAAAAACTGGCACTTGACTGGTAAGAAATGAATTCATTTCAAACAATTGATTCAGAAAACAGATAAATTTATCAAAATCCTTAGAGATACATAAGACAATCATGCAATCCATTCTTTAACAAGTTTTGCAGTTCAGATCAGGCAACTCATGCCCAATCTTGTTTTTCCTTGTTATATATTTTTATTCCTCTCCACTGTCTGAAGCTCTTTGTCTTTCTGGTCTCCACTGTCCTGGTCAATTATAATATTCTTAATAAGAATTTCTATTCCCCTCTTCCCGTTCCTCTTACTCTCTTTCTCCTCCTCCTTCTGCTCCCTCTTATTCTCCCTCTCTCAGCTCCTTTCTCCTCCTAGGAAATGCAGTGATGTCATCTATGGTGCACTTCTTTTATATTTTATTTTTTGAAACAAATATTGTGACACATGAGCTAATAAAGGATATTCCTGTTGCAAAGCTTCATTTGAAGTACATATCCTTTCTTGGAAATCGAGGTCACTGTAGAAGATCTTGAACACATGTTGGCAATAGGCAGCATGAACAAGGGCAAAACTTGGAGTTGGGAAAGGAAGGAATGTGTTTTGAGAAACACTGAATATCTAATTTGGTTTGGATCTTGGAGTAAATGAAGGGAATGAATGTGAGATAAGCTTCCTGGAAAGAAAGGCTAAAGCCAGATTGTGGTGAACCTTAAATCCCAGATGGTTGAGTGTACTAGGATTGAAGGAAATTTTAGGAGTAAAATTATGTGGTCATACCAATGTCTTAAAAAGAATAACATGCCAATAGTATGTAAAATAATGAATTAGAAGGAAAGAAGAAATGTGTTAGAATAAGTCTGCATTGGAAGTAACAAATGTATGATTAAAAATGGTTTAGTAACAGGGATATTTTATGTGTAACAATAGTTTGTATTCCATATCCCTTGTTGTAACTAGGGCATCTCACTGTTAGAATTTACACTTTGTCTGACGAGGCGTCATGCATTCAGTCTTATAAAGTTCACCCCCTCTCATCGAGTTTTAGCAGTTATAAAGCTGCTGCTTATAGGGTGAGATGCCTTTTATAGCTAAGAAGCAAATTGAAAGTTAACTGGCTCACCTGGGAATTGCTGTGATGACCTTAGCCTCATTAACCTTGTATTCTAACCAGCTGGGACAATTCATTTGAAATTAGTATTTTCCTATTTCTTTCACATATGAGTTCCATTAAGTCTTGAAAAAATAAATACGGAAAGTAATATATCGATATCCTTATCAATTCAGTGGTTCCAGGTTTACAATGAAGGGTTTAGAGTGGGCTAGGCTGCACTGGCTATTTCATAAGACATGGCAGGATTGGACTACTTCCTTGAAATAGGCCTAAAAATATCTTGATAATAAGCCACGGAGATTTTTGTTTCCTTTATGCGTACAAAGAAAATAATTTCAAATTTTCTTACAGTATTTTTGTTACAAAATGCTAAGTGGACTATTCCATTAAATAGGGCCAACTGCTCTATAATAAGTAAAAGCTTATTTGGAAAATAATACTCTTATAAATTGTATCATATACATATGTATATGTGTGTATTTAGTTTACATTTATATTCTTTCTTTCCTTAGGTATTATGTCAAATTTCAGGTCAGAGAAAGGGAAAAAGAGTAATTAAGAGTTAAAAAATTATGTAAAAAGGCTTCTGGTATTCCTAGAAATCTATGGTTGGATGATTATATGTAAATAAAATTTTTAAAATAGATTTTATATCCTCAGCAGATAGAGGTTTTTAGAAGTTAAACTGCTTGAAAATGTATTTTCAATTTTGGTAAACACCAAATACTATAAATCAGCTTGACTTTTTGCTAACTCAGTTTCCCCTGGGTTTAATCATCCAACCCTAGTTAACATTGTAAAGCAATTGCCTTAATGTTATATCACTTGAAGTCTGGAAAGGTGAAGGGAGAAAAAGGAAGAAGGTGTTTTAATCAGTTATGTTCTTTTCTTTTATGAGGATAGTGTTATTTTATTAAACACCTTAAAATAAATAGAAGCTATAACGTTTTACAGAACCATGAGGATTAAAAATAAGAAAGCTTTGGTAATTTAATGAACTGTGATTTTCACTAATCAATAAATATATATTGAACTGTTATGGCCATCTGTAGTAACACTAAACCATTCTGCATGAGAAATAGCATAATTAAAACAGCAAAATAACATTTGAGAATAAATCCCAATCTTTATTATTGAGATAATATGTATAAAATGTTTAGTACAGTGCCTGGCACATCAGAGGCATTTAATAGATGCTTGTTACTCCCACCCTATGCCTTTATTATGATACATGATAGGCTTTTTTGTCATGTCTTCATTATGGTGGCTTCCTCTAAGTCATTTCCTCAAGATAGAAGTTTTAAACTGTGTATATATATTTTTAAGACTTTTGAATAATATATAAATAGGACAAAATTGTTAGCATGTTCATACATTGCTAGTATCTGGTACTATTATCGTAATGTTAAATGTTATTGGCATCTCTAATGGAGTATCCCAAAAATATTGAACCAAAACTGGAACTACTATTTCAGGGAAGGTTAATCAGTGATATTTAATTCAAGAGATAATGTATTATAAAGTTCACCAAAACATTGCCAGTATAGGTATTTTCTTATGCATACTTATGATCCTATCAGGATCAACCAAATATTTCTTCATACTGGCCACTGATTTCTTAAGATTAATCTATCTTTAAGATTTATTGTATAATATAAAAAATAACATTAGTTTCTTAGAAGAATATATTCTTAATATACTGAAATAAAGTTAACTTCTTAGGAAGAAGAATATATTCCTAATATAGTACATAGTCTTTTCAAGATAGATAAAGAATAAACTATATCCGTTATAACACATATTTCCCCCCATTAGTAAAAAAATAAAAACCTGGGTGCAAGAAGTAGCTTGAGGTATGTCACTGAGGAACTACTTAATTAGAAAAGGAGCTAAATCAGTTGGGTAGCAAGAGTGACAGCAACAGATGGATATTCTGAGTATTGTAGAGAAATCCAGGAAATAATAAAAGACCTAGAGTAAGACCTCCTCAATTGAGAAATATGTATTATTAGAAAGAATCCTACCATCAATGTGATCTCTAATACATTGAAGAATCAAAGATAGAGCTAGTTGATATGGGAAGAGAATTCTTATCCAAAACATACTTTCCTTGTTTTGAAGGTTTCTACCAACTCCTTCTGGTAAGAATCACCAAACCCAGTTTTCTGTCAGTGGCATTAATGTCAAGAGAAAGACAGAGAGACAGACAGAGACAGACAGAGTCAGAGTATATACATACATACATACATACATATATATATATTCTCCATGATGTTCATTTTGAAAAAAAAATATTGAGCTATAACTCCAAAATCCCAGTGTATTTTCATAGCCTATTATGGACCAATCATCATTTATTTTTGAGGGAAAATAGTAGCTTCAACACAAAACCTTTTAATTGTAAAAGCTGGAATTGCAAATGAAAAGAGAAAAGGTGACCAGAAAGGTCAGAATCTGGCTTATGTATCTTAAATGATTCTTGACTCCCCTGAAAGCACTAAAATAACAAGGGCATTATACACATAACAGAGTTATTTAATGAAGTAACAAACAGAAGGACTCATAGCTGAGATCCTAACAAATAAAACTGGGAGTCTTTCTCATTGAGATTAATTTTTCTTCTCAGAAGTTCTAGAAAATCACAGCATGAACTAAGGAAGTCCCATCTTCATCCAGTACTATCATTACAAGTCTTGAGAATGATTCAGTGTCCTCTGTTCTTCCCTCCTAGATCTATGAGCATTATCTTGTTTTCTCAGTTTTTCGTGGGTCTATGTGGATCTAATGGCCAATAGCAACTAACTCTCTGTCTCTCCATCTCTCCCTCTTTCTCCTTCTCCCTCCTCCCCCCCCTTCTCGCTCTCTCTCTCTCTCTCTCTCTGTCTCTCTCTCTCTCTCTCTCTCTCTCTCTCTCTCTCTCTCTCTCTCCCTCTCTCTCTCATCAGTGTCTTTTACTATGATACTGGCAATCTGTGCCTCTTTCTCACTTAAATCCATACATGACCTTATTCCCTGATCTTTACCTGGTTTTCACTAGGTGTCAGGTCACTACCATAGTAACAATATCGCAAACAGCATGGTTGCTTATCTGCCAGTTCTTGCCCTAGTGCTTCCTGCATCCTGGCTTTTTTAGGTATGCCATACATAACCAATAGTGGTAAAGTAGATGGAAGGCTGCTTCTATTTCTATTTACTCCAGTGTAATATATATTTAAACCAGAAATTGTGTTTGATAAGGAAAAAAAGTTTATAATACATTCAGTTGATAAAACTTTCTACCCTTTATAATATTTTCTGATTTTCATTGATAAGGAAGTTTAAAATTAGAATATTACTTGGTTTCTTTCCAGTCTTCTTAAACCTAACTTCCTCTCCATGCCCCCTCACAACTATACTCTTATGTCCATTGATCTTCTGCCACTGGCCTTGCTTTTCCTTGTAAAGATTCTCCATTTCTTACATCCATATATTTTCATTGACTGTTCCCAGTCCCCCACTCTTCTACCTCCTTATCTCTCCCATGGCTTCTCTGACTTTGTTCAGATCCCAACTAAAATCCTGCTTCCTATGAAAAAAACCCTTCCCAGATCCCCCTTACCCCTAGTGCCTTCTATCCATTGATATTATTTCATATTAATCCTGTATTAATATCATGTTATGTATCATATTAATATGTATTATGTAATATGTATCATATTAATCTTGTATTAATCTTCCTCATGGGACTGCACATTTATTAAGTACATAGCAAGCACTTGATAAATGCTTATTGACTTGGGGATAGGAAAATGTTACTGACCTTTAATCTTTGTCTGTAGGTGCATTTGGATAGTTAGGTAAAAGGTATTATTCTACCCAATAGCAAATCTTTTCATTGAGATAAAAATCAATCAATCAATCAATCAATTTTCATTCTCAAACACTGAGACCTTTCACAAATAATCTGCATTCTGTTAATGTAGACATTGGATTTCATTTCTGCAGTCAATTAGTCTTCTGGTGGTTTATGTGAAAAAAATGGACATTAATTTTTTCCATAAACCTGATTATAGTTGGATAAGATTTGAAGCAATTATTATTTAAGAATGAAGAAGTCAGTTAGGAAAAATATCCTCTATATTAACAACCCTCCATTTCTGCTCATATTTAATTTCCTCATCTAGTTTTAGAGGTGAAATACTTTGACAATACATGCACTCTGTTAACAACTTCTATTCTAAAAGGGCACTCATAGAGGCAGAGAAGTCGATTTTCTGAAATAATGGGGAATGGCAAAAAGGAATTGTCCTATGCTCTCTTGGCTCGCCCATAGTGTTCATGGCATGATACTGTGTCCTCACACAAGGGAGGATTGGTTAAACTCTTGTCTTACCCTGCTTACTATGTATAGAATCAGAGAGGGAGATCAATACCAAAATCAAATCCACTTTATTGTTGCTCTCAGCATTTGCTTTCCTCAGTGAAAAACCTTGTAGGCCATGGTCTTCACCTCAAATTTTAATTATTGAAAAAAAATGTATAATTTTCTTGTGTAGGAGAAATTAAGGTCACAGTTATGTGTGGTCATAATTATGGCTAGATTCAGAATGATTTTTAACGTGACCTGTAATAATAATTACAGGTTACATTTCAATGTAGACAAATAAGCTCCAGTAAATATGTCATCTCGTTGATTTGGTTTTCCATCCAAAGACAGACTGCAACCTAATTATACCTGCCTATTCTATGGGTTTCTTGTTCATATCCGTCCATATATTTGCACATAATCTACTAAAGAGCTTGGTACCTTGCTTGACTTCTTTTTACACTGTGTTGATACCAGTGGGGAAACAAATAATATGCATGAAT
Organism: Notamacropus eugenii; assembly: GCF_028372415.1. Classification (NCBI taxonomy): domain Eukaryota; kingdom Metazoa; phylum Chordata; class Mammalia; order Diprotodontia; family Macropodidae; genus Notamacropus; species Notamacropus eugenii. The sequence goes on from NC_092877.1 coordinate 273,302,721, forward strand.
TGAAGGCTTTGTTTTGTAATTGAGAAAGTCTTGATCATTATAATTTGGACAAATGCAGAAATGACCATAATCAATGTCTCAGAATACCTACAGGGCATGGAGACAAATGGAAGCTGGTAGAGATGGATCATATGGTTAATGATTAATCAACTAAATTTAAATAAAATTGAAGAAGACATTTTTTTCCCAATTGTTCAGCCTTGTATTGCCAGTTTTCATTTGTGTGATTCTAAGACATACAGTTGAGAAAAAAAAAGAGAGGCCTTCCAAGTATTCCTGGATCAACTGCTTATTTTTTTCACCCTCTGGGAGAAGAGCTTTAATTCCTATTTAGTCCAGAAAATTTGGCAAACATATCCCAACCCCTAAACACCTCAGCAGACTAGACAAGTACTAATCCCTCATGATGAACCTCTACTAATGAAGACAGATTGTTTAAAGCTTTGAGTAAAACAAAAGAGATTTAGGCTCCTAGGGACCTGGAGAGGAAGCATAACATTATTTGTTTCAAAAAATATACACGTTACCTTTGAATAGCACCTTATTTTTTCAAATCATTACCCATTATCTCATTACTGGCAACTCGGAAAAATAATTAATGAAGGTATTATTACTCCCACTTTGTAGTTATGAAATTTAAAATTCAGTGATATAATCACATAGGTAATTAGGGATAGTTGGGAGGTACTCAAATCCAAGCCTTCTGCCTCCCAGGCCAGGAATCTTTCCATGATAACATTAGCTCTAAGATATGAAGAACTATATGCCTTAGATATTCCTGAGTTGATTAGACTTTTGTGTCTTTATAATTTGAAGTCATAATTGGGAGTCAAGGATCAAGTTTGTTGTTGAAGGGAGTCACGTTAGGGTCAATCATTCTACCAAAGTTGCTAATTGCAATAAAATAGAAAAATCATACCAAAGCACTGATCAGTAGATGTTGTCTCCCAATGTGTTTTCCTCTGATAAAATATATTCATTGGTAGCTAAAGATGGAGGGCCACAGGTTTCTAAAGTTAGTCTTTTTTGATTGACTGTGTCTCACTTATTAACCTAACTCCATTGCTGAACTTTCTGATTATTTGTTTATTTTCAAGCAGCAGATAGATGGAGATGATTAGGATAATCACCTCAAATAAGAAATTAATTTCTTAAAGACCTTACATGTTTTAATGTGGTAAGGATTTTTTTTTCAAATATATTTATTTGTTTTCAGTTTTCAACAGTCACTTCAATAAATTTTAATTTTTTTCCCCTTTCCTCCCCATTCCTTCCCCCATCTCCCCAAGACAGCATGAAATCTTATATAGGCTCTACACGTACATTCTTATTAAACATTTTCACATTAGTCACGTTGCATAGAAGAATTAAAATTAATGGGAGAAAGCATAAAATAAACTAAACAAAATCAAATATAGCAAAAGAGAAAATGTCTGCTTCACTCTGCATTCTGACTCCATAGTTCTTTCTCTGGATGTGGATGGCATTTTGCATCATGAGTCCTTTAAGAATGTGTTAGGTCCTTGCTTTGCTGAGAAGAGCTAAGTCTATCAGAAACAGTCCTCACACACTGTGGCTGTTACTATGTATAATGTTCTCCTGGTTCTGCTCATTTCACTCAGTATTAGTTCCTATAAGTCTATCCAGGTATTTCTGAAGTCCACCTGTTCACCATTTCTTATTCCCATATGGCTATTGAAAAGATAACCGGAATTGGATTAGAAGTGAAGCTAAACAGTCTCCTAAGATGTCTGTCTAACAATGCTTTTCAGAGTACCATTTTTTAAAAAATAACTTATCAAAGTTTAGAATTATAGAAACAATTACTTGGAGGTAGTTTTATGCAGGGCAGGAGAGCCTTGTAGAATGATAGTGTCCTGGTATTAGGCCCAGCATCCCAGGGTATTAGATCATATTCTTAAGTAGTACCAAGTTGGAAATTGACCAGCTAGGTGTCTTGCCATCTGTCATTGAACCATAGCCAATAATAAAAATAGAAAGTATTGGGGATGGAGAAAAATGTATTCAAGATTGAAAACACACTTAAAAATGAAAGTTTGAACATTGGTATCGTTTCATATATAGACCACAATTGATACAGATTTGAACTGTTTGTTAGAATTGAATTTTGAACACTTAAAAGATCTGCTGTCAGCAACTAGAGCCACACTGGCAAGCCAAGGAAAAAAGTCCACATTTTTCTACAATTGATTTATGGTTAACTAAGCAAAAGAACATTGGGCTTTGGGAAAAAATGTCATAAAACTGAAAAGAAATATGAACAACTATGGTTTTTGGCAACCTTTTATCAACACTGCTAAGCCAAAAGGGCATGCTGCCAGACCTCAAACTCTATTGTCATTATATCTAGAATAGATAAAAATACTGTAACAGGAAAAAATAAGGAAAAAGCTGTACTACTGTATTATAATTTTAGAGTAACAAAACAAATAGGAGAACTAAGAAAATGGGTTACACTTCTTTCAGCTGATATAGTGATTAGTTAATGGTGTTTTTCTTCTTTTGTAAGATGCAGACTGAGGATCATTTGAATTCAGTTCTATTTCCAGCACTGACACTATCAAATTTATCTTCAAGGCCAAATCACTTCAACTTTTTACTGCCTCATTTTCATGAGTGGAAATGTGGAACGTTAATCTTCTTAAGTAGTTTTATTAACATACCAAATAATAGCTAACATTCATGCCATATTACATTATTTTCACATGACCTCAGTGTAATCTTATTTGATTTAAAAAGAAAAAAAAAATTTTGAGCTCTTTCAGGAATTCTTTTTTGGGCCTGAGACCAATTCACACTTGTATTGGAGGCTATGGATATGGTTGTTTTGACTTCATGGTCTTTTTCTGAATTTATGTTTTGACTTTCTCCATCATCACTGCAAGTTTCTATGGTCATGTCCTTTTTTTGTTACCATTTGCTCATTTTCTGTAGCCTATTTTTTTTCACTTTTTAGCTTGATGTTACTCAAATTCTTCTACATGGCAGACGGGGCACTGCCCCAAGCTTCAGGATTTTCATGCTGCTGTTTTCAGGACTAATTCTGGTGTCTGTAAGTTTTTAGCTCTTCCTAGTTGGTATGATCTAAGCAGAGGTGTGCTCTATGCTTACCCGCTATGTACTCTTATGTGTGAATGACCACAAGCACTCTTTTCTGCTCTGGAAGTGTGACCAGGGTCCCAGCTTCCCTGTACCCACATGCTCTCTATGGGCAATGGAACAGAGTACCCAGTGCCTGTAAAGGTAATCTCCTTCTTACCAGTTATCTGACCCCTTACTCTCTATGGGCTGAGAGATCTGTGTATTCAGTTATCCCTCAAGACTGCTGCTGGCTTATGGGGGAGTGACCTGTACTGGACTCTACTCTCATCCCAGTGAAACAGACCTTTTCTTCTGACCTTCTAAGTTATTGAGGCAGCTGCCTCATGCTTTGTTTTGAGGTATATTTTAAAGTTGTTTGGAAGGGTTTTTGGGGTAGCTCACATGAGTTTCTGCATCATCATCCTAGCCTTGTCCTCCGTCCCAAAAGTCTTAATGCAGTTGTAGTTTAAAACAACACTAAGACGTTTGAGACAACTTGGAGATGTATAAAGTGTAAAATTCAATGTATTTGTCATGAACCCCAAAATATAGCAAAATAATACTTTTTGTAGCATCAAAGAACTAGAAACAAAGTAGATACCCATTGATTAGGGAACAGCTAAGCAAATTATGGGATATGAGTATGTTACTCTGCTGTGAAGAAAAAAAATATAATGAGTATCACAAAAGCATGAAAAGAGTTACATGAATCAATGAAGAGGGAAGCAAAAGAGGCATTGGAGTTATCTCCAATGACTACAGCAGATTAAATGGAAAGAATGGTAATCACCAAACAATCAAAAGTGAGTGTTATAGAATTTAAAGAGGACACACATGGCCCCAAATAGGAGACATAAGACAACTTCTCCCCACTCCTTTGCAGAGGTGAGAAGTCTATAGATATGAAACACTGCATATATTTTCAGGATTTTTCAGAATATTTATTAGCTTTGCAAATTTTCTCCCCTTCTCTACTCCCCTCTCCCTTTTAAAAACATTCCTTTAAAATATTGTTAAGTGAAATAGTTTTCACTAAGGGATTATTGGTAGGGATTTAGGGAGAGGTTTAGGTGGAATAAAAACAAAATAATATCAATACAATTTACTTTTTTTTTAAAATATCACTAAACCTCTCCATGTGTAAAATGAAGCTAATAATGCCTGTACCATTTAACTCATAAGCTTTGTTGTGAAGATCAAATGAAGAAGTTAATGGGAACACTTGGTAATGTAGTATGTTAATGTAAGCTCTCATTACAAAAGGATGGAAGTTCTTAGTGGCTGAGCTAAAGGGCAGAGTTCTATAGAACATACATTTTTCATAATTTATTTTGCAAATATTTACCAAATAATTGGACTAAAGGTAGAAATTCCTCACTGGAAAGATGCATATGAGGCAGACATAAGCAGGGGAAAATTATATATTTATATGTGTGTATGTGTGTATACAGTAATATATAAATATATGTATATACATATGGATTTTTATATAAGATTATAATTGAGTACAATAACCCCAAAGATACTGAAATTCACTTCTGGATTCTACATCATTTACCTGTAAAATAATTTTCTTTAGCCACTGTCCTCATCATCATTACCGTTATTATTGCTATTTTGTCTCTAATTTCTTCATGTACAAAGTAATTCCCTGATTGAGTGATTAGGAGACAGTAAAATTCTCCAGAGAACTGCGCCATTTACTGGAGGATTTATACATGTCTGAAAATCTACACAATTTAATTTTTAAAAGTGTAAACACCATTGATTTTAACCATAAGAAAACATCAGTAGAGGATAGCACTGGAGCTACTATTTGTAGCTACATTGGAGTTACAATCTAGAAAAACATTCACCGGAGAATCTGGCAAGAGGAGAAGGAAAAGGGAAAAGAGTTGCAGAAAAAGGAAATTGGGCTCCAATTGAGGAGGAGGTTGCCCCTCCTCACTGAAACCCTGTAGTCTCAGGGCACTGAAAATGATCAAACCCTTATCCCAGATGTAGTTACCTTCTCAACTAACAAGAAAAAACATCAAAACTTTTCTGGTAGAAAAGATTGGATCATAAATCTAAAATCAGACCGGACCTCATTGGACATCCAGTCCAGTGGCGTCAAACTCAAGGATCCTACTGGCTTCCATGTAGACTTTAAAAAAAAAAGTAACATTATCTATGTGATATTCTATTTTTATTTATTTTGTTAACAGTTTCCCAATTATATATTAATTTGGCTCTGCTGTGTGTTGAGTTTGTCACCTCATCTTGTCCAAACCCCTCTCCCCCATTTTGTAAAGAAACTAAAATTCAGCAAAGTTGCATTACCTGCCTAAGTCATATAGACAATGTATTAGGGGCGGTATTAGAACCCAAGTCTTCTAAAACTTTAGTCAATGATTGTTCCACTATACTCTTCTATCTTCCCAATAAGGTACTAAATATATATTTTGGATCCTGCCTCCCACACTCAGTAGCTGTGTGACCCTGGGGAAGTAACTTATGCTCTCAGCCTCAGTTTCCTTATTGGTAAAATGGAGACAATAATAGCAATTACATCCCAGGGTTGTTGTGACAAAGAAATAACAGATCTCAGAAAACCTTAAAGTGCTATATAGATGCTAGCTATAATGATTGCTACTATTATTATTTTATTAATATTTTGGTGTTATGTGGTAATTTGGTAATGCCCTTTTAGCCATTTCACAAGGACGTGTCATTTTTTGTAATAAACTGTATTCTCTTTTCCCATTACCCTATGGGTAATGGGCATTTGTTATTTTAATTATTCTAAAATTATTGTTTCCCATGATTGGCAGTCATAGAGTATTGCTGGAAGAATATGGTTATTATATTCATTTGTTTGTATTAGTAATTCTAATAAAACAAAATTAAACTTAAATGCATTGAAAGATGGTTGAGACAGAAGCAGTTCTCGTTCCCATTGTTTTTTTGTAGCTCAAAGGGAGACAGAAGGAAAAATTTCCTTCATGGAAGTCATAGAGCTGCCAGCAGTGACTACAGTGTGACCTTTCTTCTGAACTGTTTCTTCTTTCTGTCTGATTTCAACTTTTTCTAAAATTTTTGCTCATTCGTATGTATTTCAATTTATCCATTCAATGATTATTTACTCAGCCTAGGTGTGTATAGAGCATTGTGCTAGGAATTGAAATTGCCATTGAATTTATTAGACGGTTAGATGTAGGCATATGTTCTAAAATGGTGCAGAATAAGTGCCTGTCTTCCTAGAAGAGAAAATCTACATCTTATGCAAAATGCTACTTATAGGAAATCAAAATTTCAAAATTAATAAAAGAACTGAGTTCAGTATTGCTCCTCTCTTGACTCCACAATTTTAACTTAGATATTGAAAATAATAAGAAAGAGACTCTTATTGTTGCCTGAGTTTGGGCTGCAGTCAAACTACATTCCTCTTCCCCAACCTTAATGAAGGGGACTCTTGGTATCTCACTATGATCATATTTTGATCTTAACAATGTCATAAGTTACATGAAAATGCTATATTAATTTCATGTTTTAGGTATAGGGAGAAATCAAACTTGTCGTTAAAAAAATAACAACTCCCCCACACACAATTTATGGTATTTTATTTTTGCTTTTGGCTTTATTGAATCAATGATTAATCTTAATCAAAGAAAATTAAAGAAGAATAAATCTATTGGCATTGGCACAACCAGTGACAACAGAGTTTGAACAAGTATCAGGTATATTTCCAGAGAATAAGAAAATGGAGGCAGGATAATGGCAATAAATCTTAAGAATTTTCCATTTATTAAAAAAAAGATAAGATATGCCAGGAGCAATATGCAAAATAGACAAATGTCTATATAGTCCATCTTCTGAAGATGTTTTGAGTTCAAACAGATCTAGGGTAACATTGTGACATTATAGGTTACCCTTATGGCTCATTTGCTCCCACCCATCTAACTAATAATTTCTGATCTTAGCTGGTATCCAGTTTATTAGCTAATTAATTTTTGAGATTATGCAATGTGGCAGACACTCCTGGTTCTTTACGTATTCCCTGGGAATGCCTGGGACTGGAAGTGGGGAATGAGGCATCACTTATATTTTGATTAGGTAGAAAGGGGACAGAGACAAGTAGCAAAAAGGGTTCAGAGGCAGATGGTAGAGCTTGAGAATGAGGGAGTGTGATGGTGAAGAGGAGGAAGTAGTGTGGACAAGAAGTTGGGGAGGAGAGAAACAGATAGCCACTCAAGTAACCATGGATTAGAGCTGGGAGCACTAGGCAGCATGGACCCAGTGGAAATAGAAGAATGATCAGGAACAGGAGTTTGGGGCCTCATTTTTATGCTATTCAGGGTCTGGGGGACAGACTAATTCTTATCTGTGGCACCTTTGGAGTTAGTTCATTAACACATTAAAATCATTTCAAGTTACTGGTAAAAGATTTTAAATTAACATACCCATGTAATCTCAAAGTTATTAGCACCTTTTCATGTTTTGGTCTGGAACTGCAGAGGTCTGGAAATTAACTGGGATTTATATTTATTTTATATTTATGTTATATTGTTTTTTATATATTACTATATTTATATTAAAGGACTGAGAGCCCTAAGAGCAACTCTTAGATAGCTTCTGCTGATTCAGCACATGTTATGAAGGTATGAATTTTAGTTCATAAATGAGACAATTTGTAAATTACGCTCTTTGGATCTTTTGGACAGTTTGTATGTGGTTTCCAGGTTTCCCCTTGCATTCTCATTTCCTGCTATTGCCCCTTTCTGCTGGCTTTTTATAAACTTACCATACTGACTAGAAGAGGGTATTAGTTAGGGGGATCAGAACAAGATGCAATTTTAATGCACTCATGTATTCAGTAAACTTCCTATGCTAAATCAAAGCAAAGAATATGATTGAAACAATAAAATATTTAGAGCAGAAATAGAATTAGAGGATGATAGATTTTGAACTGCATGGGAACTTAGAGCCCTTTAGTCCAACTCCCTTGTTTTATAGATGAGAAAACTGAAAGTCAGAGAGTAACTTGCCCAAGATCACATAAGTAGTGCCTTACAGATGTGAGGTGAGCAGTCGACTGTCAGAAAATAGTCACTTCCACGTTCTTCATGAGGAATCAGTGTGGTACAGTAGAAAGATCTAAGTTAAAATCAAACTCTTCCACTTACTATCTGTTAGACCTAGGGCAAATCATTTAGTTTCTCTGGGCCTCAATTCCCTCATTCCTAACATCAGGGAGTTGGGTTAGAGGGCTTCGAAGGTCACTTTTACCTGAAAATCCATAATCCTATGATCGTTCCCTCTGTCTTCTCCCTTCAGTAGTTTATGCCTTGAACTTTTCTATAGATTTACAACTTTACATGGGAAGGCTTGGACAAAATCTCTGCAGGCAGAGTCAGGGCATGCTTGGAAATTTCAGAGAAGGTAACTTTTTCAGGTCTGCTGGGAGTTCTATCACTGTTCTCTTCTGGCATCCTACTGCTTCTAGTTCGGTGCCATTAGCCTTCTCTCACAGCTAGGTGGTGCAGTGGATAGAATCAAGAAAATGTGGATTCAAATCCTGTCTCAGATTCTTACCAACAATGAGACCTTCATGAAATCACTTAACTTCTCTTATCCTCAATTTCGCCATCTGTAAAATGGGGGTAATAATATCCTATTTCAGATGGTTATGAGTAAAGATCAAATGAGGGAACATATGTAAAATACTTTGTAAACCTTAGAGCATTTTATAAATGCTTGCTGTCATTGTCTTCTCCCTCTTCTTCTTCCTTCTCCTTCTCCTTCTCCTCCTCTTGGATCTTCCAGGTCTGGCTAGGAAGTAAAGCACTTAGTGTCAAAATCCTATTTTGCTCACCTCCACTGCTTCTTAGCAACAAACTTGGCATTTGCTCCCCCAAAATTCTCTTCCTCTCTCCCTTAGCTTCATATATGTATATATATATATGTATATATACATATATGTATATATATGTATATACATATATGTATATATACATATATATATATATATATACACACACCCCTGATATGCTGTATTTCAACAAAGTATCAGTATCCCTCTTCAACCAATTGGCAGGAAAACAAACAAACAAACAAAAACATTAATTTCCCCAATTCTTACCGTTTTGCAGAAAGCTTTTCTCTCCTTGGAAAGACTTAGGGAGAGATCTGTTTAAAAGCTGATTTGGGGCTCTAAGAAACTGCCAGCTACATACAGAGAGGTGGTACAAAGTCCTATGAGAGATCTGGCAGGAAGGAAGATTCTTCTAGGGGTGTGTATGTGTGTTGAGGGAGGGGGGGTTCTGGCTATCACAGTAATTTCCTCCATTATAATATAAATTTCTCAAGGGCAGGAACTGCTTTTGTCTTGGTCTCTCCAGGGCCTAACAGCCCAGTCAATGCTTGGCACATTGTCGTTTAGCCATTTTAGTGCTGCCTGATGCTTTGTGACCTGTTGTGGGGTTTTCTTGGCAAAGATACTAGAGCAATTTGCCATTTCCCAACTCCAGGTAAGGAACTGAGGCAAAGAGGATTAAGTGACTTGCCCATGGTCACACAGTTAGTTAAGTATGTGAGGCCAAATTTGCACTCAGGAAAATGAGTCTTCCTGACTTAAGGTCTAACACTCTATCCACTTAGCCAACTAGCTTGGCAGATAGTAAGGCTTAATAAATGCTTGCTGATTAGCTTATAGAAGTCTTCATTTAAGGTAAAGCATTTAAGAGGGGCCTTAAAGAAAGGAAGGATGTGAAGAAGGGAGCTGTATTTCTGACATAGGTAAAGACATAAAAAAAATCTGGAGGTAAATTTGGATAAATTTGTGGAACAGTTTAGTAAGAAAATAAAAGATATATAAAGATAACGTGTGAAAAGAGGATAAGAAGACACACTGTTGCTAGATTTGGGAATTAGGTTAGCGAATTTGGACTTCGTTTTGTAGGAACTAGGAATCATGAATGGTTTATCAATTTGTGAATTATGTGACCAAAGCTGTTCAAGAGGAAAACTATCTTGGCAGAGACTCTGTGTAGAATAGGTTGGAGTGGAAAGATACTAGGGTGGCAAGGAGAATACCATCACTGTGTAGGTAAGAACTGATGGAGAGCTAACTAAAGTGTAGAAGTTAACAGGAAAGAGTAGATGTTTTGGAGGCAGGTGATAATTATTTGACTTTGAGTCACAGGAGGCAAAAGGGTAAGTCAAAGATTCCTGTATGTTCGGAAGGAGTGGAGTCATTAGCAATAAGAGGAGACTTACTAAGAGGAACAGCTTTGAGGGAAATATCATGAGGAAGTTTTTGTACATGGAAGGTGTCTAAGAAGGAAGGAAGGAAACAATTATTTATTAAGTGCTTACTATGTGCCAAGCACTGTGCTAAATGTTGGTTGTAGAATATACACCCTCTCACTGTCCCCCCCTTCAAAAAAAAAAAAAGGATAGTTTTTGCCTTCAAGGAGCTTACTTTCTAATGGAGGAGGACAAAAGAGCTAAAAATGGAGAGCAGGTATGAAGGTAACCAGCATGGGGGAATCATTTTGAAGTCCAGACATCAGGAAAAGGTCAGGAAAGGGATTGAAGGCTAGCCTAGGTCCCTCTACAAAATGGAAGGTCCCAAAGGAACTCACTAACGGATGACTTGGTGTATCAGTAAGCACCCTGACATACGCCGGGTGGCCTACTGTCACAGGTTCTTTGATATGATTTTCTAAGAGGAAACACAACTTTTGAGGGGTCAACAATCTTCTTTAATCAAGCACATATACCATTCACCTAAGGTCCACGCTCTGAACTTCAGAAAAATCAAAAACCAATAGACATGGCTTCCAATTGTCTGACCATAATCAATACATATATCACAAATCAACAGACAGGTCTGTCTGACCATAGTTACTAGAGAGGGAAACACCAACTACTCGATTTTCAAAGCAGGGGAGGGAGGGCTCCTTAACATCTTCCTGGAGTCTCTTCTGGCCAAACAAGTACTTCCAGTCAGTAGACTCCAAAGTGAAACCTCACTCTCAGAGTATTTATACACTTTTTAGACCAGAGAGCATCACAAACCTTGAGAACCAGTGCCTCATTAACAAAAGGTGTAGATCTTCCTACAAATCTTCCCCAATCAAACTCCCCTTAATGGGCAGGCCCATTCATGGATGGGGAAGATCTTTAATCACATTAAAATAATTATACAAATACATATACTGTTTATAGTTAAAGAAACTCTTGGTTTTGTACTTTACTCCTAGTAAAGACTCCTGGTTGATAAAGGCAAGATTCAATCCGAGACACTTGATAATACTAAAACAAAAACAACAAAAGATTCTACTTTGCCAGCACACTCCACCCTTCCAGGATCCTTGACCTTATAATCTAAATAGCCATGGATCCTGGAACAAATTAGAGGCATTATACTTCTTGATTATACTAAAACAAAAACGTCCAAAGATCCTACTTTGCTTGCCCTTACATTTGGGTAGGCCTTGACAGGGAGAGGAAGGAGGCAGTACCAGCTGAGAAGGCCATAAGGATGTTTGATGTTAAAAGGCAAGGAGGCGTCTGACCCTGAGGGAAGTTTTATTATGACATAACATCAGAGGCATGGTTTTGAAGAAGCAGGGGCAGGATTATTTTAAAGATCAGCCTAGACCTTTCACAAATCCCAAGAGGAGTTGTGAAATAGAGACACTTGAGGATGTGGCTTTGGCACCCAAGTCAGGGTTAAAATATATTGGTGGGAATGGGTAGAATAGTTAATAGAAAGTAAGAATAACAAGAGTTTAAGCTAAAGACTTGAAAGACTCACATTTAGAGGGAGAAAGGTAGTCAGAGCTGTATGAAAACATAGAGTTGCAGAAGCCTAAGGAGGACAAAGTATTAATAAAATATAATTAGGCAACAATACCCAATAATGTACATAATGTAATAAAAAGAAGATTTGACAAAAAAGTCAGGAAATGATTATCTCTAGTCTCATTTCTGACCTTAGGTAAATTTCTTAATCTGTAAAATGAAGTCAAACTATATAATCTGACAGTCTGGGAAATTTTACACACGGTTTGGAAATTAGGATTGGATTTATTCTAAGTGTGATAACTGGTTTCAATATCTTTTCCTTGTTATTACATTTTAACATTAGCCAGGTTACCGTATTTTAGAAATAACATTGTTAGAATTCAAATTTTATTTGTTACATCCAAACCACACCATCCATATCTCTCCTTCCTATGCTTTAAGATGGGGAAAGAATGAATTGTCATGATGTCAACATTGAAAATCTGGAGTGAAATTAAAAACTGGCAGGGTTTGCCCTAGAGATCAGTTTCACAGCTGGATATTTTGAATGTGTCTGCCCAAAATACAGTGGCCAACCCAGCTCTCCATCCTGCTGTAGAAAAGAAAAAAAAAATGAGGGCCTGGAGGAGCAGGGGAATGATGAATAAGGGCAGGACAAGTAGGTATCAATTAAAATAGTAGAGACTTGGCCCCTTAATTGATAACAGCAGAGTGGTAAAGCCAAATGTTACTTGGGTAGTTGGAATCTATTGATTTGAACTGGACAAAACTGGTGCTTTCATCAAAACCATTTTGTGGCTACACAGCGGTCTCCATCAAGCCACAGTTAGAAATGTTCAAGAAGTTCCTGGCACCCAGTGGGCTAGAGACAACTAGTTATTATACCAGACAAATCACACAAATCACTTAATGGCATGGCTGTCTCAGCTGGATGGAAAGCCAGCGCATTCGTGTTATGTGGATCAGGCTGGGCACAGTGGAAAGATTAGGGCCTGCAATTTTCCCAGTAGAGTTTAAAACCCCTTACCCAAGGAAAGAAGATTGCTCATGGTTCACACTTCTGAGTCCAGTTCATCTATAACATTATTCGCCCATTTTACATTGAAATATCAGGTCCTGGAGCATTATTATAAGTCTATGAACCGAACCACTGTTGTTAACAAATAGAAAAGAGCCCTGTTTAAAAGAAAAAATGAAATAAAGGGATAGGAGATAAACGGTTGCCCTAGGACTGGAAGATTGACAACCAAAGGAAGAACAGTATTATTTCTGTGTGTGCTCAGTTTTAGCCATAGAAACTTCCAAAAGTTACTAGGGGAGGGGGAAAGGGTTTGTTCCTTCTTTTTCTTATTCATGGTTAATAACTCATCATTAGTTGTGCGTTGGTGGTGAGATGGAATGTCCAGTACAGAATATTATGAAATGGTAGTGATGTGAAATTTGAAAGGGCATGACCTTTCCCCCCAAAGAAATGCTTGTCTCATTTAGCTCTGAACTGTGGTCCTGCATCACAGGCATAGAATGACAGTTTGCTAGCCCTGCAGCCATCTGAGGCTTCCATAGAATTACACATTCTACTGCCTGTATTTAATAGCTTTTTAATCAGACTGTTTATTGTGTGGAGATCATCATGCTGCAGAAAACTAAAGACAAAAGGTGCATAAGCAAACAATTGTCATTAATGGCAGAAGGCAGACAACAACACATCTATTGCTGTACCTTTGCAGACACCATGCCCTCCTCTCCTTAGGATGACAGCATCATTAATTGTAGCCATTTGATTCATAGGAGTGAAATTCAATCCGCTGTTTACTGTGTATTCAGACTTGATCCCATTTGTAAAACTATATAATTCACTTTAATAACCTGAACACCAGAAGTATGCCATGAGATTAGTAACAGCTTCTTTACGTTATGACAGTTAAATTAAAGAGTTCCTTGTTAGCAGAGTCCCTAAAGTTTATTAAGGTAAACTCGTAAAGGGAGTGGGAAGTATGAAAACAGGGGAGAAAAATCTACATAATTTGTTACATATACTGTCAATGGGCTGGTTCTCTGCTACCAAAATCTAAACAGATCATTTTTCCATTTTGGAGAAACAGGTCAAAGGTGACTGATCAGGCATGGGTTAATTTAAGAGAAATTGTCATAGATCAAGGGCAAGATTACCCCTTATTTTTAATGTAAGAAATTTTAGAAAATCGCTTAGATGTAAGTTTTAAAAAATCGTGAAGCAGATCTTGTATTAAAGGCTTTTTAAAAAAGCTATAAGTAGTAGCTTTACTAATTAAAAACTCACATAAGGAAAAAGCCTTCCATGTTTTGAGGGGGTTTGCTCAAGTGCTTTCTTAAGTATTTCAGGCTTGCTAAAAGTTGCCTTATAAACAGATGAATAGATATTTTTAAAATAACTGATGAAATTGATTTAGTATGTTGCCATCTTACCTAAGATAAAATTTGCCATGAAGTTCAGGAGATGATAGATGCAAATAGATGTAACTACTAGTGATATTAATAGTGAATAGTATTCTTTCAAGATTTATTGTATGCATTTCAGTGCTTTGTAAAGATGAGGTAATATTGTTTTCCCTGTTGATTTGTTTCAGTTGAGTCTGACTCTTTGTGACCCTATTTGGGGTTTTCTTGACAAAGATACTGGAGAGGTTTGCTATTTCCTTCTCCAGCTCATTTTTGCATATGAGGAACTAAGGCAAGCAGGGTTAATTGACTTGCCCAGGGTCACACAGCTAGTAAGTGTCTTATGCTGGATTTGAATTCATGATGTGTTTTCCTGATTCCAAGCCCAGTGTTCTATCCACTGCACCACCTAGCCACCCATGAGGTAAAATACTGGATTAAAAAATATATATGTTGAAATAGTTTAACCACGTGTTAAAAAAGCATCAATTTATTCTTTTGATATTTATATCACTCCAGCTTTTCTGAGATTTGTATGATTTTCCCCATTGTACAATTTTGATTAAAAATAATTTTATTGAAAATCACGTAGATTAGAACAATTTCTAATTTCAAGTTGAAAGAACAGACATTTCCATAGAAATCTGACCCATCTTTGATAAAATTTTTGGCCAGACTGATTTAGAGAAGCTTCCGAGAGTAAACTAATTTAGTCCTTGCAATATGAAACATTAGCAATTCAAAGAATATACATAAATATCACCTTTATGCTGATTTTAGAGTGGGTGAAGTCTTTGGAAAGATGTTCTATTTAAATAAACTGTTCTTTGAAGTTAATACAGTAGCTTGCATTATTTACAGACAAATAAGTAGTTTGCATTACATTAAAACTATTCAAATGATTCTAAAAAGCTCTAAAATTCCTCTATTTGTTTAACTTTTTCCTTTTGCTTTTTGCAATTTGTGATATGTATAGATTAGTTTTTAAAAAATGCAAACACTTACTTGACAGAAAAGAATAATACCAATCTTAAATATTGAACAACTGTAAAATGTTGTCTTGGTTGGTTTCCCTCTCCAGTTTGTGAGAATTTCTGCTGGGTTTATTTTTTTTTTAAAGGGGAAAAAGCACTTTTTCCCTTAATCCTCAATGATAAATTCTGACAGGAATATAATTTGCATAACAATTGGTCACAAAGAGTAACTTATTAATATGCAATGAAGTTCTAATTTGCATAGTGCCTGAAGCAATATGTAAACTTCATTTTGCTTTAAGATGGAAATTTGTTACAGTGCAAATATCTCTGTGTATAATTGTATTAATCAGCCTCCCCCAAATCTTTGAGTCTGGGGTCTTTATTGTCCCTTTGTTTTTTTTTGTTTTTTTTTGTTTTTTTTTACTAAAACAGAAAAACAAAAGCTATCTAGGACCACAGATAATTAATTAAGTTTTATAACACATTACAATATTCTTGATATGCCATTATGATGAGAAAAAAAAATCTTTACTGTTCAAGAGTAGTCTTTTAATAATGGGTGCCCTTGACTGAAGAATTCTGGAAGGGTTAAGAAAAGAAATCTCTCATCTGTTATAGCACCAGCAGGTCAAGTAGACTTCTGGAGGATCCGGAAGACCAAGCAAAATGAATGCATCATGCGTAGTCTTCCTGTGTGATGAGACTGAACCAATTTGTATGATTTTTTTTGCTTGTGAAGTGTATGTTGGCTTATTTCGGCTAAAATTCAAAATGTGCCTTACTTCAAGATTATCTGGTTAATTTTAGCATTATCCAAATGTGTTTACTCTTGTAAGAACAAGCAGAAATCAGAATTTGTTTTATCTCTAGTGCAGCACCTTTAAGGAACAAAACTCAAATGTGTAGAAGATCCCAATCTCAGTTAAATTAATGACCAATTGTTACATTTTCTTGAATATAAGATTAGCTAGATCTATATCCTTAACATTTTAGGATTATCAGGCTAACCCTGAAATCTTTTGGCTCTTGGCCTTCCCTTGTAATGTATGCATGCTTTTGTTTTTAAGCATACTTAGAGAGGTAGGTTTGTAACAAGGACAGGAACAGAAACTGATTTCATTGGTTTAGAGGACCTGGAATTCTTGGAGGTCCCCAGCACCCTTTCAGGGAGAGTTTGCAAGGTAAAAACTATTTTTATAATGATACTAAGACATTTTATACTAATGTGAAAAATACTGATAGATGTAACCAACACAAATAAAGCTCTTTAGGGAGTTGCAACAGTAAGCACCCCAACATACACAAGGGGAGTCTGCTAACACAGGTTCTTAGATCAGCATACATAAAAGGAAAGGCAATTTTTGAGGGGTTAACAATCACTTCAATCAAGCACATGTATCATTCCTTTGACCAAGTATATACATCATTCAGTTAGTTCAGGGAGCACCCTGAACCCTAAAGTAATCAACAGACCTGGCTTCTTCTGTCTGACCATAATTCAACAGACAGACAGCTGTCTGACCATAATTGCCAGAGAGGGAGGCACCAAGTCTGGGTTCTCAAAGCTGGGAGGTGGGGGAGTTCCTTAACAGCTTCTCAGAGTCCTCCTCTGGCACTCAAACCTTCTTACCAAAACTAAACCCAAATAAAACCTCATCATCAGAATCTTTATACACATTTTGGAGCCAGAGGGCGTCACATCTCTTGAGAACCAGTGCCTCATTAACAAAAGGCATGGACCTTCTTACAGATCTTCCCAGGCCCCACAATGGGTGGGAAAGAGTCTCCTCAGTCACATGCTAATAGAGGCATTATACTTGTTGATTATACTAAAACAAAAACAGCAAAAGATCCTATTTTACGTATCAGAAGAGGAATCTTCAATAACATTCAAATGTATAGATGTCCTGAGACTCAGAAGTTTAAGAACTGCTGATATAGAGAGCTATTTGATGAGCAAACTGCCTTTATTAAGGTGGATGGATCAGCACCTTCTATGATTCTTATAGATCAGGATGAATTGTCTAGAGTCACAAAATCAGTAGGTCCTTGTGTTTAAAACAAAAATACAAAAGCGAACAAACCCCCAGTATTTCAGCTAATAGAATTCTCCCATTAATAACGTATCAGACATGTACCCCAAACATCATGGTGTATTAAGTTCTTATAGATTTACTTCTGCAAGGGACCATAGAAACTGTTTTGTCTTACAAATGGGGAAACTGAGACCCAGAAAGGCTAAATGTTCATACAGATAATATAAGTTGCAGAAGTGTACAACTGTTAGGTAGTGTTAAAACCATAATTATTTGGTGAATAAGAAGTTTAAAATTTAAACTTATTTTCAAAGTCTTATTCATATTTGATTGGTAATATTGTTGTATTGCAGTCTCAGTTAAAACATTTTAAGATACCTTCATGTGCATGGGAGTCAGTCAATCAACAAGTATCAATAGGCACTCATTAAGGACTTACTGCATACTTGCTACATGCCAAGTGCTCTGCAAACCTTTAAAGAGTCAAAGAAAGAAAAAAACAGTCCCTTTTACCACCACCCCCCTTTAAGGAACTCACAATTTTTTCTTTTTTAATAGTTTTATGTATTTATTTTTAGATTTCAACATTCATTTCCACAAAATTTTGAGTTTCAATTTTTCTCCCCATCTCTCCCCTCTCCCCCACTCCATAACACCTTGCATTCTGATTACCTCTTCCCTTAATGTGCCATCCCTTCATCCCACCCTTCCCTTATCTCCATCTTCTCTCTGTTCTTGTAGGGCAAGATCAATTTCTAAATCCCATTACCTGTATTTCTTATTTCCCAGTTATACGCGATAACAATTCTCAACATTCCTTTCTAATACTTTGAATTCCAACTTCTCTCCCTTCCTCCCTCCACACTTATCCCCACTGAGAAGGCAAGCAATTCAATACAGGCTATATATGTGTCATTTTGCAAAAGACTTCCATAATAGTCATGTTGGGTAAGACTAACTATATTGCCCTCCATCCTACCCTATCTCCCCTTTTTTTTTCTGTTCTGTCATTTGAACTTGTCCCTTCCCAAAAGTGTTTACTTCTAGTTATTCTCTTCTCCCATTTGCCCTCTCTTCTATCATCCCCCTCATCCTGCTTGTCCCCTCCTCCCCTACTTTCCTGTAGTGTAAGAGAGATTTTTTTACCAAATTTAGTGAGTATGTTATTCCTTCCTTAAACCATATATGAAGAAAGAGTAAGCTTCACTTTTCCCCTCACCTCCTCCTTTTTCTCTTCCATTGAAAAAGATTTTTCTTATCTCTTTTATGAGTGATAGTCTGCCCCATTCCATTTCTCCCTTTCTCCTCCCAATATTTTCCTCTTTCACCCCTTAATTTTATTTTATTTTTTTATGGATATCATCTCTTCTGACTCAACTCAACCTGTACTCTCTGTCTATATATGTGTGTAGCTGTGTGTGTGTGTGTGTGTGTGTGTGTGTGTGTGTGTGTAATCCCTCCACCTATCCAAATACTGAGAAAAGTCTCAAGAGTTACAAATATGATCTTTCCATGTAGGAATATAAGCAGTTCAGCTTTAGGAAATCCTTTGTGATTTCTCCTTCCTGTTTACTTTTTCATGATTCTCTTGATTCTTGTTTTTTCTATTCAGTTCTGGTCTTTTCATCATGAATGCTTGAAAGTCCTCAGTATCATTGAATGACCATTTCTCCCCAGACAATGGACCCAGGCTGCTTCTGTGGACACCATAGTAGCCAGCTGCCTGCTGCTGCTGCTGCCAGCTACTGCCACTGCCTCTGCTGCCACCTGGGGCCAGTGCTGGGGGCCAGTGCTCCCACAGTGACCTTTGAAGCTTTCTTTGTTGCTTGTGGGTTAAGGGATCTGGGACCCTCCCTTCTGGGGATTCTGGCCCAGAAGCCTGTTCCAGTCCTGTTCCTCTCCATGGGGCCAGGGCTGGGCTGTGCTTCACTCAGTGTCCCATGGGATAGACCTTTCCTGTCAGCCTTCCAGGTTACCTTTGGCTAGAAATCTCTTTCACTCTGTCATTCTGTGGCTTCTGCTGCTTTAGAATTTGTTGAGAGTCATTTTTTACAGGTATTTGTGGGCTGTCAGGGAAGTGCTAGAGTATATGTGTCTTTCTACTCCACCATCTTGAATGCACCCCAGGAACTCACATTCTAATGAGAGAGACAATATGTAAATAACTATGTTCATACAAGGTATATGTTGCATAAATGGAAGGAAATGGCATAATGGTTGGGGGAGGGTTTATAAAGGGATCAAACAGAGCTTTTGATTGGATTTTGAGCTGAGACTTGGAGGTCAGAGAAACCAGAAGTCATCTTGATTTGCCAGAGAAATCAGACTTTAATCCAGTACTATGTAAATTCTGCATCTTTCTACCTGGTCACCTGATATGTTCAAGAATATAATTTACATCAGGGGGTAGAAATTCACCTCCATTGCAGTTCAGAGCAGAGTTGAGCCAAGTCAGTCGATGTTCTGCATTACGTATTTATGGCACAATGAGGTAATTAAGATGGGAAATGGATACAGAGAGGATCCAAGTACATACAAACATAATATATGGGTGTCCTGATTTCCTGGGATAAGGTTATGAATTAAGCAAATAGAGGTTTGTGTAGGCCTCAGCAGTCATGATGTATCCCTAGCTACTGGGGCAAGAAAGAAGCAATTTCAGTATGGATCTTCTTGCTAGAAGTAGGTCAGATGCTCATGGGTGACTCATCAGGGTGATAAGTTAATGCTGATACCTTTCCAATGCTCTAGGATTTTTCAAGTGTCTCCAGTAGTGGGCTGCTCTCAGCTTGCCAACCATCTGTCCTCTGCAGAATGTGCTTAATCACAGACTTTCCAAACGTGTGGACCACCTCTCATTATTCAACCCATGTATTTAGCAGCTTGAATTTTTTGTCTGTAAACTAACTCCCTTACTTTTAGTCAGAAAAACAAAGTTGAATGACTTCATTGAAGCAAAACTCAAAATTTCAAAATGAAAGGGAGTTTCATGTAGCAAAAATTAGCTCTGAGACACAGCCAAGAAAGCCCTGTTCACTATCTTCTTAATGCTGTCTGTGAATTAAGATATGGAATAAAGGTCACACTTTCAATATACTTTAAGAAACTATAATCCCGCTCTATCAACCCTCCTGCCAACATGGACACCCCATTCTGTCATATACTGTCACTGCTACCTTCTGGTCAAAGTACAAGATTGAGATAGTTTATTGTGAAGGTTATAAACTCTGAAGTGAGGGTGCAAACTTGCTTCCTGAATGAGCTGCTCCTCAAAGCAGATTTGCATTGGACAAAACCCCATAGTAGGCAATTGCTAGAACTACATTCCTAGAAATAATTTCACATACCTCCATATTTACATAAATGCAATGAGTCAAACATCCTCTGGGGAAGGATAGGGATGTAGTCTCCCTTGCATTATATTCTCTGTCAGTACACATCCACATTTGTATACTGTTAAGCAAAAGAAATGAAATTATCTAAGAGAGGGGAAGGAATGACAGCAAAGAAAGAATGATTTGTCTTTTAAAGTATATAGGTTATAAAGAGACTTAGACATTAACTGTACTGTATCTTCTGTAATATATTATAATTTGGTGAATGTTTTACTCAAGCCACTAATTGTATCATATTCTGTGTTCTGTAATTTAATATTAATGTTAAAAAATGAGAATTATAGAATTTTAGTAGCTATTAGAGCAATTTTTACCTGTAAAATCATGAGGGGGAATCCACTATTACCCCACACAACTCCTCCCACTTTTGGATAACACTAATTGTTAGGGAGTTTTTCCTTATACTGAGTTGAAATTTGCCTGTTTGCAACTTTTGTCCAAATGTCAATGTTGGGTATTGAGAAGATGGTCTTGAAATCATGAAGACCTAGGATCAATTCTTGCACCAGATACGTATTAGCTGTGTGACCATGGATAGGCAATAGCTTCTCATTGCTTCCAGGAAACTCTAAAACAAGTGAGGAGGTGTTGATCTAGCAAAAGAGGAAGTTTCTTCTCCAGGTCACAAAGCTGATAAAATCCTGCACCATCCCAAAACAAACAAAAAATTTCCACTTAGATTGTTCCTATTTCTGCCTTCTGGAACCAAGCAGAACACTGCCACTTCTTTTTGAAGGTGACATTTCATTACATTAAATAATTGAAGACAGCTATCATGAGCCTTCTCATAACCAGGCTTCTTTGCTTACCAATAAGTAAAATAGAAAGCTTTAGGATCATTCTTTTTAATTGGTGCATTAGCTTCAAAGATGTTCTTAAGTAATGTCTGTATAATTCCTGAAATTTTAACACTGTAATCATCAAATCCCAACTATGTATTAATATTTGGGGGAACTGGGCAAACAGCAGTCAGAGTTACTCAGATAGTAGTATATTTGAAAAATGCAAGCCAGGTTTCCTGACTCTTAGTGTCAATATCTTCATACTATAATGATCTGCTTTCATGGGATTTTTAAATAACAACACACATTTTCTTTTGGCTTTAAAGTTCACAGAGCACTTTCTTCACAAAGCCCTGTGAGTCAGTAGAATAAATACTCTTATATTACAGATGAGGACACTGTCTCAAAAACTTTAAATGATTGATCCTGTTAATGATTTTCAAAGTTGTAATTTGAACCCAGGCCCTCTGACTCCAAAGGCAGAGCTTTCTGTTCAGAGGCACACTGTCCATCAGTCTTACTGACTATACACGCACGCACGTACACACAAACACACACACACACACACACACACACACACACACACACACTATGTGTATGCATATGTAGTCAATGTAGGGTAATAAACAGATAAAAATAAATATATAAATATATATGTGTTACAACACCTTCGTAAATAATATATATTTATCTGCTTTTGCTTGAATTCTAATGTATTTTTAACACAATTTATGGGAGAAAATACATTGTTTTAACTGGAAAAGACATTTTTTTTTGGTTAGTAGCAATTCAAGGTGAAATAATTTTCTTTGACTGTTGGAAATTCGTAAGTATTGAACAGAGTCCTAGAATGACTTCTTTGTACAGATATTATTTATTCACCACTTTAGTTATTATGACTTTTGAAATTCAGAGTGGCATGCATGTTTAGGGCATGTGAATGATTTGATCTTACAGCTTTTTACTGCTACAGATATAGGCAAAGTAATAGTCACTCGATAGCAGTTTAGATTCTAAAACAACTATAGTTTCCAACAATATTATGAATCAAT
Source organism: Notamacropus eugenii (assembly GCF_028372415.1). Taxonomy (NCBI): domain Eukaryota; kingdom Metazoa; phylum Chordata; class Mammalia; order Diprotodontia; family Macropodidae; genus Notamacropus; species Notamacropus eugenii. The sequence continues at coordinate 273,325,276 of NC_092877.1, forward strand.
AATCAATTGAAAAATTCCAAGAAATATTCTAGTCAGTGTGATCCATTATGCTTTGAAGTTTGTTAAAAAAAAATACTGTAAAAAAATTACCTTTATTTTCTATTTAGTTTGACACAATATTGTGATCTTTGACTCACCTTTTCTAGGGAGTGGTAGAGATTATAATGGCCCAATCCCTTCATTCTCGATATTCTTCCATTTTAGGATTGCTTGATTAGCATATCAAGAACAGAAGCCCATACTGCTTTATCATTGACAAGCCAATGGTAACTCTTCCAACCCTGCCTTGGTGGGTTTGATTTTTGTATCAGGCTTTGGCTATCCCCAACACCTTTGCCTGGGAAAGGGTTGGCCACCCTTACCTCATTTTAGCAACAGCATAAGTCCTCTGTATGGCCGAATCTCTGTCTAAGCTTTGGCACTACTTTAGCTTACCTAGATAAGGGGTTTAAAACTTCTCGAGCTTCTCGCTAACTCACAAGATTCCTCTTAGACTTTGTAAAGAGCAGAGGCGAGGGAGGATTCTGAACCAGGTGTGCCAAAGGGAGAGACTCTAATTTTTCTAATTTCTCTAATCATTGCCTGAACTAGGACTAAGGGTCTTGTTCTGGACTTTGTCCTTTAGATCTCCTCCCCCTAATCCTACAAGCTGAGGAAGTAGGGGCTAGATAAACTGGTGCCCCAACAGAAGTAGAAATAGATATAATAAGGAGGAGTTCATGAGTCATATAGTTCTGCAATTAGAAGGGAGCTTAAGAGACTATATAGCTTCTAAAGGGGGCATTAGAAACCATATAGTTTCTAAGGAGTACTGTAGAGACCATATAATCTAACCTTATAATTTAAGAATTAAAAACTAAGCTACACAAAAGTTAAATCACTTGTCCAAGGTCACTCACTTAGGTAGTATTTGAGCCTAGAGTTGATCTCAGAACTCTGGTACTCACACAATATCATGCTACATCCCAAAAATGAGATGCAAATTTTTAGCCTATCCAAGTCCAAAAGTTTATAACTGCTGAAAAAAGGGGGAAAAATCATTTAATATAACGTATGAACTGAGTAGATTTTCTTTCTTAAAATGAGTAGTGTGGTGCAATTAACATACATCTGAGATATGAGTTGGTATCCACAACAATCCTTATGGCTCCTGTTCTGCAAGGGTGGGTGCATCTAAGGACTACCGAATATAGTCTTTAGGACTATCAAAAGTCATCATGACATAATGTTTAAGAAGTCCCAAAGTGTAAGAGGACAGGAGTTCAGTCCTAACTGTCTTCTTCCACTTCTGTGATCATAAGCCACTTAACCTCTAAAAGCATCAGATTTCTACAACTATGAAGCTATGAGTTTAGACAGAGTCATCTCAGAGGTATCTTCCTAATCTCACTTCTGTGAATATATCTTAGGGTCGTTATGAGGATCAAAGGAGACTATGTTGGTAAACAGCTTTATAAACCTAAAATTCTATTTGCCATTCATTCCTTCTTTGATGATAGCATTAATCATTTGTCAGTATTGTGGATAGGTGCAAAAGGAAGTAGACTGAGCTGTATTTTCACTTAACTTTTCAAATGGAGATGCAGATTTGAGTGAGAGAAGCTGCCAGCTACTCTAGCTGGTGGGACACCACTTAACTGACTCACTCATTAGAGAGAGAAGACTAATAGTTACAAGCAATATTCCTGCTGGAATGAGAACATTGCACTGACATTATCATGTTGTTCCATGGTAGCCTAACATGTTTTACAGAGATGGCACTGCAACATTATTCTTCCCCATCCCCTTCCCATAGACCCAAAATGCCATAATGCTGGATACAAGCTGAATTGGCTCATAATTCCTGGGCCTGCTTCATTCCTATTCAGAACAGGGCAGGAATGGGTCTGGCAAGGAAATGCTGGCCAACTGCTACTGAATGCCAGAAGTGCCACTTAACCAATAGCTAGTGATAACCGAAGAAAAACACCCTCAAACAGGCCACACTAATTACACTCATGGAAATATTATATTAGCATAAATGCCTAAACTCTTTGTTTTCCTGAGTCTTGTCATGAGGGCTCTGCTAATATTTCCTAGGAAAAGGGATTCAAGAGTGATATGTGGCAACAGCAGAGCATTAATGGGCAACAGTAGTGGCTTCCTTCCCATAGGAGAGAGAGATGCCTGCATCTTCATCCAAAAGTTATGTGGAGGCATGGAAACCAATCAGAAGTGGAAACAAAAAGAATGTAAAACAATTCACCTCTGTAGTAACAGAAAATGCTGTTTTACAGCTAGTTGTAGATTCCAAGGATAGTGAACACTATCATGTTATTATGAGTTGTTTTAAATCAACAGTGTTATTATGTTTTATCATCATTTTCAAAACATTTCTGTTGACTTGCTTGATAAGCTCTAGGTAAATATGGCATAGAAACTGCTTTCCTACTAGGAAAGAAGAGAGGTACCAGTAAGAAAATAAAAACAAACCAAGAAGCATAAGCCCAAAGGAACTAACTTTGTGTATCAAAAGCATATATCTTCCTAATTCGACAATCAAGGTAGATAGTAAAAAGAGAAGATTCACGGAATTCACATTATTTCAGCCTGAGGGGAATGGAGTACTTATAAAGACAACTAGGTCTTGTAGTGAGGGTATGAAGTGCTAGACTTTGTATCAGGAAGACCTGAGATCAAATTATGCCTCAGACACCAGCTGTGTGACAGTGGATAAATCACTTAACCTCTGTCTGCTCTCAGTTTTCTCACCTATAAAATAAGGATATAAATGTATCTTTCTCCCAAAGTTGGTGTGAGTATTAAGTGAAATAAGATAAATAAAGCCCACAAAGCAAACCTTAAGGTGCTTTAGAAATGCTAGCTATTGTTAATATTATTAAATCCAAACCTTTCACCTGAAGGGATTCCTAAAAATATATATTTTGTAAGGTGATAGAACAATTCAATTGAAATCAACAAACATTAATTAAACACTTATAATGTACAGGATGCTCTTCATCCTGCAAGATCCCAGTAGAAATACAAAGATAATTCTAGCTTTCACTGAGTTGATGGTCCAGTACAATAGTCACATTTTGTTATACATTCTCTGCTGCCATGTTGTATGGTACATTTTCAACATGATTTAATTAATGCCATTGTTTTGTTATTTGTGAAAAGCACACCAGTCTTATTTTGTTTGCACATTATCTGGGGATTTTGCAGATTTTGCCAAGGGATTTAGAGAATTTTCAATAAATCAGCTCCATAACTTATGCTGTGCCCAACTCCAGATAGTGGGAAAAGTTTAAAAGAAGTAAAGGACTTGGTCCCTGCTCATACATAAAAGTCCTTTTTATTTTCTCTGTTATCTATTTCATACTCCAAGGAGATGCATATATATAAATATTTTCCCATTTCATATTAACTTTTCATGAATTCACTTGGCCTATAATGACTGGAACTTGACTAAATGTGCTTTGAAATAACATCCTTTTGTTTCTAAACAGATAAATTCAATCTAGGTTTCACTGTGTGTTTAGAGATAATCCCATTTGTGAAACTATCTGATTAACAACCTTAGCACTGAAATCTAATTTAGGATTAGAAGCAGTTTTAACTCTTATCTCCTGAAGCTGCAGGAGATGAAGCCTTTAGTGTGGGTTTGGAGAACTAGCAGTAGAGTGAGTGGGGAGACTTCAACAACTACAGATACATATACATATACACATACATGCATACATTATATATATATTAAAGGCTACAAGTGAATGCTGTTTCATTTTCTTAACTCAGAACCATTGTGGCTATTGCAAGGAAACATGAACAAAGGTCGAATTGAACAGCAGACTGCAATACAGTATTGACAGAAGAGAACTGAGGTCAAGGGGAGTTGAAGGGATACAAGACTGCTAGCCATTCTTCATCAGAGATCTCAACTTTAATCCACAGAGATTGTTAGAGCCTCCGGTGGAAGCTGGGTGGTAATGGTGGCTGTTATCCTAGGGAACGGATGGCAGAGTGAGTGACACCTATAAATGTGCAGGCTGTGTTGCTTCGGTGACAAGATGCTAAACCCTTCTGGCACTGAAGTAAAAAGACAGGTGTTTTGACACAGAAAAGACGTATTGAAACTATGCCTCTAGCCATGTAGAGAACTGGAGCCAATTCTTCAAGCCTAAGGAACTAAAACTCTAAATTGGGGTCTACTTGGCAAGGAAGAAGGGTACCTGGACCTGCCCCATTTGTGAGTGTTTTTTTTTTTATTAGCCTTGATACCTGTCATCCAATTGTGAATCGGCAGGTCATCAGTGTAGTGTAACTTTCTGATTTTCCTGAATTGATAACTGCCTGTGGAAATCATAGGATGCTCATTTATGAGGTAAAAGGAATAATAGTAGTTTGGGACTTCTTTGAAAATACCTCATTATATAAGATGGGGGAAGTCCTTCAATTATCTTCATACCTGCCTTAAATATAACATGAAGTTAATCTAGGGTTCTCATACCATGTATTATCATTGCAATTAGCAGCATCAGACTTAGAGATTCATGTGGCCAACAAGAAAACCACAATAGTTTAAGCACCAATTGAATGAGTGTACTGACATTAAAATCCATTATCACTTCAACAGATTACTTTGTTTAAAAAGGTATTAAAGCTAATAGCATTTAATCTACTTGTTTGAATATAGTAGTATTTTCTGGGAGCCAATGAAAATAAAGCTTTGATAATCAAGTACTACCATATGTTCAAGTTTGCAGTGTAATACTTTCTAGAGGAAATTAGACACATTCATACCCTCCTCCCACATACCCACAACTTAAAATTACAGTTACATTTGTATTTATGAAAGTCAAGGAATATTATAAAGCAACAAATCTATTGCATAAACAACCCAGAATAAAAATTTTAAAACAATTTAGAGCATCCAAAATGAAATTTTAACATGAAATAATGACACTGTTTGATTAAGTTCATTTCAACATCACAATTTTTTGTGAAAGGGAGAGGGGAGTACCATTTCTTAAAAAAAAATAAAGCTCATTGTATGATAGGACTAGGAGAAAACACAGAAATAAGCAAGTATAATTGCTCTTTTATAAAGATGAGGAAACTTAGACCTGGAGAGTTTCATTGGCTTGTCTTGGCAGAACCAGGACAAGCATCCAGGACTCTTAATACCTAATCTGTTGTATCACTGCTACTTTGAATTTTGAAATTCATACCAGTTTTCCATTTGGAGCTTAAAATATTTGTTTTCATAGTAGTATCAAATGACAGCAACGTACTAAGTGCCCATAAATGAGTAGTGCTGGAGAAATGGCCCAGAAGCCATTATCATGGGGAAAATAGGTGAGAGAGTCTCGTAGTGAGAGCCAACAGACAGACAGCCCAAGTGGTACACTTTTTACTACTGGACTATTAAAAGAACTGGAGCAAAGCTTCTACATACTGAGTAGATCCCCTGTGGAAGATTTATAGAAAGACATGGGCAAGAATTGTACAGGTTGAGAAGGCATGGAGTGAGGGTGATATACACAATATGGTAGAGCAGGTCCTACAGCCATGAAATCAGATCCATTAAATTCAGTGTCCATGGGATTGCCAAACTCAGTGCTAAAAGTCACGTGAGTTGAGTAACCTCTTACCTTCTACCGCTGAATATTCTTGTATATTCTTTGTCATTGATATATACTACTAACCTTTTGAATATCTGCATCTTGTAACTACTCAAAGATGATGAAATCCATAACATTATTTGTTCATGTCAATCTTCCATGAAATTAAAAGGCCTACCTGAATCTCTCAGACTAATGTGACATATTCAGACTTCCTCCAGGAATTGATAATTTCTAATAATTTTATTTGACATATAAAACTGATTCAATGTTCAGAATATTCTCCCAAAGTAATATTTGTAAATATTTGTGTCTGCCTAATTCCGAAGCTGACCTTCTCTACACAATACAATGCTATCTCTCATTTAGAATGTAAAAAAATAAAAATAAAAAAGACTTCCCTGCTATTCTCCTAAATATGTTTCTAATATTTCTCATAGACATATCATAAGATACATATTTACAGCTGGAAGGAACCTTAGAGGTCACTGAGTCCAATCTACCACATTTTATAGATAAGGCAAAGAGACGTTTAATGGTTTCCTTAGAGTCTCAGAACTACTAAACATATGGGGTAGAATTTGAATTCAGGTCTTGAACATTTGACATAAAGTTTGATGCTCTAGCCACTATTCTGTCTTATTTCTCTAGCCAATATCACATTGTTTTGGTATGCCTGCAGTTTATACTTTGTAATTAAAATAATACAGAAATCCACGTATACTTTATAGACATAAAAGTGTTAGCATCACTATTGGCAAGAAACTTCTTCAGGTAATTTGATTTCATGTAGTAGAGCATAGGTTTACCACTGAGTAGTTCAATTGTATTATTTTTAATTCTTGATTTTGTGAAGGTAGAGTAAGGCCAGATGAAGCAATAGAACATATTAATCAAATCTTCTATAACCACATTGTCTTAAGCAAAGTCCTTTAAAGGTAACTGGCAGCACCTTGGAATTCTCTCATATAAAATTTGTAAACCACTGTGACAACAAAGCAAGCCTTCTAAAGAGTCAATAATTGATTTTCATTTTGAATTCATAACCCAGTTTCCAAGTGTTTTTTGACTTCAGGTCATGAAAATACTTGATCCTCATTTCATTCCTTCATTCCTTTCCTCCTTCCCTCCTTTCTTTTTTCCTTCCTTCTTTCCTTTTTCTTTCTTTTTTTTAATATCTTGGGGACAATTGGAATACAGTGTGTTGAAGAATCCATATGACAGTTTTTGGTAGGTCTAGAAATGTAAACGTTTTAAGTGATTTTTGGATAATTATTTTTTTAGTATAAATGAATCTCGGACAACTGAAGCCTACAGATTTAATCATTATGAAAATGACAGTGGTCTAATATTTTACACCAAGGATTAATAACCTAACATAGTAGTAAAGTCTCTTTCATTATGCACTTATTATATTTAAATCACTCCTCTTCCCTCAAAATTACATGGACTATTTCATCCTAAATTAAAAGCAAAGCAAGCAGTTTTCAAAACATAGTTTTTGGAGCTGCCTGAGATCTTAAAGATTATCTCCTTCAACTTCTTATTTTACATTTGAGGAAAGCCTCAGATAAGACTCTGAGTTATCTGAGCTATTAAAGAGTCCATCAATGATTTTTAACCAGATCTCCTGATAAATCTAATCCTTTCTACTATGAGACTTGAATTTATTAGATTGGTGAGTGGGGAGGGGGAGATGTAGGGGTTTTACTGGACTGCAAGCTCAATTTCAGTCATCAGTATGATGTAACAACCAGAAAAACTCACATGATCGTAGGTTGCAGTAAAAGGAAATAAGCAGGTGATAATGCTCTTACCTTTTCCTTCAGACCTCATCTGGAGTACTGTGTTTGATTCTGGGCACTACCATACTTAATGAAAGACATTAATTAAGTAGAGGGCAATTGGCATAGTGAAAGACCTTGAGCCCAGGTCATATGAGGTTGGGTTAAATGAACTGCGATTATTTAGTCTGGAGAAGAAAAGAAAGAGAGGGGCATACTGTGTGCTTTTGAGTAATTAAAAATCTGTTATGTTGAAAGAGGAATTAGTCTAGTTCTCTTAGGCCACAAAATATGGAACTAGGCAGCTAGGTGGTGCAGCAGACTGAGAATCAGAAAGTCCTCAGTGTGAGTCTGACCATAGACATTTCTTAGCTATGTGACGCTGGGTTAGTCTCTTAACTTTTTTTGAGTTTCAGTTTCCTTATCTGAATAATGGGCATAATAACCCAGACATGCTCAGATTGTTATTGTGAGGACCAAATGAGTTAGAATATGTAAAGTGCCTTGCAAAGTTTCCTAATAATTAGATCTGTCTGAAACTGGAATGAGCTGTCTCCAGAATTACGGATTTGAACTATATGGTTTTCAAACAGAGGAAGACTGATTCTACCTGTCTGGTATATATATCCCTGTGGGGATTCTCTTCATATATATTAGACTGACACTAAGGTTCCTTTTCAGCTCTCCAATTCTGTGATTCGATGAAACATTCATTTTATAAGTCACTGATAGTACTTTTTTCAATGCCTTTTCTATTCTTACAAATTCTTAAATCAGCTGTGTAGTTGAAAAGAGTGCTCTAGAATTAGTACAGATTAGCAAAGCTATGAAAGCATGTTCCTTGCTGGGATTTTATGATGACATAAAACATTCTTTACTACTCTGTGTCCATACCAACCTCAATAACTCTGAAAAATAGAAAATGGCGGACAGCTTGCAGTGTGATGTTTAATTATTTAGGATTTGCAATACAATAATATTATGTTTGGTTATTTATTAATCTATTTTAATGTCCTTCCTTCCCCCCAGTGTCTGTCTCATTTTAAACAAAAGAGAATCAACACTTTCATTTGTATCTTTGGATCTATTCTAAATGGCATTGGATTAAGTTTTCTTTTTTTTTTTTTTTTTAAATCTGTGCTAATAAAGATTCCCAGAATAAAAATCTGATCTTTTTTTCTTTTTTGGCAGCATGGAGGGACTTTGCTTCATCATTAAGACACTGATGTTTAATCATTATAAGGGTAGCCGTGTGACTAAGAAAAAAAGCACATGTAACCCTGGCTGAGGAGAATGCTACTGTATCTAGAGATTGTCCAGATTAGGGCTTTAGGTACCCAAAAAGGCATCAACCACTACTAACCCTATTCCAGCTCTGGAAAAGATAACCACAGCCTAACATTTGATTTTTCCATAATAAAATAGAATTGTAATTTTCCAAGAAGTCCTTGACTTCAGTACATTCAGATAATTGAAAATAAGATGTTTAATTGGAAAACCTTTTTATCCTGGCCTATCCTTGACCTTCAGAGAAGTAAGGAGAAGATACAGGAATGGTAAGTTTTATTAAATGCTGGTTGTATGCTAGGTAATATAATTACTGAGTTTACCAAAAAAGGCAAAGGAAATCCCCTGCTCTCCAGAAGCTCACTATTAATCAGTTGTCAAATCCTCACTCCTGTGAAGGGAAATAGTTAAAGGTGTCAAAGTTGGAAGGAACCTATCATTCAATCAACAAGCATTTATTAAATTCCTACTGTATGCCAGGTACTGTATTAGGAGTAGGTTAGCAAAAGTCTTGTGAATCCCTTTTTATTCAAGAATCCAGCCTCCACTTGAACACTTCTTGATTAAAAGAGGATCTCACCACTTTCCAAGTCAACTCATTTCCTTTCTGTACAGCTCTAAAAGACAAAATATTTGTTTGTTTTTTCCTTCCTTCAAGCAAATATCTCCTTCACTGGAACTCCTTTCCATTACTGCTACTTTTGCCCTCTCTGGTCAAGCAGGACAAGTCTTAATTCCTTTTCCACTCAATTACCCCCAGTTGCATGAAGACAGCAATAATCTGTCCCCTATTTATTTTCTTCTCTAGGCCAAACATCCTCTATCTTCTTATGGCATGACATCTCCTAGCCATCTTGATTGTCCTCCTCTAGTTTTGCCCCAGTTCATCAGTACCTTACACTAAGGTATCTGGAACTCAACATTATATTTTAGATGTGTTCTTAACTTCCTTTTTTGGATACTGTTCCCCTGTTAACACAACCTTAGATCACAGCTTTGTTTTTTGTTGTCTTGGTTGAAATGTTGCATTTTTTACTCAGATTGAACTTGGCGATCTGTAACTCGTCTCCCTGCCCCCTCCCGCCCAAAAAATCCTTAGTTGGCTAACTTAAACTAACTTTGAAGAAACTAAGGAGCTGCCTGGGAGACATCCATGGGAATATGAGGCATTGAAGAGTTACAAGAATGAAATGAACAGCACGTAAAACATCCATAGTGGACACCAGAGATGTGGTGAGGCAGCTTCCCTAGAAAGACTCTTTACAAGAAAGCCATTGTCTGCCTGCCTGACTTAGGTCTCCCACGCCCTCAAAGTATTGCTAGATGAAAATCCTGATTTTGGGCACAAGTATACACTGTAGAGAACTGTTTGCTAACTATGGATGGTTATTCTGAGATGTCTTTTTTGTTGTTGTTAAGGCAATCCTTCTTCCTGTGCTGCTTTATTTCAAGATGCCTTATATCTTTCCCTATGAAGTACTTTTCAGATTATAAGGTTACAGTCAGAAAACATTTATTAAGAACCTACTATGTGCCAGGCATTGTGATAATCACTGGTGATATGCATATGAAAAAAAAGCTCCTTACCCTCAAGGAGCTTATAATATAGTAGGAGAAGACAACATAATAAGAAAACTGAAAAGCAATAATGTAAGTGGGGGTGTGGGGGAGTTGGAAAACAGTTAGGCAATGGGGCAGTGATAGAAAAGTCAGATAAATCCCAAAGTAGTATAGCCAGGTAAGAGATGGGGGATGCTCTGAAATGAGCATCTGCCCCACATTCAATGGAAGGTTTGAAGTTCATGTCTCCACTATCCAGTCAGAGAAATAGAGGATGGTGATGAGGCAGCGTCCAAAGGATTGATGAGATCTTGCAGGTTGATGAAGTTTGCCCCCAAAAAATGACCTTCCTGGAGCATGCTGGAAAAGCCAGAGAAATCCCAAAGTAGTGCCTGGAGATGAGAAATGAGATCCAGTTTTTCTGTGCTGGTGGAGAATTGGTCTTGAAGTGAGGAAGACATAGTTTCAAGTCCCACCTTTGTGCATACTGACCTTATGACCCTGGGCAAGTCACTTAACATCTTGATGCCTTAGGCATTTCTCTGAGACTATAAATTGCCTTTCCCCACCCCATTCCACCAATCTTCTCCACACTTACCTCATTTTAGAGGAAAATAAATGTGGGGTAGGATCTCGCTGCTTCTGTTGGAAAGCCCTCTCTAGCTCAGCAAACTGCGCTAGTACTCTTTAATATGGCTTACCCAGACAAAATGGTTAACAAACCAGTTAATGAACCCTGACATTATCACCCTGGCTTTTCTGCTTGATTTTCCCAAAATAGGCAGACTAGGTTTAGAAAACTCCCTTGTGAAGGAGTTTTGAATAAGCACTTTCTTTTCTTGGGAGATAAGTATTCTGGAAGGTAAATGCTTCTGAAGTATAACTTTAGTCCACATAAACTGGAAATTAAAGAGTAGTGCCCCAGTGTTGGGATTGGAAGCTTAATTCCGTGTGGACAGTCTCGGGCGGGTAAAGGTGGGAGCTTCTAAATCTTAGAGCTCTCACGAGACCCTCCCAGGAAACGGCAGGGGATTGAGGTGAACCGAGCTATCTCGAGTAATTCCGCCTCTTCCCATGAGAAACGTGATGGGAGAGAGATCTCCCCGCCCTCGAGATTGTCCCGGATCTGGGCACACCTAGTTACCTAACAGCACGGTATTCAGATGCAAACTATGCGGCTGAAGGTTAAGTAGGATTGAGGAAGCCTGAAAGCTCTCTTAGCACGTGAGGAGCCAAGAGGACAGTAGGCTCCGCTTCTCTTCTCTCTCCCCTCCCCCTCTCTCCCCGCTTGTACTTCTACTTCCAATTCCTAAGATCTTAGCCTCCTTAGGAAATCTCCCCCTCTTCCTCCTAAGGAAGACCCCCCTGCACTTGTAACCGAGACCCTGAAATAAAGCTCAACCCTTGTTCGACTCTGGAACGTCCTTTCTCTCATATGAGCATCCGGTTTTGGCCAACCGAAGACCTCAGAGGTGAGGTAAGAAGACTCGGGCAGCCCACACAGGCCTCTAGACCTGGCAGTCGGCGCCCCAACAGAGGACTGGGAGCGCAGATAATCCTGGGTGCTTTGGGAACACCCGGAAGGGGCTGTGAAAGAAGCGAGCCCCGAATCCTATATTCGGAAGGAGAGAAAGAGTGAGAGAAGCTTCCCACACCCATGGGAAAAGGGCAGAGATGGGGAATCTATTGCCAGTAATAAAGCCAGAGGAACAGGAGGTCTGGGCTGAGAAACTTCACAGGGAATGCAGGAAGGCGGGGGTCACAATAGAGTTAGATGACTTCCGAGAATTTTGTAAAAGGATTTGGAAAGTTTCTCCTTGGCTCAAGCAGGCAGGAATATCAAGAGAAAAATGGGGAGCGGTCGGAGAGCAAATGACTGCTTATGAGCAACAATACCCTGGGGAGCTGGAGGATTTAGATTTCCTGATATTCAGTGTAATTAAGAGCCTGCTGGAAGGGCCGGAGAGGCCAGGGCGGGATTGGAATGAGAGTGGAAGCAGAGAGAGGGGAGGGGAGAACACGGGAGGGACGGAGAGTCCAGGCAAGCAGAAAGTTAAGCGGAAAGTTAAGGAGCGTAAAGAAAAAATAGACTCGGAGCTCCATCTAGCGGATGGAAAAGGCGAGGCAGGGGAGAATACCCCGTGCCTTCCCTCCGTGCCTCCTTATAACCTGCTCCATTGGTCAGACAGTCCAGGGCCACAGTCCAGTTTGGAAAAAGGAATAAGAAAGGCTATGGAGAATGGAGAAGATGTAGGGACATTTCCTGTGCTAGAAATAGTGGACCCCAGTGTCCCCGGTGGCGTTCGAAGGAGCCACATACCCATAGAGTGGAAGAGAGTGGCGACTCTTAAAGAGGCTTGTACCAAGCATGGCCCTAATTCACCCTTTGTCATAGCCATGCTTGAAACTCTCAGTGGTCAGTTCGTTCTGACTCCTAATGACTGGAAGAGCTTAGCTAGAGCCTGCCTTACCCCTGGGCAGAATGTGATTTGGGTATCAGAATTTTCTCAGAGGGTAAAGAGCACTACCGGTGGGCTAGGGGCTCAGGCCCCCCAGGCTTATCAGCAATTTACAGGAACAGGGCAGTTTGAGGCTACAGGAAATCAATTACAGTACTCAGCCTCCGATTATGTTTTGATTGCCGGAATGGCTATTGCTGCCTGGAAGGTTATAGCCTCTAAGAAAGAGAGAGAGTTTCCCATGACTAGGATTACGCAAGGAAACAATGAGCCATTTACTAATTTTGTGGCCAGGCTGCAGGAGGCAGTAGGTCGAGATATGGGAGAGGAAAACCAAGGGACAGAGATAGTGTTGAGGACATTGCTGCGGCAGAATTGTAATCATGACTGCAAAAAGGCAATGCTGGGACTGCCAAAGAATGCATCTGTTGAAGAAATGATACAGAGATGTGAAAGGGTAGGAAGTCAGGTCTACTTGGCACAGGTGCAAGGGAAGTACCTGGCCGCCGCCTTAAGTAATATCTCTTTGGAGAAAAAATGTTTTAACTGCGGAAAACCGGGACACCTTAAGAAAGAGTGTAGGAAAGAAATAAGTACAGGGAGGGGCCAGGACCCTTGTTTTTCATGTGGAAAGCCAGGTCACTTAGCTAAACAATGTAGGAAGCCGGGAAACGGGGTGAGGGGCCCCTCGAGGGCCCCGAAAATGTACCCTTTGGCAGAGAATCGGGACGGCCCCTTGGAGGGAGAATACAGGAGATTATGGGGCCAGAGGAAGGAATGCAACACCTTTACAGCTTAGAGAAGTCCCTGTTCAGGCGCCAACTGCCAGGCCTAGAGGCCTGTGTGGGCTACCCGAGTCTTCTTACCTCACCTCCGAGGTCTTCGGTTGGCCAAAACTGGATGCTCATATGAGAGAAAGGACGTTCCAGAGTCGAACAAGGGTTGAGCTTTATTTCAGGGTCTCGGTTACAAGTGCAGGGGGGTCTTCCTTAGGAGGAAGAGGGGGAGATTTCCTAAGGAGGCTAAGATCTTAGGAATTGGAAGTAGAAGTACAAGCGGGGAGAGAGGGGGAGGGGAGAGAGAAGAGAAGCGGAGCCTACTGTCCTCTTGGCTCCTCACGTGCTAAGAGAGCTTTCAGGCTTCCTCAATCCTACTTAACCTTCAGCCGCATAGTTTGCATCTGAATACCGTGCTGTTAGGTAACTAGGTGTGCCCAGATCCGGGACAATCTCGAGGGCGGGGAGATCTCTCTCCCATCACGTTTCTCACGGGAAGAGGCGGAATTACTCGAGATAGCTCGGTTCACCTTGATCTCCTGCCATTTCCTGGGGGGGTCTCGTGAGAGCTCTAAGATTTAGAAGCTCCCACCTTTACCCGCCCGAGACTGTCCACATGGAATTGAGCTTCCAATCCCAACACCCCAGACTAGAAAATAAACCTGATAGTGTTACACAAAATTTAGTAGCTGGTAAATGACATTTGTGCCTGGGTGAAGGGAGTTCTTGGAAAGCAGAATATCCTTTTTATTTGTTAACCCTCCTTCTTCCCAATGGTTAGTGACTAGACAGGTTGCTGCTATCAGGATATATATTAATGCCCTAAAGTTTGCTTCTTTTTTACAAACTTCTCAGTTCATCCATGGGAAGCCATAAGCACTTTTTTCAAATACTCATCTACTTGAGCCCTCAAATTATACCACAAACTTAACATTATCAATACCCAGCTTAATGGCAGATTGTATTGTCGCATGTCATTTACTCACTTTACCATTTTTTCAATAGCAAGGCTCATGTGCTACTTTAGCAGCAATTTTAAACTGAGATCTTCACTTTATGTCTTTGGATTAACATCATATTTAAGGTTGATTGCACTAAGCCTAACAAATGAGCCAATTTATGTCATTCCAGCTTCTGTAATCTTTATGATCTCAAATTTCTTTTGCAAAGACACTGTACTTTAAAAAAAAAAAAAGAATTTTAATTCCTTTTGCCTTTCCATCACAGTTATTTCTGTACATCCTGTGATTCCATAATACCCCAACCCCCAAATAAACCCTCTCTTGAAACAAAAATAGTTAAGCAAAATCAACGGATGTAGTCAGAGCATCACTTAGCATATGCAGTGTTCTGCATGTCTTTCCTCCATCTCTTTGCTAAAAGAAGGGGAAGGGCTTCTTTCTTCTCTACAGTCAAGACTGGCCACTACAGTTTTTTAGTATTTAGCTTCATTTTAGTGTTCTTTCATTTTCATTATGGTATTCATTGTATATATTGTTCTCATTCTGCTTACTTCATTCTGTATCTATAAGATTTCCCACATTGCTCTAAATTTCACATATTCATCATTTCTTGCAGGACAAAAATACTCCATTACATTTATATACCACAATTTGTTTAGCTACCCAATCACTGAGCCAGTCAATTATCCCCCAATCAATGGATATCCTCTGTCCTCTCTTTTCCTTCCAGCTTTCTTGCCACCACAAAAGAAAGATGACATTACCATTAAACAGCAGTTGGAATGACAGATAAGTTAATTTTCCAACTAAGGAGGAGAAAATACAAGATAAAGGGAAGAGAAGAGGAGAAAAATCAGTAGGGAAGGGAGAGGGAGAGAGAAATGACAAGTCAAGGAATGAGGCAAATAGAAGAGGGAGATGGCTAGAAAAACAGGAAGTCATTCACTTATTTCCTTCTCCTCCAAACAAATAAAGTGGTAACTTCTTGGTCAGAATGAAGTACTTCTGTCTCCCTCGATAATAACCTTCATCCACTGGCACAGGAGACTCAGATGTTTTCAGAGTTATCTCTTTACATCTTACACCCAATAGACCAGGTTTTGCGCCTTTAGGAAACTGTCTGCCAGATAAGCAAGACCTGTTAGTATCTATTTTGTAGATAAAGCCATAGTCTCTCCTGTTTTAAAGCTTTATTATAAATGATATAAATTATCAATACAACTAATTAACCCATTGCTTCCCTTGTAGCTCTCTGCAATTCAAATGTGGTGTTGTGCTCAGCCTTTCTACTCTGGTTTTAGAGTCTAGTAGTAAGCCTACCACATCAATCTGCATCCTGCAGCAGATGGTATCACAAGCCCTTTTTCCAAAAGATAAGCCTCCCTTCAGAAGCAGATGATTTCAGTTTGAAGTTTCCCAAGTATTTTAGCTCAAATGGCAGAGCAGATTTTTATGCCCCTACTCTGAAGTCTCTCTGTTATGCTAAGGTTTTAGCCAGGCTCAGGTGATATATAAAAGTTTGACTAGGAGTCCAGAGCACAAACATCCCTCTCTTCTCCAGTGGATATCTCTATTATTACCATTGGGTTAGGTCAGGATGACTCCATGGTCTGACATCTGCTCTTTCCCAGTCCTGAACAATATGCTTCCCACTTATGTCTGTCTCTTCCATGAGTCTTAACAGAGCACTGGAAGTCCCCCTTCCCCACACTCTCCATTTTCTTCTCTATCCCTCATTATTTTGGGGGGGGAATAACTGGGCAATTTTACCTGTAGTTGTTTCCCACTGACTCTTGCATAGGACAGAGAAACCCACTACCACCCAGCAAGACTATGAAGGGAGATGAGAAAAATTAAAGCCCTGCTTCATATGTAGTTGTTCTTGGATGGTGAGTCCCAGTATCAGTCTGTGCAATATGATTCTAACCACTGTTGATAGCTTGAGTGCCAACAGCATCAATTACTACAAAAGACTAATAGTCTAGGGAAATTTACTTCAAACTTTTTGGATTGCATATATTTAGCAGTAAGAAATTTTTGAGCTATACCCCAAATATATTTTACACTTATTTATAAATCCTATACATATACTGTTGTGCTATTAAATATATATGTATATGTAATAGAAATTTTAAAAGGATGAGATAAAGATGATTTATATTTAATTTTTTTTGCATTTTTGGTAGTTCCAGAACCCCTTTCAATATTATTTTTAATGAGAACAATGTGATTAAATATGCTCCATTATTTTTAGAAAACTTGGTTTGACCCTTTGTCATATAGTAATTTACAATTCTAATTCTCTTTGCCTGGACTGGTTGATCTGAGGGAGAAAGGGGAAGGGACAGGTATTCTGAGTTCTATTAACTGAGTTCAGTTCTCACTCTAAGCAGTTTATTTCAGACTGATTTTTAAATGGCTATTAGAGTTGAAAAAGATCTCACAAAAAGATGGAGATCCAAATAGAAGTGTTTCATCGTCTGGTGTTACTAAATAATGATACTCATTTTTCAGTCTCATCCTCCAGTTACTCAGAGGTTTTTGTTGAAATTGAGCTAGTAAACTCTCATCTTCACTGGTGTCAGGAATTCAGGCAACATAGTCACTGACTATCAGATTTTAGAGCCTTTGAGTGGCTGTGTTAGGTGGGGAGAAGGGGTCAGGTCAGATGGCATGATCCCTGTGTAGACCCTGGTTTTCTGGTCATGAATGGCCTTCATTTGCTTCCAAACTGTCTACCAGTCTGCCTGCCAGGAGGAGCATGCATAGTTGTTCAGATAGCACACTGTGCAGGTGAGAGGATGGAGAGCAACACAGGCAGACCACCATTGCTAGCTTGATGAACAGAGTTGCTGCGCTACTTATTTGAAATATTTTCTTTGAACACTCCAGATACAGATAGATGGTTTGATGGATACAATATTGGACTGGGAGTCAGGAAGATCCCTCAGTTCAGATTTGGCCTCAGACACTTATTAGCTGTGTCACTTAGCAAATCTCTTCATCTTAGTCTGCTTTAGGTTCCCCAGCTATAAAATGGGCATCATACTAGCACCTACCTCACAGGATTCTTGCCTGGCACATAGTATGTGCTTAAAAATGCTTACCCATTTTCCCTTCTCTTTCCTTGCCCTGTCTTGTGTACATATCCCTTTGTGGAGACAACCCATCTAGGAGAGTCTTCTCCCTAGGAGCTATACTAGGAGTGTGTCTATTTTTTGTTTTGAATTTTTTTCCCCATGGGGGCCTAAAAGGACAAGCACTGGGATGCTGGATACAACATATCATTCAGTCCTGGGTTTCTTTCTTTCTGCCGTTTTGAAAATTAAAAAATAACTAGGGAAAAATGTGTTCTTTAAGGGAGTCTTTATGCATTACTTCACTGGGATTTCAAAGATATTGAAGGAGAGCTTACTATTGACTCATTCTTATTTTAAAAGACAGTCGTGACTCTTTGATCACTTAGATGAAAATGTCTGGGCCATGTGTGTGCTCTCTTGATCTATTAGATTATAGACCTTGTAGCTGTTAGTGCAATCATGTAAAGGAGGAGGCATGGGCAATGTGTCAGTAGCTTTCTGCAAAGGCAGAACTTCAGTTCGATAGCACCTTATTATTCTAAAAAGCTTGTTTAGGTACATACCTGTTCATTTTTAAAGGTAAATGAAATAGAAATGTAGCAACCAAACTCAAAGTAAACTTCTGGGATGTACACGGGAACTTCTGTATCAGAAGGGTCCTTTGGTCATATAACACACTAGAATTGTCTCACTGGTTTCTTCCTTGTTTCCTTCACTTTGGGAATTTAATTTTTTGATATGTTTTTCTTTCAGTTGTGGCCATCTTCACCGCACCAAGCATTTTGGCTAATAAGGAAACTGATCAAAGACATTTTATATACACTGTTCCTCAAACATAAAAGTCTATCTCTTGGTTCCATTTCTTTGTACTGGAGGCCCCCATCCCATTCTGCTTGTAGAATCCCTTCAAGGGTCAGCTCAAGTACTACCTTTCACATGAAGCCTTTAATAAACCCCTTAAATACGTGTTTTCTCTCCAAAAAATTATTTTTAAATCTAAATTTATTTTTATGTAGAGTAGTATGCATTGTGGATAAAGAACTGACTTCAAACCCAGGTGGCTGAAGTCTGACCTCCAGCAATTCCTAGCTCTATTACTTGCCCTTTCCCAGGCGCAGTCTGAACCAGAATAAAAGGTAATTTGGAATAATTTATCAAAATAAATAAAAATACAATTAAATATAGATAACATTACATTTTAAAGCTAAGCGCAGCCAGTGGAGGCCCTCATGTTCAGATTAGTGTCCTCCTTTCTATTTGAGTTGGATACCATTGCTCTAGGCACATCTCTACAACTATCATGTGACAACCTGCTTTGGTAGAAGGAATTTCCTTATCCTGAGTTGCCTGCCAATTAAATTAAAGATTGGATTTGTACCATATAGATATAGATGTATATGAATATGTGTGTATGTATATGTATATACATACACATATATACATGCATATGAATATATGTATATGTGTATGCTACCTTCCTGAATCAACAGCTCTGAGGACAACAGGGTTCCATTTTTTTTCTTTGGATACTTACCTCCTAGCATAATGTTTGGTGCAAATTATGTGTTTAATAAATGATGATCATTTAATGATTGATTAAAGCAATAAAGAACAAAAACTCATAACTAATTTCATCAAAAGTCAAGAAACCCTCAAAAGCAAGGAGTGTAGAGTTTATCTTTCTGTTATTAGTTTCCTTGGAGTCAGCTTTTTTAGATCTTAGGTATACATGGATTCATTTTCCTGAAATGCCTCTTTTTTTCATACAGTGGTCCTCTGCCCTGAGTCCTCCTACCATGATTCCCAGCTGCCATGTTGTTTCTTATTCTGCCTCTCTCCAGGCTGAGGAAAACTATCACCATATCTTTACAACCTTCCTACTCTGGCTCAGCCAGCACTTCACATCCAGTAATGTATAATAGATTTAGAGTGTGAAGGGATTTCAGAGACCATTATAATTAGTCCCCTTATTTTATAGACAAGGAAACGGAAGCACAGAGTGGTAAAGTTGCGGAGGAATCTGCATGTGTGGTGGTGTTTGTCCTGAAAGAATTTGCTCAGTCTGTTTCCAAGTTAAAGGCATTTATTGGGATAACATGCTCAGCAGACTCTGTTCTTTATGGAAGGCCAATGGGCCCTGCTCCCCATGGGAGACTGAACCAGGTTAGGTGTCTGGTCTATATATAGTTTGATGGGACAGGGGGAAGTGAAGCAGGAGAAGGAGATGAGGAATAAAAGACAGACTCTGAAATGCCTAGAATGTCAGGTAATCTGGAGTATTTTTTGTAAATGCATACATATAAGCAAGGGGAACAGGAAAAGGGAGAAGAGCTGTTCTGGAATGTCAAGTAGTTGGGAGTGCTTTGGAACGCATACAGAAAACCCCTGAGGGGGGTGTTCAATGCATAGTCTTTTTGATCACTTTTTGGATGGTCACATGTGCGTTGTATCTTGTATCTCATATCCTTCATCCTGTTTGTCCCATCTGCCCTGAATACTCCTATCTGCCTCATCAAAGTCAATTAACTAGAGTCAGAAGAGGGATTTGAATCCAAGCCTTTGACTCCAAATCCAGTGCCTTATCTACTGCTTCAAACTACTTCTCTGCATCTTCTCCATACAACCTTTTATTCCCTCAGTTCCTTGTGGCTCCTCCAGCAGAAGTTCCCCTACCCTCCATAGAAATCTGCACTGGAAACAGAAGAGCCATATATATTCTTAGGAGTTCTGACATGTGGATAGTACTGCTTTAATACTCATTTATTCCTAATACACGGCACCATTCTTTTCCCAACTTGCTACCAAACCATAGGGGCTACTTTCTTGACTAACCACATACTGTTTTTCCAAAAAATTACCATGGGTTCCGGTTTCTGCTCTACTTCAAAGGAATCCCCTGTGCAAGGCTAACTGTGAGTCTAAGAAACAGAGTTAAAAATAATTATAAAACACAGGTAAAGCTTCAAATCGGAGAACAAAGGTCCATCCCTGAAACAGATTCATTGATTTCGCGTATTTTAAAAAAATTATACCCAGACAGGACTCAAAGCTAAGCAGGCAGCTACAGTAGCAGTATCTATGAATACCAAAGGCAGCTGCACCTATGTATACTAGGATTTTACTCTTATGTGTTCCATTCTATAGTGCAGAATAAGATATGATGTAGCTCAAGGAAACCCCAACTGTTCACCTATATTTTACCTTGATGAATATCTTCCTAGGTTTAAGTTTGTTATGTAGCTCCTTCCTTAAACTCATTAGTGAGACAAGAAATAGCAAAGTCATTAGCAACAAGATGCCTTGAGGTAGACTTGGTTCTCACCACCTTGCAATGTTACTCACACAGTTAGCAAACACAGGAGGTGGAGACTGCTAGGGGCTCCTCTGCGCATCTCATTACTGCAGCAGAATTTCTGCCTTTCACTGTGACAGGATGGGGTAGCACAGGGTAGTATGGAGAGAGCACTGTGGTTTGTAATCATGGGTATTTCATAAATATCCTTTGAATTGATGTCTATTTTAAGACACATTTGTGCTAAGGCTAAGGCTGCCCAAATCCTGGTCCTCATCCCCAGACCAAAATGGAAGGTGGGAGACAGATCAGCAGAAATCTTTCTGCAGTTGTAGAGGGAGTCATTAGAACCTTTCTATAAGGGTTTTATATTTTATTCTGTACTTCACTTGAGTTGTGCTTTCATTCATACAGGCACTCCAGATAGCCACGGATCCATACCTCAACCCATAACCATTGTCCATATTCTTCCAAAAATTCTCCACAGGAGCTGTTCACCCAATGTGCTGAGGGCCTTTCTCTTTACCTCTTAACATAATGTAGATGCTAATTCATTGCTAAGCTTTCCATCTGTTATCTCATGCTTGCTTTGACCAGGCTTCCTCTTGCTAGTCATAAATCTCTTTTAAAATGTCCATTATGCTGTTTTTTTGTACAACATGCTGTAGCCTATTTATCCATGATGATGCTCATCTCCATTGGCCTTTGGATGCCATGCAATTTCAAGTCTTCAGACATTATGGTACTCATGATTTAGAGCCATCTAGCATCACTGGAAGAATATTGGTATTAAAAAGATGTGGTTTTGTTTCCGGGGAAAATTTGGCAGTTATTGAAAGCACCACACAATTTCTCAGATGTGATCCAGACACATCTTCCTCCTATTCAAATCTGAGTCTAGCTGATTGTTCATCTGCCATGTCTTTCCAAAATATGGGTACTGATGGACCAGCTCCATGAGTTATCCATCTAACCACATCTCATTGTCCAGATAATAGGCATTTAAAAATCCACTTGTTTTTTCCTGTGTGAATAGTTAGGCCAAACTCTTATGAGTGATTATAGCCTGGCTTACAAGGCTCTTTAATGTTCCTGGGCTTGATACAGTGAGCATTGTATCTACAGATTTTACCTGCAAATACCATCTAGGGGAGAGATTTTTAACCTTTTTAGTGTCATGGACTCATTTGACAGTCTATTGAGACCCAGGGACCACTTTTCGGAATATTATTTTTAAATGCATAAAATAAGATTACATAGGATTATGGTTGGAAATCAATTATGTTAAATGTTATCAAAATATTTTTCAAAACTCCAAATTCATGGACCCCTGATTAAGAACCTCTGATTGAGTGTACCTAATCATCTGGAGGTTATTTTTCCTTGATTTACATCCTGTGCTATACAATTTCTATTATAGGGTCTTCTCGTTTAACAAACGTATGCTTAAGCAATTACTATATGTTGTTTTACAATATGTAGTGATAAACATAATGCACAATGTATGTACCTAAAGAATTCAGTGTCTGTTCTTTCATGCATATAAGAAGAAAAAGAAGTTTAGTGTAAACTTTAGGAGGTTTTGGATATGATTTTTGTATGGACCATCAGAATCCATTCAAAGCCTTAAAATATTTTTGAATATTCTAGTGAATAAATTTTTCTTATTCTCAAGCTTAAGGGGTACGAAGAAAGTACTAAAGGTTATTGTTATGGAACTTTGCATTCATTGTTAACTTACAAGGACAAATTCTTAACAAAATCTGATGTCTAATCAGTATATTTATCCCTTATAACCATTGAATGCCATTTACTCCTATGGAAGGAAGATTTGTTAGCCAAAATAATACTGTGACTTCTTACTTATTAAAGATATGAGACAACATTAGCCTAACTGTTGTGTATGACTCTTTGTGTACTTCAGGAACCTCCCAAGGACTTACCTGCTAGGTCATAGACAGGTTGAGCTTTGGGGTAAGTGAGGAAGGTCCCTACTCAAGGAGGTTGCCATGCTGATAATCAGTGAAGTGCATTTTTTTCTGAAATTACTGTTGTATGTTCTATGCTAGGGACAGTTAATATAATCATATGTGTATGTATATATCATACTTATGCACGTATATGTCTTTATATTTCAAATGATATTTGAAATTGTATTTTTTCTCATACACTCAAAATAGAATGTCCCAAAAGACACACATGTTCTTTCTTTTATAAACTGATTTGGGGAAATTTGGAATGTATTTTTTAATAAATAAGTAATTAAATGGTATTAAGTATGCTAGCTCAGAAAAGCTTTATTGAACCCACAGTGTAGATGACATACTGTACATTTGTGAAAAAATAATGTAAAATAATACTTCTTCAAAAGTAGTAATTAAGCAAAACAAAAAAGTGTTCTGTAAATAATAGCTTTTTTATTTTTGCTTGAATGCATGTGCTTGAAGGCATTGAGGATGTAAGTAGATAGTTGTGGAGATTCATAAGGCAACTTTGGGACACATCAAGAGGTTTTAGGTTAGTTGGAAATAATTTTGTTTTCTGTATAATTTCACTTGAAAACTTATAGTTTTTATTTTCCTTTCACAGGTACAACTCAAAACTACTCACATTCATCTGTCATTTGGTGCTATAATATAAACACGGGAAGATAGGGAAAGAGAAAATTTTATTATCTTGGTAATGGCTGTGTAAAAGAAGGGTTTAGCATCAGTTTTGTATGGTAGAAATCATTGTAAATTTGCAGATTGAAGACCTAGATTCCATACAAATCTACCTCTTAACTGGTTATTTAACTTTGATAAGTCACTTCCTCTTAGTCTCAGTTTCCTAAACTTATTCAAAATGAGGATAATACTTACACTGTCAATCTCACTAGGTTGTTGGAAGGAATGAAAAACATAGAGAACCAGAGATAAGATAGTTGCTGACCCCTGAATATATATATATAGATATAAAATAATTCTTGAGGTAATATTAACAAGACTGTGAATGGTGAGACACAGAAGGAAATGAGAAAAAAAGAGATACTGGGGAAAGCATTTTGAGTTTCCTCACACTTTCTTTTATTTACTCTATGAATCTAACTACACTGGCCTACTCCAACAAGATACTCCATCTCCTAACTAACTGTAACCGTTGTCTCTTGAGTGCTGTGTCCACTCCCTTCTGCCTTTTAGCTCCCCTGGCTTCTTTGAAAACTCAGCTCAGATCCCACTTTCTGCCTTTTATAGTACTCCAGCTGCTAAAACCTATCCTTTTCTGATTGCTTTCTAATTCTTGTGTATATTTCTTATATGTGCATGGTTATTTATGTGTCTCTCCCATTAGAATATAAGGTCCTTGAAGGTAAGGATTGCGGGGTTTTTTTGGCTTTATTTACAGTCCCATCCCTTAGCATACTGTCTGGAACATAGCGAGTGCTTAATAAATGCTTATTGACTGGGCTTGATTTAGTTGCTATGTGACCACTTAACCCCTTTGGGTCTCTGTAAATCTACAAATAGGGGAATTGGGTCTAGATAAGTCTAACTCTTCAGCTCTATTGAATCAACTATATAGACTAAGCAACAAATCACTGAGAATGTATTATAAGCATAAATGATGGCCATTTTCCCTTTGGATTCCTGTTTTTAATATACTCCATTACTTCTGATCACGTGTTTAAAATTCTCATCCCCCTTCTCCCCTCCTCTCTGTCTTTGTCTCTGACTCTTGGTGTCTCTCTCTCTCTCTCTCTCTCTCTCTCTCTCTCTCTCTCTCTCTCTCTCTCTCTCTCTCTCTCTCTCTCTCTCTCTCTCTCTCTTCCTTTCCTTCTTCCTAGAGGGGGGAGGTTGATAAAAAAAAAAAAAAAACTTCTCTAATCCCACACCCCACCTCATGCTCTATTCTATTAAAAAGGAGACAAAGGAAAACAAGGGAGGGCAGGAGTGCCATCTAACTACTGCCTTTTTTTTTTTTAATGACCTTATAGACCATATTGCTTCTCAGTCCCTGAGTTTCCTTGTGTCTTAATCTTTGGGAAACAATTGGGGGGCTCTATGTGCACACAAGGTAAATGAAAATTTAAACATTAAGTTTAATTTTTATAATTTATTCAGCATTTGATATTGAGTATAAAATTAATATTAAATATTTAATTACTAATATCATATGTTTATTAATAATTAACAAATAAAAATTGTTCCAACCGTTCAGTCCTTTCAGAATCTATAAAAGTGACCTCTTCCTTTATTTTATTGGTTCTTTAGAAGAAGAGTTGTTAGCTCAGTTGATATCATGACTTCTTACTTGTTAAAGAGATGAGAGAACATTAGCTTGACTGATGTGTATCACTTTCATCGCTCCACCTTCTCAAAAGAATTTTTTAGATGCCAAGGACAAAATTTAAGTTCTGAACTAATAAACCCTTCTGAGACCAAATCCCTACTAATTATAATTTCCTATGGTGCTTTTTTATCCCTTTGTAATCTCAGGCCCAGTTTTAACACCTTGTCAGGCATTCAGGAATCTCCATCTGTGCAGCCTGGTGCATTTGTAAAATAAACCCATCTGTACAGCTGATTAAAAACTGGATGTGGTCCATGTTTTGTCTCGGCCCTGAAAGAGGAGGCATTACTGCACCAGTTGTTGATATAAGAGCTGAGTTGAGAGAAGAATGCACAAGGCTAATGGAACAAAATAGCTTTTACTGAATTCATTTGAATTTAATAATAGTTTAAAATAAAATCAGGATGAATTGTGACCACCAGCCCCAATTAGAAAGACAGGATGCTTGGATTCACATTTGTTTTGCCTGTGAAGTCCTCATTTCAGGGCCATATTTAAGGCCAGTCCTTCTGGGAGGTCATGTATGCTACTGCTCCATTTTTGTGATGGGTTGAAGTACTGCTCTTACCTTCCTAACTGGAAAGTGAGTTTCATTCCTAATGATTTATTTGTCCATCTGTTAACATTCTGATACTTCAGAGAGGAGTCACACTGAGCTGTTTTCAGTCATTTATGACTTACTATGAATGAGTTTTAGGGTCTTTCCTCAGGGCATAATTTGACTAGATAGAATGTTGACTTTTTTTTCATAAATTCCTTTTGGTAGTCTGGAGAAACTTATGGGCCTCTTCTCAGAATAGTCTTTAATGAATAATATTGCAAAGGAAATCAGTTATAATGAAATCCATTAATCAATATGTATTTTAAAAATTATTTTACAGACCTAAGGTTAAGAAGTCCTGGGTTAGAAGTTGGAGTGTACACTGATATAATACACATGTGGGCATTAATAGTACCCATGTAGTGGGAGAAAGGATACAAAATGACAAGGTGTAAGGTACTGAAACCAACTTCTTGCTTCAAAATTTTGACCAGAACTCACTAGTTATAGTTAATGAAGGAAAGACTATCAAGGGCATAAAAGTGTACCTCAGTGTCCCTTTTAATTTCTAGGAGCTTTTATTTTTTCAATCCCTTTCTAACGAAAAAAAGTATTTTTTTTTCTTTTTTTAGGATAACCTCTCAGTGATATATTAAATAATGCCTCTGTCATCTGGATCAAATGCAGTCTTCCCTTAATTTTAGTTTAGTAGTGGTTATAACTTGAATCTAAATCACATTTTTATATTGAAAGAGAAATTTTACCAGGATAACTAATCATTTTAAGTTATGAAAGGTAATTTATAACTGTCATAGCGTTAAACAAAGCACAGTGGATAGAGAGCTGGTCTCAATACCAGGAAGACTTGGAGTCAAGTGCTACCTCTGACATGTGCTAGCTGTGCAACCCTTGGCAAGTCAATTAACCTCTCAATGCCCCAGGCAACTCTCTAAGACTATAAATTGCAGAGCAGGTACTGGTTTTTTGCATTGTTCAGGATTGTTACCTTATTGGGAATTCACTATACTAATGAAATCATCGGTAGGTATAGAAAACCACAGAAAAATAAGTATCCATCTTTTCTAGTTCTATTTCCAGTTAGATTCTTGCTTTGTCATTGGATGGGAATTTCTCTAGTCTTCCGTTGTTCGTGATAGAGAATTTAGTTCTAATCTCACTATTTAGTTACAATGTGCCATTGCTAAATGAATCAGATTATCTGTATCTGCTTTAATTCTGTAGCTGTAAAAGAGTGATAATTGATAGTTTCACCCTAGAGCCATCATAGCCAGGGCAGAAGTACAGTAGATGTAATGAATTATAACATACCAGAAAGGCTCTGCTTCCCCCAAAAGTTTGCTCAATCTGGCTAAGAGTGTTTGAAATGTAAAAATCAGCGACTCACTAGGATATTCCCCACAGACATAAACAGTATAGCTAATACCTTAGTATGAATTAGTCTATTTCAATCGTAGAATTTTAAGAGTTGAAAGTGACCTTATATCATTTTCCTCGAGGATGTAGCATATAGTCCTGAATTGGAAGTCAAGAGTCCTTGGGTTCAAGGACTTGGGTTCAAAGACTCTTGGGTTCTAAGACATTTACTAATACTTTGACCTTGGAAAAAAATCACTCAACCCTCATGATGATCAAAGTGATATCCAACCTGTGAGTAGCCTCTGCACCTCTAGTCTTAGTGAGATAGGGAGGCAGTCTTTTAAAAATAAACTAAAAAACAAATTCTTGCTGAGCTAATTTCTCACTTAAAATGAACTTGTAATATTAATGAGGAAGGAAAATCATTGAGACATTGTGAGTTTGGGCTCATGGACTGGATATGATAATAGAAGAGTACACCTTATTCAAGAGAAGCAGTTTGAGTAGTTTAGAATCATATGTTAAGATGATGTGTGGACTATATACTGATATGGAGATCATTGCTTATGGAATCTAAGAGGAGAAGCATGGAAGACAACATTTTGGTGAGATTTTTTAAAAAGTTACTTAAAGGAATATACCATAGACTGAAGTGAGACAGGGAAAAGGAATTTAACACATATTATAATTCAGTTGCCATGCCAAACTATAGTAATAGTGAGGGGGACTTTAGTGATTCCCAATATATTTTTACTTAATACCACAAACTATAAGACCCCTACTTTTGAATTCCTTTAATTTTTCTAAGTTGAATGTGAATAATTTTAGTAATTAGTTATGCT